>NW_024870772.1:6677500-7877500 GCF_019054845.1 Dipodomys spectabilis
CAAACCAAGTACTCCCAAACAAAAACAAGAACAAAACAAAACCAAAAAGCCTATTATAAGCAAAATATCAAAACATGATGCAAGTATGATCAAAGTAGTGACTGGGAAGGTGGCTCAGTGGTAGAATGCTTGCCTTGCATGCCAGAGGCCCTCAGTTCAATTCCTCAGCACCAAATAAGCAAAAAGAAAAAAGCCGGAAGTGGCGCTGTGGCTCAAGTGGTAGAGTGCTAGCCTTGAGCTGAAGAGCTGAGGGACAGCTCCCAGGCCCAGAGTTCAGGCCACACGACCAGACCTCCCCCCACCCAAAAAAAAAAAGTATGATCAAAGTAGCTGTAATTGTCACCATAGACTTTAAGGTGTGTATGTACTTGAAGAAGCTCCTGAGGAGAAGCAAAGCAAACTATATTAATTTATTTATATAATTGAGATGGAAGGTGAATGTGCTCTGATAAAGTGCCAAAAGACTTTCACTGATTTCTGTGTACATGGAAGAAATTAGCTGTGCTATTCTTGGACCAATAACTAACTTCTCTTTACATTCTTCCATGAAAATTTTCATCTAAAATATTCAGATTTATCAGCAGTTTGAAGGCATCTAAGTACATTTAAACACCCCTGCTCCTAATAATAAGATAGGAAATCGTAAATAATTGAATGATTGACCTACCCAGAGTAAAGAAATATAGTTACATATTGATCATTTAAAATGATGTAATGCTGGACGCCGGTGGCTCATGCCTGTAATCCTTGCTACTCAGGAGGCTCAGATATGAGGATCGCGGTTCAAAGCCAGCCCGGGGAAGAAAGTCGTGAAACTCTTATAGCCAATTAATCACCAGAAAGCCAGAAATGGCTGAAGTGGTGGAGTGCTAGCCTTGAGCTGAAGAGCTGAGGGACAGCGCTCAGGCCCAGAGTTCAAGCCTCACGATGGACAAAAAATAAAATTAAATGATATAACAATGATGGCATATTACTGTCATTATAAGTTGTTAACAGTTTCAAAATTAAGCATCTCTTTTTGCATATATTTCAGATACTGTATGGACACTAATAACCTAGTACATTTTAGTTGATTTTCACAAAATATGTCTTAGTGCTACTTAATTTTACAAACCTTAAACACCTGAATTATTGATCACTTTAGAATTTGGAATCAGAGTAAGAGGCAATATATATTATAGATCTTCATTTAATCTAAATATAATCCTATGAATAGATTTTGGATGATGTTTTTGAAGTTCTTTTATTGAAGTTGCCTCACAAAGTCAGAGGCCATTGTACTGCAAACTCTGTGTCTCTCTTTGAATAATAATCCTGCATAATCAAATAAAGTCAGTGAAGTGTATACAATCATATTATCTAATGCTGTTTGTGATGCTTTAACACAAGCTTCCTGAAAGCTAAAGAAATATGTGTCCTCATCATAGCAGTAATAAACAGAGGCAATTATGCATAATTATGGAGATTAAGTCCTAATTATGGATCAATTTCAATAATATCCCTATACACAAATCTTTTCAAGTTTTAAGTGACATGAAAAGATGAAGGTAACTCAAGGTACTCATCCCCACTGTGAGGGAGAGATATATTCTAAAATGCACTTGTATCTGCAGGGCATCATGCATAGTTATCTCTATTATTGGGTAAGAGCTGAAAAGAATTTGTTTTGTTTTCATTTCTTAGAGCTATAATATTTGAAAATTTCCAAAGAATCAGTTTGTGTTGCTTCCATGTGCCACAGGTGTCTTTTAATACCAAGTTCCATTTTCCTGAAAGGCATTCAAATATTTTCTGCTTAAACTTAATATCATTTTTAGAACACATAGGAAAAGCATTCACATGTTAAAATTGTGATTTGAAAATGTAATAACACAATATGGTGAAAGTAAACATAAAGTACAACATTCTACTAAAGGAGAACAAAGTTAACTCGTTGGCTTCTTTAAAAAAACAGAAGCTTAAACATGACTGATAATACTCAGGTAAATTCATTTTATTATTTATTTGTTTGTTTATGGTGGGCCTGAACTCAGGGCCCTGAAGCTGTCCCTGAGCCTCTTTGTGTTCAACCCTAGCACTCTATCACTTGAGCCATAGCACCATGCCCAGTTTTTGAGTAGTTAACTGGAGATAGAATTTCATGGAGACTTTTCTGCCCTAGGTGGCTTTGAACTATGATCCTCAGATCTCAGCCTCCTGTGTAGCTAGGATTACAGGTATAAGCCACCACTCCCAGCCACTATTAAAATTGCATATTGGCTTATACAGTCTGTTTACATAAACCAAACTAATTTGTACCAGTCACTTTCTATTGTAAAATAATTTACATAAAATAATATTATGGTCATTATTCATATTACTTTTGTAAATTAGCTCATTTGTTTTGGTGCCAGTGCTGGGGCTTGAACTCAGGACCTGGGCATTCTCCCTAAGCTTTTTTGCTCAACTATAGCCTAGTGCTCTACCACTTCAGCCACAGCTCCACTTCTGAATTTTTGGTAGTTAAATGGATGTAAGAGACTCACAGGTTTTCCTGCCCATGCTGACTTCAAACTGCAATTCTCAAATCTCAGCCTCCAGAGTAGCTAAGCTTATGGTTGTAAGCTGCCAGTGGCTGGCTTACAGCTTTAATTCACATCAAGCCCTGTCATTAACTTTTCTACACTCTTCCCATTTAAACACTGATGAAATTAGAGAGATGGCTCATGACATTAAAACTTGATCACAATTTATTTGGTCTTTATTATATAACTCACTTCTGTATCTTTTTTTTGTACTGAAAATTTGTCTTAATTTTGGAAATAAACATAGGAAAGAACTAGTATAAACATTCCTAATTCTTAATTGCTTTAAACAGATATTGTATCCATTACTGATATGTTGAGCATAAATATATTCAAATAAACTTAGTCTGTTTTTATATTCTAGCAATGTTAGTTACCAATTATATGAATTTTGTCATGGTAATCAGTCCTTCTAGATCAAAATCATTACCTATAAATTGAAAGGCAATCCCAGCCCAGATTAATAAAATAGCATTGTGGTGAATATCTGAAATACAATGTGGTTGCATTTGATTCTATTATCATGAAATTACATCCAAAGGCAAAAATCCAACAATGGATTCTTTATATATCCACACTGATCACTTATCTACTACAGAATAGATTCATGTAATATAGATATAGCATAAATTGGAAAAGCTCTAAATCTTATTCTAAAATTTTATAATTTTTAGAAATATATAATTTTTACTTACCAATATTTGCTGAATATTTCTTGATGAGTAAGAATTTTTATTTATTTATTTATTTTTGCTTTTTTTGTTTATGTGGTACTGAGGAATCAAACCCAGGGCCTCATGCATGCTAGGCAAGCACTTTACCACTAGGCCACATTCCCAGCCCCAAGCATTTTAATTTGAAGGTATGTTAAACTAAATTACTGCTTTGCTTACTCTAAAATTTTTGTACATTCAGCAGATCTGAAACCCCATAATTATTATCAAAATTTGATATGGTATCTAATTAGTGAGTGACAACACTATAAAATATATCCATCTTTTGCAAGTCTTTTTAGAATGGCTGTTTTTTTTTTACTTTTTTATTTGTTAATAAAATGTTACTTCACACGGAAAAAATATATTTCTATCCAACCCATCTTTACTTTTTTATTGTCAGATATATTAAAAAATGTGAACATATAAAGTTTAGGTAAAATATAAAAATATGTTTCTAACTGTGAATTTCAAACCACTTAATATAAACATATAGAAATACACCTATATGAAGAATTTTAACTCTGATCCTATTATAAAACTCATTGTTCATCTGATTTATAATTTTTAGTTCCATCTTTAGGAAAAGAGCATGTTAAATTTTGCATGCATTCTTTGTTCTTATCTATAGTGTTTTCAAATACATCACTGAATAATTGGATAATTTTGCTTTGTTTTGGTATGCATGGTGGTGTGTAATTTTGTGATTAGCTTTTTATGTGAAGAATGTATCAACTTCATCATTTTTAATCATTTTTAAATCTCAGTAACCTTTTATTGAATTAGTGTATTTCTACTCATTCTTGTAATATCTTGTTAGAATTTTTTGTGATTTTGTTGTTTTTAATAGAAAATGGGAATGTTAGTAAACACAATCTTGAATTTTTTTCTCTCATTAAATTAGAAACATTTTTCCTCCTAGGGGAGGAACACAAAGGTGTAAATCCAGGAAACGTAAACGAGTGTTTTTTTTTTGTTGTTGTTATAGTTTTTGTTTTTTGGTTTAGTTGTTTGTTTTTGTTTTTGCTTTATCTTTTGACGTGTTTCTTCATTTATCTGCCGTTGGGTGGGTAAAAGGGGTACGGAAGTGGAGGGATAAAGAGTGGACAAATGCAGCAGTGGTGCTCACAAGCCTCTATGTTGAAAATCAACTGTGTTACCTGGGGTTGGGGGGAAAGGTAAAAACTAGGAGAATGAGGGACCTGGTGACATTGACTTGTGTGACTGTAACCTCTGTGTTATATCAATATAACAATATTGTTATTGTTAAAACAATAAAAAATAAAATTGAAGAAACAGAGGACAAACATTATGAATTGTCTCGCTAGGTTATATTTAAATGATAAGGTGGCAGGGCGCCTTGGATAAAACTTTGCAGACCTGCCAATGATCTTCAGGAAGATGAATTCCATCTTAGTTGCTCTTTCCTCAAAGTGAACAGATCTCAAAACCCTAGCTCGTCTGGATCTTTATGATGTCACTTCTGCGTGTCGCATGTGTTAGCTGATTTAATTGGATGACCAGTCGTGGTACCATGTGACCAGACTTGATTTTCTTTGTAGGTGTAGATGATAATGAAACCAGCACTAGTCCATCACTTTGGGTATCGTATATTCTGTGGTTCTCACTAAACAAGTAGGCTCTCTGATCGAGGTGGATGGCCTCCTTGCTCAGGCCTAAATCTGTGATCTTAAAATCCCCATCTTCATCCAAGAAGGTGTTTTCAACTTTCAGTTCTCTGTAGATGATCCTCAGACCATGGCCAGATGCAGACAGAGTCAACTTTTCCTTCTGTGCCAAAGGTGTAATGAAGCTTGAGGACGAAGAAGCGATTCCCCTCCTCCAGCAGGTCTCTCTCCATTTTGGATGTCACTATCCTGAACTTTCAAGGTGGCTTTCTTAAGGATCTTCATAGTTGAGCGCAGACTAGACTCCCTTTCCATCAGATCCTTGTCTTAAAAACTTAGGTGGCTCAGTGGTAGAGTGCTTGCCTTGCATGCATGAGGCCCTGGGTTCGATTCCTCAGCACCACCATTAGTGGAAAAAGCTGGAAGTGGAGTTGTGGCTCAAGTGTTAGAGCTTTAGCTTTGAACTGAAGAGCTGAGGTACCAGCAAAAAAAAAAAAAAGATCTTGGGCAGCTCGGACTGGCTGGGATCTGCCTTCTCAAAGCCTGTCACATGGAGCCTGACATTGATCTTCAGGATGCCTTCCTCCTCAAGCCGACTCTGGCTCGAACTCTTGGAGCACATCTTCCTGCACAGGTACACGGAAAAGAACTTTGCACACCTTGAACAGACAGAGAGACAGAGAAAGAGAAGAGAGCCCTCGAGAGAGAAGGAGATTCAGTTCAAGAACTCTTTCCCCGGTTTGGGGGCCCTTCCTTAGGAAAGATAAGTGGATGAGAGAGAAAGGAGACAAAAGACTTCAATGGATTCAATCAGACTTTAATTTCGGTTGCAGAGAGGCACCGAATAACACCAAGCAGAGTGAGAGATACAAGAGGCACAGAGGGAAAAACTAAGTACAGTAAAATGAGGCAGCTGTTAGGTGGTGAAGTCAGGAAGCTACTGCAGAAGGTCTTACCAGGGGGACTGTGCATTTTCAAAAGTTTCAGGGATGAGGTTTTTCTGAGAACTGATCCCAGTGGGTTAAGGGTCAGCGAGCCGTGAAGACAGTGTGGGGTTATGAGAACAATGTGAAAGATTGAAATTGGGGCTATGTTCATTTTACAATATGCTAACTGCTAATTCTGCTTCTGTAAACCTGCTTGCGCTAACACTGACTCTTCCCTTCCCAGAAATAAGTTAAAAAGTTACAAAGTCCAGATGCAGGCCCAGGGACAAGGTCTGCAAACATAGATAAAGAACAAAAGAGTATGTTCTTCTAAATTCCTGTTTAGAAACTCTCAGCAGGGGGCTCAAGACAAGACCATCTGGCGAGCCCAGCAAACTAGGTCAAATGTCAACCAATCACGAGCCTGTAACTATGTGGACTCCCCCCCAGGGAAGCCTCCCCCTAGAGAGCCAACCAGTTTACGACTAGTGTTACAAGACTTCCCACACAACAAAATGATTGCTGGAGTATATGATAATTTTTAACCTGAGCCAATCCTGGGGAGCCTGAGGTCTTATGCTAATCCTGTGGTTTTTGTCTTTAAAAGTGCCTGTAACCACTGCTCGGGGCTTCCAGTCTGCCTTGGACAGGGAGCCCGTTTGTGCAAACGCCTAATAAACTCCTCTTGCTTATTGCATCTGCTGGTTTGGTGTCTTGGTTCTTGGGGTGCCCTCCCGTTGAAGAAAGCATCCCAGTGAGTCTGGGGTCTTTCAGTTGGGGGCTCGTCCGGGATCCAGGCGCCCCCAGACCCCAAATTCCAGGACCGGTAGGAGGTAAGATAGAGCTCTTGTGTCTCGTGTCTTGTGTGTTTGTCACTTTCGTTTTGCATTCTGGGATCCAAATCTGTATTTGGACTAGAGGGAAAAGCAGACGTGCCCAGTACCCTAGTCCCGCCCTGGAGCCCTGTTCCAGGGTCGTCTGGAGGAAGGAGGAGATCTGAGTGTCTCTGTTCTGGGGAGTTAAGGCGAGGCAGGCCACTCCCATCTGTAATTCCTTCCTCATCTCCACTCGGTTGCCGCGCGGCGTCTGGTTTTGTCTGTCTCTGTTTAGTGTTACTCGTTTTTAGTGTGTGTTTTGTATTCTCTATAGAGATGGGACAACAAGTGAGTCCACTCCCAGGACACCCGAGACCTTGTCCTAGTTCGTTTAAAAACTGCTGGTTCTGCTTTTGTAACTTGCTTGTTTGTCAAATATGAAACTGCCACTGACTACCTGCAAGTGGCCCCAGTTAGATCTCAGCCTCGGGCCTTGGCTCGGGGGTCTGAGCGTGGGGGAAAACCTGTCAGTCTGAGGGGACGGCCGCTAGGGATTTTTCTTTTCCCTTGCCCCAAGATGACTGGGAATTCTCCTCCACCTTGGAAGGCCCCTGGGTCAACGTCTGCAGGAATCTAAGGGAAAAATCCTTCGGAGGTGAGTAGGGGGGTTGAGCCCCCTGGTAAGTAAATGGTGAGATGTCGCCCCATTCACTGAGCCCTGATTTTGTCTTTGTGGCCACTTGTTTGTCTTGTTAACTTTAGTGTGTGTTTTATGTTTTCTGGGGTAGGGAAGTTCTGGGTGAGTGGCAGGCTCACTCAGCAGACTCTGGATTCAGCTTGGTGAATGAGAACAGCACAGAGTTCCGGTCGGGATAAATTGGGGCCCATTAGTCCCCAACTCAGCCTTCAGTTCTTGTCTAGTTCTGTTTTAGAATTGGTACCAGTTTTAAATGTGGATCCTTGGTTTTTGTGTTTATCTGTGTTTTTGTTATTTAATTGAACATCTCTGGGGGAATAAAAGTTCCAGCTGGGCTTGGTCACAGACCTGCTATGCCCACCCTCCCTGTGAGGCATGGATGGTTACTGGGCTAGTTTGGTTCCCTTCTAGCCTCAGGCTGCATTTTCTCCTTGTGGAGGCTGCCAGCAGGGAGGGTGTAGAAGGCTGTGTGCCTAGTTTGGACTTTTTCAGCTAGTCCTGACAATGTAACAATTTGTAAAGTGCTCTTGTCTGAAATTGGATAAACAATCTGGCCAGTTTAGTTTAAAGTGACCCCCTCTCCCAGCCCTCCTCCAACAGAAGGGATTCAAAAGACTAATTAGTGAGTTGCCTTGCTAGACAAACAAGCTCTGGGAAAATAAAGCCCAACAAAGGTACCTAGTTTAAAAGAAATACTGTCTTAAATGTTTGTTTAAAAACTTTAGAAGGTGTACATATGACTGATTTTGATTTTTGCGCGCTTTAAGATCTGTGTGTTTGTGTATGTCTGTGATAAGAATTGTCAGCATGCTGTAACAATTGGGTGAGTTAAAATTTAAATGTAAAGGTTAGTTTAACACTGTCAAAGATGTTACCTGTTCTGTCTGTCTAAAACTGTGTATTTCATTCGAGAACCAAGAGAAGAGACGGGGAAAAACTTAAAAGCCAACAGAAGACCTATCTTTAGGGGTGAGGGGTGAACGAGCAGAAGTGCAGTTCAGCTGGTCATGCATGGTGGGACAGGTCCTGGGAGGAGTCCACACATGGTGAAAGAGGGTAAGCTGGCACAAACACAGTTCATCTAACCCTAAAGAGTCGGATTAGGTGCGTGCCCATTCCATAGAAGGGGCTGAGTGGCCCATCTTTGTTCTCTCTCTTTTCCCTGCAGATACAGACTGAAAACATGATGGTTAAAATGAGTAATGTGGTGATCTGATTAGTATTGCTAAAACTTCCCCTTGGATGTGTTAACATTAAAATTAGGATTATCAAAATGATTGCTATTCCAGTTTGCTCTTATAGGTTGTTTTTTAAGTTTCCAGCAAAGTCCAGAGCAAAGCACAGAGGATTCTTAAAAGTTTGTCAGATGTAACTTTGACTCTCAATAAGTTTTAGGTAAGAGCATGCTTAAAAGCTACTTCTATGTTGACCTCCTTGTTGCTTTTAATTGGAGTAAAATGGCCTTTTATAAGACTCATTGATCTGAAACTGGTTCAAGGCCAGCCAGGGCAGAAAAAGGTCCCTGTGAGACTGTCACCTCTACTCAGCCAGCAGAGTGCTGAAAGAGCAAGCAGAGTTGCTTTGGGACTCAAAGTGGCAGAATGCTAGCCTTGAGCTGGAGAGCTGAGGGACAGTGCTCAGGCCCCGAGTTCAAGTCCAGCAACCAGCTAAAGGGAAATGCCAATGAGGCATTTATCCCAAAGTGGAGAAGACACTCCTGGGACAAGAGCAATGGAGGAGCATCCAGAGGCAGTAAGCCACTGCTTGGATGGCAGAAATGTCAGATCCTAGAGTCACTTGTGCGTGGCCCTTCAAAACTGGTCAGAGCAAGGAGGTCATAGGGAGATAGTTTGTAAGCATGCCTAATGTTCATGACTACCTTGTAAGAAACAGGAACTTGCCACTTGCTAGTCCTCTGTGATAGTAAAAAGCTAATGTTATAAAATGTGAGGGATAGTTTAAATCTCAACCCCTTTATGTGCCAAAAGCTTTAATTGGCAGTAACTATTGAGCTGACATCAGCTACATGAAATTCATCTGCTCAGGAAAAAGTTTGTAAACCAGAGAGTCCATTGATATCTGTCTAAAGGCCTGCAAAGGTAACTTAGGCATTGTTAGGGTCACTAGAGATCACGTTCCTAAGTCATCCAAAAGGATGTTTTTGCAAACCAGAGTGCTAAACAAGCTACACTGCTGTAGCCGGAGAAAAGGTCTGTGCAGTTGTCAAAATATTGTTCTTAATGACATCTAACCCTGATGGCCTCTTTGTAAAATAGGCTAAGGTTATAGGTTCCTGGCTAGGTAAGATCAACGCCCCTGAAGTCAGCTTGAAAAAGTTACAGAAGTTGGACCTTCGCTCTTCTACCCCCATTTTAAGATCAAGGGTCCAGAGTCAGTTTTGGAGAAATGAGGCAAAACAGATAAAATAATTTTTTAAAAGAAGACATAAAAATAGTGTTAACTGTTGTAGGTGTGCAAGGTGTGGAGACTGCGTCTGTCAGAGATGGTTACAAGATGGTTACAAGACTGAGCCTTCTGTGTCTATTTACAAAAATATCTGGCTAGTAAAAACGTTGTGATTTTGGTAAATTGTCCTGGGTTATTGTTTAAAGATCTTAAGAACCAGCAGGATCAAAGCCTGCCAAGCCTATGCAATGTATCTTTAACCAGTCTGTGTAGGAATTTATAGCATGAGGTATGACAGTCCCTTGGAGCCACCGAGAGACCCTGCTGCTGCTGCTGCTGCTGCTGCTGCATACCCTAATGGGTAAAGTTCAACGACCGCCTGACAGCCACCTGGAGAAACTCCTGCCTGATTCCATCACCTGAGTCTGCTTCCTGTTTGACTGCTGCTAAATCTAAGAACTTGTGGGACATTCTTTTAGGTGATATCCAGAAACCCTCTCTTCCCACAGTGGATATTGAGGACAAGGATATCACTGGCTTGCTTGTCTTAGGCAATTCAGTGCATAGTGACTGGAAATCCACTCTACGGTCACAGCCTAGTTTGGCTCTGGTATGGTAATAACCTGAGTGTGTTATCAATGGAAGTAATAAACTGAAAAGGAGAGGGGGTTAGTAAAGAAAGCCTTGGGAAAGGAATTGGGGAAAAATTGGTATCCCCTCTGGATAAGAAAGGATTTGAAAAGTAAGGATTGTCTTTAAGACAAACCTCAGAAAGTTTAAGTATGTCGCAGATGGTATGAGTATGTCTTAAAATTGGAGCTCACAAGTACAGCTGGTATAAAATTAAGTTAACTGTGATACACGGAGTCAGGACTGGTGGAAAAAAAATGTGTAAGGGGCCCTGGTACTGTTAATTTTGTTACAATCGGACCTTGTATACTCAACAGACTTGTAAAAGAAAAAGATCAGCTCAGTCCGTCCATTAGTTCTGAGATCCAAATACCAAGCATTGAGAACAACTGACACCCCACAAGATAATATAGAGAAACCCTAAATTTTAAGATTAAAATTAGTCCAAAGACAAGAGGAGGGAATGAAAGATTGAAATTGGGGCTATGTTCATTTTACAATATGCTAACTGCTAATTCTGCTTCTGTAAACCTGCTTGCTCTAACACTAACTCTTCCCCTCCCAGAAATAAGTTAAAAAGTTACAAAGTCCAGATGCAGGCCCAGGGACAAGGTCTGCAAACATAGATAAAGAACAAAAGAGTATGTTCTTCTAAATTCCTGTTTAGAAACTCTCAGCAGGGGGCTCAAGACAAGGACCATCTGGCGAGCCCAGCAAACTAGGTCAAATGTCAACCAATCACGAGCCTGTAACTATGTGGACTCTCCCCCAGGGAAGCCTCCCCCTAGAGAGCCAACCAGTTTACGACTAGTGTTACAAGACTTCCCACACAACAAAATGATTGCTGGAGTATATGATAATTTTTAACCTGAGCCAATCCTGGGGAGCCTGGGGTCTTATGCTAATCCTGTGGTTTTTGTCTTTAAAAGTGCCTGTAACCACTGCTCGGGGCTTCCAGTCTGCCTTGGACAGGGAGCCCGTTTGTGCAAACGCCTAATAAACTCCTCTTGCTTATTGCATCTGCTGGTTTGGAGTCTTGGTTCTTGGGGTGCCCTCCCGTTGAAGAAAGCATCCCAGTGAGTCTGGGGTCTTTCAAATGCAGTTCCCTTTGATTAGTATATGTTGGATATGTTATCATTCATGTCATTAACAAGTATAATATTCTACCTGCCTCTCATACAAACACCAATTTTAATCCTTTCTATCACAGATCTGCAATGGTTACTCATTCACATTATAGTTTTCTAAATACTAATTTGTAAGCCATTCTCTTATATTTGCCTATATGACTTGTAGAATAATGATGTCTTTTTTTAATGAACACGTGGCTTTCTGGTCAATGTGTTATTCTATTAATTTTCTCTAAAATAGTTTTTGTAACTTAGTAGTTTTACTTTGTTTTCTTGCTGCAGTAGGGACAAATAAAACAGAATTTTATAACATTTCCTTGCATCAAACAAGAGATTTTGTTTTGTCTTATTAATATCATGATTTATTTGTTGATTTTCTGTTATTTATGCAGGCTAATTTGTGTATGCTGGAAATATCTTTTATATTTTAATCTATTTTTGTAATGACCCAAGATAGAACTCAGTAGAAACTTAAACAGTGGATATTGACATTACTCCTTGCTATACTTGAATATTCAGTAAGAAAGCATGCGTAAGTACTTCTAATGGAAACATGTTTATTTTAGAGGTCATTTCACAAAATCAGATCCTAATTGTAAAATGTACTGAGATCAGTTTTACTTTCTCATATTCCTGTTTTTGTTTTTGTTTTGTTTTTTGTTTTTTGGTTGGTTGTAGAGCTTGAACTCTGGTCCTGGGTGCTGACCCTCAACTATTCAGCTCAAGGAAAGCACGCTACTACTTGAGACACAGTGCCACTTCCAGTTTTTCTGGTGGTTTACTGGAGAAAAGAATATCACAGACTTTCCTGCCCAGGCTGGCTTTGAACCACGATCCTCAGACCTCAGCCTCCTGAATAGTTAGGATTACAAGAGTGAGCCACCAGCGCCTGGCTTCATACTCCTTTTTCAAAGTTTATTTGTTAAATGTCAACAACATAGAATTAGCTTTAGACATATTAAAATCATAATTTAAAATCTGTATAATTAGTGAACTGAAAATAATACCTTTTCAGATTTAAGGGAAAAATAAACCGACTCTGAATAAAATCACACATAAACTATGCAACCAATAATTCCCTCATTTAATCATCTTTGGCATAAAGAGAATGTGACCCATAAAGGAATTCTTAGGGGGAGACAGGCAAACCCAAGGAAAAATCCTAGCTAGCAGATGTCACCAGAAGAGCATGAAGGTTGTATATTTCAATAGGCAGTTACGAATTTTGCTTGAGTGGCTATTGGTTAATGCAGATCTTTTCAAGAAGCATTAGCAGCATTCTGAACTATGCAGTGGCCTTGCATATGGACAAAGCAGCAGTTAAGGCTGCAGTGCTCCGATCTTTCTCCTAGAATAGCATTAACATCAATCTATAAACTCTGCAAAGCTTTAATCTTCCTTTGTTTAATAAATATCTGTATCACTTCCATCATCAGGAGAACAATGCAGACTCACAACTTCTTTTGTTTTACTAGTTTTGTCTATCCTTCAACTGTTAGCTGTATTAACTTCTTGAAATAGAACTGAGTTGACAGAAATATGCCAGTTTCTTGCCAATTTAAAAGCAAACTATGGCACTTTGTTACTTTAAGGATATTTAGGACAAGTTTGGTTCATCACATTGATTTGTATTTATGGGAACATATTCATTACTAAGTCTCAAAGATTATCAGCTTTTCTGATGTGACGATACCAACTAATTAAGATTTCTATCTACATAGATATTTCTATCAATCTATATCAATAATTATGTGTCTGTTGCAGCATTATTTACCATAGCTAAGACATGGAACCAACCCAGATGCCTCTCAGTAGATGAATGGATCAAGAAGATGTGGTATATATACACAATGGAATTCTATGCCTCCATCAGAAAGAATGACATTTCCCCATTTGTTAGGAAATGGAAAGGCTTGGAAAAAATTATATTAAGTGAAGTAAGCCAGGCCCAAAGAAACATAGGTCCCATGGTTTCCCTTATTTGCAATATCTAGTATAGGTATGAGTCAAGCGGAAAAAGTCAGATAATGTGATGTTAGGAAAACAAAACCTCAAATATGTATTTTAATGTTTTTGTTTCTTTCATGCATGTGTTTCTAACGCATTTATAAGATTATTTCTTTGTTGCTTTATATGTCCCTCCCCCACAGTGTAACCCCCGCTTTCACTATATTTGATGTCAGTATAACATGTGGAGGAGATGGGGACAAACAAGTCGTTTAAGGATTCAGGTGGACCTGTTGCAACAATGAGAAGTACAAAATGTCATGTCAAAACCAGGTTTACAATGTCGGTGGGGGGGGGTATGATTGGGTGGGAGGGAGGGGGGAGGCTGGGAAGGGAGGTGAAGGGTAAACAAAGGCGGAGGCTGCAATGCTTGGTAAGAAATGTATGCATTATCCTGCCCACGTAATTGTAACCCCTCTGTACAGTATGTTCTCAAATAAAATAAAATAAAATTTAAAAAAAAAAAAAAAGATCACAAACAAGGCCATAATAAAGCTACTAGCATAACTAAAAAAAAAATAATAATAATTATGTGTCTGTATGCATAGGTAGAAATAGATATCTATATATATAGCTAAATATAGATATAAATATATCGTTAAGTAGGTTGCATTATTAAGAGATTACAATTCCATAACAATTATGAGTATAATGCATCATGATCAATATTACCTCTTTCATTTTTTTCTTTTGTTATTCCTCCTCCTATCCTTACCCTCATGTACATAGTTCAATGTACATGTATATGTGTGTGTAAGTGTTTGCATTATTGTACACTCAGTTATGTGCACATGTGTCAGTCCTGGGACTTGAATTCAGAGCCTAAGCTTTGTTGCTTAAGGCAAGTGCTTTACCATTTGAGCCACAGTTCCACTTCTGGCTTCTTTGGGTTTGATTGTTTATTGGAGAAATGAATCTTACCTAGTTTACTGCACAAGATGGCATGAAAAAAAGATCCTCATATCTTAGCCTCCTGAATAGCTAGGATTTCAGCCAGGAGCCACCATCTGGCCATAGTTCAACTTTTACATATAGTACATCCACTATAATTACTGAATTTGTTTATCTTCCTTCCTTTTCTTTGCTCACCTTTATCCTTACTCTATCCCCCAAAAACCATATTTCTGCTTCTGGCATTCATTTTGATAAATGATATATTAGTTGTTCAGAGGAGTTTTATGTTTGGACTCCTTCCCCAAGTATACTATCCTTTAGTTTGTGTATATATTCATAAAATCCTGTATATGCTATCATGAGTGCTTGTGTTTTAGATTGTTTTACAATTAATAAGGGCAAAGTTAAGGCTTCAAACCATTTCTATCGGAAGATATTATACAAGGTTAATAATGGATAACACCCTCTATATTGATCATCTATAAGAGCTTCAGGTTATAGCTCCTATGCAGGATTTTAACAAGAAGCTCCAATTCCATCTTAACCTCTGCAAATTTGTGGCTCTAAAGATGTCCCAGGTGCAACCTGTTTGCTTACCGCTTTAAATCTCAGCAGATGTTTCTGTCAATGTATAGTAAATGATGACATTAGCTCTTCTCTTTTCCTGTCTTTCATAAAAGATCAGGGTTTGGATGCATAAATCATTCACCCCAAAACCCTTATGCAGTTACTTCACTTGTAATTTTATATCCAAAGAGGGTTTTGTTGTTGTTTATTGCTACTGATGTCTTGATAACATAACAATGTCGAATAATCTCTGTGACAGATTTCTTACATAAACCTTCCTAAGAATAATACTGGGAATTTAATAGTTTTACGCAAATTAAGAAAAATGAAAGTTTTGGCCTATGTGCCAGTGCTCATGCCTGTAATCCTAATTACTCAGGAGACTGATATTTGAGGATCTCAGTTCAAAGTCAGCCTTGTCAGGAGCATCCATGAGACTCTTATCTCAATTAACCGGAAGTGGCGCTGTGGCTCATTGGTAGAGCACTCACCTTGAGCTGAAGTGCTCAGAGACAGCATGCAGGCCAAGACTTAAAGCCCATTAAAAAAAAAAAATCTTGGGGTGAAAAAGTACTGGAGTCATATTATTGATTAATTGAAGTCATTGGGAAAATGAAATCATCACTGAAGAATGTATTATTTTAATATTTCATGCAGGTGTGGAACCATATATATTAAATTTTTGACTTGAAAGTGGTTTTATAATGTGGAACTATGGAAAGAATTTAGGACACTTAATCCATCTTTAATATATCCATTGCTGTTTCAAACCAGCAACAATTTCTTGAGTAGGTGAATTTCATTTACAGTAAAAATGACAAGCAAAATCTTCATTAAATATATTTACTCATTCAGGAAATAACATTCCTAAAATATGAGGCCTGTCAGAAAATACGTTTTGTTAGGCATAGACTTTCATTACTAATACATAAATATCTAATATTTTAAAATAAATTCAGTACATTCAAATTAATTTACATGTTCTTTTTTCTTATTAAATATCCAGTGATAGGCATGTATTTTATACCAGAGAAGATGTAGTCTATGTTCCATATAATATTTACTTAGTCTTTTGCTATTTTTTATTACTATTTGCTCTTCATCTGGTGGCTTATTTGAAAGCCAGAAGGGCAGAGCAGCAGGGTCTCCTAGGCCTGTAGTTACTGCTTCTTACTCTGACAAATCAATATAAAATGTGAGACTAAAATCTGATATCATCAACTACATTTTTTTTTCATTTTCACAGCAGGAAATAAAGTTCTTTCAAAAGCCAGGGCATCAAATACACAAGTGTTTATTATAATATAATTTTCCCTCACACAATGTTGAACTATTATTTTCTCATAATATTGTGGTTTATGATGTTTGGTTCAAGATTTTTGTGAGAAGATGCTGCAAAGAATAAATCAACATCAATGTTGCCATTATTATGTATATATGCTTATTGATAATATCTACTATTTGAATGTAGGTCAGTCTCTTTCAAATAGTAAAAGATGCAAACCACTATTTGTAACAGTTTTTAATTTGTGTTTGCTCTATTTTGTTTTTTTATTATTTTACTCCCTTGAGGTTCAATGTTATACTCTCTTGTAATTTTTCATTAAGATTAAGAACTAACATGTAAAAATGTTTAATAACACAATCTCAATTTGGTAGGATTAAACTTTCATAAATATTTGAAATTATTCTTATTATTCAAACTAAGATATAACAAAGATCACTACTTAAAATTCATATGCTTTTTTGTGAAATCTGATGGGTCTAACACTTTGAGTGATAGATATAAATTCTTTTGTATATCTTTTAAGTCAAAAGACTTCAAATTGTTACTTCTTTGACATTCAGAAAAGAAGCAGGTTCAATAACATCTTACTGATCAATATTATCATTGATCTCACTGTGTTTCCCAGAAAAGGAACATGGAAATATTTTTATTGGCTTTAAAATAATCTTGCATAGACCATGAATATCCAAAGAAGAATTTTATCACTAGTCTTGAGCTGGGTTTGACTGGAGAATCATTCAAACAAGGAGATGAGTGAAACGTAGAGGACAATAGTCTAAATTCTAAGTACTTTTCCCAAAGTTCTAGTTTCTTACATGTAATGGAATAAAATGGGGCTCAATTTCAAGATTTGACAGTCATATTTCTTGATAAGCAATATGTAATATACAATACATCTTATAATAATGTATCATATTATTTTAATTAATTCATGAGCAAATATGTAACATATATAATAACATTCTCATAATACATATATATGTGTATACATATATATCTATATGAATAAGTTGGAGTAAGATAGAGTAGTTTTTTAGAGTTGAAGTATATAATATTATTTTCTCACTATTAAAGGTACGTGAATGCCAATAACCTTGAGTTATCAATTATTTTCATTTATATCTATGTTATGATAATGTAAAATCCATAGTTTTCCCAAGTTACTCAAAAAATAACTTCAGTATGTTAATCACTTTGTTTTCATCCTATTTGCTTACATGCCATTCAGAAAGCATTTTCCTCAATTCTATGGAGAAAAGCAATGTCAAATATACATGGAGGAAATAAATCAACTTGTGATGCTAGGTAGTGTATCAGGCTGTACAGGTCCAGATGTTTCAAGTATTGTTTGTCAGTTCTATAGAGTAAATAAAGATGATATTCAATGAACAGGAAGGATGTTCACTGGGGAGGAAGAAAAGCTTGAAATGGTATAATAAGCACCAAATAAAGCACATGATTACTGTTAGAAACTGAACCAAAGTTCATCATTCAAATAGCTCTGAGTAGTTTAAGTCTATTCAGATGGATGTTTATGTTGTGTTTTAGTTTTGAATACATTGGAATCATTTCTAAGGCAAGGCAGACTTTAGCTCAGTAGGAATTGGAACTCATCCAGGTAGCTGGCACAAAGTCCCAAGTACATACACATTGAAGAGTACTACGCTGCCACAGCAATGCTAAATTAAACTTGGCATTCTTAACAAAAAGATTCATTATTTGCATACTTTGAAAAAATCTGATTTGTTCCCAAAGTTCTCCTCCCTTGGTGATCTGAGCACCTGGTGTTAAATAAAATCTGTTTCTGTCACCTACATCTATTACTCATAATTAATATTTAAGAAAATACAAATATTTACCAATCACCATAATCTACTAGTGAAAGTAATTACATTGTTGGCAACATAATTTTAGTTTCATCAATAAGCCATGTGAGAAAAGTCCTTAATTTGTATGCTATTATAGTGTGTTTCCCAAATATATACTCACCTTTAGGGGATGATATAAAATGGTAATATGATATTGTTTTAAATTGACCTATATTTGCTTTGGTTGCATAAGCTGTATATTCTTCCATTCTATTGTTATTAATTTATACCTAGAATTTTCACCAAAGTCCTATGTGTTGAGTATTTGTTCCCAATACAGTAATGTTGATATATTTGGATGGATGGAAATGACTGGACCATAATTGCCTTGATTACAAGGAACCATTGGGATATGATAGAAGTCTAAAATTATGAGGACTAGTTAAAGGCAGTCGGCAAATGAGGACATGATTTTGAATGGAATACCTTGGATCAGGTACCTTTTCCCCGATTTTTTATTTCACACATTATTGAGTAAACTCCTTTCCACATAAAGATTAAATCTTACTTTAAGTTGTTTTTCCTGAGGTACTTTATCACAGAAATTGATAGCTGGCCAAATGTTTTTTAAATGTATGCTTCCTAAGTTGATATATATCTAATACTTATGTAGTGAAACTTACAAATAAAAAATTTACACTTCAGTACTGTTATTTGTGTTTATAGACAAACACAAGCATGTATATATGTTAAGTAAAGTTATAACTAATATTAAATTAACACATGGAAATTGTCAGAAAGGCACTATAGCTAAATGTTTAATAAAGAAAAAGAATATAACATTTGTAGAGACTGATTGTAGAGATCTGATTTGAAACACATCTACTACAACACAAATCATAACTGCATTTGAAACAGGAAATTAAGAATTCAGTAATATTATCATATAAAATATAAATAAAATCTTAATATCGATGAAATGAGGATATTGGAGAAAAGAATGTTTTAATAGAAACATGAAGTTAAGTGAAAATAATTAGTTACATAAAATTTATTTCAGAAAGAAAGAAAATCTCTCTCAAAGGAATAGGAGGATTGCAAATACCAGAAATAATTCTAAATAAACCAAATGAATATCTGAAAATAAAAGTATACTTTAAAAGAGATAAAACGATTTAAAAAATGAAATAGTCACCTTATAATTTTCATAAATTGTAAATGTCTAGTATGATTTATCTTCTGCAAAGTATGTAATATATACATATTATAACGTTTGTGAGAATTAAATATTAAATAACAACATCTTCCATATGAATGTGAGAACATTTCCACTTGGCCTGGGAAGGTGGCCCAGTGGTAGAGTGGTTGCCTTGCATGCCTGCATAGGGCCCTGGGTTTGATTCCTCAGTGCCACATAAGCAGAAAAAGCCAGAAGTGGTGCTGTGGCTCAAGTGGTAGAGTGCTAGCCTTGAGCTGAAGAGCTGATGGGCAGTGCCAAGGCCCAGAGTTCAGACCCCATGACCAAAAACAAAAACAAAAATGAAAAAAAACATTTTTACTAAAAGTAAGAACAATTAAACTCTTTTTCTCATATACTTTAAAATATTTTTAGAAGCTTAAACAAGGCTATTAGAAAGAAAGGGGAGAAATGTTTAGCCATTGAGAATGATAACACAAGTAAATCATTTTTACTTTCATTTAACATTAAAATGAACCTGGAAAATTTCAAAGAAGTAATTATAAAGTGATTATAATAATTACTTCTTAATTTAGTGAAATAGGAATATTAAGTTTCTCCAGACAAACAGAACGAATAGAATATCTTTAATTATAAGAGATTAATTAGATTGGCACCTCACCCTCATTGGGACTGAGAAGGTTCACAATTGCTGTCTGCAGGATAGAGAAGAAAAAGAAACTGATCATTGTTCAATCTGAAAAACTGAAGGCCTCCTAACTGGAGAAGCTAAAATGCCACCTCATGCTAAGGCTGAAGGCCTTGGCCATCCTTAGTCAACTACTGCACTTGAAGGCAGAGAATCTGAAAGTTGCTCTGTTTTCCTTTTTTATTCCATTTGAGCCTTTAACCTATGTATTCATCAATACTGCCCACCTTCAGATTTACTCACCTGCATGTTTTCTCTGAAAATACCTTCAGAACTCCAAAACATGCTTTACCAATGCTCTAGCAGTCTCAAGCCAATCAAGGAAACAAGCAAATTTAACAACCAACCTACCCCTTGTCAATGTGGCATCCATGGACACATACACTCTCCAGGTAGACAATAGGTAAGCATTGATTTGACTTGATGATACAATTATTTTATAGCAAAAAATGAACTTATTCCTTCATTAGAAAAGAAAATTTGACATTACCTTGCCCATGTATGGTATTTTCACAATAAAAAAAAAGAAAAAAAAATAATGCATTTTTCTACTATCACATAAATGAAATACTATGATATAAAATTAACAACTCTTAAATACTGAAATAAAGTGTATTTTAGCTTACATGATAAAATAATTAAAAGTATGAAATGGTTTTCTTATATGCTTTATATATGCAAGTGTATTCTGTATGATATAAAAATAATCATGGTAATTACAATCTTCCTTTCTATGAGGGGACATTTACTTCCAACATTAGAATTTGCAGTGCTTGGTTGGGCTGGGAAGGTGGCTCAGTAGTAGAGCGCTTGCCGTGCATGCCTGAGGCCCTGGGTTCGATACCTCAGCACCACATAAGCAAAAAGAAAAAAAGCCGGAAGTGGCGCTGTGGCTCAAGTGGTAGAGCGCTAGCCTTGAGCTGAAGAGCTGAGGGACAGCGCCCAGGCCCAGAGTTCAGGCCCCACGACCGGACCCAAAAAAAAAAAAAAAAAAAAAAAGAATTCGCAGTGCTTCTGGTCAAAAAGAAATTATCAGTTGAATTAGTTATCTTTGCCTATTTTCTCTTCAAAACTCCTTGTCAAAACAACTCAACTTTATCTAGAGTCTTTTTCACAGTAATGAAATAGTGCTCTTCTAATTTCACTCGGCACTTACATCTGACATTGGAGGCTGAACTTGGATATAAACTGACATTAGGTACAACCTGAATTGGATATAAACTTAGTTTATTGAGCTTCCTTTTGAAACATGTGCCTTCCTATTGTAAATCTCCTGTTCTGTGAAATTAGAGACAGGGTTTTGTATGAGATTCAGTCCCCCAGGCTCCCAGCAGCTGGCTATACTCAACATTTCAGAATACCAGAGACTATAATTTCCACACATTATAAGGCTCATGATAATACCAAATATTGCCACTCACAACATACTTAACCTTTCACATAAGCATCCCTGCCTTACTGCAAAGGTTGTCATGACCATTTGATATTTGACATTTAATATTTAGTCTTTCCTTTTAAAGGCTCCATAAATTCTCCGATCCCCTGGCTATAATGTTTCCTCTTCAACAGTCAATGTTTCTAACTTCTTAGCATGACTTTAAGCCAAATTGATCTGGATTATAACATAGTGATAATTCAATATTGCAATTATCTATTTTGTGATTTGTCTGAACACTACTCCTCCAATGCTGAGGTCTATTAGGAAACAATTTAGAAGGAAGAGAAGAAAGTAGGTGAGTGAGGAAGAGGGTGAGAGGAATAGGGAAGGAGGGAGGGAGGGAAAATACTTGCTTAACATAGCATTTGACACTAATAAAATTGGTGTGGAGCCTATTATTGTTAGGTAAGATACCCCATAATAGCGTTATTAGTGAACACTTTTGAAGAATATCACCAGTATATTTGTCCTGAAATATATAAAATTCAGAATGTGTCATTGTTATGTTTAATAGCTTCATTAGAGAGAATCCCAGTTGTTCTTACAGTGACATGCTCTGAACCCAATTCCAATCTGATGTCACTTTGTGGAGACTGAAATGCAGTTATAAAAAGATGTTACTCTCAGGACAATAATTTCTGCAAAAATTCCTATGTGTGTGCCTCTATGTCACAGACTCTTTGTAAAAAGCTACTACTTTATTTTCATTAGTGAAAATTGGTATTATTTTTGAGTTTCTAAATGTTTTTCCATAGTTTGATTTAAAGCAAAGTATAAAGTTTAACTACTAAAATTATACAGTAAGATTATTCAAAATATATTGGTTATAGATATTTTTTATATTTTTTTCAACATAACCAAATAGAAAATTACAGGTAGAATGCTTTAACCATTTCCCCCAAACTCCATTCCTTTCCATTTTCCCCAGCCTTCATGATGGAAGAAAATGATATGTTTTGTGTATACTTTTCTGGTACCAACCAATTTAATAGGTTTTAAATCTGATATCTAAATAACAAAAATAAATATATTTTATTGAACAAAATTCTCTAATTCAGAGAGCTTTCTTTTTCCTATTATTTTCCATGTAGGTAATGTCAAGAACTATGCAAACTCTCCTCCTTTTTGCCTTTAGAACAGCAGGTTACAAAGGAGAAGAAATGATATGCTCTATTGCACACTATTCTACTTTGAATTCTTTCCCAAATTTTTTCCTCCATTATCTTTCTTCAAGGTGGATATGAAAAAAACAAAATTACAATTCCAAGTAGAATTTTCTACTAGTCTTCCATAATTCCTTCAAATTCTACAAGTAAAATTTAAATGACTTTGTCCTTGTTAGGGGGGAAGATTTTTTCTTAGATTATTGGATGTAACTATTGTTTTTGCTATCTGATGGTTTTAAAAGTGCACAAGTATCACAGTAATATATATATGTGTGTGTGTGTGTGTGTGTGTGTGTGTGTAGATAGATAGATAGATAGATAGATAGATTGATTGATTGATATATCAAACAAGGCATTAGTCCTGCTTTTTTTTTTTTTTTTTTTGGTCATGAGGTTTGAACTCTGGGCCTGGGCATTTTCCCTGAACTCTTCAGCTCAAGACAAGTGCTCTACCACTTGAGCCACAGTGCTATTTTCCCGGCTTTCTGGTAGTTAATTGGAGATAAGAGTCTCATGGACTTTTGTGCCCCAGTTGGCGTTGAACTGCTATCCTCAGATCTCAGCCTCCTGAGCAGCTAGAATTGCAGGTATGAGTCACCAATACCTGGCTCTGCTTCCTTTTCTTTTGCATAATACGCTTTGTAGTTTTGCAAATTACAAAAAATGCAGAGGATTGACGTCCTAACAATGTGCTGGGAGACTTTAAGACACAATATGCATAAAATTTTAACTTGTCTGTGCATATTTTTCAGAAAAAAAGCATATTGCCGAAAATCTATGATGAAAACATAATTCTCACCCCTTTTTATATTTTATTATCATTATATAGTTATACAGAGAACATACAGATAGTAGAGGATAAACAAAGGAGGAGGTAACAATACTTGAAAAAAGAACAAGGTAAACCCCAATCCAGTTGATGGAAAGAATAATTAAAATTAAATCAGAATTAAGTGTATTGAAAAGAATAATTACAATTAAATCAGAATTAAATGAATTAGAGTCGAAAAAAATAGAATCAACAAAGCAAAGTGTTGATTCTTTTTTTTTTTTTTTCTTAGCTGGTTTTTTTTAATGTACTATGTGGTTTCTTTTTTTTATTTTTTATTTTTTGTGAACATACTGTACAGAGGGGTTACAATTACATGGCCAAGATAATGAGTACATTTCTTATCAAGCATTGCAGCCTCCTCCTTTGTTTACCCTTCACATCCCTTCCCAGACTCCCCTTGCCCCCCCAATCCTCTCCCCCCCCCACACCAAAGTTGTAAAGTTCGTTTTCGACATCACAACTTGTACTTCTCATTGTTGCAATAGGTCCACCTGTATCCTTAAACGACTTGTTTTTCTCCAACAAAGAGCTGATTCTTTTAAAAAAGTTAACATAATTGATAGACCCTTAGCAAATCTTATTGAAAATAGAAGAGAACACTTCCAAATAAACAAACTCAGAGATGAGAATGGAAACATCACCACAGAACAACCAAGATTTAGAATATTATAAGGGAATACTTCTCAAACTTTTATGGTAATAAGTTTGAGAATCTGGAAGAAACTTCTAGCAAATATTGACATGCCTAGACTAAATCAAGATGAGTTAAAGAAACTTAACAGACCTATATCATGCATTGAAATAGAACAACAATAAGAGCCCTCCCACCCAAGAAAAGTCCAGGACTTAATTGATTCACAGCTGAATTCTACAAGGACTTCAAAGCAGAACTCACACCAATACTCCTCCAACTCTTCAATGAAATTGAAAGTGAAAGTTCACTACCAAACTGCTTCTATGAAGCCATCATAATGCTCATCCCCTAATGAGGCAGGGAGTCATCAAAGAGAACTATAGACCCATTTCTTTGATGAATAGATGCAAATTTTCCCCCCCAAAATTCGGCCAATCGACTTCAACAACTCATCAAAAAAAAATCATACACCATGATCAAACGGGATTCATTTCAAGGATGCAAAGCTGGTTCAATATAGTCAAATCAGTCAATATAATTCATCATATCAACAAAAGTCAGGATAAGAATTACATGATTATCTCAATAGATGCTGAAAAAGCAGATCCAACACTCCTTTATGATGAAAGCTCTGGAAAACAAGGAATTCATGGAACATTCCTCAATATAATAAAGGCTGTGCATGATAAAACTACAGCCAGCATTGTGCTTAATGATGAAAAGCTAAAGACATTTCATCTAAATTCAGGAATGAGACAAGGATGTCCATTCTCTCCACTTCTCTTCAATTTAGTATTAGAATGCCTAGCTACAGCAATAAGATGCAAACTTTAAGGGGATCCAAATAGGGAAAGATGAAGTAAAATTCTCCTTCTTTGTAGATGACATCCTGTATTTAAAGAATCCCATGGACTCCACTCTGAAATTACTCAAGCTAATTAGAAACTTTGGCAAAGTAACAGGGTATAAAATTAACCCTCAAAAATCAATGGCTTTCCTGTATGACAATAATAAGAGCCTGGCTGAAACCAGGAAAAGAACTCCTTTTTTAATAGTGTCACAAAAAATAAAATACCTAAGAGTTAACTAAAGAAGTGAAGGATCTCTATGATGATAACTTTAAAATCCTTTAGGAGGAAATTAAAGCAGAACTAAGAAACTGGAAAACCTCCCATGCATCTGTATTGGGAGGATTAACAACAAGAAAACGGCAATAATTCTAAGGGCTATCTACAAATTCAATGCAATACCCATCAATATCCCAACCTCATTCTTCAAGGAAATAGAAGAAGCAATCCAAAAATTCATATGGAACAATAAAAGACCCCAAATAGCAAAAAACAATGCTTAACAGAAAGAACAGTGCTGGAGGAATATCAATACTAAACTTCAAATTCTATTACAAAGCCATAGTAATCAAAACAGCTTGGTACTGGCACAAGAACAGACCTGAAGACCAATGGAATAGAACTGATGACCCAGAAATAAACCCACAGACCTATAGCCACCAAGTCTTCAATAAGGGAGCTAAAAAATTAGAATGGAAGAAAGACAGCCTCTTCATTAAATGGTGCTGGAAAAATTGGTTAAACACCCGTAGAAAACTAAAGCTAGATCCTTATATATCACCCTGCACCAGAATCAACTCCAAATGGATTAAAGACATTAATGTCAAAGCAGACACCCTGAAAACATTGCAGGAAAGAATAGGAGAAATTCTAGGGCTTCTTGGCAGGGGTCAAAGTTTTCTTAATAAAGACCCAGAACCACAAAAAATCAAAGAAAGCTTGGAGAAATGACATTTTATGAAACTGCAGAGCTTCCGCATGGCAAAGGACATAACCATTGAGATCAATAGAAAGACTAGGGATTGGGAGATCTTCAGTAGCCATGAAACAGACAAGGGTGTCATACCTGAAATCTACATACAACTCAAAAACTTAAACCCCCTAACAACAAATCCTCAAAGAAACAACTACCCGATTTTTAAGTGGGCTAAAGACTTGAAGACTTCTCTGAAGAGGAAATAAGAATGTCCAATAGACACATGAAGAAATGCTCATCTTCTATAGTCATAAAAAAATGTACATCAGAAAACATTGAGATTCTACATCACCCCAATTAGAATGGCTAAAATCAAGAAATCTAATAACAGATACTGGAGGGGATGTGGCCAAAATGGAACCCTACTGCATTGATGGTAAGTGTAAACTTGTTCATCCATTTTGGAAAGCAATATGGAGGTTCCTCAAAAGACTAAAGATATAGCTCCCGTGTGACCACCACAATCCCACTTTTAGTAATTGATCCAAAGGATCGCAAACAAGACCATACTAAAGCTACCAGAACAACTAGGTTTATTACAACATTATTCACAGTAGTTAGGCTATGGAACCAACCCAGATGTCCCTAAGTAGATGAATGGATCAAAAAAATTATATATATATATGTATATATATATTCTAAACCTCCATCAGAAAGAATGAAAGAATGACACTGCTCCATTTGTTAGGAAATGCAAAGACTTGGAAAAAATCCTATTAAATGAAGTAACGCAGACTCAGTGAAAAATAGGTCCCATGGCTTCCCTTTTCTGCAATAACTAGTATAAGTCTAGGACAAGCAGAAAAGTTAAAAAGCTATGTACATATGACCAGATAAGATGATACTAAGTGAAATGACCCCCAAGATAAGGACACAAGAGGTCTTATCTTTGTTGCTGTTGTTTTTAATGTACTTATAATGTACTATGTGATTATTTTTTGTTTCTTTGTATGTTCTTCCCCCATGGTACAACCTTTGTTGTCACTATATTTGATTCCGGTGTCCTGCATCTTGTACATACATTTTTTCTAATTTGGGGAGGGGAAGGAAAATAGCAAAATCCTGAACAAAAAAATCCCATTGTAACAATGAGATGTAGAAGACTGTTTGTTGAAAATAAACTTTATAACTTTTTGGGAGAAAGGGAGAAAGGGGCTGGGAGGAATGGAAAGGAATGATAGCGGAAAAATAAAGGAGGGTATAACAATGTTCTATAGGAAATGGACTCATTACCTTGTTCATGTAACTGTAACCTCTCTGAACAGTATCTTTAAATTAAAATATATTAAAAAAAACTTTTAGTCATTCAAATGGCAAAAATAAAACCGCTTTATGTACCTATGTCTATATATGAGCCTTATCAGTAGTAACTCAAGTTTAACAATGGATAAATTTCTATGTGTGTCTACTTAGCTGCCAAATAAAATGTGTACATTTGACTCAAAACATAACACTACCAGTATGGTTTCCAAATAATGTAGTACTTTATATGAATATTAAAGTTGGTTATTTTGTGAGTTAAGTAAATACTGATGATTTATTTATCCAGAGTACACTAAACTAAACATTTCATGATTTCTCACTTTAAAAATGGAGCAATTTTGTTATTGATGATAAAGAAGCTCATTTTTTTTCATTTGAGAGATGACACCATTTTGACTACTGTAATTAAATAATTATTTAGCTTCAAATACTACGCTTCTGTGTGCTGTCATGTTTAAAATTGTTTTGATTATAAAATCAGTACATGCTATCTTTTTATTTAATAGTCATGTAAATTCTCCTGTGTTATTACCAACAACAAACTCCAAGTTGCATGTTGTATGTACAATTCCAAGGATAATGTAACAAATCACAAAGAATCTTACTATTAGGAGAGTATGTGATTCTCCACAAAAGCATCCTAAATAATATTTATGCCAAGTTCAGGATCAGTGCTCACATGTAAAGGAGAAATTATCTATGATGCTGTGGGTAATGGCATACAAGTGATTGAGCTGAGCTATGTGTTTATAGAAGCCCATCGTCCCACATAACTTCTTAATTAAGGAAGGAACATTTTCATTACCATCACAAGTTGAAAGAGTGAGAATTTGTTAATAAGTATGAAGTTTAGGTGTGTCTTGATGTTTATTATAATATTAATCAAAAATTTTCTAAGTAGTGAAGACACAGTTTTGAGATTTAAATAGATGTTAAATTTCAGATGGTTGTTTGTTTAAAAGGAAACATCTGGTATCATTCACTGAAGATCACCTCTCTGAAAATACTACAGAATAAATAAGTTAGAAGTGAATTGCAAGGAAAATATTTAAGTGAAATAGTTCTGATCCATGTAATACAGTGGATTAAGTCAATGGAGAACTCGCTAAAGCAATCAGATACTGGAAAAATAAATACATGACCAGGAAATTCATAATTTACATGGAGAAAGAACTAGGGCATATTTTGGTTTTGTTCTTTATAGCTGAAAAATATAGCTTATTAATTTTGTTTATATACTACATTTTAAACCTATTTATCTACTGGTGGTTGCCCATCATTAGAAACCTTCATTTTGGAAATTTTGTCACAGTGAACATTCATGTTCTATGAGATCTTTCATCCCTTAGGGAAGAGGTGACACTGTTCAAAAAAAAAAAATGTATGCAATACCTGATTTATATAACTGTAACCCCTCTGTATGTACAATAGTAAAAGAAAGAAAGGGTATATGTTTTTAAGTGGCATAAATAAATTATAGGACAGTAATTTTTGTATTTATTACTTCTAAGGATTTGGTGAGATTCCACCTCACCCTAGTTAGAATAGCTATAATCAAGAAATCTATTGATAGATACTGGAGGGGATGTGGCCAAAATGGAACCCTACTGCATTGTTGGTTGGAGTGTAAACTTGTTAATCCATTTTGGAAAGCAGTATGGAGGTTCCTCAAAAGACTCCACATAGAGCTCCCCTGTGACCCAGCAATCCCGCTTTTGGGCATTTGTACAAAGGATCAGAAACAAGGTCAAACTAAAGCTACCAGAACAACTATGTTTATAGCAGCATTATTCATGATAGCTAAGTAATGGAACGAACCCAGAATTTCTCAGTAGATGAATGGATTAAGAAAATGTGATCTATCTATCTATCTATGTATGCATAGTGGAATTTTATGCCTCCATCAGAAAGAATGTCACCACACCATTTATTAGGAAATGGAAAGGCTTGGAAAAAATCATATTAAGTGAGGTAAGCCAGGCCCAAAGAAACATAGCTCTCATGGTTTCCCTTATTTGCAATAACTAGTATATGTCTGGGACAAGTAGAAAAGTTAAAAAGCTACCATATGACCATATAAGATGATGCTAAGTGAAATGAACCCCAAGGTAGAGACACAAGAGGTTTTACCTTTGTTGCTGTTGTTTTTAATGTACTTATAATGTGCTGTGTGATTTTTTTGGTTTTTTTTGTATGTTCTTCCCCCATGGTATAACCCCTGTTTTCAATGGATTTGATTCCAGTGTACTTCAACTTGTATATAAATTTTTCGTTTTTTTTCTTTTTTCTTTCTTTTTTTTTTTATTGTGGAAATACCATACAGAGGGATTACCATTACATGAGCAAGGTAATGAGTACATTTCTTACCAAGCGTTGTTGCCTCCTCCTTTGTTTCCGCTTATCATCTCTTCCCATCTTCCCACCGGCAGACCCCTTCCCCCCTCTCTCCCCTTGCGCCAAAGTTGTAAAGTTCCTTTTTCGACATAAGGTCTTGTACATCTCATTGTTGCAATGGGTCCACCTGTATCCCTATTTAAACGATTTGTTTTTTCCTTCCCCTCCACAAATTATACCAACACCAAATACAGTGAAAACGGGGGTTATGCCGTGGGGGAGGGACATACAAAGCAACTAAGAAATAACTTATAAATATGTTAGAAACAATAGCAAGAAAGAAAAACCATTTTAGTCCTTATCTTGGGGTTCATTTTGCCTAACATCAACTTACCAGACTGTTTCTGCTCATCTCAGACACATATTTGCTATTCCAAATAAGGGAAACCATGGGACCTATGTTTCTTTGGGCCTGGTTACTTCATTTAATACAATTTTTTTCCAAGTCTTTCCATTTCCTAACAAATAGAGCAATGTCATTCTTTGTGATGGAGGCATAGAATTCCATTGTGTATATATACCACATTTTCTTGATCCATTCATCTACTATCCTCAAATAAACAACTGCCTAATAAATAAGTGGACATGGGAGGGGGAGGCTGGGAAAGGATGGGAAGGGGAAACAAAGGAGAAGGCTAAAATGCTTGATAAGAAATGTACTCATTATCTTGCCCATCTAATTGTAACCCCTCTGTATAGTATTTTCACAATAAAAAATTAAAAAATAAAAAAAAGACTTAAAGAGAAACTTTTCTGAAGAGGAAAGGAGGGTCAATAGACACATGAAGAAATGCTCAACCTCCCTAGCCATGAAGGAAATGTAAATGAAAACAACATTGAGATACCACCTCACACCAGTTAGAATGCCTATAATCAAGAACTCTAATAACAACAGATGCTGGAGGGGATGTAGACAGAAGGGAACTTTAATGCATTGTTGGTGGGAGTGTAAACTTGTTCAACCACTTTGGAAAATAGTATGGAGGTTCCTCAAAAGCCTCCACATAGAGCTCCCCTATGATTTAGCAATCCCAGTTTGGGGCATTTACGGGAATGATCACAAACAAGACCATACAAAAGCTACCAGCACACTCTGTTTATTGAAGCATTATTTACCACAGCTAAGCTATGTATATACATTTTTCTAATTTGAGGGGGGAAGGGAAATAACAAAATTCTGAAAAGGATACCAGATGACCCATTGTAACAATGAGATGTGCAAGACACTATGTTGAAAACAAACTTTACAGCTTGGGGGAGGGTAGAGAAGTTGGGGAGGTGGGAAGGAAGTGATGATAGGGGAGAAACAAAAAGGAGGGTGTAACAATGCTCCATAGAAAGTGTACTCATTACCTTACTCATGTAACTGTAATCTCTTCGTACAGTATCTTTACAATAAAATACATATTGAAAATATTAAAACAACTTAAAAATAGATGAACTTTCAACAGAATAATTCATGTTGATAGAAAGTGCTTTCCTATGTTTTGTTGAAAATCTGTAGTTTACATATACGATCTCTTGACAAGGCACAAATCACCAATCTAGTAAACAATAAGGAAATATTAATTTAGGGACATTCTACAAAGTATCTAGCCAATACTTAAAATTGTCAAGGTCCCCAAAACATCTGAGAAGCTATCATTTTAGAGAGTGGTACAAGGAGTCATATTATCAAACCATATAATGATTTTCTGGGTAGGATCCAGGTAAAGATAAATAAAATTAGATTGAGATTAAGGAAATGTGAATAAAATGTAGATCTTAATAAGTAATAATGCAATTAGTAAGGAATCACATTGGAACATTAGTGGTGACAAATGTCACATGCACATATTAGATGTGCATAAGGGAAATAGTATATTAGAATTACTTGCATTTTTTCTATCTTTCTAATTTATTCTTATGTGTTAAAACATGTGTTACAAATATGAAGAAATAAAAAGGAAATAATGATGACAGAGAACCATTAAAGAGATAACAGAAAATAAAGTAAACAAAATGAAAAAGAAAAAAATTAAAAAAAACATGGGTTTAAAGAGTTAGAGGTCAGTAAACAGGTAAGGAAAATCAATTTTCTTTTTGTTTGGTCCGTTGTGGGACTTGAACTCTGGGCCTGGGAGCTTCCTTGAGCTCTTCAGCTCAAGGTGAGTACTCTATTACTTGAGCTACCATGTTACTTATGGTTTTCTGGTGGTTTATTGGAGATAAGAGTCTCATGGGCTCTCGTGCCTGGGCTGGCTTTGAACTGCAATCCTCAGTTCTTAGCTACTTGAGTAGCTAGAATTACAGGCATGAGTCCCCAAGCCCAGCGTAAAGTTCATTTTAAAATACAGGCTTTTTTAAGAAAGAAGTTTAAAATTATAGTAAAAAATCTTTAAATTTGTTAAAATACATTTGAATAAATATATTAAATGGGACAGAAATGTACAAAATATATACCAAGATAATGAATCACAAATGAAACACATAAATGGAACACAAATTATATGCTAGTATAGCTATTTTATGTTAAGCAAAAAGCAAACAAAATTGATTTTAGCCAAAGATTTCAACAAAATTACAGGTGAAAAATTCATATAGGCACTAGCAGTTAATAATAGTTTACCTTAGCTTTGTAAAAAAAAAAGTTGTCCATTATTTGAAAATTCTCAAAAATATGAATTCTATGCAAATAGCCATCAGCCATATCTGATTGTAGGAACAAATATTGACAAATAACTATGAATATGCATGACCTCAGTGAACATATTTTCATTATCTCTATCCAAGAAATTTTTAACTAGAAAAAATTCTTTTTCTTTTACTTTTAGTATGTTAAATAAAATATTTGAATGAATGCACAGCATTCATTTTTAATCATCCTCATGTTTTTATTTTTTTCTTAAGTACCACAATACCAGTAATGTCCTAATGACCATATAAATACATCTGACATCTCCTGCTGTTTTAACAGATAATTTTATTGCCCCTCAATTAGAGATTAAAATTTAGATAACAATTGAATTACGGGCATTCTGTACAAAGACCTATATAAGCATATTGAATATATTTTCTTAAAATTTTAATATATTTAATTTTCATTTAGATAGAAGAAGTGTATCCAAGCATTTTATAGAAGTAGTGATTTCTTGTACCCATTAAAAAGGTAGGATTTTGGCATTCATTAAAGAAAAAAACTGAGGGAAAATTCAAAAAGTAACAAAATATAGTTTGTTTAATATATGTTGTTATTTAACAACAAATTAATACTTCTATTTTTCATTGAAATTTGGAGTAGAGAAGATAGAGGTTAAAAAAAATTGTTTCTTCATCCAATAGAACTTATGATCTAGGCAACAGAGCATCCACCCTGAAAAAGAAGTCCGGAGGCAAATATAGCAAATGGAACAACAAAAACCAAAAAGAAGAAAACAAACAATCAAACTAGTTACAAACATTTGTAATGTGAGTTACAAGCCAGGTTTGCTTCCTCAGCAGCACATTGGGCCTTAACAATGCAGAAGGGAGATTATGTTAGTAGTTTATGCACTTTCTCTTAAAATTGGCTAACTAGAGACAAGAGGGCATTCATTTATTTTTCCCTGTAGCACCTGGCACTTTCTGCTTATCCGAACAAAACTTTTGGGTTCCTTGACCTTCTTACCCCAACTTTCTGTTATAATTTTTTCCAAGTCTTTCCATTTCCTAACAAATGGGGTGATGGCAGTCTTTCTGATGGAGGCATAGAATACCATTATATATATATATCTATATCTATCTATATATATATATATTTAATATATATATATATGTCACATTTTCTTTATTATGTTAAGACTCTTATTCCCTATATTATATCCTTGGCAGTTTCCAGTAACTAAAGGCATCTCACTTTTTCAAAGCCAAATGCACAATTGCTGAAACTATCTAAATCAGATTAGAATTTAGAAATAGATATTTTCAGATAATCCAAAAATAATGAAAAAGTTTAAAGACTATTACTATGAAAATAAAATCATATGACCTTTAAGATAAAGGTTGTTTTTATTCCCCAAAGACAGACACTAATTGGTGTTTGACTTACTTTCACCTAATATTATATTATAAAATTTACAAACTGATGCATATCAAAATACATCAATCTTGTCAATTTTGGGTTGATACCTCATAGAGCATCATTGATTGAAGCACAGTGGTAGATTTCTCTGTCTCCAAAGTGATGTTCACTTCCAAACTGAACGTTAAATGAGGTGCCCTTGGTGGCTAGAAAAGATTTTACATGTTAGATTATTTTATGTGAAACAAACTGAGACTCCTGTCAAACTAATTTTAATCTTCTAGAAATAATGCTACATTTCCTTTCCAAATACAGACATATATTATAGAAGCAAAGTGTATCTAGTGCATAGTTGTCATAAGATAATAACTACTCAAGGGAATTGTAGATGCTTGGTTAAATTTAGTATCTCTAACTGCCTAAGGGCTATTGTTATATTATGACAAACATAGCATTATCTTGCTGTTTAAATCATATTATTGGCATAGTATTTTACTACTCTTCAGTTTTAGGATTCAAATTTCTACATTGGAGTATTTGAGTTGATCAAATTGTTTATAATATTTCCCATATATTTGGGGCCTGTTTTCACCACACTGCATTTCATTGATCTGTTAGCACACAAGCATTAGATTGGCTACATTCTTGATTCCCAATATTAAGTATGCCCATATATTCCTTAATGTTAAGATTGCATTTTGCTAAATAAAATATTTTAGCATTAGAAATAGCTGTTATATAAAACTCATTTCCAAATAATTCCAGGTTGATGAGGCAAGGACATCCAAACAGAAGTTATCGTATCAGACTACCATATTTATCTGTGTTTTAAAATCGTCTTTGAGATGTACAAGACACTATTTTGATAAAGGAACTTTACAATTTAGCTGAGGAAGAGGGGAGGGAGGGAGGAGAGGAAGTATAGTAGTGGAGGTGGGAGGGAAGGGAGGGTAGGGGAAAAACAAAGGAGGAGGTAGCATTGCTTGATAGGAAATGTACTCGTTACCTTGCTCATGTAACTGTAACTTCTCTGTACAATATTTTTTACAATGAAAACATATTTAAAAATCATTTCATTAGTTTGTGAGAAACTCACAGAATCCAGCCCTGCTTTCACTGTATTTGATGTCGGTACAAATTGTGGAGGGGAAGGGGAAAAAACAAATTGTTTAAATAGGGATACAGGTTGACCGATTGCAACAATGAGATGTACAAGTCGTTATGTCAAAAACAAACTTTACAACTTTGGTGGGGGGGAAGGTGGGGAGGATTGAGTGGGGGGGGGCGGAGGGAGGATGGGAAGTGATGGGAAGGGGAAACAAAGGAGGAGGTTACAATGCTTGATAAGAAATGTACTCATTATCTTACCCATGTAATAGTAACCCCTCTGTACAGTATTTTCACAATAAAAAAAAATAGTAAAAAAAATCTCATTAGGCAATTTCCATATTTCACATAACTGTAAACCCTCTAAATAGCATCTTTACAATTAAAAAAACAAAACTATCAAGGAACAGTAATTTGAGTGAGGAAGAACATTTTCTTAAATAAATGAAACTGAATTGACAAAAATCACAAGCTCTATTGGTGTTTTGCTTTTCTTATCATCCTATCATTTTTCCAGGATGAAAGTGAAAAAAATGAGTGAACAAGTAGAAATGAATAGAACAAAAAAGTGTTCTAGGTTGTACCAGGAAATGATAGAGAAGGAAAGAGGGAGCCACAGGGAATTAATTCATTATTCCTTCTCAAGAGACAGGCAAGGGATGAGAATCACTGATTCTCCCCTGTCAATAATAACATTGACAGGGAAGATTAGGATTCACTAAAATAGAACTGAATAGATACTGACATTCTTAATTAACTGCATCACTGTTCAGTGACCAATGTTATATAGACAGCGACAAGATTTATAGATGAAACTATGCAAGGATAAACTAACGGGAACATATTTTTTTAGATTGAAGTGAGATGAATTTCCTTCAAAATATCTGATTGCATAGGGGCCATGATAATCTTCTCTATATTATTCCAATTTAGTGTATGTGCTAGCAAAGTGAGAAAATGTGAGACATATATACATTGAAATGCTATGCTTCCATCAGAAAGAATGGCATCTCTCCATTAGTAAGGAAATGGAAAGACTTGGGGAAAATATCATATGAAGTCAAGTAAGCCAAACCCAAAGAAACACAGGCTCAATAGTTTCCCTCATTTATAATAATTAGTATAGGTCTAAGATAGTCCTAAGAGAGTATCAAAATGGCTCAATAGCTATGTACATATGACCATATAAAATGATGCTAATCGAAGTGAACTCCAACATATGGAAACAAGAGGATTTTCCTCATTGTCATTTTTAACTAAGTTTTTTTATTGTGAAAATACCATACAGAGGGGTTACAATTACATGAGCAAGGTAATGAGTACATTTCTTATCAAGCATTGTTACCTCCCTCTTAGTTTCCCCTTATCATCCCTGCCTTCCCATCTCTACGACTGCACACCTCCCCAAAGTTGTAAAGTTTGTTTTTTGACATAGCATCTTGTACATCTCATTGTTGCAGTGGGTCCACCTGTATCCAGATTTAAACAATTTGTTTTTTCCCTTCTCCTCCCCAAATTATACCAACATCAATTACAATGAAAACAGGGGTTATATCATGTGGGAGGGCCATACAAAGCAACAAAAAAATTCACCTTATATATAAATTAGAAACAATAGCAAGAAAGAAACAAAAACAAAACAAAACAATACACTTGTGTCCTTATCTTGGGGTTCATTTCACCTAACATCATCTTATCTGACCTTTTCTGCTTGTCTCAGACATATACTAGTTATTGCAAATAAGGGAAACCATGGGATATATATCTCTTTGGGCCTGGCTTACTTCACTTATAATCCAAGTCTTTCCATTTCCTAATGAAAGACCCCAGACTCACTGGGATGCTTTCTTCAACGGGAGGGCACCCCAAGAACCAAGACTCCAAACCAGCAGATGCAACAAGCAAGAGGATTTTATTAGGCGTTTGCGCAAATGGGCTCCCTGTCCAAGGTACACTGGAAGCCCCGAGCTGCGGTTATAGGCACTTTTAAAGACAAAAACCACAGGATTAGCATAAGACCCCAGGCTCCCCAGGATTGGCTCAGGTTAAAAATTATCATATACTCCAGCAATCATTTTATTGTGTGGGAAGTCTTGTAACACTAGTGGTAAACTGGTTGGCTCTCTAGGGGGAGGCTTCCCTGGGGGGGAGTCCACATAGTTACAGGCTCGTGATTGGTTGACATTTGACCTAGTTTGCTGGGCTCGCCAGATGGTCCTTGTCTTGAGCCCCCTGCCGTGAGTTTTTACACAGGAATTCAGGAGAACATACTCTTTTGTTCTTTATCTATGTTTGCAGACCTTGTCCCAGGGCCTGCATCTGGACTTTGTAACTTTTTAACTTATTTCTGGGAGGGGAAGAGTCAGTGTTAGCGCAAGCAAGCAGGTTTACGGAAGCAGAATTAGCAGTTAGCATATTGTAAAATGGACATAGCCCCAATTTCAATCTTTCACTAACAAATGGGGGAAGAATGTCATTGCCCCAGTTGTCATTGTTTTTAATGTACTATGTGAAGTTATGTTTTTACCTTTCGTTTTTTTCCCCCTATGGTTTATCCCTGTTGACATTGTATTTGTTTTTGGTACCCTGGGTATTGTATATACATTTATTTGAATTAGGAAAGGGAATGGGAACAACAAAATGGCTAGACGAAAGACAAAGGGCAAACCAATTCAACAGAGATACTCACAAGACAACAGGTTGGAAATGAACTTTACCACTTAGGGGAGGGGACATTGTGGTAAAGGGAAAGTGGGGGGAAAAAAAACAAGAGTGGTGGATGACAGTGTTTGAGACCCAAAGAAACATAGGTCCCATGGTTTCCTTTATTTGCAATAACTAGTATTGCATTGATTGGCTCTGTGGTGTGTGTGTGTGTGTGTGTGTGTGTGTGTGTGTGTGTGTGTGTGTGTGTGTGTGTGTGTGTGTTGATTGTGGGGCTTGAACTAAGGGCCTAGGTGCTGTCCCTGAGCTTTTATGCTCAAAAGCGCTCACTCTAATACTTGAGCAACTGATCTACTTTTGGCCTTTTGGTGGTTAGTTGGAAATAAGGGTCTCATGGACTTTCCCTGCCCAAGCTAGCTTCCAAGTACAATCTTCAGATCTCAGCCTCCTGAGTAGCTAGGATTACAGGTGTGAGCCACTGGCACCAAGCTTTGCTAAGTTATGATCTGATAGCAAATAGCCCAGTAGGTTCTGCAGCCAGGTTACAACAGCCAGGCTCACCTCTCTTTCCATTAACATGGAACTCCAGGCCAAGTTACTTTTGTCTGCTTTGCTCTCCTAGAAGAAAGGAAAGGCCCCAGGTACACACTGCACTGGCAGGATGGGGGCACACATCCTTCCTAAGGAAGCACTAAAGGATGCAGGCTGCATAGCCACAGGCAGAAACTTCCTATCTTGTCCTATTGAGGCCACCAGATAACAGGGAGTAGTGACAGCCATCTACACTGTCTTGTCTACAAGTGTTTGCACACTTGACTTTCTGATTCTATTCCATCCTTGTCTTGTCTGAGACAAGCAGAAAAGGTCAGATAAGAAGATGCTAAAGAAAATGAACTCCAAGACATGGACACAAGTGATTTTTCTTTGTTGCTGTTGTTTTTAATGTACTATGTGATATTTTTTGTTCTTTTGTATGTATTTTCCCCTATGGTATATCCCCTTTTATCACTGTATTTGATTTTGGTACCCTTGGTATTGTATACACATTTATTGGAATAAGGGAAAGGAGGAGGAACAACAGAATGGTGACACAAAAAAGGGGAAATCAATGCAACAGCGATATACACGAGGTAATATGTTGGAAACGATCTGTACAACTTGTGGTGGGTGGTTGGAGAGGGAATGTAGGAGAAAAATGATGCAAGGGATAACACGTTTGACAAGAAATGTACTTATTATGTTACTTACATAAATTTAACCCCTCTGTACATCACCTTGACAATTAAAAAATAGAAATGTACTCACTACCTTACATATGTTGTAACTGTAACTGCTCTATACATCACCGTGAGAATAAAGTAAAATAATATGTATATAACATACACACACACACACACACATATGTGTGTGTGTGTGTGTGTGTGTGTGTGTGTGTGTGTGTTTGCAAGCCAAGTTGCTGATAACTGAGATCATTGGTTCATGCTGTAATCCTAGTTTACTCAGGAGGATACACTTCAGAGGATGTGAGTTAGAAATCAGAATAGGAAGAACATTTTAGGGCTACTATCTCCAAAGCAGCCAGCAACAGCCAGGACAGCAGAATTACTCTAATTGTACTGCGAAGTGTGAGGTTCTGAGTTGAAAGCATAATACTGGCACTCAAAAAACATGATTTTGATATTTTATTTTTTGTGGGGCTATTACAAATGGAGTTGCTTTCCTGAATTCAGCCATGCTTTTCTCATTGTTGGCGTACAGAAAAGCCATTGATTTTTGAGTGTTAATGTTATACCCCGCTACTTTGCCAAAGTTTTGAATCAGCTTGAGTAATTTGGGAGTGGAGTCCATGGGATTCTTTAAATACAAAATCCTGTCATCTGCAAATAGAGAGAGTTTTGCTTCATCTTTCCCTATTTGGATCCCTTTTATGTTTGCATCTTGCCTTATTGCTGTAGCTAGGCATTCTGATACTAGATTGAAGAGAATTGGAGAGAGTGGACATCCTTGTCTCGTTCCTGGGTTAAGAGGAAATGGCTTTAGTTTTTCACCATTAAGTATAATGCTGGTTGTAAGTTTGTCATATACAGCCTTTATTGTATTGAGGAATGTTGTTCCTGGATTCCTAATTTCTAACATATTTATAAGATTTTTTTTTGTTGCTTTGTATGTCCCTCCCCCATGGAATAACCCTTGTTTTCACTGTATTTGATATTGGTATAATTTGTGGAGAGGAAGGGATAAAACAAATCGTTTAAATAGGGATACAGGTGGACCCATTGCAACAATGAGATGTATGTCGAAAAACACACTTTACAACTTTGGCTGGGGGGTGTGGGTGGGGTGATGGGAAGGGAGGCAACAATGCTTGATAAGAAATGTACTCATTACCTTGCCCATGTAATTGTAACTCCTCTCTATGGTATTTTCACAATAAAAAAACCATGATTTTTATATAAAGGGAATGTTGCTACATGTTCTTAAATGACTCACAGGCATTTCCCTGAAATTTTGATTAATTAGCTTATGAAATTTACATGCAAAACTCTTGTGTGTTTACATTTACCAAAGATGTTTTAACATGTCATTTATTTTAAGGAAAATCTTTCATTCAGTATTCAAACTCGAATAACTGAAATAAATCTGGTTGAACATTTAAAATACTCATAATGATAACTGCATACAAAACAGTCCAAGTTTTAACAATATGAAAAATAGATTTGATATGTGAAAATCTTATATATAATAGAAGTTAAACATAATGGATTTGTACTGGGGTAAAGATCAAGTGGCTGAACTGGTCCATCATGTATAAAGGCCTTGGGTTCAATCCATAACACTGGCAAATGAAACCACATATAAAAACAGTCTTAGATAAAACATCACTATGACTTTTCATATCCCAAAGCATGTTAATTGCAGATTTTGTATGGTGTTGTGTTACCATGATTTATTATTTATCTAATACTGTGCATCTATGCAAAAATAAATTGTCTTGCAGGCATGCTTACATTAGCGACTTGTATGTACTCATGCATAAAATAATGATAGGTAAAATGCTAAGGCAAAAAATAGCATGCAATGAAAAGTATAATTTCAATAGATCTCTTTTTTCCTTGAGAAGGCTTTTCGAAAAAAACAACTCATGACACAAATAAATCTCTGTGCTAAATCTAATTAGCTCTGCAGAGATTTTTTTTTTTATTCTATAGGTTCTGTTGTATAGAAGAAACAAGATACTTAGTAATGAATTGCCTGATGAACATAAAACAAAGATGACTTGTCTAAGATTCTTTCTCTTTAAAACAATGACATATTTTTCAACCACACATCAAATTGGACCTTTTGTGGAGCTAATCATTCAACACTTTGAGTGGCTATTATTGCTTTTGTTAAAAATTGGCAGGGCAATGCAGAAGTTGTTTGCCATAAAAGTTTGAGGTCTTGGATTCACACACAATGAATGTGGTTTTGTTGCTATAGCAATTCCTACAGAGAAAGAAAAATAAAAAAAAGGAGAAAATTAATCTGCCTTATAGTTTAGGCTCCTAGAGTGTACCCCCTGTGTGGTGAGTGAAATAATTAAGTCTTGTTTATTGTGTTTTCTTTAAAACCTTCAATGGCCCTGATGATATCATCACTGCCTGATTGATTTTTTAGGTAGGGAAACAACCAAAATTAATTGCCCTAATCTCCACTCAAGTACAACACATACATTTTGAGCTGAAGCAAATTGTTTCTTTTTGGCTTTTAAACAGCTGGACATTTTGAATTTCCTTTTCATTTCCTTTCTGCATGGCAATAAAATACCTTCTCAGGGTAGGAAAAATGCTATAATCCACAGGTTGAGATTTGGGGTATGGAACTTTGAAGTGGACAGAACAAAAGGTTCTTGCGCTTAAATTAATGTAACTTCTCTCCTGATAAAAACTGACAGCAGGAATAAAAAAAGTCTTCATACTAAGAAGCTGTGTTTAATGGAAGATGTTACTTAAATGGGATCTAATGTATTGGATTTTAACACCAAATATATATTTTAAATGCTTTAATTTTTCTTTCCAATTTTATGCAAAATAGTTAAGAACGGTATTAATAATTTATAAAGCACTTTGTACAAAAACAAAAACAGAAAGATAAGAAAAAGTTAAAAATGTATGCACTTTTGACAACTTTGTGACTGTTTCTACTTTGCCATGAATATGAAAATTTCTCACATGTCACATCATGGGAATGAGGCTCTATATTTTAAACAAAGGAAAAAAAACACTTCTAATTTGGTAGTAATTTCTAATCCATTAGGACTGGCTGGATTAGAAATGTGTGTGTGTGTGTGTGTGTGTGTGTGCAGATACATGTGAATATGTGTGGTTTATGCTGCTACTGGGCCTTGAATTCAGGCAAGGGTTCTGTCCCCTTAGCTTTTTTGCTCAAAGCTGGCTCTACAACGCTGAGCCACAGTGCAACTTCCAGATTTGGAGTAGTTAACTGGAAATAAGCATGTCATGAACTTTCCTGCCAAAGTTAGGTTGGAACCATGATCCTCAGTTTTCATCCTCCTGAATAGCTAGGCTTTCAGGTGGGAGCCACCAATGTCTGTCAATTATATTTTTGTTAGCTTCCAGTTTCTATTGACGTGATGATCCATCTATTCTCTACTTTTCCATTTTCCTGTTACAAATAGAACTTGTAGTTTCTTCTTTTCCAGACAAACTGAGGAATATTATTTACAGCATCTACTTTATCAACCTTGTTTCAGTTACACAATTTATATAACTATAATCACCCTGCTATTATCTCCTGTGCTCTTCATTTTTTCTAGTCAGTGACAGTCACATTAAAATTTCCAGAGTTTTTTTGTGGCACTTAGTAAAATTTCATTGTGTTCTTCAATTTAAGTACTTTAAGTACATTGAATTTAATGTGAAAATAGATATCAAATACATTGCCAAATATCAAATGCATCCTGACATTTACTACGTTACCTAATAAAATTCATCTATAGTGTATCATGGAATTCACTTCATATAGAACATATGACACATGTAAGTTCATATCATAATATGATATGGAATTCAAAAACTAATTTTAATAGTAGTGTGGATCACTTTAAGTGGAAGTGAGAAATCTCTTTCAACTTTTAAAACAGTATTCTCTTTGGGACATAGTTCCTATCAAATTCTTTTTTAATGGTGGGTCATAGGATTTCAGTCACATGGAAATGTTTTCTAAAATGGTGCTTTTGAAAAAAATATATAAAATTATTTGAGGTACTTTTACCAAAATATACAATTAGCTACAAGTTGCCAAATAACCATATATACACAGGCAAAAACACATACAGACATAGAAGACATAATCATATATTTGCTTTATGTATGTAAACTACAGAATTTAGATACTTATATACACTGATCTTATGTGAGCATGATCAGCATTTTATGTGAGCACCAAATGCTTAAGTAATAATATAAATTAAATAATTAAACATGAAAATATAGATTTTTTATTTTTGATGACTTGGGAGTTAAACAATCATAATAAATGAAAATCTCATATTATGACAAAATATAATTAGAAATAAATAAGAGTGCATACATAATGTAATAAATATGTATTTATTTTTATCTATTTAGATGATCATTAGTAACACAAAATTTCATAGGTTTAATAAAACTTTCATATATTTTAAATTTGTAAGAATTTCTAAGGCATATGCAATGCAAGCACAAAGTTAAAATTTTTTCCAAATATATATTTATTTATCAAGTTAAGCTTCTCAGTAGTAGTTAGCTAGATAATATGCATATGGCCATATAAATTAATGATTATCAAAATGAACTTCAAGAAATGGAAACAAGTGTTTTTGTGGGTTCTGTGTGTGTGTGTGTGTGTGTGTGTGTGTGTGTGTGTACTGTTTGCAGTTATTTTTTTCTTTCTCCTCCCTCCTTTTGGTTTATTCCCTGATGTCACTGTTTTTTTTTTTAATTAATAAATTTTTTTATTGTGAAAATACCGTACAGAGGTGTTACAATTACATGGGCAAGGAAATGAGCACATTTCATATCAAGTATTGTTGCCTCCTCCTTTGTTTCCCCTTACCATCCCTGCCCTCCCATCTCCGCGCCCCCCTTACCCCCTCTCCCCAATCTCCGCGCCCCCCTTACCCCCTCTCCCCGGGCCCCGATTAAGTTGTAAAGTTCGTTTTTCGACATAACGACTTGTATATTTCATTGTTGCAATGGGTCCACCTGTAACCCTAATTTAAACAATTTGTTTTTTCCCTTCCCCTCCACAAATTATACCAAGATCAAATACAGTGGAAACGTGGGTTATACCGTGCGGTAGGGACATACAAACTAACAAAGAAATAATCTTATAAATATGTTAGAAACAATAGCAAGAAATAAAAACCATTTGAGTCCTTATCTTGGGGTTCATTTCGCCTAACATTAACATGTTTGACTGTTTCTGCTTGTCTCCACATATACTAGTTATTCCAAATAAGGGAAACCATGTGACCTATGTTTCTTTTGTCCTGGCTTACTTAACTTAATTTTTTCCAAGTCTTTCCATTTCCTAACAAATGGGGCAATGTCATTCTTTCTGATGGAGGCATAGGTATATATACCACGTTTTCTTTTTTTTTTTTTAAATTTAATTTAATTTTATTTGTGAACTATACCACGTTTTCTTGATCCATTCATCTACTGAGGGGCATGTCGGTTGATTCCATATCTTACCTATGGTAAATAATGCTGCAATAAACATAGTGTGCTTGTAGCTTTAGTGTTGTCTTGTTTGTGATAATTCAGTAAATGCCCCAAAATGGGATTGCAGAGTCATAGGGAAGCTCTATGTGGGATCTTTTGAGGAACCTCATACTACTTTCCAAAATCTTGAACAAGTTTAGACTCCCACCAACAATGTAGTAAGGTTCCCTTCTGTCCACATCCCCTCCAGCATCTGATGTTATTAGAGTTCTTGATTATAGCCACTCTAAGTGGGGTAAGGTGGTATCTAAGTGTTGCTTTGATTTGCATTACTTTTATGGCTAGGGAGGTTGAGCATTTCTTCATGTGTCTATTGGCCATCCTTCTTTCCTCTTCAGAAAAGTTTCTCTTTAACTCTTTAGCCCACTTATTTATTGGGCAATTGTTTCGTTGAGGATTTGTTGTTGGGGGATTTAATTTTTTGATTTCTAGGTATATTTTAGATATGAGACCCTTGTCCATTGTATGGCTAGTGAAGATCTTCTCCCAATCCGGGGGCTTTCTATTGATCTTGCTACCTATGCCCTTTGCCATGCAGAAGCTCTGCAGCTTCATGCAATCCCATTTGTTCATCCTTTCTTTGATTTGTTGTGTTTCTGGGTCTCTTTTAAAAAAATTTCAGCCTATGCCAAGGAGACCTAGGTTTTTTAAAAAAATTTTCTGTGCACTTTGTCTTGTATATAACTTTATCTAATTCAAGGTAGGAAGGGGAATCGCAGAAATGGTGGGAGAAAGGTTGAACCAAGGCAACAGTGATACTCACTGACACTATGTTGGAAACAACGTTTACAACTTGATGGAGAGAGGAGTGGAGGGGGATTAGAGAAAATGAAGGAAGGCTAACACTGCTAAAAAGAAATGTACTCATTAGCTTACTTATGTAGCTGTAATCCCTCTGCACATATGTTTACAACAAAATTAAATTAAAGGCAAGAAAATGCATTGCAAGTAATATAAAAAATAAAAAAGTAGTTATTAATACAGGACTAATTTTATATCACTTAATTTAAAAGTCTTTTTATATTTTTAGGAAAGTCATTTTTGTAGCAGAAGGAATTGGATTTGTAGAAAAAATATAATCAATTTATATTAAATACAATGTTTATTTTTCCACATTAACATAAGATGCTATTTTGGAAAAATACTGTAGAGTGTAAAAAGTATTGAATCAAATGTTTACAAGACTACTATAAAAGGAAATATCTGGTCATTACAAATTTAATTTCTGGATTATTTTATTTTTGCTATTTTCAAGTCAACGTGAACATGGAAGTACAAAAGTCACAGTATTTTAAGCCAACAGTGAAAACAAATCCTGTGTCATCTCATAGCAATTTTTTGATTACGCAGATTTTATACATCCACACTGGTTAGATAATCTGCAGTAGTTCCTAGCAAATATGTATTCATCATCCCTATGAAAACACTTGTTAATTCCCGATGCACCTTATATTAAATCCCAATTAGTAAGTAAAAATGTCAAAGCCAAATGGGAAAAAGCTCTACAAATTAAAAATAAATGAATTATTAGCATTAGTCAGGAAATGGAAAGGAAAACCGGAATTGTTTCTCATTACATGGTAAAGAAGACTGTTAGCATTTATAATGACTTTAATCATGTTTAAATTAGTAAATGTAAGATAATTATACTAATAGAGAATTGTAATTACTCAGGAGTTGGTGTTAAAAATAAGAGTTATGATTTATCTAAAAACGTGTTAATTTTCATATTTAGATATCTATATGAATACTAATGAAATATATTGGAAACCAGTAACTGTTTAACATGACTTGGAAAAATACATTTAAAAATATTTTATGTTGGAATAATCATTATGTGTCTGTGTAATAGGTCTAAATATATATCAAATGTTTGTATCTATTATACTTTATTATTTGGCTATCTGTCGTAGTAAGTTAGGAATTAGAACCTAGGTACCTAGTTTATTGACATGGGTTAGATAACTATCTAAATGACAACATATAATGTTGCTGTAATTTGTGACAGTTATTAAGATTAAAAGCAATTGCTTATTTCTCATCTGTTAATTTATTTTCCTCTTTTAAAATATATAAATGATGATTGATACTGAACATATATGACAAAAACAACTCCAGTAGATACTAATTGTCACATTTATTTACAGTGTATTTGTGTTTAAATTGACAAAATCCTAACTTTTTTATATACAAGTCAAAATCTGTAATGAAAAAAACTCCCGGAACCTAAAATTTTCTTTTAAATGTTAATAAAAGAGGTTGTGTGGAACATCTCTAGTTTGAGGGTAAACAAATAAAAAACATAATCCTCAGAAATTTATACACATATGCCTTTCAACTGCTGAGAGTTACTTGTCTCTTTCAGATTATTGGGTTGTTATTTCAATTATATTTTAAAAACGCATTCCACTATTTAGCTCATATTTACTGTTTGTCTTTAGTGTGGTGGACACATGGGAAAGCAATGCATATAGAAGTTACTGTACTAAGGGCTGTGTCTTCCTCTATATCTTGGCTTATGAGGACAAGGAAATAATTTATTAGTTTTTGTAATTAAATAAAACAAAGTGTTTCAAGATAGATGAAATTGTTCTTCTTTTCCCACATTTTAATACTTCAGAATGTGATTTTCTTTGCAGCTAGGCTATCTAGAAACATAAGTAATAAGCAGCCATTCTCCAAAACGTTGTGCCTTATGAATTCAAAAACTGTCTAATCAGACACAGAAAACCAAAAATGGAACACAATGTGAAAAGTCATCATGCCAAGCAAGGAGAGAGATCACAGGGAATCTTTGAGACAACTAGGTCTGGGATTTACCAATGAAAATATTAAATATTAGAAGAACATAAATGAATACTGTTTACATCATTCAGTCTGTGGTACTTTATTGTGGAAGATTCAAAATAGTAATACTGTGTCTGGGCCTCAAGTCAATATACATGATAAATTATAACACCTATAGTAGCATCTATAAATTTAAGTCTATTTTCATATGATAGAAATAATCCAAGAAAAGATAAAAATAAACTGAATTTTCTTTCTTAATTCTCAGCTACCCATTCTCTCACAATAACTTTCAAAGAATAATGATACAATAAATCAATAGAAGCAATGGTTCTAAAAATATTTGTTCATGAGCTATGCCATTAATAAGCTAGTGGTTTAGGTATATTTTATTTCATGTGGTGATACTTTTGTTGTCCATATGATTATGTACCAAATTGACTTTCTCTATAGCTCAATTTTGCATTGTGTTTATGGAATTCTGTGTGTACTTTTTACAAGTGCCTTGTAAATGTCATAGTCTAGAATAAGCATGCAGGCAGGAAAAGAGGAAACTTGGAAAGAAAATTAGGCCCACAGGGACACTTGTTTCTATATTTCATGTTGCATCTACAACTAGTAGTCTTCAGTGATTTCTATGATCACAGTACTCCATATGTAACTCCCACATGAATGTTGTGGAAGAAAACGAAATAATCTAAGAATTTCAATTAAGTTGGTAGCAATTTTAATTCTTGACCACTTTCCCTCAGGTGGTTTCCATTTAGTATTACAATAAAAATGTGTTATTATAAAGAGTATTACAGATATGAAAAATATCCTCGCATATTAGAATTCAAATATGTATGCATCATATTTTAACATTATAGAAATAAAACAAAACAAATATAAGTAAATAATATAAACAACAGAATGCAATAACGAAGTATTAACATAAGTGGCTGATTGTTATGATATTTTGCTGGCGTGTTGTTCAGAAAGAAGCTATCCGTTTTGTTTTGGATGATAAAGTATGCAGATTACAAGTATATTGCTAGGAGATAGGATTTGGAAATGATTACATAAGCACATAACAATGTTTTCAGTACTATTTACATGTTAAATTATTCAATGTCTCTTAAAATATATGTTAAGAAATAAAGATGGTAGGGCTGTTTATTACAGTCAGCAATAAAATAAAATTGAACAGAATATTTAGGAGTATTGAAGACATGTATATCAAGCCAGATCATAATATCACTAATTATTTAATACAGTCAAAAAGTAAAAAAATTAACAAAGCATAGGTAAAACTAATAGTTTCATTTGAAATTGGCTTACAAATTATTATTAGTTGGTTCAACCTCCTTAAGAAGTAATACTGTGGAAGAATACTATCATTTTTTCCACAGAAAGGAAATAAGCAATACACACAACAAACAAGTATGTTTACTATATAAAATGGTGCTTGAAGTGAATGCAAACATAAATTGAAATACTGAAAGCAGGTGAAATAATGAGTAACTAGGTATAGGGTAGATGGCCATGTAAGAGTGGAGTTATAGGGTAACCTTATGATAAAAGGTTTCATTACCTTTTCAACAAACTCAATCATAATATTTGATTATTCTGAAAGCATAATTAACTTCATGACTATAATAGTCACACTGAATTTGTTGGAAGCAAAAAGAAGAAAGGTGAAAGTATGAGTAAAGGATCATTCTCCAAACTTGAATAGGTTTATGTACATTAGTTAGCATTGGGAAATAATAGAAAAGTATCTTGCATGTTTTAGGAAAGGTTATTTTTATGTTTTACACTTTTGAAAAGTTTATGAAAATGAACAAGATAGGAAAAAATGGGAAGAAAATGGAATACAATTTTAGATAATGTAAGTGAATCGCTCTAATAAATACAGCACTGATATATTCAAGAATAAGTTACAAAGTAATATGTATCTCATGGAAGTAATCTTTTAAGGTATATTATCAGAATAAAATAAGATCCTTAAATCACACATTGTAATAACAAAGATGAAGAAATGTGAGATTTTCAGAGACATATACTTGTGGAATATATATAATTAAATAAAATTCTGCAGTATATAATTCTGTTTTATGAAGAGAAACATGTGCAAGCTGAGCAATAGAGTTAGAAATTGCAGTACAAATGAAGAGAGATTATGAGCATGGTCTGATATTTATTTCTGAGAAACAATAAGAATATGATTTTTAAGTGTTTTTATTTTCCTGATGACTATGGGGTTGAACTCAGGTCTTGGTGCTTATCCCTGAGATATTTTTGCTCTAGTTTAGCACTCTACCATTTGAGCCACAGATGCACTTCTGGCTTTTTGTTTGTTTGGGTTTTTTTTAGAGGTTAATTGGAGATAAAAGTCTCATGGACTTTCTTTTCCAGGCTAACTTTGACCAGAAACCCTCAGGTCTCAGCCTTCTAAGTAGCTAGGATTACAGATATGAGACATCAACACCCAGTGACCATGCTTATTTTTACTATTACTATTGTTGAAAAACATGGTATTAGCTCATTGCTGTTTAACATTATTCTAAATTATTTTCAGAAAATGTAGTAATCTTTTTTAGAGACAATGACATAAAATTGATCAAATGCCACAATTTTCTGTGTTTTAAAATAATCTTCAATAGATCTCTATTTAATAACTGAACTCTTACAGTTTTCTAAATATGGGAAAAATTAAGAAATCATCCTAAAATTTAGATAAGAATGAATAAGATAAAGAAGTATGTGACAACTCCTGTATATTGGACAAACTTTTGAAGGTCGAAGGTCAAATAATATGAGAAAAAATGTGTATTTTTAATTTTTTTCCAAGAAAGGAAAAAAAGTGGTTGCTTATGTGGAAAAGAAGAAAGTTGTGTGTTTAATTCTGGGCATAGACCTTGGAGATTACAAAAATCAATGTTGTGAACATAGTCACCTGACTTTGATCTGCCTCTGCTCTCTCTATACCCATTGCATGACAATGCTCTGCTGAAGAACGGACATATTTATGGCAACTATAAACTTGGTTCTAGAGTGAAAAACGATTTTGTTATTGTTATTATTTTAAAGGTTACTAGTGGAAATCCTGCACTAAAATACTAAATGTTTGTAGTTAATTGTGGTTATTCAAAATAAAACTATTGTTAAATCATGTATTCAAAATAGCTGACATATTTAACTTAAATTAAGTACAACAATAATGGGGTATACATTGTTTTAGGAGCTAAAGCTATGTCTCAGTACTCAGTACTTATTTGCTCTTAGGGTAGATTTAAGATCATATGCCATTAACCCAAGTTACTACTATAAATATGGAGAATAGATAATACTGTAGATACTAAGTCTCCTTTGGAGGAAAACCTTAAAACTAATTTTAACTAATATTCTAGAACCTATATAGACATATTATGAGACATATCATTAGCATATATCTTTGTAATGTCGAGATTTATTGTCAGTATTCATAGGAGAAAATGATCATTAAAACAGTATAATCATTGAACTTCTCTTATATGCATTTTAATGTTTTAAACTTTTAAACACAGTTGTGGAAACAAAATCCTTTTTGTAACAAGCTATATTTCATTACTAAATCAAAGTTTGTCGTGTAAAGAATGTATTCTGATACATTTTTGAGAGCTTCCATATCCTCTTTTTTGAAAACTTTAACTGTATTTATAGACTGTGATTTTACTATGTTTCACATAATACACATTGAATATAACATATGCAATTTTTTCTGATTCTATTTAATTTCCTCCTACACTATGAAGTTTGATTATGGTAGATCTGTTAGAAATACTCCTGCAATGTCATGTCTGAGATATTTTTCAAATGAAACTACTTGCTTTAGCTTTTAAAAATAACTCTTGATTTTAAAATTGGACCATGTATCAGAAAGAGTATGTTTTAGTAGCTAAAATACGTAGTTTGACGAGACAGACTTAAATATTCTAGAACTGAAGTAACTGAAGCTACTCTAAAATTTTTCTTTGAATGGTTCTAAAGCAAGAGGACAGGAAAATGGCTATTATATATGTAGCATAGATGAAACTTATCAGGTATATCTTGCATTAAGATGATTGACTACACTGCCAAGGAACTTGCAGCCTTGAATTGCTGCTCAAATATGTTGCAGTTAATAATCCTGAATGTTATAGGGTCATCTTTGAAACATATTAACTGCTCCACACTATTAAATGTCTGTCGATTTAATGTGTGTTATTATGAATGAAGAATATCAGTCTATGAGCATTTTGGGGGTAATTTAGTTTCTTTCTGCATGATTTATATGTATGTACGAAGATAACTTAATCCTCAAGAGATGTGTAAGCAATTTATTTTGAACCGTTCAAGTAAAACCGGACAATAATTTATAGGATTTTTTAATGGGATGCTGTAGCCTCAGCAAATACAACATTGAATGGTACAGAACGCTTGCCACTCTACTTTTTATCTTTGGCTTGTTCAATTGGGTGTTTTTTGCAAAACTGAACTATTTTCTTCTATTGTGGAGAAACTCAAACAGTCACTAAAAGAAAACATACTCCATTGGCAATTATTTTTTTAAACATAAACTAAGTTACTAAAGTTCAAGTTTGGCTGTTTATATTTAAATTGGAGAGTTATAATGTTTTATAAAAATATATATTATGAAATAATCATATGTTAAAACACGTAAATATTGACCCAACATACAAAACTAGAGCAGAATTTCAAAAAATATGCTTTTACTATTGTTCCTATTAAGGATGTAATAGAATGTAATACAATAGGATGTAATACAATGCAGTATTTTCTTGTGGATGTTATAGGAGTTATAGCAATGTTTATAATATATGTCAATTACATTTTAACTATTGATATTTAAAATATATATCAAGGTGCCCAATAAAGTATAGGTTTAATATTTAATGAAATTAATGTGGTATAATTATTTCAATCATTTAGATGATTAGTAAAATTTGATTGTCCAAATGCCAGAGATTATTATAGTCTTAATGATACTTATAATGAAAAATATCAATATTAAAACTTGTAAATTGTACTAGAAAGAATAAAATTCTTCACTCATGGAAAGAATATATTTTTGCATTATCAACACATTTGTTACTAAAAATCTTACATGTATCTTCTAATATACATTGGAATTTAATTTTTAATGCTGCAAGTTTGTATTTTTCCTGAATTTTTTCTATACTGGTGCTGGCCAAAAATAATGTAAACCCATTAGTGTGATACTAGTTTTCCAACAAACTGAAATGGATTATTCTGGAAAAAAATCACAGATAAAATTATTATGACAAAAACTATGAAAATAAAAGTAGTAGATAATTTGAAAAGAAATTCAAATGTAAAGAAATAATTAGGCATGGTACACACATATGTAATACTAGCTACTAAGTGCATCGATAAGAGGATCATGAAATTGAGCAAGTCAGTGCAAAGATAGCACGACATATTATACCAAACAATAAGAGAACAAAATAGCGCTTGAAAGAAAACACAAGTGGTAAATTGCTTGCCTTGCATCAATAAATTTCTAAAATCACTTATTGGCACCTTAAAAAAATTGTAAAGCAGTAGGGTGACTTGTTTTGAATAGTGTTATTTTCCTAAACTGGAACCTGAGGAGTGAATGGAATCCTAGAACAACCTAGTAAACCTAAATAGCAAAGTATCAGTAAGAAACACAATTTTTTAATTATGGCACTTGAAAAAATAGCCTGTTATATCAGGGAATTTATTCACTGTATATATAGTGGTATTTGTTTAAATATTAAACCCTTGTATACTAATTGTTCTCAAAGAATAATTTTAGAGGCCGAAGAGTCACTATATACATACATATATATACAATATCAAAAGTCACACACACACACACACACACACACACACACACACACACACACTCTTGGATTTTGTGGTTCTGTTTATTTTTCTCCTCCCATTTGCACATATTAAACAAGAGCTATTTCACTACAACTCCAAGAAAAATGTTTTTAAAATATGCTGTTCCAACTTATTTCCTCTATATGTCCATATTCTTTTAATCAAACAGTTCAAATGAGGTTGTTGCTCATTTCATTCCTTGGATATTACTCTTAGTAAATAGCTCCACTAACAGTACACTGTTGATCAAGTATCATTTCTTATTGAAACATCCTCTTTCATTAGCACAATGGACTACAAACCTCCAGTCTTCTTTACTAAGAAATGTTAAATAATAAGCACATTCTAGCTGCTATAATGGAAAATGATTATCCTTAAAAATAAGTTTGACTTCCTTGTTCTTTGGTTATCATTATGAAAGATTTATACCATGTGTCAATTTGTAATGGGCACTGTGTGTGTGTGTGTGTGTGTGTGTGTGTGTGTGTGTGTGTGTCTTGTGTGTGAAATTATGATTCTGTACATATATAAGAAAAAAAGCAAGCATACTAATTTTATACAACAAGCTTCATTAGCAAAATATTTTGAAAGTAATTAAAATATAAATTAGTATTTTGCAAGAGGAAATACGTCTCGTTTTGAGGTTGTTGATTTTTAAATACTATGTGTTAAAATCAAAGCAGTCTATGTATATCATGAACACTTCCACTAGTCTCTTATAATTACTTTTTTTTTTTTTTTGGTCCGGTCATGGAGCCTGAATTCTGGGCTTGAGCACTGTCCCTCAGCTCTTCAGCTCAAGGCTAGCTAGCGCTCTACCACTCGAGCCACAGCACCACTTCCGGCTTTTTTCTTTTTTACTTATGTGGTACTGAGGAATCGAACCCAGGGCCTCATTCATGCAAGGCAAGTGCTCTACCACTGAGCCACCTTCCCAGCCCCGTTAATTACTTTTTGAACTAGGTCTCATTTCATGGCAAGACTGCTCTGAACCATGAGGCTCCTCCTGTTTATGCTTCTTTGTGTCTCTGAGATGGCAGGCATGTGCTTCTGGGACCAGCCTTTCTACTTGACCTGTGTCTTGCAAGGGCAGTAATACTCCACTGATCCAAACATTGGGTAGGATTGTAGCTTCAAAATTTTTATGCCTGGGTTGGCCTCTAAGTGAATTGAATTCTGTCTCCTTCTTATGTAATTGGAATAACAAGCCTGAGCCACTATCCTTGGCAATATATATATATATATATACATATATATATACATATATATATAATTGTACATATACATACATATATGTATGTATGTATATGTATGAATTATGCATATATTAAGTAAAGTAAGCCAGACCCAAAGAAACATAGGGCCCATGGTTTCCTTATTTGCTATCACTAGTATACATCTATGATAATCTTACTAGTCAAGGAGAAAAGGTCAAAAGCTATGTGTATATGACCATACGTACATATGACCATATAAAAGATGATGTTAAGTGAAATGAACCCCAAGATAGGAACACAAGCAGTTTTATCTTTTTCTCTGTTGTTTTTAATATACTATATGATTTTATTGTTTGTTTTGTATGTTTTTCCCCCATGGTATAACCCCTGTTTTCATCTTATGTGATTCCAGTGCCTTGCATCTTGTATATAGATTTTGTTTCTAATTTGGGGAGTGGATGGGAAATAAGAAAATGCTGAAACAAGGATACAGGTTGACCCCTTGTAACAATGAGATGTACAAGACTCTATGTTGAAAATTAACTTTACAACTTGAGGAGAGGTGGGAGAGGAGTTGGGAAGGTGGGGAGGGAAGAGATAGTTGGGGAAAAACAAATGAGGGGGTAACAATGCTGGATAGGAAATGTACTCATTACCTTACTCATGTAACTAATCCCTGTGCATGGTATCTTTACAATAAAAATATATTTTTAATTTTAAAAAATGAATGGAGGTAATGATAGGTTAAATAAGTTGTGACAAGTTACATCTCCTTCATGGCTTCCTTTTAGGAAGAATAACTGAAAAATTTTCCATGTTCAATTTCCCTACCAATGAAGAAACATAAATGAAGGTCAGAAACAGAACAGACTTGTTTGCTAGGACTGGAAGGTTAGTGGTAAGGAAAAGGCTTAAGATGGAAAACATTGGTAATTTCTGAAAATTTGCTCAGCAAAATCCCTTGACGAATTCAAGACTTTTGATGGATAAATGCATACTGACTTCATCTGAAAAAAATATATCTGATTACAAATTACACTGATGTCCATGTTACACATCAGAAACCTTTTGGAATCAGGTGATCATGTGCATGTATGCAGAGCAAAATGTGATTTAAAAAATAGAAATGACTCATTAAACTGATCTTATAGCTAAAAAAAGTGTATTTCTGTATTTTTCACTAATTTATACTGAGTAATAAGTACAATATGTATTTTCTATTGTTTTCATACATTTATATAACTAGTTAGGAGAAAACAAACTGAGAATCTTGAATTACTCAATCGTGACTCTTGACTTGTTCTAAACATTTTACTCCTTTCAAGTGTAATTTCCTTTTTTGTATAATGATTGCTTAGATATGTCTTTTTACTGAAATAATATATCTACAAAGTTTTGCTGTTATTATTCAAACTGTACTATATCGTAAAATACCTTGGAAATACACTATACACTTATTTTGGGAGGTGATGCATAAATGAAAAAAAAAATCAAAGGTATCATATAAGGAGGTGTTCAAATGTTTTTATATAAAATATAAAGCTATAAGAAAAAAAGAAATGTTTATTATCCAAACAAATAAAACATGAAATATTATTTTTTTCAGAGAAAATTTTTTATTATCATTTTAGCAAAAATAGAAATATGTGAAGAAGGGTATAAACAAGATTGATGCTTATGCATTTATACATCTGTAATATAGAGCATAGGAATGAAAAATATTTTAAATATATTTATCAGGTTAAAATTTAATAAAAATTGCACATGTCTGGGTACCGGTGGTTTACCCCTGTAATCCTAGCTACTCAGGAGGCTAAGATTTGAGGATCATGGTTTGAAGCCAGCCCAGGCATGAAAGTCCATGAGACTTTTATCTCTAATTAATCACAGAAAAAGCCAGAAGTGGCTCTGTGATTTAAGTGGTAGAGTCTTAGCATTGAGCAAAAAAAGTTCAACGAAAGCACTTAAGCCCAGAGTTCGAGCCCCAGGAATGGAAAAAAATCCCACTTAGTTTTGGAACAAGAAAAAAATGTCAACTTTATATTGATTATGGTACTTAACCTAGAAAACTATAATATTTCATGCTGATTTTTCAAAATGTAACTGAGATATAAAAATAAATGATACAGAAATAGAGAAAAATTCTCTCTGGTGAGACATTAGTTATTGCCATAATTCATACAATTTCACAAATTCAATATGAGGGGAAATAGCTGATTTATGAATATTTTTTCAGTGTTCAGAATGATCCGATAGTATGTCTTTCTAGACCTCTGTAAATATAAATGAAATATTTTTGGATGTAATGAAGAAATCTTCAAAAGAGCATTTATAGTATTCTCCCATAATTTCATAGCTCAAGAAAGAAATATATTTCCATTGACATCTTTCCATTTATTCAAATCACATTATGTATTGATCAATTATGATTTGAAGCTTTACCTCATTTTTTTCTTTGTTTTTTTTTTTGTTTTTTTTTTGATCCAGTCGTGGGGCCTGAACTCCGGGCCTGGGCGCTGTCCCTCAGCTCTTCAGCTCAAGGCTGGTGCTCTACCACTTGAGCCACCAGTGCCACTTCTGGCTTTTTTCTTTTTGCTTATGTGATGCTGAGGAATCGAACCCAGGGCCTCATGCATGCAAGGCAAGCGCTCTACCATTGAGCCACCTTCTCAGCCCCAACTTTACCTCATTTTAACCTGAACTGTAAGTAGATACATATCGGTGTGCTTTCCTTTAAGTAAATTGTTACTGGCATGAGTTATTCAACTGTGTTGTCCTTTCTTTTCAAGTGACAAACTAATTTTATACATGGAAGGAGTACAGTATATGGACAAACTGATATTGAATTAAGTGGATTTCAAAGTGGAATCCGATATCATAATTGTTTATAAATTTTAAGTTAACTTGGTTTTCTTTCATCGGGAAGGAGTGGAGTATGCCCATTTTATTACACTGGCACTTCATATAAGTAATTAAGAATAATTTTAAAACAAGGATAATTGAATAATATATAATATAAATATATCATGTCTTTCAGGCTCATTTCAGAGTACCCATAGACTAGCAAGCCTGCATTGTGCTGAACTTCACTACTTCTGTGTATAAGCTTTTCATCATTTTGTAGTAAGTACCAGTAATCATCTTGCATACACAATGAAAAAAAGTGCTATGCTTGCAGTCCCACAGTTGACCACAATGTGACATTTGAAGCATTAAAAAAAAAAATCCCTGGAATGATCATGAATGCCCTTGTGTCCACCAATGTGACAATTCCTCAATAAGAACATAGGATGGGACCTAAGAAAGAGGCCAGTGGTCACCCAAGTTGGAGTCATTTGTTACTAAATTCTAGTGAGTCCAAAGACTCAGGAACTTCCAGAATCAATACCAGAACTGAATGATCTCACTGTATTAGGAACTTCATTTTTTTTGGGGGGGGGGAGGGGAGGTGGGGTGGAGCTAGAACATCAGCAAATGAGCAAAAGTATCAGAAAGTCTTCGAATATATATATATATATATATATACATATATTATATATATCTGTATATATAACTCTTTCTAAATAGGGGCAAATTTAATGTTCAATAGATACTTGATATTATTACATAGAATTCTCTCAAAATTTCCAAGAGTAACAAAGACTAGAGAGTTGTAAATTAACAGTAGTCAAAGCAAAACTAGCATGTGGAGACATGGAAGCTCTGATGTTTCAAATCTATTTATTAGCAATTCATAGAAATTCTGTTCCATTTATCTCATATCTGTGCAGCCACCCAAGATAATATTTACTTTAGAATAAAAAGTTCTGAGATCGAAGATACATTTCCCAACTAATTTTAATTTTTATTATGTCATTAACATTCCCATACAAATTTTAGAATTAGCTTAATAGTTTTCATAATATATGCCACACACACACACACACACACACACACACACACACTCATATCTGTTTCATTACACTGATTTCATGTTTAGAATGACAATGCTTGAAAAGAAATGTACTCACCATCTTGTCCCTCTATAGGGTATTTTCACAAAAAAAAAAAAAGAATGATCTTTCCTTGAACATACTCAGTATGAAAGTGGGTTATTTCACTGTTTTCGAATACATTGTTTTTAATATCACTGTATGCTACTTATTAAAAGTTTGTTTCATTTAAAAATATTGTGTATTATCAATATTGCTACATTTGTTGATTCTAAAACCCTAATGATTAAACCAAAATTTCTGCATTATTTTCATTTTCTTAAATTTATGAAGATTTATTCTATTTTCTAGTGTTTATCATGAAGAATATTTGATGTATGGTTTAGAAAATTGCACATTGTTTTCTTAATATGTGGAATATTATATAGATGTCATTTAAATCAGATATGCTAATTGCAAAACTCACATTTTCTAAACTGTGCTGATTATCTGTCAAAATTTTCTGTCACTTAGTGAGTAATGACTTACTGCCAGTCCTAGTGCTTTCTGCTGAATTATTTATATTTTTTCTCAATTCTTCTCTATCACACTATATATTTTGTGATTTCCTTGTAAATCAGTATTTATAATTGCTTAACTTTCTAATGAAGTTCTCATTTTGTTTATTATAAAATGTCCCCTTGAATCAATAATATTTTCCTTAAAATCGATTTCATTGGCTATTACTGTAGCCACTACAATTATCAAAACATACTTTAAATTCATTTAATTTCAATCTATACATGAAAGAATTACTTGGTATGTGCTCACATTCAATTTCAGCAGATTTTTTTTTACCCTGCATCAACTAAGATGCTGTAAGCACAAAAATATTGCTTCCACTTTTGCAAATCATTTGAATTGGCACTTTAATGACACATTGATAATTTGGTTTGTTATTCTCATGAATGAGAATTACAAGTTTGTATGAGGGTCCTTTAAGAATATTTTAAAATGCATGCTTGTATAGAATTGTCATTCATCTTCCTAGTTATTCCATCCTCCTCCAGTAATACAAACTGGACAATCTATTTCTCTCTTACACTCCCTGATCAATTTCTCTCTTACACTCCTTGATCAATGAGTTTCTTTGTTATTTTTATCTATACTTGCAATGTATATTATTCATTATTACTTATTGTAAAACATTATCCCTTAATATTGCACTATTGAAAGTTATTCACCCACTTTATTCTTTTAAAAATATATTCATTATCATTAGTTGTAAAAAGAGTTGCCATTAAACAAAACAATTATGAATACAGTGTGATTAGATCACTGTCACTGCTTTCAATATTTCTCTTTATAATTTTTACATAATTATTATTATTGTGTGTGTGTATAGGTGTTGGTCGCAGGACTTGAACTCTGGACTTGGGGGATATCCATGTGTTCTTCAGCTCAAGGAAAGCGCTCTACCGCTTGAGTCGCAGCACAACTTCTGGTTTTCTACTGGTTAATTGGAGATAAAAGTCTCACGGACTTGGAGTTGATTCTGGTGCAGGGTGATATATAAGGATCTAGCTTTAGTTTTCTACAAGTAGTTAACCAATTTTGCCAGCACCATTTACTGAAGAGGCTGTCTTTCTTCCATTCTATTTTTTTAGCTCCCTTATCGAAGATTAGATGGCTGTAGATCTGTAGGTTCATTTTTAGGTTTTCAATTCTATTCCATTGGTCCTGACGTATGTTCTTGTGCCAGTACAAAGATGTTTTGATTACTATAGCCTTGTAGTAGAGTTTGAAATTTGTTATTGATATTCCTCCAGCAGTGTTCTTTCCGTTGAGGAGCGTTTTTGGTATTCCGGGTCTTTTATTGTTCCATATGAATTTTAGGATTGCCTCTTCTATTTCCTTGAAGAATCCAAATGGATCAAAGACCTCGGAGTCAAAGCAGACACTGCAAACATTACAGGATGGAATAGGAGAAACCCTAGGTCTCCTTGGCGCAGGCCAAAACTTTCTTAATAGAGACCCGGAAACACAACAAACCAAAGAAAGGTTGGACAAATGGGATTGCATGAAGTTCCAGAGCTTCTGCAAGGCAAAGGATATAGCTAGCAAGATCAGTGGAAAGCCCACGGATTGGGAGAAGATCTTCACTACCCATACAACGGACAAGGGTCTCATATGGAAAATATACCTGGAAATCAAAAAATTAAATCCCCCAACAACAAATCCTCAAAGAAACAACTGCTCAATAAATAAGTGGGCTAAAGACTTAAAGAGAAACTTCTCTGAAGAAGAAAGAAGGATGGCCAATAGACACATGAAGAAATGGTCAACCTTCCTAGTCATAAAAGAAATGCAAATCAAAACAACATTGAGATACCACCTCACCCCAGTTAGAATGGCAAAAATCAAGAACTCTAATAACAACAGATGCTGGAGGGGATGCAGCCAGAAGGGAACCCTAATGGATTGTTGGTGGGAGTGTAAACTTGTTCAACCACTTTGGAAAGCAGTATGGAGGTTCCTCAAAAGACTTCACATAGAGCTCCCCTATGACCCAGCAATCCCACTTTTGGGCATTTACTCAAATGTTTACAAACAAGACCACACTAAAGCTACCAGCATAACTATGTTTATTGCAGCATTATTTACCATAGCTAAGATATGGAACCATCCCAGATGCCCCTCAGTAGATGAATGGATCAAAAAAATGTGGTAGGAAGTGGCGCTGTAGCTCAAGTGGTAGAGCATTTGCCTTGAGCTGAAGAGCTGAGGGACAGCGCCCAGGCCCAGAGTTCAAGCCCCAGGACCGACAAAAAAAAAAATGTGGTATATATACACAATGGAATTCTATGCCTCCATCAGAAAGAATGACATTGCCCCATTTGTTAGGAAATGGAAAGGCTTGGAAAAAATTATATTAAGTGAAGTAAGCCAAGCCCAAAGAAACATAGGTCCCATGGTTTCCCTTATTTGCAATATCTAGTATATGTATGAGTCAAGCAGAAAAGGTCAGATAATGTGATGTTAGGAAAAGGAACCCTTAGATATGTATTTAAATGTTTTTTTTTCTTTCATGCATTTGTTTCTAACGCATTTATAAGATGATTTCTTTGTTGCTTTGTATGTCCCTCCCCCACAGTATAACCCCTGTTTTCACTACATTTGATGTCGGTATAATTTGTGGAGGAGAAGGGGAAAACCAAGTCCTTTAAGGATACAGGTGGACCAATTGCAACAATGAGCAGTACAAGTTGTCATGTCGAAAACGAACTTTACAAGTTTGGTGGGGGGGGGAGGACTGGGTGGAGGGGGGAGAGGCTAGGAAGGGATGTGAAGGGTCAACGAAAGAGGAGGCTGCAATGCTTGATAAGAAATGTACTCATTATCTTGCCCATGTAATTGTAATCCCTATGTACAGTATGTTCACAATAAAAAAAAAAAAGTCTCACGGACTTTTCTGACCAGGCTGGCTTTGAACTGTGATTCTCAGATCTCAGCCTCCTCAGTAGCTAGGATTACAGGCATGAGCCACCAGCACCTAGCTACATAATTATTATTTGAATATGTATCAGATCAATATTATATTTGATTCTTCTAGCTTTTTTCATCTTATGTATATAATATATTAATTAATATATGCATATATATTCATTCTGATTTTTCAAATTTATATCATTCTAGTATTGTTTTGTTAAATTATCTAATTGAAACATCATTGATTATTTTACATTTTTTCTCATTTGCTTTAAGAAAAAAATATTTAGTACCATTTTTTACTTACTTATAAGTTCACAAACGAATATCCTATAATTAAATTTTATTTTTTACCTTAGTTTTTAGAACTTTTCATCTCTATTAAACACACTTGGGATTTTTCTGAATAGATTTATTTATCTACAATTCAGCTGTTTTTTAAAATTTTATTTCTGTAACATTACAAAGAAGCACATAAAACCTCTGCAAAAACGCTCCTCAACGGAAAGAATACTGCTGGAGGAATATCAATACCAAATTTCAAACTCTACTATAAAGCCATAGTAATCAAAACAGCTTGGCATTGGCATAAGAACAGACCTCAGGACCAATGGAATAGAATTGAAAACCCAGAAATGAACCTACAGACCTATAGCCATCTAATCTTTGATAAGGGAGCTAAAACAATGGAATGGAAGAAAGACAGCCTCTTCAGTATATGGTGCTGGCAAAATTGGTTAACTACTTGTAGAAAACTAAAGCTAGATCCTTATATATCACCCTGCACCAGAATCAACTCCAAATGGATCAAAGACCTCGAAGTCAAAGCAGACACACTGAAAACATTACAGGATGGAATAGGAGAAACCCTAGGTCTCCTTGGCTCAGGCCGAAATTTTCTGAATAGAGACCCGGAAACACAACAAATCAAAGAAAGTTTGGACAAATGGGATTGCATAAAGTTGCAGAGCTTCTGCATGGCAAAGGACAAAGCTAGCAAGATCAATAGAAAGCCCATGGACTGGGACAAGATCTTTACTAGCCATACAATGGACAAGGTTCTCATATCTAAAATATACTTGGAACTCAAAAAATTAAATCCCCCAACAACAAATCCGCAAAGAAACAACTGCCCAATAAATAAGTGGGCTAAAGACTCAAAGAGAAACTTCTCTGAAGAAGAAAGAAGGATGGCCAATAGACACATGAAGAAATGCTCAACATCTCTAGCCATAAAAGAAATGCAAATGAAAACAACATTGAGATACCATCTCACTCCAGTTAGATCGGCAAAAAACAAGAACTCTAACAACAACAGATGCTGGAGGGGATGTGGACAGAAGGGAACCTTACTTCATTGTTGGTGGGAATGTAAACTTGTTCAACCACTTTAGAAAGCAGTATGGAGGTTCCTCAAAAGACTTCACATAGAACTCCCCTATGACCCAGCAATCCCACTTTTGGGCATTTACCCAAATGTTTACAAACAAGGCCACACTAAAACTACCAGCACAACTATGTTTATTGCAGCATTATTTACCATAGCTAAGATATGGAACCAACCCAGATGCCCCTCAGTAGATGAATGGATCAAGAAAATGTGGTATATATACACAATGGAATTCTATGCCTCCATCAGAAAGAATGACATTGCCCCATTGGTTAGGAAATGGAAAAATTTCGAAAAAATTATATTAAGTGAAGTAAGCCAGGCCCAAAGAAACAAAAGCCCCATGGTTTCCCTTATTTGCAATATCTAGTATATGTATAAGTCAAGCAGAATTGTCCCTCCCCTGCTTTCACTATATTTGATGTCAGTATAACTTGTGGAGGAGATGGGGAAAAACAAGTCGTTTAAGGATACAGGTGGACCTGTTGCAACAATGAGAAATACAAGTTATCATGTCCAAAATGAGCTTTACAATGTTGGTGAGGGAAGGGTGGGGGTGGAGGAAGGAGAAGGATTGGGATTGGGGGGGGGGATAGGGGGAAGGCTGGGAAGGGATGAGAAGGGTAAACAAAGGAGGAGGCTGCAATGCTTGGTAAGAAATGTACGCATTATCCTGCCCATGTAATTGTAACCCCTCTGTACAGTATGTTCACAAATAAAATAAAATTAAATTAAAAAAAAAACCTCTGCTTTAAAATGTTATCCCTTTTTAAATAAAAAAAATGCATGTTTTATATTACATTATTTAAGACTTTTTTTGTGTGTCTTTCCTTTATTATAAATGAAAATTCATGAATTCAGGTCTTTACACTCATGATCAGTTACTCTTCCAGAATCCCTACACTCATCCGCCATTAATGGATTCATACTGTTATCTCACAGCTTGTTATCCCCACCCTCAATCAATGCGGCTCAATTGTTGTAACTATGACAAACTTAATAAATAGTGTAGCATCTATAGATTGTTATAGGGAGCATATATTGTCTCTAGTTGTGGTACTAAAAACACATGTCTGGTAAAAATCACATAGGTCTAATGATAATTATTCAAAGCAAGTGAGAGACATGCACTGGTATTGTCGTAGAATGTCCCTTTCAGCCCCCAAGCCCCAGTTGGCAGATTTTCTCTTAATAGTATAAAAGTCAGAGATTGACACTTTATGAAATTCATTCGTCATTTTGCTTTTCAGGATGAATTAGATTTATTCTCCTTAACGTAAGGGAAAAGTATCCATTGAATAACAATATTGAAATTCTCTAATTTATTTTACACTAATAACTCAAATATTGAGACATTTAATGGGCTGAAATTGTTTCTCTTCGGTAGTGCTGCTATCACAACAGAAAAATGAAGTGAAGAAAAAAAATTAACCACAGACTGAAAAGTATTTTGAAGGGAATTAAACTCAAGGACATACACTTGCCATTAAGATAGTTCTGGGGTGACAATAAATAAATCAGAAGGAGGCAATTAGATACCTTATTTATGTCTTATTTAGTGCATCAAGATTAAAATTTTAAGTAATGTTTTGAATTAATTATATTTAATTGAAATTCTGAATTACTCTCAGATTTATCACCAAATACATGAAATCCATGAAAATAAGGAATGTCATGATGCATAGTACAAAGTTAATTATTATCTTATTAAACTGACCTGGCTTCAAATCTTAATTCATGCCTTATCTTTGAACACTCAGCAGCACATTTTAAGCTTCCTTTAGCCTTAATTCTTTACTCAGCTTCCTTTTTGATGATCATGATAATTAAATGACTTAACATATGCAAATATCTTACAGGAATATTATAAGTACAGTGTGGTTTCAAGAAGGTGAGTTAATTGATTGCTTTAAATATTCAATCTTGAAAGCTTGTTTTTTTGTTTCTTTTGTTTTTTGTTTTCTCTTTTCTTTTTTTTTTCATATACTCTCTGATGCTTTTTGAAATCAATTACCTGGTGGATCCTCTCCAGGGCCATAAGAACCAACGTCAGAGTTTCTATACCCATCACTAAAGTCAAGTAATCTATTGAACAGTTTAGTATGAGACTGTAGGTTCACTTTTATGACTGCGGATATCCCCAGAATGGCCTGCTTACTGATAAGTTCTTACCTCTGATGAAACCGAGACAGAGCAGTGATCCCCAGAGATCTCTGAAGGTCAGAGGTCTTGGTTCTTCCTGACAGTATCAGCAGCCCCACAGGAAAGGTGAGAGTGCGCCATGATCGAAAAAATGAGTTCACACCCAAGGGCATTGGTGGGAAACGTGTTAAGGAGCTCATTACTCGACAGCAACTACGATTTAAAAAGAGAGATACACCTACTGCCTGGGCAGAATCATCTAAGGAAAACTGAATTCACACCAATTCACCACACCATTGAAGTAAATACGTGAATGAACACTTGATTTAAATTGCAAGGATACATTTATTCTAAATCAACTACTATAACTTAAAAAACTGGAAAATCTTAGCGAAAACTGCTTTTCACAAACACCATTGTAGCTTGTAATTTGATGCATACTTCTCTGTATAATTGCAGACTGTCTGTATAATTGTAGACTGTCTAAAAGAGAAAAATAGAAATAAAAATATGAGGAGATACAAAATAGATAAAATATTTTTTACCTGAGTGTTCATTCTTTGCAGTTTCATATAATATAAAAATAATACGGCATGTTTTCCCTTTTGAATTATTTTTTAAAAAGAGGCCTAAATACCTAAATATATTTTAATATCATTATTGTAATATAGATGAAATATTCCTATATGAAATCCATACCTGATCAAATAGAGTAGTAGCATGGAGGAAACCAAATAATTACTTCAAGGGGAATTTAATGCTTAGTTTATCTCTCTCAGACAGAATGAAAATCTATATTGTTGTTGTTTGATTCACTTTGTCATACTTACCCCAAGCTTGTTGCCATAACAACTTAAATAATTTGTTCTTTGACGTTATCTCCTTCAACTCTGTATGCTAAAGCAAAATACTGAACACATATGGAAAATTAATGGTTGTCAAGACATGATTTGATTTGATAAGACTAATTCTAACACTGTGATGTATTACTGCACAGTGAGAAATTAAAGAGCTTCAGGAATCCCAGACAAAATCATGCATACATTAGAGATACTTTCACAACTGTAAGCATCTCTAATATTATCTTTTATGACTGTATCTAAATACAACTCCATATTTTTTGTCTAGCCTTTGAAAGAAAATAAGTGCTTTTATTTTTTAATCATATACCTGCATTTTGTAGTTTCCTTATAAATACATATTAGGTAAAATGGGAGGGTTTCCATGATGGTGATACTTGACAATTGCTAACAATTATAGCAAGAGTTAAATCATAAGCAAGTATTATTTCATATACATACATATAGTAATTGATGTACAATATACTGATAACAAAATGTATCATTGTTTCCAAATTCTTGACCATATTTTTAGACCCATATGCTTAGAGATGTTTAGAACAATATTCCCCTCATATGTTTATTTACTTTTCCCATTCTTTTACAATGAGTCTATTTGTTTTTTTCTTTGTTTTTTTTTTTTAACATAAATTCTATGTAGACTGATTCAGGTATAAATGTATTATAACAAACCAAAACTTTTGTCGTATAATCAGTTCGATTGTGTATTTCTTTGTGTGTGTGTGTGTGTGTGTGTGTGCGCATGTGTGTGTGTATTTGCAAAGCACTGCACAAACAAAACAAATATATATGTTTAGAAACATATATACATTTAAATCTGTTTGTATATAAAGCAATACATGAACAAAATTGACTTACATATTTTTAGATGCTGTTTGATACATATATATATATACAAAGAAATTCACAAAAATATATATGTATATATGTGTGTATATACATATCTTTAGATGCTGTTATGGATAGGAACATAAGTCCAGTGTTGCTATATATGTCAACATTTTCCATTGTGTTATTTTGATATATATAGTCATGTATACTCAATATATCTGTTATAAAATTTCTGAATATTTATGTTTCTATTTATATTTAGGATCATTTAAACTTGTGATGAGGATTTTATTCTTTCTATAAATCTTTTTTGGATACATATATCTAAGTATTTCTCAAATATATATTTAGGAATATAAATACTTGCATATAGTAGTTTCTCACATATGCTACCAATTTACTACTTTATAGATATGTATTAAAAACCTCTCTTTTTTTTGAAGAAAAAGCAGGTATTTTATTGAACAAAAGCTAAGGTCAAGGTACATGAGTGAATGGAATAGTTTATATTTAAGTAATGAAGAGACATAATATTTCAATATAATATTTCAATATCAATGTCTTTCTTCTACACAAACATTTCTCAAGATTTTAACACCACACAGAACAGATTGCTGATGAAACCTTTATCTTTGTTATTACATTCTCTATTTTCCTCATTTTATCTTTTTACATCTTTAGCTTTTTACATCTAAGACTTTTCTTATTTTGAATCCTATTTTCTCCATTTCTGGAATCCTAGGGGTTTTGTTGTTGTTGTTGTTTTATTTTATATTTGTGCTAATCCTTGAACTTCAACACAGTGCCTGGGTGCTGTCCCTTAGCTCTTTAGTTCCAAGCTAGGCTCTATCATTTGAGCCTTTGGCTTTTTGTTGGTTAATTAGAGATATTCTCATAGATATTCCTGCTCTGACTGGCTTCAAAAATCCTCAGATCTCAGCTTCTTGAATAATTAGGATTATAGGAACCAGTACAGCTGGCTTGAAATCCTATGTACCAAACATTCCCAATAGTTCTAATGGGAATTGGTAGTGATGGTGACGATGCTCTCTCTGTTCACATGTATCTAACATGCCCTCTTTCCCAACCTAACAAGTCAGGTAGTGCCATGACTTTGCCACTCTCTGTCTTTTCACAAAGCAGTTCTTAGTGTGGCATCACACTAAGATGACTTTCCAATATTGAAAATATTTTCACTGCTCTCAGATAATGCTCCTATCTTCAGTCTTCTGCAATTACTTTATTATAGTACTACACCTAAGTCTCCTAGTTTCTCATCTTAACAACAGCACAGTGCATTTACTCTTGTCAAACTTCTTTCATTTTTTGCCATTACAATATGTGTGACATAGATGTACATAATGTGACATAATTTACATATATATGTATAAGTATACCACTATATATTATATAATGCATATATACATGGTGTATTATTATGAGTTATATAATATGTATCTTATACATTTAAAAGCAATATAAACCATAGTAAAATATAGCATAGCTGCCTTCTTCCACAGCATTTATTTTAATGGTCATCTGTATATTATTTATCTGTCTATAGTTGTGGAACATCTGCATATCTGTAGGCTAATATAGTCTAATTTTTTTTTCATTTTATTTTATTTTTTTTTGTGTGAACATACTGTACAGAGGGGTTACAATTACATGGGCAGGATAATGCGTACATTTCTTATCAAGCATTGCAGCTTCCTCCTTTGTTTACCCTTCACATCCCTTCCCAACCTCCCCCCCAAACCAATCCTCCCCCTCCCCCCCCCACCAACGTTGTAAAAGCTTGTTTTCGACATGACAACTTGTACTTCTCATTGTTGCAACAGGTCCACCAGTATCCTTAAACGACTTGTTTTTCCCCATCTCCTCCACAAGTTATACCGACATCAAGTATAGTGGAAGCAGGGGTTTTTCTGCCATGTATCTTAACTCCAGTTTGTATTTGTTGTTGGTGGTGGTGGCTTGAACTCGGGGTCAGGTGCTCTAGTCCATGAGCTCTTTTGCTCAAGGCTAGTGCTGTACCACTTTGAGCTGCAAAGCCATTTTCTGGCGTTTAATTACTGATGTTTTAATGGACTATGTGATTTTTTTTTGTTCCCTTTGTATGTTCTCCCCACATGGTATAATCCTGTTGTCACCGTATTTGATTTTGGTGCCCTATATCTTGTATATACATTTATCTAATTTGAGGAAGGAAGAGGAATAACAAAATGAGGAAACATCTTATAAATATGTTAGAAACAATCGCAAGAAAGAAAAAAACAAAAATATTTGAATCCTTACCTTGGGATTCATTTTGCCTAACATTAACTTATTTGACCATTTCTGCTTGTTTCAGACATATACTAGCTATTGCAAATAAGGGAAACCATGGAATTTAGGTTTCTTTGGGCCTGGCTTACTTCACTTATTTTTTTCCAAATATGTCCATTTCCTGAAAATTGGGGGAATGATGATTTCTTTGTTGCTTTATATGTCCCTCCCTCACAGTAAAACCCCTGGTTTCACTGTATTTGATGTTGGTGTAATTCGTGGAGGAGAAGGGGGAAAAAATCGTTTAAATAGGGATACAGGTGGACCCATTGCAACAATGAGATGTTCAAGACATTATGTCGGAAAACGAACTTTACAACTTTGGCAGGGAGGGGTGGTTGTGCAGGGAGGTGGGGAGAGATGAGAAGGGATGGGAAGGGGAAACAAAGGAGGAGGCAATAATGCTTGATAAGAAATATACTCATACCTTGCTCAAGTAATTGTAACCCCTCTGTACAGTATTTTCACAATAAAAAAAATGCTGAAACAAGGACAAGGATGGAGAATTGCAACAAGGAGACTCACAAGACATTAAATTGGAAATGATCTTTACAAATTTGTAGGTGGGGGAGGAAGGGAGAGTAGGAAGAAAACAAAGGAGGGGTAACAACGCTGGGGAAGAAATGTACTCATTATCTTCATCATGTAACTGTAATCCCAGTGTACAGCATCTTAACAATAAAATTTAAAGGTGAGGGTGTGTGTGGGGGGGGGGTGGGAAGGGGAGATGGGAAGGGATGGGAAGGGGAAACAAAGGAGGAGGCAACAATGCTTGCCCATGTAATTGTAACTCCTCTGTACACACAATAAAAAAAGAAGAAGGAAAAAAAGAAAAAAATTAAAAAATATAGAGTCTTAGATTTTCCCTCCCAGATTGGCTCAACCTCCGAAGTTGGTAGGATATAAGGAGTGAGGCTCCAGCTTCTGACTCATAAACATAATTTCAGTGTTTATTATTTTTAAGTCATTGTTTTTGCCAATGTTAATGGTGATACTTTACTGGGGAAATTGTGGGCCACTTTATAAATTAATTGGTTCTTCATATTTCCCTATTCTATAAGCTTCCTGTTTATATTTAATAGGTTTTATTTCCATTTTTTTATTATTGACTTCATATTGTATGTTTTTCTTAGTTACCTGAAAGAAGGAACTAGTTTTTCTCATTTCCTCTTTGTAAAATATACATACTTCCTTAAGGAATCATCCAGTAAAAACAGATGCTGGAGGGGATGTGGCCAAGAGAGAACTATACTGCCTTGTTGGTGGGAGTGTAAAGTTGTTCAGCCGCTCGGAAAATCAGTAGGGAGGTTCTCCCCATAGAGCTTCCTTATGACCCAGCAATTCCACTTTGGGGCATTTACCCAAACGATCATGAGCAAGGTCATACCAAAGCCATCAGCACAAAGATGTTTATTGCAGCATTATTCACCATAGCTATGATATGGAACCAACCCCCATGCCCCTCAGTAGATGAATGGATCAAGAAAATATTATAGATATAGATAGATAGATATATGAATTCTATGCCTCCATCAGAAAGAATGACAGCAACTCATTTGTTAGGAAATAGACTTGGAAAAAATTACATTAAGTGAAGTAAGCCAAGACCAAAGAACATAGGTCCCATGGTTTTCCTTGTTTGCAATGACTAGTACATGTCTAGGACAAGCAGAGAAGTTCAAAGGCTATGTACATATGACCACTTGAGATATTAAGCAAAATATACCCCAAGACAGGGATACAAGTGTTTTGTTTTGTTTTTCTTTCTTGCAAGTGTTTGTATTGTACTTACAATGCACTATGTAATTATTTTGTTTCTTTTGTATGTTCTTTCCCCACTGTATAACCGCTGTTTTCACTGGATTTGATGCCGGTGTTCTGCATCTTGTATATACATTTTTGTAATTTGGGGAAGGGAAGCGATATTGCTGAACGTTTAAAGGGGGATGTAGGCTGATCCATTGTGATGACAAGATGCACAGGAAACTCTGTTGAAAATGAGCTTTGCAATGTCAGGGTGGGGTGTGGGAAGAGTTGGGGAGGTGGGAGGGAAGTGATGGTAGGGGGGAAAAAAGGAGGAGGTAACAATGCTCTATGAAATGTACTCATTACCTTACTCATGTAACTGTAACCCCTCTGTACAACATGTTTTTACTATATATATATATATATATATATATATATATATATATACACATCTATAAACAAATTTAAAGGAGAAATCATAAAACTAAAATGTGAAATATTCTGTATTATATGAATGATTTCAATTGATAACTCTTTTTTCTCCTCAACTTCTTTTCCTCCATCTCAACAGTGTTCTCCCAGATTCTGTTGTAGTCTTCACAGTCTGTGGTTCTACAGGAAAACACTTATTTTGAAATTAAGCTAAAATTGCTATAAGGAAGTAAAAATGCAAGAAATATTTACACTTTGTAGTACACATGAGACCTCTAATTTACACTTTACTTGGTATTGAACTGCTAACTTAAAGGTTTCAAATTAAGATATATTTAAGAGCTGAAAGCAATAAGCAAAGTAGAAGCTAAAAGTATCATAGCCTTCCAAATAATAACTTTATGTTATTTAATACCATTTAGAAAATACTATAACTTCTATCTATTACTCTATGTTGATCTGTCTATATGAGTGCCATCATCCTTTTCTCTATACATTGGTGCAAGATGTTAGAATATACATACACAGTGAAATGTGTAATGTAAATTATGAAACATCTGTTCTTATATGGTTGTATTTTAAATTTTTTATCATTTATTTTTAACATGGTTATATTTTCTTGTTGAATGTACCTAATAGCTACTGTCTCAGAAAATACCTATTTATGAAACAATGATACGAGTCATCATGCATTAAACTTCTAGACATAATTGTCTTACCTCTCTGAAGCATTGTACTTTTATTCCACATTTTATCATCCTCTTTCCTGGCCCATCTTTCCCTAAGAAACCACTTTTCTGTTCAGCATTGCTATGTATTGAGTTTTGTTTTGTTTTGGACTTCACATCCAAAAGAGATTATGAATACTCTAATTTTTGTGTGTCTTGCTGTTTTCTCTTGGCAAAGAGCTTTGGAATGTCTCATCAAAATACAAACAAAAGAAAAAATAAATAAGCAGGAATATTTTAAACTAAAATCCTTCTGCACAGCAAAAAAGAAAATCAACAAAATAGAAAAGCAGCTCAGTGACTTAAAGAAAATATTTGCAAAGCTGCTGTGTTTTGAGCAGCAGTCTACCATACACATATACAATTGTCAGTGGATCAGGACATTTGAAACCTCATAGATCCAACTACTTTTCTCTAAGTTTCATTTTTAATACAGGATAGGCAGGTTGATTGAAATTCCTTAGATATTTGTTTTAGATTCTATGATATGAATCAAACTCTATGAGATAAAATGTTAATGATTATGTAACTTATAGAGAGGGATATTACATTAAAAAATTAAATTTTGTATAACACAACATTTTTCTAAATATTGAAATTTCAAAATCTCACTAAAATTTTTAAAGTTTTAAGATATGTATAGGTATTTCCTCTACTTAATATAGATAGATGGAATTGATTTTAACCTTAATTTTATTGAATACTGATGAAACATTTTCCTTCTTTCTTCAGATAGGCACTTTTGCCTTGGGGGTTGATATTCAGTCCTTGCTTAATATATATGCATGCATATATGTGTATATATGTATATGTCCAAATATATCATTAGTGTCTTAAGAATTTTAATATTAAAGAAGATCATAACATTCAAGAGTGACAAGAATCTGAATATTAATATAACACATTTTTATTTTATTTTATTTTATTTTGTCTGTCGGAGGCTTGAACTCTGGGCTTGGGCGCTGTTCCTGGGCTCTTCAGCTCAAGGCGAATGCTCTACCACTTGAGCCACAGCAACATTTCTGGTTTTCTAGTGGTTTTTATTGGAGATAGTCTCACGGGCTTTCCTGCCCAGGCTGGCTTTGAACCATGATCTTCAGATCTCCTCCTGCTGAGTAGGTAGGATTACAGGCATGAGCCACTGGCACCTGGCTCGATTCCTGATCTTGATGAGAGGAAATGAACTCAGATGAGCTAGACTGATATAAAATCCATGTACAATTTGTCAATTTTTCTGATATTGGTTTTCTTTTAAATTTGTTTTAAGAATAGCATTATTCCAACCAACACCTACTGCTAGGTCTTAGGGGCTATAGTAGTAGACAATAAATGCAATCTACTTGCTCTATTATGAAAACCTACAAGAAGAAATAATTATGAATGGATTAGATAAAGCTCAAAAAATATAGTGCTCAGAAAAATAACTTGAATATTTAACTTAATTCTTTAGTCAGAACCCTAATTCTTGTACACAAATTCCTAAAACAGCAGAGTAAATGGTTTGTTACCCAGGTGATACAATACAGCCGCCCTTGCTTGTCCATTAGTAAGTGGATTCTATTATAAGAAATAGAAATTAAACTGAACATAAAATGAATAATTTCAATAGGCTGTGATTAAACTATTATGAAAAACTTACTGTGCTATTCACAGTATAATTGCTAAAGGTATGACCTATATATGATCATAATTTTCATGGTTAGCATTTTACCCATCATTTTTATGTCTCAATAATCAAAAATCATTCAATCAAGATATGAGATTTGCTTTTTTGTGCAGATGTAAATATTTTTGCTATTAGTGATTTCAAAGCACCAGCATGAAGTCACTGACCACAGAGTTAAGAAAAATGTGGATGAGGAAGCCCCTGTATAAAAGTAGGACAATAGTTATCTTCAGTACTTACAGTATTCAACAGTAATCTTTGAAGATAGAGAATAGCAAATGATCTTAAAGCAATGATACTCATATGTATAACTACAAATTACCTCCATTTTCATACAAAATAATTATTACTTTGTGATATAGTAAATATCATGAAAAGTGCCTGTCATAATGTAGAACAAGCAGATTCAAAGGGGTAAAAACACTTTAAGAAATATAATTCAAAATTTGATAAATAGACATCAAATAAACTCTTCCATTCAGATAAGAATTATAAGTGTCATCTTGTATTTATCATCTGAGTTGAATAGTTCAGCATACATCCCTATTTTCAAATTTACCAAATCTAACAGAAGAGTGTATGTGAAGCCTATTTTGCTAAAATATCACAACAAAGAAATGAAACCATTCATATTTAGTAATTTGTTTGGATATATCTTTTGAATTTTCACTTTAAAGACTCTGTGATCTTGAAATTTACTTCCTTTGATACAGCTGTTCATATATATATGTATCTATATACGTATATAGATACATATATATATACGTATATATATAAACCTTCCCAATATGTGGTTCACATTAGGAATATAAGGTAACCACAACATCTTTGGTTTCCCTCAGCTATGTGGCAAGAGTGGTATAGCTCATTAAGACTACATTCACCCCCAGAAAACGGACTACATTCACCTAGTAGAAACTTTCTAAAACTTTATAGGACCTACTTGCAGTAAATTCACAGCCTATATATAATTAATAAATCTGCCTAATTTAACATTTGCATAAAATTTGTTTTATCAACCATGAACTGATAACTTGAAGGAGTACAAAGGGAGAATGTAAAAAAGCTTCTCAGAATTTGAACATAATAAAAACCAGAAGAGTTTCAAGATAGAATCATTGGTCATAGCATAATAATTTTCATGATGGTTTTTCCCCCAAGGATGACTTAAGGATTTCTGGAGATAATTTTGATGACCAATCAGGCCTAGATAATTTATTGTGTGTGTGTGTGTGTGTGTGTGTGTGTGTGTGTGTGTATGTGTGTGCATTTTAATCATTCACTCTGTGTACTTGTAGCTTTATACACATTTTAGATACTACAAATGAGGAAAACATACAACCTATTTTTCTTTGGCTCTGAATTGCTTCACTTAATATAATTTTTTCAAGTATTTTCATTACCTTACAAAGGGTATAGTATCATTTTTTCTGATGGATGAGTAGAGTTCTATTGTGTATATATGCCACATTTTCTTTATCTGTTCCTCCACTGAGGGGCATCTGGGTTGTTTCTGTATTATGGCTATGGCAAACAATGGTGCAATGAACATAGTTGTGCTGGTAGCTTTAATGTGACCTTGTTCATGTTCTATTGTATAAATGCCTGAGTGAATTTGCAGTGTCATAAAGAAACTCTATGTTTATTCTTTTGTACTGTAAAGGTGATGTACAGAGGAGATACATTTACATAAGTCAGGAAATGAGTATATTTGTTTTTGAACAATGCTACCACCTCCTCTCCCAGTTTTTCTTCTTATAACCCTCCTCCACCTCCAAGTTATATAGTTCATTACCAACATAGTTTCTAGTAAGTATCACGGCTGAATTGGTTTACCCTTTGTCACACCATTTCTTTGCTTCCCCTTCCATTCCCCAAATTAGATAAACATATACAAGACAAAGGGTACAGAATTAAACAACACTGACAGTGGAGAATAATCCAAAGGGCATGGGGACAAAAACACAAGCAGTACAATCAAAAAGAACGAACACTTGTTTCCATTTCTTGTAGTTCAATTCACTAGGCCTCATTTTATATGATCATATGCACACAGCTATTGTAACCTTGTGATTCTCTCTTCAGAATATCATCCTTTGATTTCACTGTGTGATATTTAGTGTGCTGTGTTTAATTAATTATTCCCAAGTGTAATTATTTGTGTTTTACTATCCAGTGGGTTTTACATGTAGATTTACAGGCACATTCTATTTATTACAAGTAAGGCAAACTATGAAGCCTATGTTTCTAAAATCTAAGTTATACTTAGCATTTTAGAGAATGTCCCTAATGCTTTCCAGAGAGGTTGAACAAGTTTACATTCCTACCAACAGTGTAATAAAATACCCTTTCAGCCATGTCTATAGGAATCACACTAAGGCTGACTGAGGATATCCATAGGAGTGGTTAAGTAAGCCTTCATAACTATGTGCATATTATCACATAGAATAGTATTTTATAAAATGAACCCCAAGAAAACGAAACAAGAATTATATTTTTTAGTTGTTGCTGCTATTTTTTGTTTTTGTATCCTTTTGTCTTCTTCCTTATTTTGTTTATATTTGGGAGGCACAGAAAAGGTGGAACTAATGGTGAAAAAATACAACAGGTATTTAGTAGACACTGTGGAAACTGAACTGGATATCTTGTGGGTGGGGATGTAAGGGAAAAACCTGGACAGAGTGAGGGAATTAGAGACATGGTTTAAAAAGAATCATATTCTTTATCTTATTCATGTAACTGCAACCCCTTTGTATATCACCTCTAGAATAACAATTAAAATAAAATAGAATTAAAAGAAAACAGGACAAGAATTTCCATTGTCATCTGCCACATTAAGGCAGATAATACTTAATATTCTACAATGCATTTTAACAGTACTTACTTCACTGTATCTGTATACAATGATGAGGAAGATCTAGTATAACATGTCAATATTACTCAGAAATCTTAGCACTGATCCCTATAATCATCTAGATAGTGTTAATGAGACCAGGAAAGACTCAGAGATGATCAGATAATGGATAAGCACTATTTGAAAATTAGAAACTAAGAACTATGAAGATGGGTTGAAAATCTTGTGATAAACTAGGCTGCCTATAATAATGATTATGTGGGAAATAGTTTAAAAGTTTATGATACTCAACCTCAATCAATGGTTAAATATAGGAATGTACACCTATTGTCCAAATTAAGTAGAAGAAACATGTATGCATACAGTAGTGAATGGCTATCACCCCAGGGACATGAAGAAACACAAATAGAAGTATCAAATCCCAAGCAAGCCTAAGTTTTGACAATAACCAATGCAGAAAGCATTAAAAGATAGATTGCCAGCCTAGTTAATGTAAGGCTCTGGTTCAATGTCTTCTATTGAAAAAAAATTGCATGATACAAAGAAGACTGTTCAAGAAATTCTAAGAGATACCATATATCCGTAAACACTTTTAGCAAAGAGAGAATAATCAGCCCCATACGTACAGACAGTAAACTCAGACAGATTCCTCAAATGCTAGAAAATAGACACTAGAGGAGAGAAACCTACATAACTTGAAAACTTGTAGCAACATTTTTTTCTACTCTGTAGGGCATTTTACTTCCAGAGTACAAGTACTTTCAAGAAAAAACAATTTAATAAATTGTGCAAAACCTGCCCATTGTGTAAAAAATTAACCAAGAAGCAACAAATTCTGATTTAATATCCTGTTCTTACTCCAAATTTAAACAACAAATATACTTAGCTCAAATAGAATTAACATTGTTCCTCTGCAAATTGATTATTTAATATTTCACTTGTTTAAAAAGTATATTAGTATGATTTGGAAATTCCCTCAAAAAATATTTTGGAGGGGAGGTTTGGAAGGAAGGGAGGGTAGGGGAAAAACAAAGGAGGAGATAACAATGCTTGATAGGAAATGTACCCATTACCCTAGTCATGGAACTGTAACCCTTCTCTACATTATTTTTACAATAAAATATATATGGAAAAGAAAAAAAAATTAGTTTGGAGTCATAAAATAGATTTGATCAGAGTATCTTTATACATTGTTTTATTCATCTTAGCAGCAACAGGCCACTAAACTTAAAAAAATCAGTTGCTAGTAATCTATCTAGTTTCTTTATCTGAATTTATAGTGCATTTTCATAATTCTATGTTTTGTAAATTGAAGGTTCAAGAATTATTTCTTTATTTTTTAACTTTTTATGATTATACTTATCAATCAATGGATTCAGCATAATTCCAGTCTGAATTATTTTGTAGAAATCCAATTGCTTTCTATTGTGAACAACTTGGTTCTTATACATTGCATGTCAAATTTTTAAAAAGGCCTCAAATATATGTAAGAATATAATACTAAGGATCTCCCTGATTTAGGGCTAATAGGATAACTAAATCATCCTTTTCATTAATGACAATGCTACAGTGTTAATTACCTATAGCTCCATGTATAATTAGAGTGCAAGACAAACTTTCTCTTGGGCTCATTACTAAATGAATCCACTATTTTATAATTACTTAAGTAGTAGTAAGAAATATTTGAGGAAAACAAAAATAGCATGGATTCTTTTAAATCCATGTAGATAATTCAATTCCTGAGACAATTTAAATCCACAATCATCCTGATATTTAACACCAGGAAAAATGAATATATTAATACGATTTCTAGAATGTTCAAATCAAGAGACATACATGGGCTGGGAAGGTGGCTCAGTGGTAGAGCACTTGCCTTGCATGCATGAGGTCCTGTGTTCAGTTTCTCAGCACTACATAAGCAAAAAGAAAAAAGCTGGAAGTGACGCTGTGGCTCAAGTGGTAGAGCGCTAGCCTTGAGGTGAAGAGCTGAGGGACAGCACCCAGGCCCAGAGTTCAGGCCCCACGACCAGACCCCCCCCAAAAAATAGAGAGACATAGAAATATAACTTTAGTATGTGACTTATCTAATGGAAAAAAAACGTATTTTATATTGTTCATTTGACCTGATTTTGTATTTTTTACAATCCTTGATAAATATATGCTTTTTTTGATAAATACATTTTAACACATTGTCTTCTTTACAGAATGCAAGTTATCAAATATTAAATAAAAAGATATAAAATGATGGTAGTGTTTTATATGTGTATTCTCTTATATGTTAAAATGCTAAACACACCATTTTTTTTCTGCCAGTCCTGGGGTGTGAACTCAGGGCCTGGGCACTGTCCCTGAGCTTCTCTGTGCACAAACTAGCACTCTATCACTTGAGCCACAGCACCACTTCCGGCTTTTTCTGTTTATGTGGTTCTGAGGAATGGATCCCAGGGTCTCATGCATGCAAAGTAGGCACTCTACCACTAATCCATATTCCCAGCCCATTATGTAAATTTGTAGTCATCAGAAAGCTTCAAGAACTATGTGTACCATTTTAATAGCATAGCCCATGGATATGATTTACAGCTGTATCTAGTCTTTTTCTCTACTTAATGTCCATCCTGATATGAACTGCTCTGTTCTACCACATCCTGTAAACCATGATGGCCTGAAACCTCTGAAAGTAGTCTCTAAAAGTTTCCCAGACTCCACAAACTCAAAATCCTCTTTCCTCAGCTTCCAAAGGGGTGACATCTTAGTCTTGTACCACCACATGTGGCTCTTGTCACCATATTTCTTACTCATCCTCTTCATATAAGAGAAAAGAGTAGTGCTGTCACTTCTCTTACCAGAATGTTTTTCCCTTAAAACCATCATGGGCTCCTCTCTTGTCCTTCCAGCTCTCTTGAATGGGGACCATCTGTTCCTTCCTGCTGTTCCTAAGCACTTTCTTGGCATTCTGATTGAGTGAAATGGAAGAGGAGGAGAAGGCCCAACATGGCTCTGACCTTCTGAGCAATAGGAGAAATGAGGATTTGTGGGGTGCCATACAAGGGATGACAGGATATCCATTATCTGACCAGCAGAAGAAGCTGAGTCCTCACTACAAGAGATGACTAGACTCATAGGAAAAGACAGAAACAGTGTTAGCTTCAGCATTTAGGGGATAGCAGCCCTCACAACCCCAACCCCATAGGGGCAGAGAAAAAGCCAAAAAGATGTTGCAGGTTGACAGTTTTTCAGTGTCAGAAAGTGTGGGACACTCATAAGCTGATGGACAGACTTCCCTCTGTAGAGATCATCTAAACTCTCATTAAGAAAAGTTTTCATACAAAAACAAGTATATGATTCAAAAGGCCAAGGCCTTTTGAAGTAAACTACTTCTCAGAAATATGAAGAAATTAATCACCCACAGATGACTGGAGAGTGAGAGTTCAGTTGACACTTCTGCAGAGAAGGGAATATTAATACTGTCTTCAAGCAGAGGATTAGTTCCTGGATGTCTATTTCCTAGAGTATTGGTTTGTGGGTTGATAGCTTGCCTACAGGACTGGCTGTGGAACTTGGGGACTGAACTGAGGGAACAAATGCAACCAATAGGTACTTCATGAATGTCTAATTTTCCTTGATTCTATTCCAGTATTTTGTGTTTCTGAATGTCACTACTAGGTGGATGCGGGTGACTATTGCCAGAGGTGGCTGCTTTCTCTGCAGGTAGAAGCACATTTCTCCAAGATCAGATTCTGAGGATCAACAGGTAGTTACACTTGTGCTGCTACACAGGTCAAGAGGATCCCTATATACACTCACATTTCTCTTACACTATAGCCACACACTAAAAGAAAATCAAAGTGAGAATCTCTCAGAAAAGCTAAGCTAGCTTATTAGGGTCAGCCACATGCTCAAAAAAGATTCAGCAGATTGGGTGATTTTTCCAGAAATCAGTTCCCTTGAAATTTGGTTACAAGGGACCTGTGCCACACAGAGAACCTCAGTAGAAGGAAGGTAAAGTTGCCTGGTCTGAGATGACGTTTTTGGTCAGTCACAGTTAAGGTACATTTCTCTGTGGGTCACAATGCTGAAAGTTATGTATGGAAAATGAAGGACCCTTTAACTCCTGCCTTCCATAACTGTATTTCTCCAAGAATGTGAAAGAGATGATCTACATTGACAATGGCACTGAGTTATGAAAATGACTTGCATACTTACTACACCACGTACATCAGGAAGTGTGCATCTTTTTCTCCAAATTGGACATTCCTTTTCTTTATCAAAAACTGGGGAAATAACAAATAAAGTGAACTTTTCCTTCTTGGTTTGTATTCAGTTTCATTTTGATTTGTAATATTTTTTTCTATTTGTTTCTTTGAACATCTCTGATATAAATTTCTCATTCATAATTTTTTCCTTACCCATTATATATTAAGACTTTTAGAAATTGCCTTTAGAAGTAAAGTATTCGTGACTCTTCATACTAGACTGCAGTGATTCTTCAACTACAAATTTTATTCCCATCCCCTGATTCACTCACTTTGCCTTTATATAAAACATATTAATTAGGAAAATCTATTAATTGTTTCTGCTCTATGCTTCAAAGTCTATTGACTTTTCCTTAGACTTACTGGTTCTGGATTTGCAAAATATTATGGTGTAAAAATTTAAATTATTTAATACTTTCTCTAAATCTATTTTTTTTTCCTTTTCCTTTAAATTAGGAAATTTTAGTTGCATATTCTTCAACATGTATGTCTTCTGATTAGTCTTCTACAATTCAATAACAGCTTTCAATTGAAACTTATAATGTACATCCTACAAAATTATGAACAAATGAGGTAAATGGTAGATTGGGGAAGAATGAGTGTGAATGTGATCTATTGTATTCATATACTGCTTTTTTAAATGGCAACTCTTTTGTACAACTTCTTAAAGATAATAATAAAAATTAAACAAAATATGTAGCCTTTAAGGCATCAATCTAATGCATGTGGATTGATCATATCACAAATGGTCATTAAAAATAAAGCAGCAAAACAAAAGTTGTTTACAGTCCAGAAAACTCTCCTTAATCTTAGTCAAACAATTTTCTGTATCACAGTCAATCAACAATTGTTTTCTTTTTAAAAATATTCTAATTTTGAAATTCCTATTGTTGATTTTTTCTTATTTCCAAATCATTCCCCACTTTCATCAATATTTATATAAATTTTGTTTGGATATATATTGTTCATATGTGCGTGTGAATGTACACACGTGCACAAGTGTGCATGCTTGTGCAGGGGTTTGAACTTAGTGTCTTTCAGCCTCCTTCTTCAGATATCACCTTATCACCTCTAGTCTACCATTTTACTTGCTACTTGGAGATAGAATCGTGTAAACTCCTTTTCTTTTTTCTTTATTGTGAAAATACTGTACAAAGGGGTTACAATTACATGGGCACGGTAATGAGTACATTTATTATCAAGCATTGTAACCTCCTCCTTTGTTTCCCCTTCCCATCCTCCCCCCCCCACCCAATCCTCCCCGTCTCCCCCCCATCTAAGTCGTAAAGTTCGTTTTTCCACATAACGACTTGTACATCTCATTGTTGCAATGGGTCCACCTGTATCACTATTTAAACGATTTGTTTTTTTCCCTTCCCCTCCACAAATTATACCAACCTCAAATACAGTGAAAGCAGGGGTTATACCATGGGGGAGGGACATACAAAGCAACAAAGAAATAATCTTATAAATGTGTTAGAAACAATCACCTGGAAGAAAAAAAAAACATTTGAATACATATCTTAGGGTTCATTTCCCTAACATCTGACCTTTTCTGCTTGTCTCAGACATATACAATAATTGCAAATAAGGGAAACCATGGGACCTATGTTTCTTTGGGCCTGGCTTACTTCACTTAATATAATTTTTTCTTGTTAGAACTGACTTTGAAACAAGTTTTTACAGGTCTTGTCTCAACACACCAGCAGAGATTTCCTAGCAAGTCCTTTCTATTTAGATGTTGAGCAAAGAAGCTTCTCAACAAATTCACTATTGACTATTTAGTCAACATATCCCCAATCTACAAGATCTTTACTATCAAATAGACATTATAGATTCCTAAGGATTTAAGAATAAGAAGCATGAAAGGGATAAAAAAGAGCTGACAGTGTCCATACTGTGAAAAATTTCTCCTTTTGCTTTTCTACTTTGATGCTTGCTAGAATGGGATAAATACACGGATGCCTAATAGATTCAACTTTAATTGTCAATGATAGACTGTGGCCCTAAACACTGGTAGGATCAATCCATTATTTATACCCTCAGTACTACCATTCTTCAACATATTCCACTTACAATGGAAGAGGCTGTTATGCTATTTGGTGGTTCAGTAGATTTCCTCTTTAGAAAAGTTTCAATCCCATTTTCAGAAGTCAGGGGGAGTAAAACGGTAATAAATACTGTATCAGTTTTCTCAGTTAAAACTCATTCTTCTGGGAAAATGAAAGTCTAACATTTCCTTGAATTAAATGACAGATTTTTATGAGTGTGATGGAGTACATTAATGACCTTGACATATATCCACAGGCAATCTACAATCAATTGTTACTTTCTCAGACATAGCTGTGAATAAAATCACACTGTTGGTTTGTGCATCGATTGGCTCTCATGATAGTCAAATTCATTCATTTTTCTTTAATTTTAAAGACCATTGAATTTACTCTTCTCCAGAAGAATATACGGGGCTATCACTGGATATATAAGGTCAAACTGACCCAAGTGGGGTACTTTCTTGATGATAGTTTCTATTTCTCTTCTGTAACATCAAGGTTCTCATGGCCTTTCCTCATATCTGCACATCAGAGATGACTCTAAAGGAATTAACTGTAAAGTAATAGTTCATCTTCTGAAAACAACATTTGCTTAGTTTCCCTCCAAATGCATGAGGCAGTTTCTAGGAAGTTTTTTCTAAAAATTTTATGCTGCAGATAGGTAATAAAAACAGCAATGTTACTGATTATTACTGTAGGTCACTTTCTTCAAGTTCTGAACTCATCTTTAGGTGTATTTGTTTGTTTATTATTTATTTAATGTGCTAGTATTGGGACTTGAACTCAGGGGTTTGCACTGTCACTTGCCTTATTTTGCTCACAATTGGCACTCTGCCACCTGAGCCATGCCAGATAATTGGATTTAAGACTCTGTTTGATTGAAATGCCAGTTTTGGTTCCCAGCCCCAATCCTCAGATTTTAGTTTTAAGAATAACTAGGATTATAGGCATGAGCTACAGGTGCTTGTTTCAGCCCAGCACTTTTGTTGGTGAACTGAGATAGCGTTTCATGGACTTTTGTGCCTAGGGTGCCTTCTAAACACTATCCTTGGATATCAGTCTCCTGATTAGCTAAGATTATAGGTGTAAAGCCAATAACAACCAAGCAATTTATTATATTAAATGTATACAAACAAATTACTAAGTTATTAGAGCTATTTTCCAATTTGTTTATTTTTTTCTCTTTTAGATTTGTCCATTTAGAGCATAGAATATACACACTCTTTACATCTTTAGGGAATGTTGACCATGAGAGCCTGAAGGTTCTTCTCTATAGATACACTGTTTAGAAAATAAAGCTTCCATTGTTAATAAACAAAGCTATATTCCCTCAGAGACCACATAGTACAAGTCCCTGGGGATACATTTCAGTATGAATGGTAGAGAGAGTAAATATGAGACAGATAACTCTAGGCAACTCTTCTTATTCAGTAACCCTCATTGTTTCATTTAAGAAGTTTAGGAGGAGCAAATTTAAAACTGTTCCAAATTATCTAGCTGAATCTAAAAGATATGTATGTTATCAGGGAAATCTATAATACAAATAGTTCTCATGCCAACTAGAACAAAATCATCATGCAACATTAAAAAAATAATATTGTGAATTCATGTGTGAAATGTTTTTTTGGGGAAAATATACTGGTGGATCAAATGGAAATACTAGAGAAAAACAAAACAAAACAAAACAAGAAAATACTAGAGAAGAGCAAAGCTACTAGACAACATGATCTCCACCATTACCTTTGTAGTGTCAAAGCAGGGAAATTATAAAAGTTTTGTTGAGACTGGATCTGGAGATTTTGAAGAAAGAGACGAGTTTAGCATTTTTTATTACTCCTTTTTTCTAAGTTTTTTTTTTTTTTACATCAGGTTTACATTTATGAAGGCAAGAGAAGATGTAACAATACATAAAAATATGTAGACATATCCACTTGATATTAATCCAGTCGGGCTGGGAAGGTGACTAAGTGGTAGAGCACTCATCTTGCATGCATGAGGCCCTGGATTTGATTCCTCAGCACCACATAAGCAAAAAGAAAAAAGCCAGAAGTGGCTCTGTGGCTCAAGTGGTAGAGTGCTAGCCTTCAGCTGAAGAGCTGAGGGACAGCACCCAGGCCCAGAGTTCAGACCCCATGACAGGACCCCCCCCTCCCAAAAAAAAAGAAATTAATCCAGTCTTTTTCCATTTTTTGCTAAGATACTTAGGTTGGTGTTTTACTAAAATGATATAAATGTGGTAATATTTTAATTAGGTAACGATGGAGAGATAATACAATATTTGTTGTTGTTTAAGGAACTGATTCTAAGACATTCTCTTTTTTATTATGTAGTTTTTGAAAAATTAAGGAAAGTGAATAGAAAAAAGATTGACTCCTTGGAAAAAATTGTCTCTTCAAGCAAAAGCATCAAAAAATATACAAGAGCAATAGACCTAATAAAGAGCCCGCTCATTGTATCAGCAGACTATCTATTTTTCTACTAGTATTTAATAGGGAAGATCAGCACTTTTCAAGTATCCTGGAAGGACTGCCAGAAAAAAAGTCAGAAACCAAAGTAAGAAGCAAACAAAACAACAACAATGACAACCAAATTATCAGTTTAAAGATAGAATGAAATCTTTAACATTACAGTGGATAATAAAGGAAGGAAAAACTTCATATTTTATTTATCATAACACATTGATTTCTACAGAGTATAAATGCTACAGACTGTGTCCATAGAGCCAGCTTCATTGTCCAGTCAGTCAGTAAATCACAAAGAGACAATGTTGATGCCTTATAGCACAAGAAGAAAATTGTTGCTTTGGCAATTAAGCTCTTGCTATACAGCTGTAATCACAACAGCCTGAGCAAAGGACACACTAACTCCCATACTTGTATAAAACTCTCCTGTGCAAAATGTGAAAAAAAACCTAAAAGTCCATATTTAATAATTCATAGGCTACACTTTGTCTCATATTAGTATAAGCTTTAACTCATCAAGAATGAATACCATAACCTGAAATCATTTTACTCACAAACTCTGTTATTGAAGTGAAGTATGTGTTATAGTTTTAAAATCAATACACTGATTTGAGCTTAAGTGGCAGTCCTGGGGAAGGAAGTCAAAAAATGAAAAACAGAAATAAAATAATTGAATACCTCTGCAAATGTCACTTTATCTTCACTTTGAATTTATACTTTCCTTTTAATTACAGAATTTTCACTAAATATGACCTTTTTTTTTTTTTTACCATATCTAAGATATGAATCCAACCCAGATGCCCCTCCGTAGACAAATGGATAAAAAAATGTGATACACACACACACACACACACACACAATGGAAAGTTATGCTTTAATCATGAAGAATGGCATTGCCTGATTCCTAAGGAAATGGAAATACTTGGGAAAAATTCATATTAATGAAGTAAACCAGACCCAAAGAAACATACATCCCATGATTTTCCTCATTTGTAATAATTAGTATATGTCTAGGATAGTCCTAGCAGATGAGCAGAACAGCTCAATAGCTATGTACATACGACCGTATAAGATGATGCTAAGTGAAATGAACTCCAAGACATGGACACAAGAGGATTTTCTTTGTTGTTGTGTTTTTAATGTACTATGTGAATTTTTGTTTCCTTTGTATGTTCTTCCCCCTATGGTATATCCCGTTGTCAGTGTATTTGATTTAGGTAGCCTGGGTACATATGTTTATCTGAATTAAGGAAGGGAAGAGGAACAATAAAATGATGAGACAAAAGACAAATGAGGAACCTATGCAAAAGCAATACCCACATGAAAATATGTTAGAAATGATCTGTACAACTTGTGGGAGGATGGGGAAGTAAGGGAAAGTGGAAGAAAAATGAGGGACGAGGTAACAAGTTTGACAAGAAATGTATTCACTATTTTATGTATGTAACTGTAACCTCTCTGTAAATCACCTTGATAAAATTAAATTAAAAAAAGAATTTTCATATTCTCAATGAAGATATAAAAATCCTTAGTTTTATTTTAATATGAAATATTGCAATAATGTTTAAATTTGAAACATAGCCCAATGATATTTATCATATCATTGTAATAATTTTAGAAATAAATATTAAGTAAATAAGTTTCTAGGAAGAAAGGACAATTATAGTGTATGACAAATAAAAAAGGATATTTATAGAAACCTCAAAGTTGACACACATATTTCTCATGGTTATGGACAACTTTGTCCTTCATGTATGACTTAAGTTACTTTTATGCTAAATGCCTGTGTACGATATATATATTTATACATATATATGATATTTAAGTATATATGTACTGTACCTATATAAACATACATATATTAGTGATGATGCCATATATTTGAAAAATTCCAGTGTAATCACTTTCATTTTATTATTAGTTAATATATGCATATGTATTACTAATTTTAAATGACCGTATTATTTCTTTACATAAGCAAAATATCTCATTTAAGAAGAGATAATTCTGACAAGAACTTAATAATTCTTGCTGATTTTTTATATTGGTATAAAACAAAACAATTGGTATAGGATAAAACTATAGAGAGATATTTATGGGTATATGCCCACATATAATATATATTAATATACCCATATATATACCACATATCTATGTGTATATATACATATATATTTTTCAGAGAGAGAGAGAGAGAGAGAGAGAGGGAGAAAGAGTGAGAAAGTGCTATGGAAAGAGCCTTTCCTATACACTCAATAGTCTGTAATTTTGTAGTAGTGTCTTCTGTACCTTTTACTTAAATTTCAAGCCTTCTTATCAGTGTGCTGTATATGTGAAGACACTTTCAATCAGCCCATTACAATTTACATCATGTATTCACATTGACCATCAATCACTATACCCTATACATGTGTGTGATAGCCAATTATCAAAGTATTTATTTATTCTGTGTTCATACCAGAACATTAGAAACTTCCTCAACCTTGCAAAAATTCCACTTGTTACATCTGCTAAATTTTAGTTTCTATGAAATAAGTCCTTTAATTTCAAACTATCTAATTAGTCTGTGTTGATTTCATACATTTATTGCCCATATTTTTGATTATCTTTGGAATAGCCGCTTCATCTTTAATTTTAATATTTCTTTTTAGTGTATGCTTCAATGAACACATATAATTAGTTAAAAACAGTAAACTTTGTACCTGCTTTGCTTATTTCCCGTCACCTGCATCTCCATGATAAATAAGACTCTTTATTGTGTATGTTTTCCAGTGAATCTGACTTCTGTTGTAGGCATTTCTTGTTTCATGTAATGCACTACAGCAGGAAGAACAGCATACCCTGTTATTCTCCTCATTGCCTCAGTGTCTCACTTTACACTGCTTTCTATGTTGGAAAGTTATTCTATCTGCTTATTTTCACCTCTTTAATTTCTAATTTCTAATTTCCAAATGCTTTCTATTGTTCTTCCCTGTGTTTTCTCTCAGATTGATTAAGTCCTTACTTTTGTATTCCCAGTATAGTTAGTTATGCATTAACATGGATCTATGAAATTTTAATTAAATATTCATTCACTTGAATTTTAACTAAAATATGTCATAATTCTAGGTGCTTCAAAACTCATTAAACAACAGTAAACATTTTTGACCTACACAGTTGTGTTCACAATACCTACGAATATAAACTTGTGATATTACATAATGTAATCTTTGTCATTTGTGAACTTAAAATTAAATGAAATATTTAAAAAGTCTTAAAGGCGATATTTAAATGGAATATTTATGTTTCAGATTTGCTTATTTGGTTGATGTCTTCTGGAGCTATATTAAAGAACTTCTCAAGGGATGACAGTCTTGTCAGTAACAGTTTCACATACAGGGGGAACAGGTTGTTTAATTTCCTTAGGAGATAGAATTATTCTTACCCTAGATGGCTGCACAGATTTGAAAATTGTGAGTAATCACCTGGAACTGTGGTCTAACACATTATGCCAGTCCTGATAAAGCACAAGGTCATAAGTTCAAATCCTTAGTATTGGAGAAAAGAGTCAAGGAAGGAAGGGAAGGAAGGGAAGAAGGAAGGAAGGGAGGAAGGAAGGAAGGAAGAGAGCAAAAAAGAAAGAATGAGATGGAGAAAAAGAAAGAAAAAATTTTATACAATCATGTCTGTCATTTTATGACAATAAGATGACATTAAGTGTTTTGTTTTATCTGTATATTGATTCTTCCTGGATTACTTCTTCATGATTACTTCTTTGTCACTGCTTTTACTTCACTCATATATAGATATTTTTCTTAATGTGGAAACAAATTTTCCTTAGCCAATTTTTTGTTGTTGTCATTAAAATAGATGGCACTTCTGCATCCTTTCATATCTTTGCCTAGGATATGTAATACATGTGAAGGGCAAAGAACCTGACTTTTCCTTTTTTGACTTTCTTAATACCTATCACATTGCAGACACATAATAGTGCTCCATAAAACTCACTGAATAATTAAATGCAATGGATTATTTGACTGGCTCAGTATTGTTTAACAAAGCACTTATTTTGTAAAACCTGACAGGAAAAATGAAGATGAAAATATGTTTGGGATTTTACTACTAGTTTAAAAAAGACTATATAATAAAATATCTTGATGAAAACTTAGTTGCTTTAGATTTAGTACTCAAAGTTAAATTTAGTGTTATGTTACAGGAATTTGGTTATAGGTGATATTTCAAAATCTCCCTGCCATTATGGAAAGCTTTATTTATCAATGTTTTATGTTGAATTTTGAAATTTTATCAATAGTTTGTTAAACAAGTTAATGAAGATGATTGAATGTATTAGGTAAAATTTCACTATAATATGATAGTATGTGTGTGAAACAAACATACTTGTATATCTAATAACTTTGAATGATACCATAGTTGTCATGGCAAATATCTAAATATTTATATTAATATTCACAAAATCAAATTAGATTTTATTTATTTTCATTGGTAAATAAAGAATGTAAAACTGTAAAATATCTCTTCAGGAAAGGATTCATTAAAGAATATGAAAATCAAAATATTTCATTTAGTTAATTTGTTAATCTCTCTGTATATAAATATACTTATATTTATATAAATATATTAAATATTATGTATATTATATAAATATATATACCTATATAAAGAGAAAGAGTGAGAGAGAGAAAGAGAGAGAGACAGAGACAGACAACTCTGGGCTTGGGCACTGTCCCTGAGCACTTCAGCTCAGGGAGAATACTGTACCATGTGAGCCACAGGGTCACCTCTACAATGAATATATTTTAAAATATTTCTTCATGATTTTGTATCAACATTGATGACAGAACATAAGAACTCTGGATATAGACTCTGCTATCATAAACATAAAGGTTTATTAGGAAATAAACATGTTATCAAGCAATTACTCAAATGATTGATCAATTGGAAATACACAATTTGAGCTAGAAGGACATTATACCTAAATATATTTTTACCTTAGTTAAAGGTAACTCAGGTACTAGGCAGAGAATTATGCAGGAGGTGGGGAGGCTAGGGCCTGGGGCAGACTTTACATATAGAGGCAAACTTTAACACTTATTTTTATTAAATAAAAACTTTCCTTGTTATATATGTTTAAATAAATTATCCAATATTATAACTTTCCTTGGTATAAACATCACAGAGAATTAAGATATGATTATCTTATCCTCTTTTCTAATTTACCCTTAGACACTAAAATAAAAAGACTCTTTTGAATGAAATTACAAGCTTCAAGTGGTAAGTGCTTGATAATTCGGTAACTATAATTTTCTTAGTATTTTATGTAGCTCACACCAATGTGGATATCTACATGCACTGTTATACTCTATCTCAATGATTTTTTTTCTCCTACACTAATTTTGTAAGTAATATCATGTGGAATTCATCTTTTTGTGCCTTGTTTCTCTCACATCATGTAATGTCCTATAGAACCAAAGCATCACTAAGGACATGACTTCCACATTTTAAAAGGCTAACTATATAAAATAATATGCATACTGAAAAGAACCCAAAAGATAAAGAAACGAATGCCCTCTTCTGAGTTTGTACTATCATTTTTAGATGACTCTGTGTTCTTTACCTCATATTTACACTTGTCCAGATGAGAGAAGGTGGGAGTAGAGTGCAGAATAAGTGAAAATCTGGTGAAAAAATATAGCAGGGGGGCCCAGCAGCTGCACTGGACATTGATGAAAGTGAACTAAGCAACTCAGGGGTGATAATGGGAGGGAGGGAACGAGAGGGAAAGAGGGATACTAAGCAAAAGGAAAGAAATGTATGTATCACCCAATTTGTAAAGGAATAGTTTTATTGTTAAAGGTGATAGAGTTCATAAGCAATGTAGATTAGGATAATGATGACTATCATTGTGAGGATTAAAAGACGTTTGTGACTGTGAAAAAGTAAAAAAGGCTGAATAGCATTCCAAAATGTGTAGCATTCCTTTGGGTGTGTACAATCCACATTTTCTTAGAAAAGAAGTGGATGTCTTGCCTATTGTGAATAGTGCTATAATGAACAATGAATAAATAGGTTTCTCTGATGTACTGAATTCCTTTCCTCCAGCTGTATACACAGAAGTGAGATTCATGAGTAAAATAGTAGGGAACTTTATTTCTAACACTGGTGGGAAAAATCAAAATATTTTTAGCTGCTATTCACTTATTCTTCTCAGTAACAGTACTTGCCTTTTAATGGAAGAGCTACAGATCAGGTAGATTACTATCTCCACTCTTTCTTTTTTTTAAATTTATGTTCTTGTATAATTTTCTTGTAAAATTCATTTGCATCAATAAGGTAATTACTACATTTCTTGTCAAACATTGTTACCCCCTCCTTTGTTTTTCTTCTACTATCCCTTTTCTTCTACACCTCTACCACTCCCTGCTCCAAAGTTGTAAAGTTCATTTCTCATAGTGTCTTGTGAGTATCATTGTTCCAATGGATCATTCTGTGTCTTTGATTAAGCATTTTGTTATTCCCCTTCCCCTCCCCAAATTAGATAAATGTATATACAAGATACAAGGTACCAAAATCCAACACAGTGGTAACAGGGATATACCATAGAAGGAACATACAAAAAAAAAGAAAAAAAAATCACATAATACATTAAAAAACAACAACAACAAAAAATAAAAACCTCTTGTGTCCATAACTTGGGATTCATTTTGATAAGCATCATCATATATGGTTATATGTACATAGCTTTTCTGCTCATCTGCTAAAATTATCCTAGACATATACTAATTATTGCAAAGAAGGGAAACCATGCAACCTCTTTCTGAGGTTATCCTTGATTTATTGCAAACCAATGTATGGCTCAGACACTGGCAGTATCCCATAACTATAATCCAAGCTGTTCAGGAGGCTGAGATCCAGAACATCGTGATCCAACACTAGCCTGGGGGAAAAAATTCAGCAACATCTCTCCTCAGAAAACTAGAAAAGACAGAACTGTGCTAAAGATGTGTAGCATCATCTAAGCATCCAAGTAAGTCAAGTGAGTCTATGTCTTTGAAGGTTCCTCCCAGTACTACTGAAGTAAATTTAATTAACTAATTAAATAGAGACAAGACAAAAATAAAACAAAACAAAATCAGAATATGAGTAGACCGCATCCTCTAAATCTTGTTCTAGTAAGATCTGATTATATCAAAGCACTATTTATTTATAGCAGGGAATTCAAGAACAGGTTTGGTTTGGAATGTATGATCATCCCTTAGGATATTTTTTTGTCCAAACAATTTTAATGCTATTCTGGGATCTTAAACTGTTTAGGAGAAGAAGTCTATATAAATAGCTTGTTAATATATCATGCTAAATGTCTCATGGAACTTGAAGGGCACCTAAGTTTAAATGTGAAGTAGAGAAGACATGAAAAGTTCATTTTGCAGGCTCAGTAGGAGGGAACATTATAGCCTTAGGCAATCACCAGCAAAGAGAATGAAATCCAGAAGCAATAAATGATTGCTGTAAGTCCATACTACAGCAGGCAAGACTTACACAAAGCTTTCCTTGTAAACAATGTAGACAATATTTCAAAAGACAAATTAACCAGATTCAGAGCATGAATTAATTTGAGAGCAAGTTCATTTTCTTATTAAGTAATTCTGTCGCATGTTCCGCAGTCAATGTTCTGAGATATTATAATGTAAGCAGATGTGTAGCAAATACATAATGTTAAATAGAATGAATGCACACACTGAAGTTCAAATGTTCTAAAATGTACAAATGAGAAATGTCCAGATTAATAGTACCAAAATGGTATTATTGCATGATTATACATTCATGAGATTAATGAAAGTGGTGCACATGTTTGAGACTGAAGATATATTTGTAATTGGTTTTCTTTGAAGATGGTATTTGTATAAGCACAATATAAATAGAGCTCTTTGATGTTTTAGTGGAAACTTTACACTCATTTGTGTCTCTGTAACATTGCACAGGAAATGTCACAAGATATATATAGAGAGCTCCAACTTCTCAGAGCTCCTATGCTTACTTCTTGGCTTTAATGACAATTTCACTTTCAAATGGATTTATTAAGAGAAATAAGTACACTCTAAACAGATGGTTGTCAGAAATCTGCTTACTTCAATAAAATAATTGAGAGTTAACAAACATTTGCAGCTTGGTGCAGTATGAAGTATTTCTGCATTAAATTGCCATAAGGAATCCAACACACAGACCATTTTAGAAAGATAACTCATGTTTATGTAGTTTTGATTTCAGTTATATTAAACACATAAAGTGTATGTGCAAATGACTAAACAGAAACTATAAATAATATTCACTAAAAAATAAACATAATGTGCAGATCTTTCATAAACTTTGCTAAATCTCCCATAAAAATAGGATCAGGTGCCACCAAAATGGAGGAAGATTAATTGTAGTTTTTACTATGAAAAATAATAAGCCAAATGTTTGAATATTTATGATTGTTTTTCCTAGAAACTTTCTCTCTAAATCTTCTATATCATAAAATAAATAACTTTAAGAATATCCAAAATGCATCAAGTGCAATAAAAAAGTGTCAGATAAAATGTAGTATTAATCTTTGTATACCATGTTAAAATTCTGCGTAGGTTGTACTCTGTCGTTGCAACATCAGAAGGCCAGGTGTCATGATGAAGATAAAGCAGAGCTAAACACACTAAATGTTTAGCTAGGGACAGTGTTTAAAGTCAGAGATTTTTGTTTCAAGTGCTGTAGAAAATTCAAAGGGTATGCTAGGAAAAGCCACATCAAATAAATGTGCTGTACATTAAACCAAGTAACATAAGAACACCTTTAAATATTTTGAAAATTATTTTTAGTTATAATGGATTCCGGTAAAATTAATTATTCCACTTAAACTCAAAAGTCTTTCATTTTATAAGGTTATAATGTTAACCGTTGTCAAAATTCTTAAAGAATTATTTGCCAATGCAAGTGACCCTATTAAGAGAAAATATTAAATTTAGGCCAGGTGCCAGTGGCTCACACATGTAATCTCAGGAGGCTGAGATTTGAGGATCGCAGTTCAAAGCCATCCCTGGCAGGAAAGTCCCTGACGCTCTTATCTCCAATTAGCCACAAGAAAACCCTGTGGCCCTGTGGCTCAAGTGGTAGAGCACTCGCCTTGAGCTGAAGAGCTGAGGGACAGTGCCTGGTCCACGGCTGACCAAAAAAAAAACCAAAACAACGACAACAACAACAAAAATGTAATTTTACTAAATTGTTTTAGCTAGAGAAACAAATTATTGTATACATATTTTGCATATTGTGTTTATCCATGGTCTTTCTACTCAGTGTAGGATTTGGAGCTTAATTATTCTCTTATGAAAACAGAACTAAGCTTAATGACACACATCAAATACATGTACAAATGAATACCCATGTTTCACACCTAGACACACAAAACAGAAAATCTATGAATTTGATAGAAATATTTTCAATAAGTTTTTGTTAGTATCACTAGTAAAATTCAAAATTCAAATTTACACCTTGTTCCCATTTGTATAACTTAAGGAGAAAGGCATTTAATCTGTGAAAGAAAAGCCTTTTGTCATACAAAAATATTTTAACGATTCTCAAAGAGAAGTTATTTATTTTCTTAGTGATTATTTATTTATTTATTTTTATTTTTGCTGATCCTGTGGCTTGAAGTCAGGGACTGGGTTGTGTCACTAAGCATGTCTGTGCTCAAGGCTACTGCTCTACTACTTGAGACACAGCACCACTTCTAGCTTTTTCTGTTTATGTACTACTGAGGGATCGAACCCAGGACTTCATGCATGCTAGTCAGGCACTCTACCACTCTCAGCCCTCAAAGAAAAGTAAGTAAACAAAACAAACCAACACCCCCCTCCCAAAAAAAAACCTGTTATAGATAAGACAGATAAGCTAATAGTTTATTTTTGTATCCATAGAACATGAGATTCTTCGATTAGATAGTAAATTCTGATAAACAATGCAGGTCATTTTACTTTTGGTAACATGCAAATAAAATACATATAAAATATAGATTCTGTTAGGTGCTGGTGGTTCACACCTGTAATCCTAGCTCCTCTGGAAGCTGATGTTTAAGAATGGTCATCCAAAATCAGCCAGGTGGGAAAAGTCTGTGAGACTCTTATCTTAATGAATTGCCTCAAAACTTGAAGTAGTAGAGCTTTGAGCACAAAAGCTCATGGACAGTGCCCAGCTCTGAGTTCCAGCCTCATCACCACCATGGAAGAAAATTCAAAAAAAGAAAGGGAAAGAAAGTCAAGGAAGAAAGGAAAAGAGAGAGAGGTGGGAAAGAAAGGAATGAAGGAAGGAAGAAAGAAAGAAAGAAAGAAAGAAAGAAAGAAAGAAAGAAAGAAAGAAAGAAAGAAAGAAAGAAAGAAAGAAAGAAAAGGAAGGAGGGAGGGAGGGAGGGAAGGAAGGAAGGAAGGAAGGAAGGAAGGAAGGAAGGAAGGAAGTAAGGAAGGAAGATTATAGCTTCATTATGGTATTGTACCCATATTATTAGTTTGCAAAATATACCTTGACTATGTGTTCTTTGACTAAGCTTGTTGAGGCATTGTTAGTCTTTGATAGTCTTGGTAGAATTTTCAGGAAATTTAAAGACATTTCAAAAAGAAATTTAAAATAAAGCCTATTGATTTAAAAGAAGAATGTCCTTTGATCTTGTAAAAAATACCTGTATTCTAGCAGATTAATGATGAATCATATTGGCAGTAGTATATTTTAACTTATCTTTCAAATAATTGTTCATTTTTGGAAACTTGAACCTTTTAAATTGGTTTTAATAATGCTCCAACCTCTATTCTTTGAATGTTAACAATTTTTGTTGTGAATTTATTAGAGTTTTTCCTAGTTATTTCAAAGTTGCATATGAACAAAATTATATTGAACAGTCATTTATAGTCATCATTCATGAACTTCAAAGTTTAGTATTGATAGTGTTTCAGTGTTATATAGTGCGCATTGGGAAACAATGGAAGTGAAGATTAAAGCATAAATATTACTCAGGGAAAGAATTATAGGAGTCATGACATGATTACAGTGGTGTAATTTGAGTGTGCATAGGTTATACTTTGGGGAACAGAGACAAATTTTAGGGAAATGTGAACACAATATATTCATTCAAGATTATTGTATGTATATCTGCCAGAATAATTCATGTAATTTTAATAATATTGCCTTCATTTTCAGTTTCGTAAACAATCTTGAAGATAGTTTGTCCATTTTTGAAGTTAGAGTGCTACAAATGTTTATTCATGTATATATATATGCTCATATATACTTATATACATGTGTTACATATGCATAAACATATATGTAACTATGACATATGGTGTATTAATTTAGGTGTGCATGATAATTTTCAATTTTCATATTGATGAAATGTGTAAAATGATACTTAATTTGCAAAAATCTTTGGTGTGTGTCTCTAGAATTATTGACACCAGGAAGTTCTGCCAAAGTAAAAGACAATGGATGGCCAAGTCACCACTCAGTATTAAGCATTCCTGTCACTCTCCAAGTTCCATGAAGAGGACTGGTTCTTTCCCTCCCCTTAGAACTATCTTCTGTACCTCAATAGTGTAAGATAGATACTTTTTGGTCCCCCTGCACAACTTCTTGAATAAGACTAAATGTCTTATAGGTGCTTGATAGGAGTCTATCAAGCATTGAATATACAGACATGGATCCATCCTGTACTATAAACAAGCCTCATCTGCAAGGCTAAACACAAACCCTTGTCTCTATTATTGCTATCTCACATAGGAGATTGTAAGCAATAGCTTATGGAATAACGAACAGAGATGTGTTTGACACTCATGGTGACAAGCAGTCCCATTGTGCTCTATAGCTTTGAATCAATCATATTGCAAAATTAAAAAAAATCAATAGTTAATTCAATGAGCAGTTTTATTGCTATACAATATTAGGAAAATCTGATATGTTGATCCAAATTTACATATTGGATTATTTATTTATTTAGTCAGTCATGGGGCTTGAACTCAAGGCCTGGATGCTGTTCCTGAGCATTTTTGCATAAGCCTAGTGCCCTACTACTTTTTAACAATCAGCTCCGCTTCCTGTTTTTGAGTAGTTAATTGGAGATAAGAGGCTAATAGTGTCTTTGCTGACTGGACTGGATTGAACTGTGATCCTCAGATTTCAGCCTCCAAAGTAGCTAGGCTCCGCCTGCTTTTTTTTTTTTTTTTCCTGTCTGTTGTGGGGCTTGAACTCTGGGCCTGAGCACTGTCCCTGAGCTCTTCAGCTTATGGCAAGTGCTCTACCACTTGAACCACAGCACCGCTTCCAGTTTTTAGGTGGTTTATTGAAGAGAAGAACTCACGGACTTTGCGGCCCTGGCTGGCTTTGAACCATAATCTTCAGATCTCAGTCTCCTGAGTAGCTAGGATTACAGGTCTGAGCCTCTGGTGCCTGGGAGCCTGCTTTACCAGCTAAAACTTCCAAGATTACCCAAATAGGAATTGATAGGTTTGGGATTCAAATCTATATGCTCCCTCAGTATTCATGTCTAATGCCATAATTTTCTATCTCTTTCAGTAGAAGAAATCTTCATGGAGACCGAACATTGAGTGAAGAAGATAGCGATTTATGGGAAGGTTGATTTCCTGGGAGGATGAAGAGGACTGATATTTTTTCCCACTTTGTTAAACATCATGACGTTTGTAAGCATCCTGTATTTGTCTATTTACTCATAATACTCATTTACCCTGAATGAGATTTCATGTACAAACTATTCACGTTAGGATGGTATTGTTCTGTTACTCCTTTAAAAAACTCAAACTTGAAAACATACCTTTCTTTATTTTACTTGCCACTGGATTTAGTGCTACAGAGTCACATTATTTTTTTCTATCACATTAGTCTTTATTTTTATTGTAAAGATGCTGTACAAAGGGGTTACAATTACATGAGTAAGGTAATGAATATATTTCCTATGGACCACTCCCTTGTTTTTTTGTCACTTCCCCTCCCCTCAATGCCATCCCCCAAGTTGTAAATATAACATATTTTCTTATGAGTATAGCTGTTGCATTGGTTTGCCCTTTGTTCTTTGTCTCACCATTTTGTTGTTCCCTTTCCCATCCCTAATTTAGATAAATGCATTTTACAAGGTAACAGAATCAAATAGAGGGACAACAAAGGGATAAATCCTTGGGTGGGAGAGAAAAAAAAGTGAAAGATAAAAGAAATAACTTCACATAGTACATTTAAAACAAAACAACAAAGAAAAGCCCCCTTGTCCCTATCTTGGGGTTCATCTTGGTTAGCATCATCTTATATGGTCATATGTGTGTACCTATTGAGCTACTGCGATCCTCTTCTAGGTGGTACTTAAACAAAATGGAACTCTATGCTTTCAAAAGGAAGAAAGACATAGCCTCATTCTTAAAGAAATGGGTAGACTTGGAAAAAGTCATATTAAAGGAAGTAAGCCAGACTCAAAGAAACATAGACTCCATGGGTTCCCTCATTTTTAATAATTAGTATAGAGTTACATTTAAAAAAAATTTACTACGCTTTTTAGAAGGTATGTGTGTGAAAATATCATATTGTATGTGATTAATGCATGCAATCAACCCATATTAGTCAAAAATAAATGCCATGAAATTTTAACATAAAATAAGTAAAAATATTAGCTTTCTGAAATATTGTAGTCTTCTTTTTCTATATGAGAGGTAGATTTGCAAACTAACACCCACAAGTGGCCCTGAGTTTCACACATAGAAAAACATATTTCACTCTGGCATAGAGTGAGGAGACTGAGCTTCGCTTAAAAGATCCTGCAAAGAACTTTCCGCCTGTTAATTTAAGAAATCCGATAACTGTCCGGCCTCCTGCAAGGTGAAGGACATTTCAGAAACCTTAATGAACATCCTTCTGAATAGCAGCTACAAGCTTAACTGCTCACCATGGAAGACTGATTAAGTTCGGGAGGATATTACCTTTTTATCCAGTCTTTCCTCTCACATACTTTGCTGTTGAGATTGAGCTAGCCAGAGTCTGCAGCTGGAAGATATCATTGCTCAAAGCGCACATGTCCTGTAAAATCCAGATAGAATCATTTATCCTAAAGCTCTTTATCAAAGTTCCTGCCAATGATTATATAGTTGTCCCATACATACAAGTGAATATTATAACATGTTTAATTCAATAGAGAAATGGATGGGTATTAATCTTGGATAAAAATGTTTCATATAAGGAAGGAAAGAGTTTTATATTTGGCTATATTTCCTTGTGTTTTTTTTATTTCTCATTAATACAAACAGGATTATATTATTTTTAGGAAAACCTAACTCCACTGTCCTTACAAAACTTAATTACATATCAAAGATTTTCTATATAACATTTTTTGTTGTATGTGAATCTACATTGACATACAAAGGAGCATTACAAAATTATAAAAGGATATTACAAAACAATAAATATATGATCCCTTTAGAACATCAGAGATTGAAATGTCTGATTTAATTTCATTTATAAGATGTGTTCATCTTTATCATATCTATTTGTAAATATTCCTCTGCTGTATTTACACAGACCAAAAATAGATTAATACTTGAATTTACTGAGGAACTCCAAGGTAATAACCAAACAAAAATATTTCTATACTGAAATTTAAAATCAATCATTTTATTCTGGAAAAACCACTGTTCATATGTTCATCTGCAAAGAAAAACAATCATCTACTACCTGAATGTAGAAGCTATCTCTTATTATTTCCTGTTGTAAATAGTAAAATTAGTGAGCTAAAATAGATTGCTTGATTTCTAGGTTTTCCTGGAGTTTTTTGTTTGTTTATTTTCATTTTTCGAATGAGACTGATTATGTCAACTGGTTTTGGGACTCACTGTTGACTTTAATTGTTGTTTATGTGGACAACAAAAATAATAATCAAAAATTTGTGAGAGTATATATTCATGGCACACAGACTAACAGACTACAAAATAAACAGGAGTCACCCTCATGAAGTAAGAGAAAGAAGCTTATTTTTAGAAACAAAATTAAATTGCAATTGACTAAATAAGAAATAAGAAGCAAGAAGAAACAATCCAAAAAATACACAGCATAGAATGGTCTAAAGCTATTGTTCTTTAGATAAAATAAGAAAGAAACTCTCATTGAGAACATGTGGAAAGGTGTTGATGAAGTAATATGCTAAGCTTGTATAAAAACCTGCTAAATACCTGGAGATTTTACCAAGTGTTTATCCATACGTGAGCTATGCATACGGTTAAACACCCATCAAGTGATAGAAGCAGCAAGAATGAGCAAGGGACAATAGGAAATGCAACTCAGGTGGCACAGAACCTAAGCTAGATTGGGTTTGAACCCTGGTATGCATTTTCCTCCCTCTGCAGTGTGTAGGCCTTCATTTGTGACTAGCTCTGGGAAGCCTGGGGAAGGCTGTGGAGGCCTTGAGGAATCTTGAGGGCAGTGGCAAGGTTCCCGCTTGGTGCACTTACTTCCTCAGTAGGTAGGCAGATGCAGTTGTATAGATATTTGGGTGTCTTGTCCTCATGCCTTCCTAACCAAAAGCTTCTGTTGTAGTTTAATTATTTGTTTGAGATTTGATTTTTCCCTCACATGGGAAATGGTTGTGTGATCTTACATCATTCTTACGTAACTTCTTCCTCTGTCTTGAATTCAGTCAGGATATTGTTGGAAACAGATGTTTATAGTTGGATCTTTATGATATCCTAATTTTTACAAGCTCTTGGTAAATCTCAGCTGAGTTTAATAGCATAGCTCTACTTCTGTTCTGAGTGTTTCTTTACTCCCATGCTACTAGTAAACTTAGAGATGCTTCAACAGTATCTCTGATTTTATGCTGAAGAGTCGAAGTTGTTTAAATTTCGATTACGTGATGTCATTTTTGAACATGCAATTTCAGCAGTTGATTTTACTTTCTACTTATGTGAATATAAGGCAAATAGCAATGGGAATTTTTAGAAACATTTTTAGTGTCTTAAAAATGCTTCTTTGGAATTCCTATAAGTGAGAAAATTTGCCCATTTGTTTTTATTGGTTTTTATCCCTCAATAAGAACTGCATGTTTTATTCTTATACACTGGTTGTTTCTGTATTATCTATATATTGTGATTTATTGACATAGTAGGTAAAAAGACAGTTGAGGCTTACAGTACATATTTTTAAATATTTTATCAATTATTAATTTACATCTCATTACAAATATATCAGTTTTCAACTACTGCTTTGGAAGCAACAAGAATGCTTTTGATAGTTATAAAAATGCTTAGTGTTACCTAACAAATGGCATTAGCTTAAGAAATTAAAGAAAAACGTTTTGAGGAAATAAAATGTACTTATTTTAAAAAATACATGTTGGAAAATCTATAATGAAGAGAACAATGTTACATTCTTAATGTAAAAACTCATTTTTTGCATTATTGTTTAATATTATGCCATACTCCTAATAGAAACTATACTAATCTTATAAATATAATGATTGTGATTAACTGGTTGATAGCTCCCTTACATCACCAACCTCACACGTCATAGAATCATATTTCTTCAGATGAGAAGATTCATGTATGTATTTTCTTAGAATTTTTGGTCATCCAGTGAAGTTAACTGATCAGTTCACCTTTGTCTCTCAACTTTAATTTGCCTGCAATAACAGAAATAAAAAGAAGAACCACATTATAAAGCCATAGGTGAAAGTATTTCTAGATAAATTATTTTTCTACATACAATCAATTTCTCTTCAATTTACAATTGTTTGTGGCTAGAAATATATCAAGTTACATATATTATAAAAATTGATAGGTTATATATGTAGAAAACAAAGTATACTATGATATTTAAACATGAGACCATATGTTCTCATCACAAATAATAAAATATTGCATTGAAAATCCTTTACTACCAAAAAATTCACTAATTAATCGAATATTTTTTTTGGGGGGGGTCCGGTCATGGGGCCTGAACTCTGGGCCTGGGCGCTGTCCCTCAGCTCTTCAGCTCAAGGCTAGTGCTCTACCCCTTGAGCCACAGCACCACTTCCGGCTTTTTCTTTTTGCTTATGTGGTACTGAGGAATCGAACCCATGGCCTCAGGCATGCAAGGCAAGTGCTCTACCACTGAGCCAAGGTAAAAGTTAAACATAAAGGAACACCTACTCTATGACAATGAAAGATATATACTTTCATGTTTATAAGCTACAGGTGACATTTTCAAAGTTTGACACTTTCATAAAGCTAAGTAAATTAAATGTAAATCACAATATTGATAACTCATAAGTTTTTTATAGCTAATGACTCACTATGTTTCTAGAGATATCCTACTTTGAATCTTTCTTTTTTATGTTATAACTATCACGCTCACTATGATTGGACACCTGTGTAATTTATTCAAAGAATTATGGTGACAAATACCACTTATCAAGTGATTGTGGCTTTTGTGAATATATTGAAATATGCAAAGAGTAATATCTTTTGATATTGTTGACAGCAGCTCATTTAGTACATGTTTCATTTGAATGCTCACAAAAATCAAACCATGTTTATCTGAAGTGAAATATGAGGCCAGCTGGCAAGGTTGGAGAATTATAATTAGGCTTTTAATTGCTTAAACAGACCTATTTTAGGCAACAACATAAATTAATACAGCTTAACAAAGTAAAGCTTTAAAGTTTGTAAAAGTAGATGATCTCATATTTGATTACAGTCTAAAATCATCTACGTAAATATGTTTGAATTAATGAATGAGAAAAATAATCAACAAAAGTGTAATTTTTTTAATATGAGTTTATTTCTTCTACACACATGAAAATGGAGTGTCAAGTGGTATTTGATATATGAGTCTAGTGAAGACTACATAAAGCAAGCTGGATAACATTTGTGTCATTCCCTCCCTTAGGATTTTCTTCAGACAAAACAGTTAAAATTTCTTCTCTCTTAGTATGTTTAGTATATATAATGCATTACTTTTGATTATACTCACCCTACTCTGCAATAGATCTAAAATGTATTCCTTCTGACTATGTGTATCCTACTATCAACCATTACATATTCCTTCCTACTTTCCTCCCCAACCCATGATAAAAGCCATTTCAGTTTCTACTCCTATGAATTGGATTTTAATATAGGTTCCATAACTTAGATTACACAGTATCTGTTTTTCCACTAGCATAGTATTATTTGTAATTTTATAATATTTATTGTATAATATTACAGAGTAGCTTTATAATATTCCCTTTTGCTTGATCAGTAGAGACATGAACAATCTGTACATTGCAATAAAATGTTTAAATCAAGTTACTGTTTGCTGGGAAAATACCTTTAATAATCTAAGGAAAAGGTATTGTCAATAAACAAGTTAATGATCCCAATCAAATGTCAGGAGGCAACAAAATAGGGTGGCTTTTCTTCTCAGATACTAATTGATTCTCAATAATTCCTTTTTTTAAAGTGTTTTAGCGGTAATCTTTAACTTGATTATTGAATTTTTAGTTAGAATTCTAAATCTTAATTCAGGTTTGGATTATTTTTACAATACAACTAAATATACTCAAATTAAATGAATAATTTTGAGATTAAAAATCATTTAATTTCATATATCCATAACTGGCTTACTACTCCCAGAGGAGAAAATGCAGTACAAAACCTCATATAGAAGCATCTAGAACAATTCAAACTAGGTACAAACAAGTAGTTTATCACTTCCTGGCTAGGAGACATATACAATCGAGAAGCTTACTGAGCACTATTGTGGCCAGGTTTCCTCAACTATGCACTGATAGCAGAGTAGTATATACTGCACAGAAATGTTTGTGAACACTGAATTAACAGTCATTTCCTGATGTACTATATACACCACAGGGCCAATCCTTTGCAGGACAAAATAAGCCAGGTTTAGCTACTCATGAATTAATATGACCTGAACATGGTAAGTTGTATCCTACTCCCTGGATAGTAAAGGCATTTGACTCAGGATATGGTATTAGGCTTCCTATTTTATTGATTGTTTTATATGAAATAAATATATGATCAGAAGACAGAAACCCAGAGGGATGTTTAGATGAAGTATGTCTACATATGCATGTGTCAATAAAGATAAATATGGGAACAAAGAGATCATTACTTTAAAGTTTATCTCATTAAACATTGCTTAATGACCCATGCATTGAAATAAATCAATTTTAAACCAAGAATAATGTTGAGCCTTTGTGACACTGGAGAAATTACTACTCTAAAATATTTTTACATTATATTGAATTTTAATGAGTGTTTCTAAAAAAAAATTACCACTGTAGAAACATTTTGAAGGTTACTGTAGGTAATTTTAATGCAGATGTAACTGATGCTCCATTCTTCACCTATTTCCTTTAAAATGTGTTTTAAATATAATCCTTAATAGTATAATTTAAATACACACATACATATCTAGCACAAGTACATGTGTATACACAAATACGTAGCTATATATGTGTGTATATGTATATATGTATGTGTTGAACAGACTTATTGATTTGACCACTAAGTTCACTTGATAACCTCAGTGTTCTTATATTTGTTTAGAAAGTAATCAAATCAATGTACTTGTATTATTATCTAAAATACCATATAGAAGAGAGAAGTCTGATATTGTCAAATTAAATGACATTCCTAAATTAAATGAACTGGATTTTGTTTTCCTCTCTCCATAAAATGTATGTCAATATGAGCCATTTTAATTATTCACTGGCCATTAGTACATAGTGAAACAAACCCTCATGTCTTTATACTAATGTGTCCTGGACAATGATTCCAATTAGGATAGAATTTGGATTTAAAGGTAAATCAAGAATAAAATCCAAGTTTCAATACTGTTTAGCATTACATGACAAGAAAAAAATGTATGTATCTATTTGTATACTTGTATAATAATAATAAATTATTTCCATCAATTTAATGTGTAGTTCATTGGTGATATACCACCTTGCAAAAGACTATAGAAAGAACATTCCCCAGCAATCTAGATCGAAATATTTAAAACTATAATTTAAAGAAAGATAAAGATAAACACTAGTTGCTTGTACCTCTTAATCTTAGCTAATCAGGAGGCTAAGATCTAAGGATTGTAATTCAAAGTCAGCCAGGGCAGAAACGTCTGTGAGATTCTTATCTCCAATAAAGTACCACCAGTGAATCTCTGGCTCAAGTGGCAGCATGCTAGTCTTGAACAAAAGAAACTAAGGGACAAAAGACAGTCCCTGTGAGTTCAAGCCCCAGAACCAGTACAAATCAAACGTGAAAGAAAGGATGGAAGAAAGAAGGAAAGAAGGAAAGAAAGAAAGAAAGAAAGAAAGAGAGAAAGAAAGAAAGAAAGAAAGAAAGAAAGAGAGAAAGAAAGGAAGAAAGAAAGAAGGGAGGAAGAAAAGAAAAACAAAGAATGATTAACAAAAACACCACTTAGAGACTAAACCATTTTCCTATTTTTTTCTAGTTGTACATTTATAAGACATAATTGCTATATATGTATTTTAAACTGTATTATTCATTATAATAATACCACCATTTATGAAAATTTGTAATACATGGACTGAAGGAAATTACTGCTTACTCTAAAATTTAAAACAACAGCAAGTTGTGTAACCCTTTGTTGATTAGTAAATATGACAAAGTATACTCAGACTCATAAGGCTAAGCTTAAGCATCCGAATATATCCTGAGCTTTGTGAAGTGATAACATTGCTATTATTTTTACAGTTTCTTCACATGATTTCTGTTAGTATCTTATGAATATCAAGCAATTAACAAACATGTAGCAAAGACTGTAACAAATTTTAGCATGAAAAAAATGAGTACTATTTTACATTGCATTTATCATTCTTAAATAAAACAGAATAATTCAGGTCACATTCATTTTTTAATGTCAGGAAAGTTAAGTTATCCAACACAGAAAAAGATCTATTATAGCTTTCACAAAGTGTTGATTTTATTTTTCCTTGCCAGTCCTGGGGTTTGAACTCTTCTGAGCATGAGTTTTTTTGCTCAAAGCTAGCACTCTACCACTCGAAACACAACACCACTTCTGGCTTTTTCTGTTTATGAGGTACTGAGGAATCAACACCAGGGCTTCACGCATGCTAGGCAAGCACAAGCACTCTACCACTAAGCCACATACCCAGTCCATTTCTTCTTTATTTTTTTATTGTTTATTGTTATTGTAAAGTTGATTTATAGTTATACAAGTTAGGTAATAAGTGCATTTTATTTATTTATTTATCTATCTATCTATTTATTTATTTATTTTGTCAGTTGAAAGGCTTGAACTCTGGGCTTGGAGGCTGTCCTTAGCTCTTCAGCTTGAGGTTAGCTCTCTACCACATGAACCACAGTACCACTTCCGGTTTTATGGTGGTTAATTGGAAATAGGTTTCTTAGGGACACTCTTGCCCTGGCTGGCTTTGAACTGCTATCCTCATGTCTCAGCCTCTTGAGTAGCTAGGGTTACAGGTGTGAGCTACTGGCACTGGCTTGAATTATTTTGATAAAAGAAATAATTTAGCATGTCTTTTATACAAATGTATGCATGAAAATTTGGTCATATATCAATATATGTACTAACTTGAGATATTTGCTTATTTCATTTTGCCTATGTAACATTAGATAGCATACTATGTAACATATCCAGGAAGATGGCGGAGGAGAAGCTGGAATCTGAACAAGCTCTTGCATAGAAAACTGTTTCAGAGTTCCAGTGAACAGTCCCAAGCCAGAGAATCACACCAAGTGTGCCATCACAGGACAGAGAGTTAGTCAAGAGAGGGGAAGCCAAGCAGACACATCGGAGCCCTGCCAGCAGCTGCCGCTGCGGCGGCAGGGTCGCGGGGGCGACCACCGCTGCGGGGGCATACCTGAGACACAGTCCGGGACGAAGGAGCCAGACGCAGCAGACGAGCGGATTCTACTCAGCACCAGCAAGAACCGACAAGGAGTGGGCAACTTCATCCTGCACTTTGCAGACCAGAGACGACCCAGGATCCAAGACTAGGCGTGAGTAGAAGCCCGACTTCCTCACTCCTTCTCAGGGAGCAGAGGAGGGAAGGCCACCACCCCCCAGCACCCGTGATCTCCATCTTGGATACCGACAAAGCTCGGAGGAGCGGCTAGCTCCAGCTCAGGCCTTGGAATAAAACGAGTCATTTAGCAGGTCACAAGAACTTAACGGCAAAGGGACCTCACAGACTCAGTTCCATTCCAGGGAAAAGTGACCCAGCTCAGGCACCAGCCATTGGAGTGGCTCTCCTCACCGGGTAACCAGAGCCAGGGGCTGCCCCTCCCTCTAGCAGCCACCACAATCAATTGAAAAACAGAAACCCTGAGAATGGCTCCAGGCTGGGTGCTGTGAGTTTTTTTCACAAAATAGCCCCAGGGAAAAGCTACTGTTTGTTGAAAGGCCTCAACTCTACCCAGAACCTAGCCTCATCACTGCATCCCCCTCTTTTGTGATTCTCAAAGCAGATCACCCTCCCAGTAAACTAACCTGGGAGGGGATCTCAAAATCTTGGGTAAAGCAGAGCATTTTTCTGCCTGTTCCAACAAACTGACTTAAGAAACCAATCAAGCCACAGGACCTCAAGCTAACCAGAGACTCCAACCAGACTCTGGTTACAGACAAAAGGGAGATACAGGACTCTCCCCACCCCTCCCAAAAAAAAAAAAAAAAAAATCAAAGAACTTTTTTTTTTCTTCTTCTTCTTTTCTTTTTTTCTTTTTTTTGTTTTGTTTTGTTTTTTCGTTTTTTGTTACCTTATATACATAAAATTTTTTTTTCCTTTTCTAAAACTTTTATTAATCTTTAATTTTTGCCTCTTCTGAAAAAATAATAGTTTTCCAGTAACTTTTTTTTTTCTCCTCTTATAATTTTTATTTTAGGAATACGTGAATGTGTGTTTTCCTTTCTTTTCTTGTCTTCTTTCTCTTTTTCTTTCATTCTTAATTATCTTTTTGTTTTTTGTCTAGCTCTACTGAACTTCTGATCTTTTCTTCTCACTTTCCTATCCTTTCCACCTTTTCCTCTTTTGTTCTTCTTTATGTGACTTAACTCTTGTCCTGCACATCCTCAGATAAACCCGTAATTAACCAGTAGACCCTATCCCCCATTGGGTACACACTTAATCCACAAACTTATTACTCAATTCAAAACCTCTGAGACTTAAATTCATTAATAGCAGTACTACCTCTTTATGCCTATATAATATTTTAAGCATTTTTTAAAGTTTTTCACATCTCCTCTATGTCCCTCCCTTTCTCTCAACATATTCACATTCCTCTCTAAATAGATGGTCTTTTAATCTATATAATAACATTAATTTTTACGTTTCTATTTTTTTTTCTGGTCTCTTTTCATTCCCCTTTCCTTTTCTTCTTTTTCTCTCTCTCTCTACTTGCATCCTACCCAACCTATTTCCTGCATTGTGATTAGGACATAGTTAACTCTCCCTGTGCCTCCCCACAACAATCTATTCCTATTTTTTACCCACATCTCTCCCTAACCCTAATAATTTCTGGTTTTCCAAATTCTTCTCTGCGGTTCGAAGTCCTTTAACATATAGTTGTTTGATGTCGAATAGATGTATCTGTTGAACTAGACTGTATCTGTAGACTATTGACTGTACAAATGCAAACTTTGGTTGATGGTTGCCTTAAGATAGTGTTCTAGCACAAAACTGGAGCTATCTTCATCTCAAATGGGCAGAGTAAGCCGGAAAAACACAAGAAAAATGGCAAATTCGGGTATCTCAATTCCCAATCTTGATAATCAGGGGTTAGAACAGATAATGAATAATCAAGAGGAGAGTTCCCAAATAGCTCTACAAACACTGCTGGCAAACATGATAAATGAGAAGTTTGACAATGTAAAAAGGACTCTGTATGAGCGTGATAGGGAGAGAGAGGAGGCATCCCAGAAGTTTATACAGGAATATCATAAGCGTGAGGAAGCTAAACAAAAACTGATACAGGAGTGCGTGAACAACTTGAGAATACTCAAAGAGAAAGGGAGGAATGGCGTGAGCAGGCTGAGAACACTCAAAGAGATCTGCAGGAATCCCACGAAAGGGAGGAAGCTAATCAAAGAGTAATACAGGAATTGAGAGACCAGGTAGAGAACACACAAAGATCACTAAAGGCATTCATGCAATCCGTTAACAAAGAGCTGAAGGAAGTCAGGGAGACCACAAAGGGAATGCTGAATGGAACCCAACAGAAGGAATGGGAGCCCAAAGAAACCATAACCAATCAACTAAGTGATTTGAGGACAAACACTGAACACCAAATTAAGGAAGTAAAGAAATTCATACAAGACCTAAAACAGAGCTTCAACAAAGAACTTGAAGCCATCAAAGCTGACCAATTAGAAGGAAAAGAGATAAAAAACAAAGTAGAGAGTCTTGACAGCAGGTTAGGCCAGGCAGAAGATCGAATCTCAGGGATTGAAGTCAGCCTAGATATTATAGAGAAAGAACATACAACCATCCAAGACAAGTCCAAGAAATATGATAGATCTATCCAACACCTGGAAGACACCATCAGAAGGCCTAATCTAAGGATAATGGGTGTAGAGGAGCACCTAGAAACAGAAGTTAATGGTCTAGGAAATTTGTTTAACAGGATCCTAGCAGAGAACTTCCCAAACATGCAAAAAGACAGGCCTGTCCAGATACAAGAAGCCTTTAGAACCCCAAATAGACCAGACCAGAATAGGACATCCCACCGCCACATTATAATCCACACAGGATCAACTCAGAACAAGGAAAAGATCCTTAAAGCTGTCAAGGAGAAAAGGGTAATCACCTATAAAGGGAAACCAATTAGAATCACCTCAGATTTCTCAGCAGAGACAATCAAAGCAAGAAGAGCCTGGAATGATGTATGCCATGCCCTAAAAAAAAACAACTATCAACCAAGAATACTGTACCCAGCTAAACTCTCCTTCATAACTGAGGGCCAAATAAAAACCTTCCATAGCAAAGAAAAAGTGAAACAATACATCTCCACCAAACCAGTCCTACAAAAGATTCTTAAAGATGTCCTACACATAGAAAACCAGCAAGAACCCAATAAAGGCCAAGAAACTGCACCCAAACTGAGAATCCAAGAACCATAGGAAGAACCCAGTTTTCGCAGCCCCCAAGAAGGTAGATAACATGGCAGGAACTCCCAAATACCTCTCAGTCCTATCTCTAAATGTTAACGGACTGAACTCTCCAATTAAGCGACATAGACTGTCTAGTTGGATTAAAAAACAAGACCCTTCTATCTGCTGCCTGCAGGAGTCACATCTTGCCCGTAAAAACAAACACATTTTCAATGTTAAAGGCTGGAACAAAATCTACCAAGCAAACGGACCGCATAAACAGGCGGGAGTTGCCATCCTAATATCAGATAAAATAGACTTCAAATTAAAATTCGTGAGAAGAGATAAAGAAGGTCGCTACATACTAATTAAAGGATCTCTCCTTCAGGAGGATATTACAATTCTAAATATCTATTCGCCAAACCCAAATTTATCCAAGAAACACTACTTTCCCTCAAATCCCATATAGATCCAAAGACATTAATTGTTGGAGATTTTAACACACCACTCTCCCCACTAGATAGATCAACTCAGCAAAAACTCAACAGAGAAACCGCAGATCTAAACACCTGCTTAGATCAACTAGACTTAACAGATATCTACCGAACATTTCACCCAGCAGCATCAGAATACACGTTTTTCTCAGCAGCACATAGAACATTTTCTAAAATAGACCACATTTTAGGCCACAAAGCACAAAGCAAACTTGTCTAAATTCAGAAACATTGAAGTTATACCTTGCATTCTCTCTGACCACAAGGGAATAAAATTAGAACTCAACACCAAAAGCCACCAAAGAAAGTCCGGTATCACATGGAGGCTGAACAACACACTGCTGAATCAAGAGTGGGTCATGGAAGAGATTAGAAAGGAAATTCAAATGTTCATGCTATTCAACAAAAATGAACACACAAAATACCAGCTCCTCTGGGACACAGCAAAGGCAGTACTCAGAGGCAAGTTTATAGCTCTGAGCTCCTACATCAACAAATTGGAGAGATCTGAAACTAACAATTTAATGACACATCTAAACCTCCTTGAAAAAGAGCAGCAAGATAAACCCCAATCCAGTAGACGGAAAGAAATAATCAAAATTAAATCAGAATTAAATGAATTAGAATCCAAAAAAACTATAGAAAGAATCAACAAAACAAAGAGTTGGTTCTTTGAAAAACTTAACAAAATTGACAGACCCTTAGCAAATCTTATCAGAAAAAGAAGAGAACACACCCAAATTAATAAACTCAGAGATGAGAATGGAAACATCACCACGGAAACAACCAAGATTCAGAACATTATAAGGGAATACTTCTCAAAACTTTATGCTAATAAGTTTGAGAACTTGACAAAAATGGACCTCTTCCTAGAAAATATTGACATGCCAAAACTAAACCAAGATGAGTTAAACTATCTTAACAGGCCCATATCAAGCATTGAAATAGAAACAGCAATAAGAGACCTCCCAGCTAAGAAAAGTCCAGGACCAGATGGTTTTACAGCGGACTTTTACAAGGCCTTCAAAGCAGAGCTCACACCAATTCTCCTCCAACTCTTCAATGAAATTGAAAGAGAAAGCTCACTACCGAACACATTCTATGAAGCCATCATAACTCTCATCCCAAAACCAGGCAGGGACTCATCAAAGAAAGAGAACTATAGACCCATTTCTTTGATGAACATTGATGCAAAACTTCTCAACAAAATTTTGGCCAATCGACTTCAACAATTCCTCCAAAAAATCATACACCACGATCAAACAGGATTCATTTCAGGGATGCAAAGCTGGTTCAATATAAGCAAATCAATTAATATTATTCATCACATCAACAGGAGCAAGAATAAGAACCACATGGTTATCTCAATAGATGCAGAAAAAGCATTCGACAAGATCCAACACCCCTTCCTGATGAAGGTTTGGAAAAATTAGGAATCCATGGAACATTCCTCAATACAATAAAGGCTATATATGACAAACCTACAGCCAGCATTATACTCAATGGTGAAAAACTAAAGCCATTTCCTCTTAACTCAGGAACAAGACAAGGATGCCCACTCTCTCCACTTCTCTTCAATCTAGTATTAGAATGCCTAGCTACAGCAATAAGACAAGATGCAGACATAAAGGGGATCCAAATAGGGAAAGAAGAAATAAAACTCTCCCTCTTTGCAGATGACATGATCTTGTATTTAAAGAATCCCATAGACTCCACTCCCAAATTACTCAAGCTGATTCAAAACTTTGGCAAAGTAGCAGGTTATAAAATTAACCCCCAAAAATCAATGGCTTTTCTGTATGCCAACAATGAGAAAAGTGTGGCTGAAATTAGGAAAGCAACTCCATTTGTAATAGCCCCACAAAAAATAAAATACCTAGGAATTAACTTAACTAAAGAAGTGAAGGACCGCTATGATGAAAACTTTAAAATCTTGAAAAAGGAAATCAACACAGAACTTAAAAAATGGCAAAACCTCCCATGCTCCTGGATTGGAAAGATTAACATCGTGAAAATGACAATACTTCCCAAGGCTATCTACAAATTCAATGCAATACCTATCAAAATTCCACCCTCATTCTTCAAGGAAATAGAAGAGGCAATCCAAAAATTCATATGGAACAATGAAAGACCCCGAATAGCAAAAACGCTCCTCAACGGAAAGAACACTGCTGGAGGAATATCAATACCAAATTTCAAACTCTACTATAAAGCCATAGTAATCAAAACAGCTTGGTATTGGCATAAGAACAGACCTCAGGACCAATGGAATAGAATTGAAAACCCAGAAATGAACCTACAGACCTATAGCCATCTAATCTTCGATAAGGGAGCTAAAACAATAGAATGGAAGACAGACAGCCTCTTCAGTAAATGGTGCTGGCAAAACTGGTTAACTACATGTAGAAAACTAAACCTAGATCCTTATATATCACCCTGCACCAGAATCAACTCCAAATGGATCAAAGACCTTGAACTCAAAGCAGACACTCTGAAAACATTAAAGGATGGAATAGGAGAAACCCTGGGTCTTCTTGGCTCAGGCCGAAATTTTCTGAATAGAGACCCGGAAACACAACAAATCAAAGAAAGTTTGGACAAATGGGATTGCATAAGGTTGCAGAGCTTCTGCAGGGCAAATGACATAGCTAGCAAGATCAATAGAAAGCCCACGGATTGGGAGAAGATCTTTACTAGCCATACAACAGACAAGGGTCTCATATCTAAAATATACTTGGAACTCAAAAAATTAAACCACCCAACAACAAATTCTCAAAGAAACAACTGCCCAATAAGTAAGTTGGCGAAAGACTTAAAGAGAAGCTTCTCTGAAGAAGAAAGAAGGATGGCCAATAGACACATGAAGAAATGTTCAACATCCCTAGCCATAAAAGAAATGCAAATCAAAACAACATTGAGATATCACCTCACTCCAGTTAGAACAGCAAAAATCAAGATCTCTAACAACAACAGATGCTGGAGGGGATGTGGACAGAAAGGAACCTTACTTCATTGTTGGTGGGAATGTAAACTTGTTCAACCACTTTGGAAAGCAGTATGGAGGTTCCTCAAAAGACTTCACATAGAACTCCCCTATGACCCAGCAATCCCACTTTTGGACATTTACCCTAATGTTTACAAACAAGACCACCCTAAAGCTACCAGCACAACTATGTTTATTGCAGCATTATTTACCATAGCTAAGATATGGAACCAACCCAGATGCACCTCAGTAGATGAATGGATCAAGAAAATGTGGTATATATACACAATGGAATTCTATGCCTCCATTAGAAAGAATGACATTGGCCCATTTGTTAGGAAATGGAAAGGCTTGGAAAAAATTATATTAAGTGAAGTAAGCCAGGCCCAAAGAAACATAGGTCCCATGGTTTCCCTTATTTGCAATATCTAGTATAGGTATGAATCAAGTGGAAAAAGTCAGATAATGTGATGTTAGGAAAACGAACCCTCAAATATGTATTTTAATGTTTTTGTTTCTTTCATGCATGTGTTTCTAACGCATTTATAAGATTATTTCTTTGTTGCTTTGTATGTCCTTATCACTATATTTGATGTCAGTATAACATGTGGAGGAGACGGGGAAAAACAAGTCGTTTAAGGATTCAGGTGGACCTGTTGCAACAATGAGAAGTACAAAATGTCATGTCAAAACCAGCTTTACAATATTGGTGTGTGGGGGGGGGGGGTATGGTTGGGTGGGGGGGAGGGGGGAGGCTGGGAAGGGAGTTGTATGGTAAACAAAGGAGGAGGCTGCAATGCTTGGTAAGAAATGTATGCATTATCCTGCCCATGTAATTGTAACCCCTCTGTACAGTATGTTCTCAAATAAAATAAAATAAAATTTAAAAAAAAAAAAGAAAGAATTTAGCATGTCTTTTATACAAATGTATGCATGAAAATTTGGTCATATATCAATATATGTACTTACTTGAGATATTTGCTTATTTCATTTTGCCTATGTAACATTAGATAGCATACTATGTAACATATTAGATAACAGTATCAAATAATTGAATTTTAAACAAGCATATCAAATATAATTGAGAACACTGAAAAATATTCTTAAAATAAGTCAGATTGCCAAGTGATAAAATCTTTATATAAAAGTGATTCATTGTAACCAATATATATTTAAATCTATGATTATTCATGTGTACTAATAAAAATTCTGATTTAGGCATTCTGAACATTGAATATTAATAATCAGTTGACTGTTAGGAAACAAAAGCAATCATATTAAATGATGTCCAGCATTTAAGTTATTACTTTTCTTATTGTAATAATTTCTAAATATTTCTTGAAGTAATTATCTTAACCTATAATAACCTTTAGTCTATTGAAAAATATCAGTTATTTTTTCCAAAGTCAAGCCTTACTAAGAATCTTTGTATTACACTTTGTATTACCTACATAGTAGTTAATACTGGGATTTTAAGATTTTAGCATTTTAATGAACACATCTGAAAGGACTGGTCTCAGATTTAGTGAGATTTTGCACTTGAGTTAATATATGGTGGTATAATGCTTATGACATATTTGTATTTATCATAATTATCAGAACACAAAGCCATTGTGTAGCAATTTTAAATGAAGTATAGTGTCTCTCTTTTCTTCCTTCTTGCTTCTTTGTTTCCTCCATCCCTTCCAGTCCCTTCCTTTCTTTCCTTTTCCTCATGCTCACTCTTCCTTACCTCCTTCTATTCTTTTGTCTCTTCTTGTCCTTTATATATCCCTGAGCTTATTGCATAATCATAATTTATACATGATCTTTTATAAGTAAATATATCAAGCTCAATGTACTACAGTGATCCTATCGTAATAGACAACCTTCTTTGTCAAAAGTGGCTATAAAATAACTTGCCAATGTAAACATTGCAGTTTCATTTTCTTGTCCTCAGTGCTGAAATTTTATTTTATCCAATAAAAATAAATAAAATCAGAGGTATTACCACTCCATATTTGGTGTATTCTTAATAAACCTGATAACAAAATAAATATAGACTTTCAACACCACAATCACAATGACCTGATACAAACCATTTTTAGCACATTGCTCTCTCCTGTTGACAGCTTTCCAGTGAGATCCTACCTCATAGCATATGCTGGAGTTCCATTGGGTATATGCAGGGGACCCTTTACCTTGCTCCTGGCTCTCCAGTTACTTTTCAAGGTCTTGATTTGATTTTTCCCCTCTGAATTGCTTTTTACTTCAGACATTCACATAGATCTCCCTTGCCTCTCCCCCTGTATTCTAGGTTTTGTTCCTTTGTTACTTTGTTTATAAAGTATGGATAATATTTTTCTTCCAGGATGATTTTTCCTGACCATAGTATTTAAAATTACAGCCTCCCTGTTCCTTTTCTTCCCCTCTTCTCTGCTTTATGCTTCCTACCATCTTACCTATACAACTTATTTACCTTATTCAGTGTATTCTGTCTCACGCAATGTAATCTCTGCAAAGGCAGCAAATATTCTTCATTAGGTTCTCTACCATATCTTCTAGCTGTAATATTCTCCCTGAGTCTTATATCTAGAAATTAATTATAGCTGATTTATTAAATCTATACACACAAAACTGTCTGCTTTTATAAAAAAGCAGACTCTAGGGTGGTATACATTATCATTTATTGATAATACCAATATAACTTTTACAGATTTTATTGTTCTTTCTTTTAATATACAAGTAGCTCATTATCCTCAAGTACATTGCACATTTATTGATTAAACATGTATAACCTCTAAAAGTTAAATATGGTCAGGTATCTCAAATTATAATAAAAAATGACATAATGGGTACAAACAATTATATGTGACTCATTTGCAATCATTTAATATAGTGCAAGCACAGAAAATGTCAATTCTTCATGACAATTTATTAATGAAGTTATTTGAGATGCAATCTGTACTTTAGTGATGGTGTTTTTCAAGGAAATCAGATTTAAAAATTAATAAAAACAACTACCTGTACTATTATATTTTAAATATGCTAATAACATTAGGTACAATTTAGTTCTAAATAATTTAAATAGAATAAGTTACTAACACTTATGTTAAAATACATCATTTAGAGTCCAAATTATTATTTTCACTACTTGTAAAAACATAGTTAATAGTCATATTGTGGATGAAACAATATAACAGAAATTATCATTTTGAATAATTCTAAATGTGTATTCACTTTCAGTAGTGATTATTACCTATTATCTTCAATGTTGGTTTTAAATCTAATAAATGCCTTTAAAATTGTGTTTTATTATATTGAGAAACAGTAAATGAAGAGCCTGATTGATTGAATTTTGTTATTTCTCTATACAAATAATACTACTAAACATATTAACTAATAGCCTATGAAGGGAAAAGTGGAAACTCAATAAATTCTCATCTTTTTGGTATTAGAAATGTTTAGACTCTCACAACTGAAATCTTTCATCATTTTAATTGCCATATTTTTAAGCTAGTAGCATCTAGGAGAAATTATTTCCCTTGGATTGTATGCCATTTTCATAGCTACTTATGAATTGATGTAACATAGTGATCATATGCATTTTGATTTTTTCTGTATATTAGAGTTGGAGTGAGGAATGACAGCATTTACAGTCTGTGGTTTTCTTTTGTTCTTCCTTTTGCTTTTTAGTTGTTGTTGTTGTGAGTCATGAGGCTTTAATTTGGAGCCTGGGAGAAGTCTGTGATTTTAATTCAGCATGTCTTTGCAAAATACAGCCAATACATGTTGCATACTACACATCAGATATAATTTTCCATGTTTTTCTGTAATGTGGCATATAGCATTTTGCTATCAATTCTTCAATCTATTGTTGCTTTGGAATGCTAAGCTTCTTGGATTATGCCCCTGAACTTTGTTATATCTGACTTCCAATTGAATTCAGTTAATGAAAAAAAGTATGGCATCATATTTTTCTTAAGGGAGTACGAACACCGATTTCGAACACCTGTATTCTGTGTGCCCATTTGGGACTTGTTCTGTCCTCTTCTCCACATAACCTTATCCATGTGACTATGGAAAATTTTAGTCATTGTACATTTCCCAACTCCTCTCAGTGTTGGAATGGCCAAATCATTTCTATTGCTTGACTTTATAAACTAATTAATCTTCATGATGTTCCTTACTCTTTATGTTTATGTAACTACTATATTCACTTTCCTCATTTAGTTTGATTATATGAAGTTATTTGTTCTGGATTAATACAGCCAAATACAAAAATAACAACTTCACTTTTGCTAATAGTGATTTCAGGAAACTTTTAAATACCTATTTATCAGGTAAGTGTTGAGACGGACAGGTTTTAAATCATTCTCCCATACATAGTGCAAATTGTGGTTTGAGTCAGTCTGGTATGAAATAAGATTTAATCAACCCACACATACAACTCTCTCTCTCCCTCCTTCTCTCCCTGTCTCTCTGTCTCTGTCTGTCCCCACCCCACTCATTCATCTCCAAATTACAGAATTGTAATCATGTAATCTGTTTAATACCACATAGGTAACATGTTAATGTGATGAAATTTGTCAGGGGAACATAATACTTTAAGGTGTCCTAATGACATTAATAAACTCCCATGGGCCTCATTAACAGAATCACTGCATTACTCTTTAGTTGACCAGAGCAGATAGTGGGAAAGGATTTAAGTGCTGGAGAGAGAAAGTCCATGCCTTGACAATACTCACAACTGAGCTCCTGTGCTAGGGGACTATCTGTGGACAAGACAGAGGTGTTCCTTCTCTTTGCACATGGGACTCTTGAAATTCTGCTGAAGGCATTCAGTAGGTACATAATTTGTATACAGGAGCTTAGATTTCCTCAGGATTTACAAATAATTAAACCTAATATGACTAATTTTTCAAAAAGAGAAATCCTATTAGATACTATGCATGACCACACTGAAGAAAAGCAAAATGCTCTGACCAATATCTATCTGTATCCTGACAACCAATAATTAATTAAAAGTAAAATTGCACTCAATCTTTATATATACAATCTCTCTGCTTGCTTCTCTATAGTCATCCTGATATAACCATTGCTTTCTTGGCTGTCCAGACATTCTCTAGTGGCTGATTGCTGTCATCACTGCCCTTTGGGGTGAAGAAACACAGCCTTCCTTAATACATCAGAGCCTTATCCTCTTTTTCTTTTGTGAGACTTACTGAAAGTTCACTGAAACTGATGAATGATTGATTATATCACAGTTGATAGTTTTTATCCACCTATGTCTTGTGAACATATACAGTCCAAGGATTTTGACACTTTATGGTTATATATTTTACTGATACAAGTATGTTGGAAACAAATTGTTGAAAACACATTTTCTCTATGCATCCAGAAACCCTTCAATACAAAATAAATAATTTTGAGAATTATTTATGCATTGATATTTTATGAGATGACTTGAGGTCCCACATGTATCTCAGCTGAAATTTCTAATTTAATCTTTATTTCTTTTGCTTTTGTTAGTGAAAGCATTGAACTTTGAGCTTAGTTCCTTATACGTGCTAAGTAGGCATTCTAGACAATTCAGCCTAACTTTCAATGTTTCTCACGATCTACAGTTTTCAAAATGATTATCAACCTCCAAAAACTAATTTTCTTCTCTGTTTTCTTACTTGTATTTTATTAAATATTCTTCAGTACTTATTCACTTTATAAAAGATATCAGTTCATTAACAAAGTAAATATCAGAGTTGAATAGATATATTTTGAATACATAATAGAATTGTGTTTGCCTAAAGAATACACAGTTTTAGAGTTGGCATGTCAGAATAAAATATTAAACCAGCTCCTGGTGGCTCATGCCTGTAATCCTAGCTACTTAGGAGACTGATATTTCAGTACCAAAATTGAAAGCCAGTCCTGGCAGAAAAGTCTGTGTGACCCTCATCTCCAATTAACCACTCAAAACCAGGAAGTGAAGCTGTGGGTCAAAAGCAGTAGAGCACTAGCCTGCAGCAAAGGACCTCAGCAACAATGCATCACAACTGACCAAAAATAAATACATAAATATAATATAAAATAAGTAAATCACAGTTCAAAATTAACAGTGGTAGTGCTAATCTGTAAGCACTGAAATATTGATAGGTCCTTCATCTATAAATAAAATCTCACAGAAATTTGAAATTGTACTTCAAGAAACTCGTTTCCATCTGTTCTTAATCACAAGACATGAAGTATCATGACTTTTATGCAGCTTTTATACAAATTTATTATATGAATTATGAAAATCAAATACAGATCACTTTATGCCTTCATGAAAAACAAAAAAAATGAATTTTCACCAGGTTTTGAAAAAGGATTATCACTGTGCCTTTTTTTCACTTTTTTTTTAATTGTGAAAATACTGTACAGAGAGGTTACAATTACATGGGCAAGGTAATGAGTCCATTCCTTATCAAGCATTGTTGCCTCCTCCTTTGTTTCACCTTACCATCCCTTCCCATTCCCTCCCCCACATCCGCACCAAAGTTTTAAAGTTTGTCATAACATCTTGTAGATCTCATTGTTGCAATGGGTCAAACTTCTCCTCCACAAATTATACCTACATCAAATGCAGTGAAAACAGGGGTTATACCTTTTACAAACTTTTCCTACAGAGCTTCCAAAATTACATTAGCAGTAAAATTGTTTGTATATTTTTTTATACCAGGCAAAGACAATCTATTCAAAACATAATGAGAACTATGCAATTTCCTTTAATTATACTTTCCAAATAAATTATTGTATTCATATAGTCACTAATATCTAGATTTAATTTCTGTTGAATTAGACAAGGGCTAAAATGTGTTCTCAGTTCAAAGAAACAGCTTCTAGTTTCACAGTTTCCTATCTACTATCTCTGAGACTTCCATTAAATAATTTCACTGGGAAAAACTTGTTTTTTTTTTTTAACAGGTAATTGCAGAGAGAATAAGTACCATGAGGTTTGTAAATGTGTAGCCCATCCTACAGTGGCATATTACTGGTTAAGTAATTTTTTTGGGGGGGGGAGGGGTGGTGGTCCGGTGGTGGGGCCTGAACTCGGCCTGCCGCTGTCCCTCAGCTCTTCAGTTCAAGGCTAGTGCTCTGCCACTTGAGTCACAGCGCCACTTCCCGCTTTTTTCTTTTTGTTTATGTGGTGCTGAGGAATAGAACCCAGTGCCTCAGGCATGCAAGGCAAGCGCTCTACCCTTGAGCCACCATCCCAGCCCCTGGTTCAATAATTTTTTATGACACCATTATTGTCATTATGTTAAATGTGAATGGCTGGCAAATTTGATGAATATAGTGTGACAAATGAAGTTTTATTTTTACTCAAAACAAAAAAAGGTGCTTAGCTAATTAAGTTCCAAGAATTTTATGAAAATTTAAATTCAGTATCAATGTGAGTCATATTTTCACCTCATACATAAAGTCTGAAATTTTATGTTATGCCTCTTAATGCTAAAGTGAAAACCTAGTCACTTTAACAAACTACCTTCAAATTTCTTCTCTAAGTCAAATTAAAATGATTTTGTGATCAAGTGATGCAAATTAGAACTTTGAAGAAGGTATGTAGAGATTTTATTCTCACACATAGTTTTGAGATTGATGGGTATTGTGGTTCTGGAAACTAAGTACTTGAAGAAGACAAAATTCACAAGATCTGAAATGAGAAAGAGATCTCCCACCCTGATGGAAAGACTTTCCAAGGCTTCTTTTGCCACCTTTATTTGAATACTTTCTGAAGCTACGTAGTTCATTTTAAGCACCTTGTTACATTAAGTCTTGAAGAAAAATGGTTGATTTTTTAATCTATTTTTTTTATTTTTTTCTTTTGCATTCTATCAAATTCTCACTCCAAAATATGGGAAAGACAAATTCTTATTTTTAATTTCTCTCAAAGTAAAATGTTTCAATTCCAAATATGTTTAATAAGTTCTATAGCATTACTTTGTCATATTGGTATTAATAGAGCCACAGAAATGTGTAAAGAAGTTTAACATTTAAGCATGCAATCACCAAATAAAGGGGCCAATAGACAAATTAAACTATCAGTAAGCAAGTCATTTGAAGCTTCAATTCTTTCTCTTCTCCATAAGAACTCTTACCAACTATCTTTCTCCTTATCCCTCTGCCTTTTTCTTTCTTTTTTTTGTTTTTATAATATTTTTATTGTAAAAATACTGTATAGAGGGGTTACAGTTACATGAGTAAGGTAATGAATATATTTCTTCTTGAGCATTGGTTACCTCCTCCTTTGTTTTTTCCCTACCATCCTTCCTGCCCCGCCTCCCCAACTCCTCCCTCCTCCCCCTCCCCACTCCCGAAGTTGTAAAGTTGTAAAGTTCGTTTTCAACATAGTGTCTCCTACATAGTGTCTCCTACATATCATTGTTACAATGGATCAACCTGTATCATTACTTCAGCATTTTGTGATTTCCTTTCTCTGCAAATTAGAAAAATGTATATACAAGATGCAGGGCACCAGAATCAAATGCAGTGAAAACAGGGGTTATACCATGGGGAAAGAACATACAAAAGAAACAAACAAACAAAAAAAAAAGCACATAGTACATTATAAATACATTAAAATAATAGCGAGAAAGGAAAAAAAAAAACACTTGTGTCCCTATCTTGGAGATTCATTTCACTTAACAGCATCTTATATGGTCATATGTACATAGCTTTTGACCTTTATGCTTGTCCTAGACATATACTAGTTATTGCAAATAATGGAAACCATGGGACCTATGTTTCTTTTTTTTTTAATTTTTATTTTTTGTGAACATACTGTACAGAGGGGTTACAATTACATGGGCAAGATAATGAGTACATTTCTTATCAAGCATTGCAGCCTCCTCCTTTGTTTACCCTTCACATCCCTTCCCAGCCGCGCCCCCCACCTCCCACCCCATCCCCCCCCCCCCCCCCGCCCCGCCCCAAAGTTGTAAAGTTCATTTTCGACATGACAATTTGTACTTCTCATAGTTGCAACCGGTCCACCTGTATCCTAAACGACTTGTTTTTCCCCATCTCCTCCACAAATTATACCTACATCAAATATAATGAAAGCAGGGGTTATACTGTGGGGGAGGGACATACAAAGCAACAAAGAAATAATCTTAGAAATGAGTTATAAACAAATGCATGAAAGAAAAAAAACATTGAAATACATATCTAAGGGCTCATTTTCCTCACATCACAGTATCTGACCTTTTCTGCTTGACTCATACATATACTGCCTGGTTTATTTCACTTAATATAATTTTTTCCAAGACTTTCCATTTCCTAACAAAGTGTCAATGCCATTCTTTTTTTTTTTTTAATTGTGAAAATACCATACAGAGGGGTTACAATTACATGGGCAAGGTAATGAGTACATTTCTTATCAAGCATTGTTGCTTCTTCCTTTGTTTCCTCTTCCCATCCCTTCCCATCTCCACCCCCTCTCCCCCGTCCGCCTCCCAAAGTTGTAAAGTTCCTTTTTCGACATAATGTCTTACACATCTCAGCCTACGGTATAACCCCTGTTTTCGTTGTATTTGATTGTTGGTATAATTTGTGGAGGGGAAGGGGAAAAGGGAAAAAGCAAATTGTTTAATTAGGATACAGGTGGACCCACTGCAACAATGAGATATATAAGAGGTTATGTAGGAAAACGAACTTTTTTCTTCTTTCTCTTCATCTTCTCTTCTGTTTCTTTCTCACTTTTAATTAATTCCTCTGTTCCTTACCATTTCTTTATCTCCTTGTTCCTCCAAACAAACATTGAAATAGTTATGATTTTGATAATGAATGCTAATTAATTTGAATTTGTTTCTTCAACTATATGCTATCCATTCCTAATGTATCCATGCCTTTAAAAATATTCTTAAAGGACAACCACTGTGGGAAATAGTTTTAAAATATATTTGAGTATCAAAAGTGAAAACTTTACATACTAAAAGAAATACACAATGACATGTATCTAAAATGTGTTTCAAAAACTAATTGGCAGTTATAGAAGGTATCCAAAAATATACTAATGATAGTTACATATCAAAATGTTAATTTGTGCAGATGTATGTAATTGCTCTTTATACAGATTCTTATCAAAAGATGAGGAAGAATATAAATGTGAAAAATTGTATAAAACATTATTATAGATGCTTTCTCACTCCATTGTTGAATACAAAATTATGGGAGGTCCATTCTCGGAGTGAGCATCTTGCTTTTCTCAGGCTGAGTCATGACCTCTGATGTTCACTCAGAAGCAGTTGTGACTCATAGTGGACAGGCTCAGGCACTCAGACACCCACCTCTGTGATTTCTCAGGGGTGATGGAAGTGATAACCCAAAGGAAATCACTACAATTATAGTAGAGACATGCCATTCAGCTATTTTGTCAGACACTCATCATGACATTACGCTATAACTGAGTGCAGAGGGATGTGTCAAGTATTTCTTTTTCTCCTTGACACCAATATTTTAAGGTTGGATTTAGAAGAGAGGTCAGAAAAAGAGGTGGGGTAAACTATAAAGAGGACAATCGCTCTTCAGGGAGTGGGGTAGAGTTAATCATTTTAATAAACAGAATCTGCAGTAGAACTTTTAAAATTCAATTATCTAAAATAAATAAAATATTTTCTTTTTTCTTCTTCTTTTTTCTTTTTTTTATTGTGAAAATACTGTACAGAGGGGTTACAATTAGATGGGCAAGATAATGAGTACATTTCTAATCAAGCATTGTAGCCTCCTCCTTTGTTTCCCTTTCCCATCCCTTCCCATCCTCCCCCCGCACCCCCCCCATCCTCCCTGCCCCCACCACCAAAGTTGTAAAGTTCGTTTTTGACATAACGACTTGTACTTCTCATTGTTGCAATGGGTCCACCTGTATCCCTATTTAAACGACTTGTGGAGGGGAAGGGGAAAATATTTTCTTTAAAATGTATCTTATTAGGTTTTACCAGACAAGCAGAAACAGGTATAAAGCTATGTACATATGACCATAAAATATGATGCTAAGCAAAATGAACCCCAAGATAGGGACATGAGAGTTTTTATTTGTCTGTCACTATTGTTTTTAATGTACTATGTGATATTTTTGTTTCTTATGTACATTCTTCATCTATGATATAAACTCTGTTGTCACTATATTTGATTCTGATGCCCTTCATCTTGTATATAGATTTCCTAATTTGGGAAGGGGAAGGGAAATAACAAAATGCTAAAACAAGGATACAGTTTGACCCATTGTAATAATGAGATGTATAAGCATTATGTTGAAAACGAAATTTACAACTTAGGCAGGAGGAGTTGGGAGGGGTGGAGAGAGAAGGGGTGCTAGAAGGAGGTAACAATGCTCTACAGGAAATGTACTCATTACCTTACTCATGTAACTGTAACCCCTCTGTACAGTATTTTTACAATAAAACCAATTTAAAAAGGAAAAAATGTATCTTACTCCATTTTGATTTCAGAAATCACAATCTTGCCACAAGTAGTAATAGTAGTAATAGTAATAAATAGTAATCATTATGATTGTTACTAGAAATAATAGAATTTCAAATATAATTTCTTGGAAAGATGAAAATAAATGAGATTTAGATGTGAAGCTATAAAATATACATATTGAATATACAGAATATACACACATAAATATACACACAAATACTTGATGATGGCAGCATACGTAGGATTATGGAAATTGCTAAGCACTGTTTATTACTTTATTCAAGGAAGAGATTTAAAGGTGCAAAGGAGAAGCAATCTTGAGTTGCATATTCTCTTGTAATTAAAGATCTATTCCTAATGAACAAAGAATCAATTCTTCCTACTTCCAGGGATTTTTGTTATTTATAGTTTGAGGATGATTGTGTATCACAAGGGGCTTCTAAAAATATGTCTAATTTCTCAGAATAGGCTATATTATATGACTTACTGATATGGAGTTATAAAAGTTCTATATCCTTTACTCCATTTGGAGTATCTCAGATATTTCAAAGTAACCTTTAGGACAAGATTTAAATACTTGTGGGGGATGATTGTAAGAAATTTATCAAACAGTTCAGTGTATTCTATTATATTCTAATATAGGCTAATATCCCATAATCACTTCTAATTTAACACTATCTTGTTTATTGTTTTTGCTTTAATTGTCATTGTGTCTCTAACCGTGGTCTTTATACTTTCACAAGTTCCTAGCCTTTTGGTTTTGTTTGCTAACTTACATTCTGATATACCAAGATGCTTCAAGATTATCTTGTATATTTGTTGTTAAAACTTAAAAATTAGCCATTTCTCCAAGGAACTCTAATTCTTTCTATGGATGAATGCTACTAGAAACCTCCAAGCAAGTAAAGATAAGTTAATTCATACTATTGGTCAATAAACAGTGCTTTGCGTTTTTCATAATCCCACATATGCTGCCATCATCAATTATTTGTGTGTATATTTATTTGTGTATATTCTATACTCGTTTATGTCACAGGAGTTCACTTGTTGCCTATAACTCTAATCCAGCATCATACATTATATAGTATATTATACATATTACATATTAAATATGGCATATTATAATATTATAGATACATTATTTATCCCTTATTCCTTTAGTAGCAGTCTTACTCATGATGATTGTGCACTAACATGTTTCACAACTTATTCATGAGTAAAAAGGCATTTTTACAATTACCATCAAGATACTTTTGAGAAAATGCTTATGTATTGGATATTTTGTCTTGTGCTTTACAGTTTCTTGTAATACTTTATATGCTTCGTTTCAGTTTCCTCTTATACATATTCTAAGATTCTTTTGTTCTTGCTCTCAAGTGAAATGATGATGTACATTGTAATAAAGAGGTTCATTTGTAATTTGTAATGTCATCCTGTGATTCTTGACATATATTTTTATTATTTTGTGTAAAGCTATGTGAGTTTTGATAGATAAAAACTGTCACTTTTCCACCAGAGAAATCACATACACATGAGATCCATTGTTTGAAAGCAAGCTCTGTTCTTCCGTTAGTAGAACACTACTTTTGTCATGACCTGCTGTAAACTCTCAGCTGCTTCCCATTCCTACAGTTTTGCCTATTGTGCATCACATGTCGTACGACTGGCACTTTTGTATGTAATCCATTAGGTCATCTTTCACTTAACAAAATGTGTTTTATTTAGTGGTTCATTTATTTTTATAAACCAGTAACAGGCCATTGTGTAGGTATACTATGGCTTTTCTGTTTATTAGCCCTTTACACACAATAAGATCAATGTGGGTGCTTATTGATTTGTTGATTACAAATAAAGCTGTAAATATTTATGTACAGATTTTTTTTTCCTTTTGTCAGTCGTGGGTCTTGAACTCTGTGCCTGGGCACTGTCCCTGAACTCTTCATCTCAAGGAGAGTGATCTACCACTTGAGCCAAAGCTCCACTTCCCGTTTTCTGGTGGTTAATTGGAGATAAGAGTCTCGTGAACTTTCCTACTTGGTCTGGCTTTGAACCATGATCCTCAGTTCTCAATCTACTGAGTAGCTAACATTACAGGCATGAGCCATTGGCGCCCGCTTATTACAGATATGTGGCAAAGAGTCTTCAAATTGGCTGGTTGACTAAGCAGTCATGTCACCAATGGCACACAAGGGGAAGCTGTTTCATTTGACGAAACAACTTCCACACTGCCTTTCAGAGTTGCTGTAACCAGTTTATGATTCTTGTTGAAAATGAATGAGAGTTTCTATTGTTCTATATATTCACCGACATCTGGCACAGTATTTTGAGTTGCAGCCATTCTAATAGATGTATAGTGGGAAACTTCTGCATGTTTCATCAAGAAGTTAAACTTACTAAAGACAAATTTATGTGCTTAACCTCATTTGAGCCTTATAGAAGTCTTGTTACATAAGGTGTAGAAAAGTTCATAATCTCTTCTCTTTCTGAGGACTTATACATAACACGCGGCCATCTGTAGTGTGATAAACTGCCATCTCTTTACACTACCAGCAATTTTGTCAATTATGAATGTGTTTATTCAGATGTCAGACACCAGTTTTCCATTACAATTGTTCTTGAACAGTCTAAGAATATCTGAAATCTTAAGAATATAATTTAGTTGAAATTATATTTGCATAACTTGCATGGTTATAAATTATTATGTTAGATAAAGGATCGTGAGTTTATGCATAGTATGTAACTCTTTGGATACATTTACTTTATCTCATATCTAAAACATCCCATGTTACAATAGTGATCAATTACCATATGTGTGTGAGAAGATGTTAAAAGTACCCAATTCTAGATAATCTGTTGAGTTTTAAATAAATTCTATAAATTAATTAACTATACATACCTTATAAGATTAAATATAATAAATTATGCTTATTTTCATAGCAATGCCAAATTAAATGATATTAAAATTAGTCCTTATAGAAACCTTATAAATATATTTTTAAAATATCATTATTATTGTTAACTAAGCAAAGCTTGCATCAAGTATCTAGAAGTTTCATTTTTGATTTCTTACTATTAGAATGTACAAGAAAGCCCAGGGTAAAAAACACTAAATGGTGGGAGAAATCAATAAATGTTGGGGGAAAAGCCCCCTTGCCCTTTTTCCATAGGCTAAACCAGACCTGACCAGCTCGTTCAATTCTGGCCTAAGCATTCACTGTTCTCTGTAACTCCATCACATGCAGTATATTGTATTGTGAAATTGTAATATCTAAAACCTAAGCCAAAATACTCAACAAAAATTTTGGGAAAACTTAGAGAAACAAAACTGTACCAATTGACCCTCGTACCTTCTGAATTCAAGGTCAAAACATATCCTGAAACAAAGTCACTAAATTCTAGTTATTGATAAAAAAAACTATGAAAAATAAAATTATAGAAACAAAAGATAATTTACATGAGAATCATAGATGTCTAACATATATCAGCAAAGCATATTTGTGAATAAACACACTTTTTACCTGGATAATTCCCAGTTACATTCAGTTGAACTTAATGTAATAAAGAAGTTATAAAAATATAGTTCTATGGAATAATGAATTGTAACTGAAGCACATTTTGGCTTAGAAACTATGTATCTACTTTTTCCTAGGAGATAGCCTAGGAATGCATTTTTTTCTCTTTCCTCTAGGTAGTTGTGCTCCCATTACAGAAGAGATATCCATGACCTCATTTTTACTGATTTGCTTTTTCTACACATAGCAAAGGTCTAGTTATTATTAGCGGTGCCCAATAGACCCACAGGTGAAAGGATTATTGAATATGGCATACATTTTGTTAGGAAAAGGCACTAGAGAAAAATATAGCTGCAGGGTTATTATAAAAATATGCTTTTGCTTAAAGGTAAATTGCAAGTAAATTTTTTTCTTCTGCATTTTAATTAGATAATCCTGGGCATATTTTACATGCAAAATATTTCAAATGGTGAGGGAAATGGGTGTCATTTAGAAGCTCATGTTTTTTAACATTACATTTAAGATATTTTTGTTGGTCTCTTGAAGATATACCAGCTGGTTTGCAATTGCATAAATGCTATATAAGGTATCATTCAGGAACAAAAGAATTGCAGACAGTGTTAGTAGGGTAGAATTAGAGATAGATGTGAGGCTCCACTTAGAAGATAAAGGAAGTACAATAGGGCTGTGAAAAGTTTTATTTCAGACCATTTCCTTATCTCCCAAAGACTGAATAAAACTTTTGAAACATCAGCAATCCAAAGCAACCTGCTTTCATCTGACCTTAGCTTCTATAAGCCAACTCCTGTTTGATAGTGTGATTTGCTGCAGGTAATAAAAGAAGAACTAAAAGAAGAAAAAAAAGACTTTTTTCTTTCTGAAAGATCACACTTGTATCAGGATATGAAGTGCTTATTTATTCCAATGTTATTTTATCTAAAAAGTCCCTATACTACATAAACTGTATTCTAGTAATAATGAATAGCATTTACATAAATATAGTATTTATATATGTAACACATGTATCACTGGTATAATATAGATTAGTTCTGTAGACACAAATCCACTATATTATGCATGTATACATTCATATATGTATATAGACACATATACATAGATATTATCTATGAATATAGATGTATATATATATATATACAGATATTATCTATGCACATAGATTATATATATACTTAGACACACTTAGGCAATATATAGATATTATATATAAAAGAAATGTATGGAGAGACAGACACATAGATGATAGATATTGTATCTTTATTCACCCTATGGTAACAAGCTCTTGTCACCATATTTCCAAGGGCCAATTAGAAAGCACTTAGTGAAACTCTCATATTTCCTTGTCCTAGTGTATTTATGGCACTAAAATATAAATCTACTTATAATATAATTTTGAATAAATATCTTGCTCCATTTCAAATATCTCCACTTTTCAAAGTCTAAACTATTCAGTTTATCCCTTGTTCTTTCTCCTTCTCTCTCTCCCTTTCTCTTCCCTCTCTATCTGCTTACATTTCTTCCATAATTAAATAGGAAAGAAAACACTCTCTTAACTTCTGCTCTATCTTCCTGACTGTTGATTCCACTGCTTTAGTTTCCTGGTAGCAAATTGCTATTTAAGAATACATTCTATTCCCATTGCCCTTTTCTTCTTCAAGGCTGTTCATTTTGTTTATCCATTGAGTTATATCAATCTTATCAATATACTGAATTCCATTTCCACATTAACTAAGGACACTTTTATTTTAAACTCATAAAGGCATTTCTTCTTGTAATTCAGTAGCATTTGTCACTGTTCTGTACTGTTTTCCACCTCTCTCCTGTTTGCTTCCATAGCAGTGTATTCTATTTTACTGGCCATTTCGTCTCAGTCTTTTTATGAGTGACACTTACTCTGAATCATTAATGTTAACCCATGGGTTTTTTCACCTTCCTCATTTTTCTTCTGTATGTAACTATTCTTCCTGTGTAGCCTTTCAGTTGATGAGTCTACTTTCTTTGTACTAATATTCAACAATGGAAGCTGAACTTCAAGTCCTTCTCCTTCTCTAACATATCTGACAGACAGCTAACCTGTGTTTATTCATTGAGCTCTGTATCATGACTGGCCAAAACAAAATAAACTGAACTCACCCTATGTTTCCTCAGGAATGCTTTTTAATATTTGTGTATCAGAGATTTCACACTGCTGCTCTTATTACACCTTTCATCTATATCTCACCCTCCAGTTTGGCCTTCCAAGTGATAGATTTTGCAACCCACTTGTTTTGAAATCATCCTACATTTTGAGATATCATGTAATCAAATACTATTAAATCATTGTTATTATTCTAAGCTTGAAATTATAATGGGAAGAAATTATTTCAAATGTTTGTTTTAATAGATAGGGCACATCTATATTACATCTCTTTCAATTCTCATATCATGTTCATAAACTTGACACATTTTTACTATATTATTTTGTGACTTAAGGAAAAAATAAAGATTATGTTATATGTTTTGACCATTGTGGAAAAAAATAAAAAAATACCTAAACCAAGAATTTGTTCAGAAAAACAGGTGCATGTTCTTTCTTATTTTTTACTAGTTCCACTCCTACAGCTTCAACCAGCGTTGACCATTGATTGACATTAACCAAGAAAAGTAATTATATCGAATAATATTTCTATTTTTCTTGCCACTGTTCCCTATACAATTATTTTCATAGTATTTACATTATAAATACTGTAAGAATTTTTAAAACATTTAAATATGCATATTTATAGGAGATAGTTCATAGTTCATGCGCAAATCTGTGCCATTCTTAAAAGGCACTTGAGCTTCTGAGGATTTGGTGCTTATGGGGAAAACAAAACACTTGAGAAAAAAACAAGCCAAAACAACAATTTTAATATTTTTACAATCAAGAAACATGATCAAACACTACTATAAGAGTGGAACAAAGGAAAGAGGGAAGGAAGGATGGAAAATAAAATGAAAGGTAAAGGAAGAAAGAAAGGAAAAGTTGGAGGGAAGAAAGGATAGAGAAAGATTAAGAAGGAAGGAAGGAAGGAAGGAAAAGAAGGAAACAAATTGTCTATCATACCATTTTTATGCTTGTATAAACATTGATTTAGGACTTTTAAAAGCCTTAATGGTCTATTGAGTCCATTTAGCATATTTATGCATTATATTTAATAGTTCACATTTTTTTAGTTCAAGAAAAGGCTATAAATACTTTCTGTACTGTTACTCTTTCTTATTTTTATCAGAGGAAAAAAATTCTATTCCATACTTTGTATTGTACTACTATAACTTCATCCTCCCATTAAAATATAATTTCTTGCCTGGATTAGATAAATGTATCCTCAAATTTATGATCCTTCTCACTCTGACACCGGCGTTCTTGATTATAGATGTATTATCGATGACTTTTCAATTATCTTATATTTGGACTTTTTCTTCTTTTGAATGAAAAAATCAGAAAAGATCTGGGTGAATGAATGAGGGTGGTCTCTATCTTGTTCAGAGTGAAATTGGGTGTGTATATTTGTTCCTTTTCAGGTCTCACTTTGGAGATAAAAACACTAAACATTAGCATGGATGCCAAAGGGATTTCATGATTCATAATTTCAACTCTGCCCAAAAGGCCAGGGTGGTGTACACAGGCCTCAGTGCCAAATGCTCATTAATAACAAATCTTGTGAATTTGCTACACCAGAGCAAATTTTAAAAGAAATAAGTAAATAGAAAACAACTGATGCCAACTGCAGCCACTTACAAATCCAAGTACATCTCTGAACTAATTTATAATTAACATAGCCTGCTTATTAGTTCTTATCTGTAACTTCTTGATTTTATAAATATGTGTCAATTTTACAGTTTTCATATATTTCCAGAAATGCCTACAATGTAATTCACATTCATTGTATTATACTTCCTTGTCTTCCTTGCTACCTGTTCTAAACAAATTTAATATTTATAATTATTACTTTTCATAAATGCATATAAAGTGTTCTGATGAAATTTGTCACTTCCCCTTAGATCAGATTTTACTCAGCCCTATCTGGCATCTATGTCTTTCTCTCATGTTTAAGTTCTAGAGTTCACATATATGCAAAAATATGCACTAGTATTGTCATTTAGAATTTATATATGTTCTACAATAATAAAGCATCACTTTTACATGACTAGACCATTAAGTAAAATTAAATAAACAAAAATGTAAATCAGATATAAGTAAGTTTTCTAACCAAAGACCTGAATCACAAAATGTATCTTTATATCTGATTGGATGTTTCACTGGAAGTTTTTGCTGTAATCAATTTCAGTACAACAAAAAAAAAAAAGGAAGGAGAAAGAGGAAACCAATGCAGCAGTGATACTCTCAAGACATTATGTTGGAAATGATCTGTACAACTTAGGTGGGGGAGGGTGGGGAGAGGTAAAGTAGGAAAAAAATGAGGGAGAGGGTAACAAATTTGACAAGGAATGTACTCATTAGCTTACTTATGTAACTGTAAATCCTTTGTACATCACCTTGACAATGAAATTAAAATTTAAATAAAAAGATATTAAAATTGTAAAAAGGAAATAATGATTCCATTTTAATTCATTGTAGCAAGATCTTAAGTACAGTATGTCACATGTATGAAAGTTCATTTCCAACTAGTATCTAGTATTGCTGTTTCATTGAAGTAAGGAGGTTATGTTTATCCAAGGCTGTTTTGGCCACATAGTGAATGGTAGGGTCTGGTATCTTGTCTTTATTCTGGGAGAAGGAAATGCCCCCATCCATCACCAGCCTCCAAGGTGACAGGGTGCCTTAAACAGAGGCAGGGCGCTGGCACTTCCCTGACAGGTTACTGAATCTGTCAGTCCAGTGCCTGGAACTGGGAATTTCGATGGCCCTGCCCCCTGCGCTGACCCTATTTAGGCCCTGACTAGTACAGGCGCCAAGTCGCCATGCCAAGTCTGTCTCCATGATTGTGTTCTGTCTCCAGTCTGCAGGATCATCTCAGATCATTAAGCATCCCAATCCAGCTTTACCCGCAGAATTGAACTGGTTTGTTGGTATTATTCTTTGTTGTTGGTTTTTTTTTGTTTGTTTGTTTACATTTCTTATCAAGCATTGTTGCCTCTTCATTGTTTCCCCTTCCCATCCCTTCCCGTACTCCTCCCCTCCCCCCAGCGGATCCTCCCCCCCACCCCCCACCAAATATTGTTTTTGTTCTTTCTTGCCTATTTGCTAATCATGCTAAATGCATTTGGGGGCTACAGGCCTTAAATGTAACACTGGCTGCCAGCAACCTGCTAACTGTATAATAAAGAATCCAGTATTCCATCTCCCAAAATGTGGCTTCTGGGATAATTACAACAGCATTAGTTCACCCTTTGTCACACCTATTCTATGAGTCCCTCTCACCCACAAATCAGATAAACTTATTTAAATGACAAAGGGTAACAAAATCATAAACTGTGACCATGGGAAATAAAGCAGAGGAGAAAAAAAAAAAGAAAGAAAAAGAAGTAATTGCAAACAGTACACACACACACAAAAGTAAACAGAAAAATGAAACAACAGCAACAAAAACATAATCCTCTTGTTTCCACATTGTGAAGATTATTTCAATTAGCATCATTTTATATGGTCATATGAACATATTTATTGAGCTATTGTGATTCTTTGCTAGGACTATCCTAGACATATATTAATTATTACAAATAAGGGAAAGAAACCACCAGATACCTATGCTTCCTTGGGTCTGGCTTACTTCACTTAATATGATGTTTTTCCAGTGTTTCCATTTTCTTGTTAATGAGACCATGCCATTCTTTCTGATGGAAGCACAGAATTCCATTGTGTACATATACATTTTCTTGATCCATTCATCTACTGAAGGACATCTGGATTGATTCCATACCTTAGCTTGGTAAATAATGCTTCAATGACCTTAGTTTTGCTGGTAGCACTTTATTGTGGCCTTGTTTGTGATTATTTGGGTAAATGCCCAGGAATGGGATTGTGGGGTGCTATAATAAAATCTATTAAGCAAACAGCCTCCATAAGCAGGCCAGAGTCACAATCCTAATACCAAGTAAAATGGACTTCAAATTAAAATTAGTGAGAAGAGATGAACAAGGACATTAGATACTAATAAAAGATCTTTCTCCTTCAGGAGGATATAACAATTCTAGATATCTATACACCAAATGCTGGAGCACCCAAAATCTTCAACCAAGCACTGCTTGCCCCCAAAATCACACATAGATCCAAACACATTGAGTGTTAGTGACTTTAACATACAACTATCACCTCTGGATAGATTAACCTGACAAAAAGTGAACAGAGAAAACTCAGAAGTAAACATTTGCACAGACCAACTAGACTTAACACACATCTACAGAATAGTTCACCCAGCAGCTTCAGAATATACTTTCTCTAGGCAGCATATGGAACATTCTCCAAAATAGATCACATTTTAGGTTAGACAGCAAGTCTACACAAACTCAGAAATTTTGAAATTATTCCCTGAATTTGCTCAGACCCAATGGAATAAAATTAGAGCTCAACACAAAAAGCCACCATGAAAATTCTGTAACTCAAGCAGATTAAATAACACTTTGTTGAATCAGAAGTGGGTCACTGAAGAGATCAGAAAGGAAAGGCAAAAGCTAATAATATTTAACAAAAATGAACACACAAAATACCAACTCCTTTGGGACACAGAAAATGCAGTACTCAGAGGAAAATTTATAGCTTTGAGTGCTTGCATCAACAAATTGATGAAATCTTACACCAACAATTTAATGAAGCACCTTAAGTTCATTGAAATGAGCAACAAGCTAAACCCCAATCTAGTAGACAGAAACAATTAATTTTTGCTAGTGGAAAAATTATGGAATATAAATAAGGTCCAGTTTCCAAGTTCTGTCTATGGCATGCATTCGTTATATGTGCTGTGATGATTAAATACTATTAATATATAATAAATTATTTAATACATTTCTATAGTAAATTTCCTTCTAAAGATATTTAAAAATCTTGCACATAATGTATTTGGTAAAATTATAATGATTATTTTACTTAGAGTCCTATACACCTTATAAAATTCAAACACATACTTGGCAATGTGAACAACATTATATCTCATAAATGTATCTTATAAAACTTAAAAAAATATTTTACCAATTATTAGTATTTTATGAGTGAAATTAAAGACCAGTATGTCACAGTGAATTCATGAAACTCTAATGAAAAAGAAATGAAATATAATTTATATCTTTTTTGATATTTTATTTTATATATATATATATATATATATATTTATTTATTTATTTATTTTGTTGTTGTTGGTTGTGGGTCTTGAACTCTGGGCCTGGGTGCTGACCTTGAGCTTTTCAATTCAAGGCTAGTTCTACCACTCGAGCCACAGAGACACTTCCAGTTGTCTGGTGATTAATTGGAGAAAAGAGTCTCACAGACTGTCCTGCCCTGGCTGGTGTTGAACTGCAATCATATCCCAGCCTCCTGAGTAGCTAGGATTAAAGGTGTGAGCCACCAGTGCCTGGCTGTTATATGTTTTAAATACGCATTCGAAGCCTGTTTATACCTTCCCTGAAATTCATTACAGATGACATTATATATTAAAATATTGAAAGTTTTGAATATCATTAACAAAGGCAATCCTTTTATTATTTACTGAAGAAAAAAATTATGTACATCTCTGCCAGGATTCTATATTCACACCTATAATCCTAGTTACTCAGGAGGCTGAGATCTGAGGATCCCAGTTCAAAGGCAGCCTGGGCAGGAAAGTCCGTGAGACTCTTATTTCCAATAAACCACTAGAAAACTGAAAGTGGTGATGTGGCTCAAGTGGTAGAGTGCTGGCCTTGAACTGAAGAGCGCAGGGACAGTGCCCAGGCACAGAGTTCAAGCCCCACGACTGACAAAAAAAAAAAATCTGAGCAGGCTATAGAACCTAATCTTAACACATGACAGCATAACAAGAAAACAACCAACTATCTGAGTAATCAAGGATGTATGTTACTCACAAAGAATTCAATATAACATTTAAGCCCAGCTGATAACTTTATTTTATCTTTGTAAATCTTAATATGAGTCTCATATGACCCCAAATAATACCCAAATGGTATTATTATTATTATTATTTGTCGGTTGTGAGCTTGAACTCTGGGTCTGGGCACTGTCCCTCAGCTCTTCAGCTCAAGGCAAAGGCTCTACCACAGCACCACTTCCATTTTCTCTGGTAGTTATTTGTACATGAGTTTCACAAATTTTCCTGCCTCGTCTGATTTGAACTGCATTCTTCAGATCTCAGCCTCCTAAGTAGCTAGGATTGCAGACATGAGCCACAATGATGCCTGGTTTCACATGGTATTTAGTTTTTAATTTGGGGGTGATTTGTTATTCATTGTTAAAAACACAATGTTTTTAATCAAAAATTTATGTTAGGGTAGCAGAGATTTAAGGCACTCTATATTGAATAACAGGTTCCCTGTGAAGAAGATACAAATTAGTTGCAGAGATGAAATTACAAAATAGACATACGATAAGCTGTAAAGGCATTTCAGAAGATGTCTTTACATGCATCTGTATGCACTGTAGAAAAGTGCCACAAACAATAAAAATAACCTAAGAACTGAAGTATTTGATTTCCTTACAGCAACTGAAATTACGTCCGCATTTTTAATTGACAGAGAATTGTCAAGAATTCAATGAAGACTACTAATTGAAGTTATTTAAGAATTAAATAAAATGGACATAATGCTTGAACAAAGAAGAGGGAATTGACACCTTTCACTATGGCAATGACTTGGTGAGTGGAACTATTCCTGGAAGGATACAATAAAAGCATTATAAAATAGATTAAAATGGGTAAAATTAGTGTCCTCAGAAAACCAGGTTAAAGATCTATTTAAATATGGTATTAATTAAAATAAAGCCTTAAATGCATGTAGTATGAAGAAAAATATGGAAGCAGATGACGTTGAGAAATATTGTAAGGTTATTAAAAGAAGAAATATGAAGGTTCCTTTATCATATTTACTCTTCTGGTATTCATGAATGTAGGAGCACTGGCAATCCAAAAACAGTTGTATAATAAATCAACTATAAGCAAATCAAGGGAACATATTTTTTTCTGTAAAAAAGGGAACAGATACTTTTCAAACAACTGCTTCAATTTTAATGGGTTATAAAAATAAAAATGTATGTCGTATAAGTCAATTTGCAGGGTATTTTTCTTTTGGTAGTACTGGGTTTTGAATTCAGGATCTCTCACATGCTGAGTAAGTAAATTTAGCACCTATGACTTGCTCTCAACTGAAGCCACATCTTTAGCACAAAAGTGTAGTGTTTGAGTTCTCTGAGAAAAAGAAGTTTGAAATATTTTTGTTTGTTCTGATATTAAAAGAATAAAATTTTAGTAAATACTATCAAAATTTGAAACAAGATTGGAGGGAGAAAAAACAATAACTAGTTTCATAATCATGGAGGGGTCCTGATTAATATCCTGTCATTTTGATTTGCATTCCCAAAGGATAAGTTCTAGAAATTAGTTCAAATTGAAAATGAAGTAGATTTTACAAAGATTAAAACATACCTAATGTAACAAAATACCTAACTGGATTAAAATCACTAATGAAATTGTTTGTCAAGAAGCTAAGCATCCAAGTTAAGTTTTTTGGAATCTCTTGAAATCCAAATAACTAAGAGCCATGCTGGTTAATCGCAATTCCTGCCTAAAATTTAAGTGAGCATCTTCTAAATCACTGAGCAATTGCTGGTTACCAGTTTCTAGCAAAGAACATAAATATGCTAAAAATGTCTTTACGCTGGACTTTATTAGTTTTAAAGCAACACAGTTCTCATTGTCCACTTTTTCGAAGCCTTCTTGATACATAGCCCATGAATCAGTGACTGTGATATGTCCTGGAGATTTTGCCTATTGACTCTCTGACAGGACTTTGCTGTTGGTATTGCTGAAGTCCTACTTTTGGGTGGAGCTCCTGATCACCAATGACCACACATGAAGAAGAATATGACTACAACTCAACCCGAAGAAGTCCCCCAGTGTTTGTGCCCAATGGTTGCCTGCTACTGCATATAACAGTCACAAAATTCATACTCTGAGACTGAAAGTGCCCTGTATACTGTTGAAAATGGACACCATTACAGCTAGTCCTAGTATTCCATAGATTAAACATTTGTCTCATTGCCGACTAAGTACGGCCCCAGGATCCTCATGCCATAAATGTGAATGATTCTTAGTCACAGTAGCACACATTTCCAGAACTTGGGAGAAAGAAGCAGAAGGATTCCAAGTTTGAGGCCAGTTTTAGCCAACTAGAGAAATTATTTCTCTGACGTTTGATGACAACAAATGCCTTTTTTAAACTATAAGAGGATTAAATTACCCCCATCCTAAAACTCACTGCAAGGTTGAGATTCTTGTAGATCCAGTTATCTGAGAAAGAAAGGAAATCAATGTGCTTTATTGATGGCAAACCACAGCTACATGTAATTTTCATTTACTGTGAGAGTTTCAAATTTGACTGGCTTACTAGGATCCCCCACAATAGGTGACACACAAAACTGAATTACAGACTATGGTCAAGGTAAACAACAGTCAGTTCTTAATATTATAGATCCTGGGAAATAGTGAATGGTCTTGTTGTTTGAACCAGCAAATAGAAAATGAGCAAATAGAAAAAGGGGAGACTTATTATGATAATGATTCATTTCACTTCAGCTGGTAAGTGCACCCTTTAAAAATATGTCCAGAGCTCTATTCACTCATGAGACTGATAAAGAGGCTTGAGTTCCCCTGGATCACTCTCACTCATTGCTATTGAATGGGCTGTATGTCTAAGGATATGTTTAGTCATCTAGTAATCCTTTCCATGGTACATTGGGCTCACTGGGCTAAAATCCAAGGACATTTTTTAATGCAGCCTATCAGAAAATCAGCTGCTAATAAGTGTATATGTATTCAGTGATCAAGTCTGTAACTGACAGTCCATGAAATATGACAATATTTCCTTCAGAAATATTCCCCACAGTGGATGGTAAGTGGTTTCTATTGAACTACTTTTCTGTTCAGCAGGGTTCACATCTTATTCTCTAACTATGATGGGTACTGGTATTGTCACCCACTGATCTTTCTAACTATACATGCCATGACTGAAATGACGATCACTAGCCTTATTAACATACCTCTTCAGGAATCTGGAATTACTGATTTAGATGAAGGGTCCAATTTTGTAGTACAGTCACTCTTATTTGGCTTTTAACTGGAAGGATACTCAATGGAATTTCATCTATCACCCCCAGGAAACAATTTAATAAAAAAGACACAGAAAGAAAAGGAAGTTATACTTGACTTGGTTTAAGAAGTACAGTTTTCTATTTTTAAAAAATGAAATATATATAGGCACATTTTGTCTTTGCAAAGTGAAATAAGGAAAATAGAGTCTGCCATTTAAAAATTCATAATAGTAGCACAATGTAAAGTAAAAAGTGTAAATGATTTGATTTCTGTTTTATGGTTGTATTTTGGTAAACATTTGTGACAAGAATAATTATTAATTACTAAGTACATAAAATAGAGATAAGTAAATATACTTGCCATCCAAACATTTACATTATATACAGTGTGTTGCATTTGTACTTATTGTATTTCAAGAATACGATTATAATGTGTATCTATCTATTAGTAATATTATCTTTTTCTTCATGCCTGTAATGTTAGCTACTTATGAGGCTGAGAGCTGAGGATCATAGTATAAAGCCAACCAGTGCAGGATAGTCTGTGACAATGTCATATGCAAGAATTGGAGGTGTGATTCAAGTTGTAGAACACTAGCCTTGATGAAAAGCCTTAATGGACAGTTCCCAGTTCCTGAGTCCACACTGGTACACACACACACACACACACACACACACACACACTACACACATACACACACAAAGTATGGAACTGAATTTCTTATCATATTTCTTAATATAAGATTTTTTTTAATTCTAGACATGAATGAAGTGACATTGACGTTATAAAATTCTGTTGAAAGAGGAAAACTTGTTTTTACTAATTTCAGACTAATGAGGATGTTTGAATTTCTTGCTATTGGTAGGAAATAATGGTAATAGCAGAACCAGTTAGAAAGTTACAGAACAATCTGAATACGAGTGTTCCATAAATTAAAGACAGTTACGAGATCATTGTGTTCTTCAGACTAGTGTAATTTTCTGAAGTATGTATTACAGCGTTCACACTCAGCTTTGAGCTCAGGGTCACATTTATACACCTGCAAATCATCTGTCTTTCTTGATGAATGAAGGCAAAAGTAAACATGAAAAAAGGACTTGTCCTTGACTGCCATTTCTGTCCATTCTGTTTCCAGCAGATATAAAATAGTTTCTTTCTAAATTGCATAATTAAAATATACATCTGGAAGATATTCTCCCCCCACTGTGTGTAATGACTGCAAATAGTATGCATAAACAGTTAATGTTTTCAGGCTAATCCGAAAAACAACATTAGAGGAACACTCTATTTCCAAAGAATTTCAACATAGTGCCATGTATTAAAACCATCATCTTCAAAGGGGATTGAGACTCCATCCTCCTCCTCTTCCCATTTTGCCTGTGAGGAAATCAACTGTGTTCTACCACAAATATCTGCCTTTCCCATCCACCACATTCACCAGAGTCATTAACACAGTGAAGACTTCTGCTCTAATATGTAAATCACAATGTCTTTTCTAATTTAAGTTGATTATGATAGGCATTCTGTTATATCATCAGAAAGTTAAGATAATACATATAAACACTAGTTTACCGAAATTATGAAAGCACTATCTCCTTTAACATGTCAACTCCACACTGATCAATTATTGCTGAACACTCACTAGGTGGGCCTATATAAAATAACATTGTACAAACAAAATTTCAATCTCTTGAAATTTCAGGACTTCTAAATTTACGGAACTTGAGTATCAATATTTGTTTTCTTCTTAAAGGTGCATCATTTATTACTGAAAAGTTCAAACACTCGACCATCTAACAATGATAAATATTGACTTTTATTTACTGTGGAAAACCATATGTAAAATATTGATAGCTGTGGAATTACAAAATTTTACTTGTACTCCAGTTAATTCATCGACTTTCACTTGGTAGGCAAGTGAGCTATCATCTGTATTAAGCCCCTAGCTATTCTTGCTCTAGTTATTTTTTTCAGATGGTATCACTTTTTTTGTTTTGTTTTTTGGTCAGTCGTGGGGCTTGAACTCTGGGCTTGGGCACTGTCCCTCAGCTCTTCAGCTCAAGGAAAATGCTCTATCTCTTGAGCCACAGTGCCACTTCTGGTTTCTGATGGTTAATTGGGGATAAGGGTCTCACCGACTTTCCTATTTGGTCTGGCTTTGAACCATGATCCTCAGATCTCAGCCTCCTGAGTAGCTAGGATTACAGGTGTGAGACACCGTCTCCAGGCGGTATCATACTATTTCACCTGGCAGGGATCAGATTTCCATTTTTTGATTATACTTCTCACATAGCTGGGATTGCAGGCATAAAATCTGCAATGCTCAGATTTTTTTTCTTTCTATTTTTTTTTTTTTGTTGTTGTTGTTGTTGTTCAGATGAGGTCTTTCCACAAACTGGCATTGAACTGCAATCCTCTTCATCTCTACCAATTAGGTATCTGAGATTACAATTGTAAGACATCACACTTAAACAAAAAATTACTTCCTTTAACTTTCTTTTTTTTTCGGGGGGTCCGGTAGTGGGCCTGAACTCTGGGCCTGGGTGCTGTCCCTCAGCTCTTCAGCTCAAGGCTAGTGCTCTACCACTTGAGCTACAGCACTGAGGTGTTGAGGAATTGAACCCAGGGCCTCAAGCATGCAAGACAAGCACTCTACCACTGAGCCACCTTCCCAGCCCCTAACTTTCTTTTTTAATTGACAATTTTCATTCTAAAATAAAGTTTGTCTTTAATTTTAGATTTTAAAGACAAGTGATATATATATATATATATTAGTTGTTCAGAATGTTAATTATTGTATATGAATAATTAAGATAATTTCCTGTTAATTCTAGATTATACTTTATATATTGAAACTGGAATGGTTATTCCAAATAGAATATAATACCATTTTGCAAGAATGCGATTATCTTCCTCTAACAGACACCACTTCAAAATTTCTAGGTATTTAATATTTGTGGGTGTTTTGATATGAGAAAAAAAATATGTAGCTTTATTTTTTAAAAAATGACAATGAAATATATCAAAACAAGTAATGATAGGAAAGTAATTATAGCTAAAATCTCTTTATTTGTTAACTTGAATAATTATTTAGACAAATCAATTCACTCAATTTCTACAATCTTCTGATGAGACAGTCATTATTTTCATTATTATTATTTTATCATTATTTTATTGTATCAGAATAGATAAAGCAGTTCACTTCTGACTCACATCATCTGTCCTCACTGCTCAGGAGGCTGAGATCTCACAATCAAAGCTCAAAGGCATCCCAGAAAGACAAATCTGAGAAAATCTCATTTCCAACTAACCAGTAAAACTTTAAAACTGGAAGGATTGGTCAAGTACTATTGTGCCAGCTCTGAGCAATCAAGTTTGAGCAAGGGTTTGAAGCCCTCAGTTCAAGCTCCTGTACCAAAACTAAATAGAATAACATAAATAACAAAATGAGTAAATAAGATTACTAACTGGCAGAAACACGATCTGTAACAACAGGAAATTGCACAAAACTAACATCTTTTATCTTTTTTTTCTTTTTGGTCAGTCGTGATTCTTGAACTCCAGACAGGGGCACTGTCCCTGAGCTCTTCAGCTTAAGGTGAGTGCTCTACCACTTGAGCCACAGCACTACTTCAGGTTTTCTGGTGGTTAACTGGAGATCAGAGGCTCACTGACTTTCCTACCAGGGCTGGCTTAAGCTGCAATCCTCAGATCTCAGCCTCCTGAACAGCTAGGATTACAGGCATTAGTTAGCCACCAGCACCCAGCCTAATCCAAAATTTTAATTCCCTTCTCCACTTCATTTTTGTTTCAATCTGCTTTGATGTCATGTATCTACTGTATGTCCAGTGTGGTAATGGAATTTGAACTCAAGATTTTGCATTTGGTAGGCTACAGCTGTGACACTTGAGTCATGCCAATAGCCCTTTTTACTATGTATTACTTTTCAGATAGGGTCTAGTATGATACTTTTGCCTTGAACCAGTCTCAGAGCATGATCTTCCCAGCTTCACTTCCTACATAGCTGCTATTATGGGCATGCACTACCCCATCTGGCCTTCACTAATTTTTTTTTTTTGGCGGGGGGGGGGGGGGGGGGGGTGGGGGGGGGTGGGGGGGCAGGGGGGGGGCGGGGGGGGGGGAGGATCTGGGGGCTTGAGCTCTGGGCCTGGGCTCTGTCCCTGAGCTCTTCAGCTCAAGACGAAGGCTCCACCACTCAAGCCACAGCACCACTTCCTCATTGATCATTTTTAAAACTCACTTTTGAGCTTACTTTTCTAGTGTTGAAACCATTTCTGTAGTTTTGGATTGCATTATTGAGCAGTTACTAGCTTTTGAGGAAATCTTGTTGTCTTGCTTTTTTCAAGTTTCTTGGTTTCTACACTGCAATTTAGCATTTGGGGGATGAATTTCACTTTTGTTTAAAGAAATGATTGAGGGTAATTGAATGTGCTAACTTCCTCAAGGGAGGGTGGTTATAATTCCCACTACCACTCAGAGAAGAAAAGGCAGATGATTTTTTAATGATTATTGTGATAAAAAGTCTATTTAAAAACAAAATAATTGATTATTAAAATAGGAATCTTCATCTCTACTCATGATAAAATTAGAGAAGGAAGAAAATAAGGCACAAGATAAATTAACAGATATTATTGTTCAAGGTAAAGGTATTAATAAATAATGAAATTTTTAAAAATGATTTTTTAAAAAGAGACTCAAGACAATCAAGAATAAAGAGAGAAAAATGAATGTGATAAAAGTGTAAGAATAGAGATGAGGTAAGTTAATTTTTTAACTATAAGATTGGCCTCCCCAACACCTACTTGCTGTTCAGTATGCTAACTCCTATCTCAAAAATTTCTTTTTTTTTTCTTTTTATAGTGTTCCAGCATTCAGGGTTGCTTTCTGAGGCTTTTTATAAACCCTTATTTATAGTTTGCCTTGTGAGAATTCTTCTCTCTTCTTTCATTTTCCCTAACATTGAATATAAACTTAGAATTTAAAACATGAGAATGTTGACCAATGACATTTGACTACACAAAATTCTATCATCTCATCTACCTTCGTTTCCTAGATTATTATATCTGGCTCTCCAATAAGATTTCAGTTGCTATGGAGATGCAACATATAATGAAAGCATGTACCATTTCATCATAAAAGAAAAAATGAATTAGCTGAAAATATTAAATAATTGTACAAGATTTATAGTTACTTTTTAGGGGTTCAATGTCAACCTCAAAATTTCATGGTTATGATTCAAGGTCCAAATTTCTACCTCTTTACATTTAGAATTTGTCTGAGGTAATTTTTATGGCTTGAAGGCATGAAATGTTTAATAATACAAAAGTGAAAATTAGTAAATCAGAAATGGCTTAAAAAGCTAAGTATCAATATAAATAACTTTTCACTTGTAGAAGTTTGTACTTGTAGAATTTACAATCAGACTCTGTCCATTGCCCCCAAAATATATTAATGATAGCATAAATTAAAATCTTAAGACCTCAGGCCGGGCGCTGTTGGCTCACTCCTGTAATCCTAGCTACTCAGGAGGCTGAGATCTGAGGATCGCGGTTCAAAGCCAGCCTGGGCAGGAGAGACCGTGAGACTCCTATCTCCAATAAACCACCAGAAAACCGGAAGTGGCGCTGTAGCTCAAGTGGTAGAGCTGAAGGGCTGAGGGACAGCGCCCAGGCCCAGAGTTCAAGCCCCACGACCAACAAAAAAAAAAAAATCTTAAGACCTCTTTACTATTATATTGGGTTTCTGAAAATATTTTCCCAGAGATTCTTTTCATAGAAAAAAGCGATAATTCAAGAAACTTCATTGAATATCTAATTTGAAAATACATACATATTTTTATAGTTACTTTTTATGTTTACTCCTAATAGATTAAAACTTTTTTATTTTTAGAAACAATGTATCCAAAAAAGCAATATCTGCTAAAGTCTACATATGAGCACAATCCACATGTCAGTCATATATATTAGAAAACTGTTGTGACAATTTAGTAGAAAAAATAAATGAGCTGCCTCCACAAATATGTAGGCAGGTATTGCCAAAGTTTTTTTTTTTGTTTCAGAAAAAGTATTTTGACATCAAAAGTATACACAACCTATTTCTATGTACAATATCCCAATCATAAAAAGCTAAAGTATAGTATATCAAAATATATGAATAGAAGTAAATTGTGCTGTTTTATATACATTGTTTTCATTTTCAAAATGCTTTTTAAATAGAGTGGAATATAATACGCGATAACGAGCTTTTGTATAACTACAAGTGTCATTCATTCATGTCTACCACTTAAATTTCACAATAGTGTTAAGCTAGCCTACATTGGCCATGAACACAAAATTCAAAGTAAAAATGAACTACACAATTAACAAATATGAACATCATAGAATCAGCTTTAGAGGTGAGGATATTTCATTTTTGGCTTATTTGCTGGTCCATTTTTAAAATTTTTTTTATTTTGAAAATACCATACAGAAGGGTTACAATTACATGGGCAAGGTAATGAGTACATTTCTTATCAAGCATTGTTGCCTCCTCCTTTGTTTCCCCTTCCCGTCCCTTCCCATCTCCCCATATTTAACTAACTATTCAGTGCTAATGTGGAAATACTCCACCCCCCCACCAAACACATTTACTACAATCTAGGTGTGCACAGAAGTATAAGGCCATCACCAGTATGAGAATGCCAAAGCTATAAGCCATTAAATACATGAAAGAATAAACATAAAGTTTGATGATTGAAGAAATAAAGTCTATAGTTTCAAAGTCATTTTCCTCAAGACTTTTTTAAGTTAAAAATTAGAAAGAGAGTAACATTACAATAGAAAAGCCAGACTGATATTGCCATATTAAACAATCACCCGTGATAAGACAAATCAGAATAATGAGATCCAAGATAGCATGAATGAGAATAAACCATCATTTTAGTGACACTCTTGCCAAAACTGCATAATCCAGATTAATCATGGAGAAATGTCTAATAAATACTCATTGAGAAAAATGAATGAATAATTGTTCTGTAATATTCAAATGTCCCAGACAATAATAATCCATCAGACTGAAATAAATTCACATATCCAAAGCATTTTAATATCAGCTCCTCACTAGCACATACATCTCAAACAAATGATAAATTCTATACATCATATTAAGGTTCTTTACATTAACATATTTAAAATGCTATAAAATATGTCATTTAAATGTATATCTACATTTCTCCTTACAATCATATTTTACTATTTTCCCCCTGAACTTTCCTGAAGCAACTTTAATGCCATGCTTCTTCCTGGCTTTTCTAGAATCTAATACTCTATGTGACATGTCATTTTGATGAAAAACTATTTTTACCATGATAATATCTTGCAATATTCTTGAATCTCACTCACTGACTTGTAAATATTTATTTGACTTTATTGTGGGGAGAAAATTTAACATGAAATCTACTCTCAACCAAATTTAAAGTGCATAATACAGTATTACTGACTATAGAAAATGCCTTTAAAGCACGATTTAATTTAAGAGCATGAAATTGTTTGTGATCTTTTAATGATGCTTTGAGTAAACCTCATGAAATAGAGATATGGTATATAATCTACTTGCTTATAGAAGAAAAGTATAATCTACATATTATAGATATAGATAATGGATAGTATTACTAATATACAAAATTATTTCTTACTGGTGAAGAAAATAAAAATAGACACTAAACTTGGGAATGAAGTACAATATCTTAAGCATTGCTTTCATTAGCAAGAACATGGTGTGTGACCCATCATGAAGTCTTCATTAGCCTGGAAATGTGAAACAGAATAGCTAAGAGGTGACATTTTAGTGATTTGAAAACAGCTACTATAAAATATATATATCATGTACATGACACAATGGCTTGAAGTATCAGCTCTTAATTCTGTTGATTTATTATTGATAATTTAGCTCCTTTTCTATGACTTGAAGTCCAGGAAAGCCTTTATAACTTGAAATATAAATCAAAGAAAAATTGGAATGTAGACATCATTATAATCACATTTAATTAAATGAAAATTTGCATATATATGAATATTATCTGAAGTACTGAATATTAATTTTCAGAAAGATAGAAGTCTACATTTCATGTAATAATTTTGATGTAGATTCGCAAATGGAATTTTAAAGTCATAAGAAAAAATAAAATGGTTTCAAGTCTGTTCTAATTCCAGTCACCATTATCCTGCTGGATCCCCGAATGCCTAACTGACAAAAGGAGACCTTGAAATGTATAAGTTCAGATCAGTATTTACTTATTGGTTGGGAGTAGCTCATAAAATGGTATAGAAGATAAATGTTCCCAGAATAGTGTAAGAAAATATTTGATGTTGTTAATTATCCCTGTTGGATTTAGATGTTAGTTTCATATGGGAATATATTTAACACCATAAATATATATGTATATATCTAATATATATGTATACATCTAATATATACATATATATATTTAGGTTATATACATGTATTTATAAACTTGTATTTTTTGAAGCATTTGTATATTTATGTGGCATTTGTCATGTTAATAATAGAGGCTAAAGATAATAAGATGCTAGCATATTTTGCATTTAGTTTTTTTCTTGATGAATATTTAATAAATTATTATAATGATGAAGACTCAAGCCTTCTAATTGTGTCATGCTCACCCAATACCAGTTAACAAGTCATTTCATCAAGATAACTGTTAAGAACCATTAATTTAAAAATAGTCAAGCAGCTCACAGTATTGCTGCTGTACAATTGGCAAGGGGCAATAATGTTACACTGACTTACAGGTATTGTTGTATTTATCTTATGATATAGTTTATTTTTGAAATATGATAATATTTCTTGAAATGTAATTTCTTGAATTTTAACAACTCTTTCAAACATAATTTATCTGGAGATATCAATATTAAAAATGGTTGCAGCATTATTTACCATAGCTAAGATATGGAACCAACCCAGATGCCCATCAGTAGATGAATGGATCAAGAAGATGTGGTATATATACACAATGGAATTCTATGCCTCCATCAGAAAGAATGACATTTCCCCATTTGTTAGGAAATGGAAAGGCTTGGAAAAAATTATATTAAGTGAAGTAACCCAGGCCCAAAGAAACATAGGTCCCATGGTTTCCCTTATTTGCAATATCTAGTATAGGTATGAGTCAAGCGGAAAAAGTCAGAGAATGTGATGTTAGGAAAACGAACCCTCAAATATGTATTTTAATGTTTTTGTTTCTTTCATGCATGTGTTTCTAACGCATTTATAAGATTATTTCTTTGTTGCTTTGTATGTCCCTCCCCCACAGTGTAACCCCTGCTTTCACTATATTTGATGTCACTACAACATGTGGAGGAGACGGGGACAAACAAGTCGTTTAAGGATTCAGGTGGACCTGTTGCAACAATGAGAAGTACAAAATGTCATGTCAAAACCAGCTTTACAATGTCGGTGGGGGGGGTGGGGGGGTATGATTGGGTGGGGGGTAGGGGGGAGGCTGGGAAGGGAGGTGAAGGGTAAACAAAGGAGGAGGCTGCAATGCTTGGTAAGAAATGTATGCATTATCCTGCCCATGTAATTGTAACCCCTCTGTACAGTATGTTCTCAAATAAAATAAAATAAAATTAAAAAAAATGGTTATAATTATTACCGTGATACAGTATCATGTTTGTAATAGAAACCAGTAGTGCAATATATACAGTCCCTTATGCATACATGTATTTATGTCAATGAATGAGTGTTGATTGGTAATTGAATAAAGACAGACCATTTCTACAAGATAAACCAAATAAGCTTATCATTCAAGAAGGATTAAATATACACTTACATATATTGTGTAAAATTTTAATTTTCGATATGTGTATAGTATAAAGGGTATAGTGTAAAGTTTTAATTTTCTACATAAGACTGCCCAATTTAAATCCCATGAATCTGCTGAGAAAAAAAAATGTGTAAGATACGGTTGATGGTATTCTCTCTCAGAGAAATCGAAAAATTACAATGACATCATTAACTCTTCTTTTATTTCTCTAGCTTTTGGGCAAATTATTGAAAACCTGTTTAATGCCATCTGCATGTTCTTAAAACTGATGCACTCTCCTTTACTGTAAATGTGCAGCAGAGCTGAAGCCCAGCAGTCTGTGACATAGTTGGGATACCTAGCAAGTATGTTCTATTTGGGTCACATTAACTTTAGCGTTCATGCTGCAAGAGGTTATGATCCCCTTTTAATGACAGCACCAAATTCTGACGTAAACAATTCATCCTACTCAAGTAGGATGAGTCTCTATAGTGAAGCTTTTTTCGTCCTAGGAATCGTTCCTGGTATTATTTAGCCAACAAGGCAGCTCTTTTCTTGTGTAATGTACCATCTTTTTACAAATGATTACTCTATGTTGGAAGATTATCTTCCCATAATTAAGTAAGGAGGCTGAAATTAAAGTTTTTTGTTTGTTTGCTTGCTTACTTGTTGTAAAATTCTTATATCATAGGAATGGAGATTTTAGTTTGATTCTTCCATTTAGTAGAAAGCAGCTTTTTATCCTGCAATAAAGAAACAGGAGTTCGTACATTTTTCATAACAAAGAGGACAGAAAGGATTAGTAGAGTAACACTGTGGGAAAGAATAAGGAAATAATTCCTTGATTCAGACAGGAAGACTTTTATAGCTCAATTTTAAAGAGATTAAACCATCTTATGATCCAGAGCTCTGCGTTGTGTAAGGTATGTGTGTATTCACACATGCATTTCATTTTCACATTTGTTTCACTAATGCATGTTTAAATACATTGGGGACAATGCTGGAAGAATTTTCTACCTATAATCACAGAAAATTTAGACCTGCATTTGACAGACTGACAACTCAGCCATTTGAATTACCCAATATAAAATTATACACACAAAAGAGAGACAATATTAGTAAAGATACATTTATCTTTAAGTAAAAGAAAAGAAAATGACAGATACAAGTGTTGCATACTGTATTAACAAGTGTTAAATCCAAACAAGAGCAGTCTTATAGTACAGTGAAACTGTACATTTCTTGTTTGTATTTGTCTACATTTGTTCCCCATTTGTAAGTTTTCTACTCATCACTGCCATGACTGTCTTTATGAGGAATATATTTTCCCACCCCACTGATTCTGGGCTACTACATAATTTGCTCCAGCTAATGGCCTGAAAATGAAGTGACATACGACAAGTTTAAGCAATAATTTTAAATGTCATTACATGGCTTGATTCGCTAGTGCTACCTGGATCTGTCTCTGAATGTCAGCCTTCTACTGTGGTAATAGAATGAGAAGACATGTGGAGCTGAGTCAGATCCAGTCAAATATGGCCAACAAGGCCCAACTCAAGGCCAGGAAAGCCACAGCCAAAGGTATGCAACAAGCTCAAGGAAAAAGCGGGCTACAGCCACTGAAATTTATCGTGCTGCTTTGTTTGTTATTGTTATTGTAGAACTTGATTCTTATATGCTAAAATGGACACAGGAAGTAAATATGAGTAGTATGCTTTAAAATAATTGGTAAATGAGCTTACTCTGTTTAGTATGTCTAGCTGCAGTTATTTAGATACACCATTCCACATATTGAACATTATTCAAACATCAAACATGGGATTAACAGCATATATGTGTATATATGTGTGTGTGTATTAATGTATATATATATATATTCAAATGTAGCATCAAATAAATATTAGCAATTACCTTCAGGTCAATGTGCATCATTTGCAGTAAAAAACAATAGAACAATATTATATATGAACATACCAATGTTTAACATCATTTATTGACTATTGCCTTAAAATATTCAGATATTAGAAAAAATAACATTAGCTGATTTCATAATTGCAAAAGTATGTTTTTTCATATAAATATATTTATCGATTTTTTATTTGCACTGTATTTTTAGAAATGAATCTGTGATATATTTGTTTTTTATTATTTAATGTGTAAGAGCTTCAGGCTGCACCATCATTATTCAAATTTAGGTTCTTAGTAGTAAGAGAATCATTAGAGATGTTCAAAAGATTAGAATTAACATTTCTTCTTTCAAATCTAGAAGAATTTTAAACAAAATAGTAACCAAAAGAAACTGTTATTTCATAATACATTTCATAATAGAAATTCCTAGTGAGAGAAAAATTATATGCTGTCATTAATCAATGAAGAAATGAAGTCTACCAGTAATTTGTAGGTGGGGGAAGATGGTTGTCTGTTGCTCCTAACTATTCAATAAACTAATACTTGGAGGTTCATGGTTTTAATCTAGTCTCAGAAGAAGTCCATGAGGATCTTACTTCCAACTAATTAGGAAAATCCACTCTAGGAATCTAGCTCAAGAAGTAGAGTGTTAATTATGAGCAAGCAAACCAAGCAAGAGCATGTGGCTCTGAGTTCAAGTCTTGAAATCAGAAAAAATGTGAAATTGATTTTTTGTAAGATAAGGAGCTGTTAATATAATGTTGGATTTTTAGAGACTCAGTTTAAGGATAGAATATCCTTTAGCTTTTATTTTCTTGTAAATATACACAATGGGCTTTATGTTGTTTCTGTATCTATGAGTTTGTCTGTTCTCCCTTTAATGATTTAGTGTTAATGACTTTATCCATCCATATTTATCTTGATCTATAACTAATAAAAGTACTGACTATACCAGGACCTGCTGACTCACACTTGTAATCATAGTTAATCAGGAGGCTAAGATCTGATGATCATAGTTTGAAGCCAGCTCTAGCAGGAAATAGACTTGTCTATTACCAATTAACTACCAAAAATCCAACAGTAGAGCTGTGGCTCATGTGGCAGAGCACAACCTTTGAGCAAAAGTGCTAAGAGAAAGCTGCTAGTCTCTGAGTTCCAGCCCAGGACCAAAACAAATTAAAGCAATAATAAAAACAAAGAAAGTGATTGCTTCACTGTATTATCTCAAAGGAGAATTTTTAAAAAAAGAATGTAGATCTGAAAATCAGGGGAAAAATAAAAGGGGGAGTGCTTTTAACTCTTTTTAGTCATGCTTACAATATTTTATCAAGGAAACAAAAGTAATCCAGACTCTCATCTTAAATGACAACATATATAAATATCACTTGCAGAGACTAATAGCTTGAAAACTGCCAATTTATAGACTGACTTCAATTTACATTTCCTTGATTTCTTGATATAAAAATACTCATGCTTAGAGGACATAGAGCTGGCTGCTTCTTAGTTATCAAATGATATCCTGATTTCAATGAAAATGTTGTTTTCATTTTAGGAATGTTCCCCGTAGTTGATTAATATACTCAAGAGAAACTGGAATGCCAATCATTTAAGATACTATTTTTATAATGTACTGATTTATTTAATTTGTAATGTTCATGAGGGAAAGTCTGATTTTTTAAAGTGATTTTACTCTACTTTATCATCAAAAATTATCCTCAAACCTCAAGTTACTCTTCAGATGTGAAGATAACAAAGCTCTTAAATGCATTCCATTTTTCAACAGAAAAAGTCTGAAAGGAGGATAGGAATCTGTTGCTGAAACTGGCATCTGGTAACAAAATTTGAAGCATGATACAATAATTTACTAGAGACTAAGCATTTTCCTAAAATATCAAAACTTCCTGGGTTTTCAACATTAGACCATTCATGTTTTCTTAAATTTTGCATGCAAGAGTCCCATCAAATTCTTAGGGTAAAAATAAAGAGAAAAAAATCCTTTTGCACATCCAGGCAAGTTGTGAAGCAAGCACTGGTGTCATGACAGAGGACTTGGTTCTCCTTAATCAAATCTTCCTTGCAGGGGAACTCTTCCCACACATAACTGTCTTGGGTTTTTACCAGAGTCTAACCAATCTACAACAGAGAAATGCCTAACTCAATCCTGCCCACTAATGCTTACAACAGCTTTATTTACTTGCTCCAAATTGGAAGCAACTTAAGATCTATCAATGGGAGAGTATCTGACTAATCTATGAGATATCTTTAGGAAAGAATCATGTTTATAGTAATAATTAAAAAAAAAAGAAGTGAGATGTGTCGTGAAAAGACATGATAAATGTATACTGCTAAGGTGAAGAAGGAACTCGTAAAACCAAACACTGTATGGGTGCCAATACAAATTTACAAGAGAAAAAGTGGCAGGAAGACTTTACTCATACTATAAAGATACAGATGATAGATTCAATTCAATTGTGCTAAAACAAGTTAGGAAGGTTTTAAAACACTGGAAATCTGTTGGAAAACTGCAGGAAGACAGGCAAGAAGATGTATATCAAATAAATGTGCCCAGCACATTGAGTGATACTTGAATCCACAAAGATTTTTGTGTGCTTTTGTTTTTTGTATTTTTGTAATAAGGCTCATTTGTGTCTGTCCCACATTCTAGAGACAATGAGATGTAGGGCTACAATACTTGTGTATTTTTAAGGTGGCTCCCAAAAATTTTAATAAAAATATTGCTTGGGATATAAAAATCAATTAGAGGACAGAAGATTTATATTCATTTAAAAATGCCAATGAAGGAATTTAAAGTTACAAGTTGTCTAAGAAAATGCTTAAGGAAAAGACAGTCATATGCTCTAAGTCAGAAAAGCACTTGTTTAATGTATAATTAGTTGAGAAGAATGTTAGGACAAGTTGATAAGTGCTAGCTGTGTAAAATTCTGGATAAAGCAGAATTATAAAAGCAATAATAAGTTTATGGGTTCTAGGACTGGTTCACATAATATGTGAGTAATGTGAAGATAAATAGACAGAAAAGAGAGAGTATTAATGATGAGACTATTTTGTATAGTGCTTTAATAAATAGAAGATAATACCATGCATCTGAGAAAACTATACAACTATACCACACAGAAAAGAGGACTGGGTACAGAGGGGTCCGGAGGAAGATGGTGGAGGAGAAGGAGGATGCTAAAGAAGTTCTCACATAGAAAGCACTTTTAGTGTTCCAGTGAACAGTCCTAGGCTAGAGAGTCACACCAAGTGTTCGATACCAGTACAGATTTGCTCAGAGAGGGAAAATCTAGGCAGTCTGGTCAAAGAGACAGATCAGAACACTTGCTGGTGTCTGTGACGTCAGCTGCCACAGACAACATATCAACAGAGAGACTCTGCAACAAAGCTGCCAGATGTCCAGTGTGAGAGGATTCTACTCAACCACCAGCAAGAACTGACAAAGAACAGAAATCTTCATCCTGCTGATCACAGATCATGGACAACCCAGAAACCAAGAGGTTGGTGTAAGTAGACCCAAGACATCCTCATTCCTTTTCATGGAGCTGTGGTGGGAAGGTAGCCCCTCCCCAACCACCAGAGAAGATCTCCATCTTTGATAATGACAAAGGCCAGCCTGAGCAGCAAGCTCCAACTTAAGCCTTGGAACAAAACAATAGGAGCCATTCCACAGGTCAAAGAAACCTGATCTTACCTGTTGGGTTCAGCTCTACCCAGAGTAATGTTGCCCTTTCCAGGCAGAAGAGGCTCCTCCCCTAGAGGAGTGACTTTCTTCACTGGGTAAACAGAGCCAGAGGCTGCTCCTCCCCACTGCCGCCTATGCCCAGCCCACAGACTCAGCAGCAAGAGCAGTAAAAGACAAACAACTGAAATTCACTATATATAAATCCTGAGAATGACTCCAGGCTGGACTCTATGAGTTTCTCAGGAGCCCCTCTGGGAAAAGCTACTGATTGCTGATAGGCCTCAACCCTACCAAGAACCTAGCCTTATCACCCTAACTCCAAGCTAGAGGAAGCAGCATTTCCTTCTTTTGTGAAACTCAAAGCATATCTCCTTTCCACTCAACTAGCCTTTCCAGGCTACTTTCCTAGAGTCACAAAGTCCTGGGTAAGGCAGAGCTTTTTCCAGCCTGCTCAAACTGATTTAAGAAACCAATCAAGCCACAGGAAAGCCAAACACCACACCACAAGCAAACCAGAGACTCCACTATGAGACTGGTTAAGGACACAAGGGAGATACAAGATCCCTCCCCCCACAAAGAAAAAAAAAACTCTTTTTTTCTACCTATTTTTAAAAATATTTTTAAATGTTTTCTATTTTTTCTTTCATAATTTTTATTTTAGGTGTGTGTGTGTATTTTTAATCTCTTTTAGCCTTTTGGTCTTTTTTTTTTTTTGCTTGTCTTAACGGCTGTTTTACTCATCCCCAGATGTATATCTGACATCAATTATTAGACCTTATACTTCATTGTGCACATATTTAATTAAAAAATTTATTACTCAATTAAAAACCTGAGGATTAACTTCTTTAATACTAGTAGTACTTTTTACACCTATACACTTTTTAAGTATTCCATTTTTAATTTTTTAATTTTAATTTTTTTTCTTTTTTGTTTTTATCTCTCTATTCCTCTCATTCTATCCTTTTCTTCTCTCAATATTACTTCTTTATACTTACATAATTTTAAGTGTTTCATTTCTCAAATTTAAATTTTTCTTTTTTATTCTTTCTTGTTTCTTTATCTCTCGCCTTTCATTCTATTCTATCCACTCCTTTTCTGAGATTAGGACTTGTTTAAATTCACTCTTTCCTTTTACTTTTCCACATCTCTCTAATCCTATTTTTCCTCACAATTCTCCCTAAACCTGTTAATTTCTGGTCTGCTGACTCCTCTTTGATTTACTTAGCCCAATAATTCATACATGTTTGATGTTGAAAAGATTTTATCTGTTGAACTAGATTGTATCTGCAGCCATTTTGACTGTGCAACTACAGGACTCTGGTTGATGCTTGCCTTAAAAAAGAGTTCTAGCACAAAATTGGTGTTACTATCTTACCAAATGGGCAGAATAAGCTGGAGAAACATAAGAAAGATGGCAAGTCCAGGTATCTCACCTCCCACTCATGATAACCAGGTGACAGAACAGTTATTGAATAATCCAGAGGAGAGTTCCAAAAAGCTATAAAACAATACTGGTAAAAAAAAAAATGAGCATGATAGGGATTGAGCGGAGGCTAACTAAAGACTAATACAGGTACTTTTAGAGCATGAAGAGGCTAACCAAAAATTAATACAGGTATCTCATGAGCCTGAGGAAGCTAATCAAAGATAAATACAGGAATTGTGTGAGCAGGCTGAGAACAGTCAAAGAATAATGAAGGAATTGTGTGAGCAGGCTAAGAAAAGTCAAAGAGAAATACAAGATTTGCATGAGGATGAGGAAGCTAATCAACAAATAAGGAAGGAATTGCATGAACAGGATGAGAATAGCCAAAGATCAATAGAGGCATTCATGGTATCCATAAACAGACAGCTGAAGGAATCCAGCTAGACCACAAAGGGAATGCTGAATGGAGCCCATCAGAAGGAAGGGGAGTCCAAGGAAACCATAATCAATCAACTAAGTGATTTGAGAATAAACACTGAACACCAAAATAAGGAAGTAAAGAAATACATATAAGATCTGAAACAAAGCTCCAACAAAGAATTTGAAGCTATCAAAGCTGACCAATTAGGAGGAAAAGAAATAAAAATAAATAAAGTAGGAAGTCTTGACAGTAGGTTAGACCATGCAGAAGATTGATTTTCAGGGATTGAAGACAGCCTAGATATTATATAGAAAGAACATACAACTATCCAAGACAAATCCAAGAAATGTGATAGATCTATTCAACATTTGGAAGACACCATCAGAAAGTCTAATCTGAGGATAATGTGTGTAGAGGAGCACCTGGAGACAGAAGTTAATGGTCTAGGAAATTTGTTTAACAGGATCCTAGCAGAGAATTTCCCAAACATGCAAAAAGATAGACCTATTCAGATACAAGAAGCTTTTAGAACCCCAAATAGACCAGACCAGAAGAGGACATCATACCATCGCATTATAATCCACGCAGGATCAATTCAGACCAAGGAAAAGATCTTTAAAGCTGTCAAGGAGAAAAGATCAATCACCTATAAAGGGAAACTAATTAGAATCACCTCAGATTTCTCAGCAGACAATTAAAGCAAGAAGAGCCTGGAATGATGTATGCCATGCCCTAAAGACAAACAACTATCAACCAAGAATACTGTACCCTGCTAAACGCCCCTTCATAACTGAAGGTCAAATAAAAACCTTCCATATCAAAGAAAAACTGAAATAATATATCTTCCCCAAACCAGCCCTATAAAAGATACTTAAAGATATCCTACATATCAAAAGCCAACAAGACCACAGTAAAGGCCAAAAAAACAAACCCAAAGTGAGAATCCAAGAACCATAGGAAGAACCCAGTTGTCACAGCCCTCAAGAAGGTAGATAACATGGCAGGAACTCCCAAACACCTCTAAGTTCTAATTCTCAATATTAATGGCCTTAACTCTCTAATAAAGTGACATAGACTGTCTAGGTGGATTAAAGAGCAAGATCCTCCCATATGCTGCTTCAAAAGTCACACCTGGCCCATAAAAGCAAACATAATCTGAAAATGAAAAGCTGGAATAAAATCTACCAAGCAAACAGCCCTCATAAACAGGCAGGAGTTGCAATCCTAAAAGCAGATAAAATAGACTTCAAATTAAAATTAGTGAGAAGAGCTAAAGCAGGTTGCTACATACTAATTAAGGGATCTCTCATTCAGGAGGATATTACAATTCTAAATATCTATTCACCAAACAACAGAGCACCAAATTTATCCCAGAAACCACTACTTTCCTTAAATCTCACATAGATCCAAAGACATTAATTGTTGGGGACTTTAACATACAACTTTCCCCACTAAATAGATCAACACGGCAAAAACTCAACAAAGAGACTGCGGATCTAAACAACTGCATAGATGAACTAGCCTTGAGCTGAAGAGTACAGCGACAGCAGTCAGGCCCAGCGTTCAAGTCCTACGACCACCAAAAAAAAAAGAAAGAAAGAAAGAATGCACGTTCTTCTCAGCAGCACATGGAACATTTTCAAAAATAAACTGCATTTTAGGCCACAAAGCAACCTTGTCCAAATTCAGAAACATTGAGGTTATGCCCTGCATTCTGTCAGACTACAAGGAATAAAATTAGAACTCAACACCAAAAGCTACCAAAGAAAGTCTTATAACACATGGAGGCTGAAGAACACACTGTTGAATCACCAGTGGGTCATGGAAGAGATTAGAAAGGAAATTCAAATGTTCATTATATTCAACAAAAATGAACACACAAATTACCAGATCTTCTGGGACACAGCAAAGGCAGTAGTCAAAGGCAAGTTTATAGCTTTGAGTTCGTACATCAACAAATTGGAGAGATCTGAAACCAACAATTTAATGAGACATCTGTACCTCCTGGAAAAAGAGCATCAGTAGACTGAAATAATTAAAATTAAATCAGAATATAATGAATTAGAAAAATTTTAAAAAAATCAACAAAACAAAGATTTGATTCTTCAAAAAAAATAACAAAACTGACAGACCCTTAGAAAATCTTATCAGGAGCAAGATGAATAGCCAATCTTCACTGCATGTACATTTTTTTCTGTAAATTTAAAGCTGCTTCAAGAGTACATTGTTTAGTTATTAATGAACACCTGTAATCCTGGCTATTCAGAAGGCTGAGATCTGAGGATCATGGTTCAAAGCCAGCCCAGGCAGAAAAGTCCATGAGACTCTTATGTCCAATAAACCACTCAGAAAACCAGAAGTAGCACTGTGGCTCAAGTGGTAGAGAGCTAGTGTTTAGCTGAAGAGCAGAGGGACAGTGCATAGCCCAGATTTTAAGACCCATAACTGGAAAAAAAGTAAATTTATTAATTATTTAAAAATCATCACAAGTTTTTTAATAGTATTTCATATGGTACATTTACCATTCATTTTTATCAAGGTATTAGCAGATTTATCTGAAATAGTCAATATACCAATCGAGATCAAGCTAAACTGATAAAGTATAAAGTTAAATGAAACAATTTTACAAAAAATTTCTGAAATTTTATTTAACACTTCATTTTCTCATATTTATAATTGAAGATAATAATTTATGTTCCATATAACCAATTTACTTTAAGACATTTAATTGATTTATTATATATTATGCATAATATATAACATATAACATATAACTATAATTTTTATCACATTTCAAAGAAACTTTCACCATTATTGCATTTCATTGCATCTTTGCATTGCATTGTTTGTTTTAAAATCATCCTCATATTTATGTACTCTAATATTGCTATCATGACAATACTGCATAACGACCATTCCTTCAATATACTTTCTTAACGACTCAAATGAAATTTTCAGCATTCCATTCACAGATAAAAATTTATGATAAATTATATTTGAAGTCTGATAAAAATTATAATACTAATAAGAAAAATAATGTATTAGTGTCACAAGAGTTCCTACATGTGGTGAGAACATTATGAACTTTGTAACTAAGGCCCCATTTTGGAAAGATGGTACCCTCATGTATAATATATGAATTCTAAGCATTTTGCTTAGTATTTACTGACTTTTTCCACATTTTCATTACTAAGGACTCAAAGAAAAGGAAATTATTCCATAACATGTCAACTTCCTATATTCAGTAAAATTCCCACATACAAGTTTGAATATATTCCATAATTCATATCAATTTATAAGTGCATGTGTATCAAACACCAATTTGAAATACTCAGGCAGGACTTTGAAATACTACTTATTTGCAAATTATTGATACATATCCACAAAATGATGGTTTAAAATTATAGCAATTTTTAAAGTGGAGACAACTTGTTATTTATTGTTTTTTTTTGATAGAGCAAATATTACTCATAAATGTAATAATGAGCAGAATTCCATTGCTTTCTGTTAAAGTTCATTTTCTTCATTGATTACTTTCATTATAATTTCACTAAAGTGTCTGTAGGTGATCATCAAACTCTGAACTGAATTAATAAATATAAAAAAGAAAAACATTGCTGTTTGGGATGCTATTATTTATTGGTTAATTTACCATTCATAGACTTGCAGATTTTTGATGAACAGAGGCCCTGAAGTCAATTTTGAAAGTTCAGATCCCAAGTGTCCTCTTCCTCTCTATGAGACATTGGTGATTATTAACCTGTGTCTCTCTCATGATGTATGTGTGACATTTAGCTATGTGTCTGATACAAGCTAAGTGATCAACAAATGTCAGTAGCATTTATTTTTGTTACTCTAAGTGACAAAGAAAATCTCTTATCTCATCTTGTAAGAATTCTCCAATTCGGTTCTTCATTATGCTCCAAGAACTGAACAGAAATAAATACCATACCAAAAGTAACAGCAATAAAACAACAACAAATAACACATAGGATTTAGCGGTAGTTAAATTTGAGATTGAAAAAAGAGAGAGGAAATTATATATTGGGATATCAACTTGGGGAGTAATTATTTTTAAACTTTCAACACTAAGTAATAGTAAAACTTAACGTGGCTATCTTTTATTGAACCATTCTCTATATAAAAGTTTTCAGACTTTCTTGTAAAATCAGTGCTAAGCATTTGCTTTATATCTAGAAGAGACAGACACTTTCTGAATTTCCTTAACATATCCATGTATCAGGCATCTTCCAAAATGCCTGACAAGAACTAGAATCACATTAAATAAATAAGCACAGAACAAAGTAAGCAGATATAGCAGTCTTATGCATTCATTCTTCTTTGTTCCCATTGATATGGCATGTAATAGCAAAGATAAGGCAGAGGAAGAAAGAAAATTCATTGTCAGCTTTTTTTCCCCTACGTTCTATTTAAACTATTAACACCATCATAACACACCATCTAACCAAAGGACCCATAACAGAAAATATATCTGATTTGCTGCTTAAACATGAGAGATGTCCAGATCTTCTTTGTACAATCAATTCACTTGCAAACTTAGTTTCATTTCCCTTTTCAAAGGATTCAAGAGATTCTTTTCTGATACTTTGTTGTAATTACAAACCCAGCTTCCTAAATAATGTCTTACTTGCATTAACATATCAGCTGAGTATCTCAGCTTCATTTGAATTCATGTTTGGCATTTAGGGTGTACTTACACATGATTTATACCTCTCTCCTTTTTAAAGCATAGTTTTATAAGATACCTTAAAATTTATGTGTTTTTGTAAAGACCCAAGCCTTCCAGTTCTGCCATAGTTGTGAGTTACCTTTCACATAATTATAGTGATATATAACTTTGAGTATAGAATTACTCCTCCAACATATCTACAATTAGAGGAGCTTGATATTATCCAAGTGTTATTCTTAATTTTAATTTTCACTGATTTTTATCACAATCCTAATTCCCACATCTAAAAACAAATAACCTGTTACACTTTGCCTAAAATGCAAGAAGAAACTCATTTTTTTTATTCATTGCATTAGATTTGGGTGGCACTTGTACCATTTATATAAAAAATAAAAATGTTCAATTCTATTAGAACACATATTGAATGTAGAATATTATCAGATAAATTGATGAAGTAGTAATTCCTTTAAAACTTGTAAACAAATACTGAGTTCCACTAATAATAATATTTGTTTTATATTGTATTTTCAACCCTGGTGATCAATGGGGTGACAGATGTTGCAGCCAGATTGCCCTCACATCCTTATATTGTATTTTCAATAGTAAGAAATGTGAAAATATAAAATTTTATGTTATAAACTTTTAAGTTTATAAAATTTACTCAAGTTTACACTTGGAGACGCATCAATTCTTAAACCAAAAGTGTAGCTAGTTTACCCAATTTCATTCTAAAATGTTAATATCGTGAAAATAAGTTACATGTATTTTAGATAATTTTGCTTTTTTGGAAGATTTTATTTGTGTATTTCCAAAATTGTAAGAGTATATAACATAGAAGGGATTATTTTATTATAAATTATTGACAAATTTTACTACAGTAAGCAATCTATTAATTATGTAATGCTTTATAAAAACTTTTGAGTTTGAAATCTACCAAATTGATAAAAACACAATTTAATACAACATCTATATACAAATTGAAATATGCTAAATTTATTTTAAGTAGAAGTCTTATTATATCAGTATGTATTTGAAGATTGTAGTACTTGGTACAGGACTGGACAACAATGAGAAAAATATCAATATCAATTAATGACACAATAATTGTAATAAAGGAGAAAATAAAAGTTACCTATTTATCCTTTGTTATCAAGAAAAGCTTCCTCTTCCACTTATTTTATTTAATACAGGATTTGATTGTTATTTGCACTTTAGAGATTCATATATTTATTTTTTATTGTAAAAATAGTGTGCAGAGGGGTTACAGTTACTTAACGTAATGAGTACATTTCCTTTTGAGCATTGTTACCTCTTCCTTTGTTTTTCCCCTACCATCCCTTCCCTCTCCAGCTTCCCAACTTTCCCCTCTCCTTCCCCACAAGTTGTAAAGTTCATTTTCTACATAGTGTCTTGTACATCTCATTGTTACGATGGGTCAACATGTATCCTTGTTTCAGCATTTTCTTATTTCCCTTTCCCTCCCCAAATCAGAAAAATCTATATACCTAATTCATATGTTCTTGTTTCATTTATGAGTTAATTTTATTATTATTATTATTATTTGAGCCATAAGTACTTCATAAACACTCCTAACATAATGCAGGTTTTATTTATTTATTTATTTTTGCCTTGGTCCCATTATCTATTACTCTAGTTACCATATATTAATAATACAAAATACTGATTTTATTACATTTCATAAATGTTTACAATGTACTTTTGTGAAATTCGCCCTTCCAAATTTGTTCTTTTTTAAATTTTTTTATTGTGAAAATACTGTACAGAGGGGTTACAATTAGATGGGCAAGGTAATGAGTACATTTCTTATCAAGCATTGTAGCCTCCTCCTTTGTTTCCCCTTCCCATCCCTTCCCATCCTCCCCCCACCCCTTCACCCAATCCTCCCCGCCCTCCCTACCAAAGTTGTAAAGTTCGTTTTCTACATAACGACTTGTACATCTCATTGTTGCAATGGGTTCACCTGTATCCCTATTTAAACGACTTGTTTTTCCCCTTCCCCTCTACAAATTATACCGACAATAAATACATTGAAAGCAGGGGTTATACTGTGGGGGAGGGACATACAAAGCAACAAAAAAAATCTTATAAATGCGTTAGAAACAATCGCATGAAAGAAAAAAAAAAACATTTGAATACATATCTTAGGGTTCCTTTCCCTAACATCAACTTATCTGACCTTTTCTGCTTGACTCAGACATATACTAGATATTGCAAATAAGGGAAACCATGGGACCTATGTTATCTGGTGGTGCTTTCTCCACCTAAATTAGCTAAGCCCATTTTACAATCATGTATGTCTTCTTAAAATTCTAGACTGCAAATAGCAAAGAAAATATGCAAAAATAGAGGGTTTTCTGAGACTAAGTTATTTCAATAATGTATGATTCACTTTCTTGCAAATAGCAAGAATTTTGTACTTTTTTCTTAAAGAATAGTATCTCATTTTGCCACATTTTCTTTATCAATTCATCTATTGATAGATGTCCAAGCTGGCATTCACAATAGGTTGGCTATTGTGAATAGTGCTGGAGTAAGCATGAGGCACAGCAATGAGTTTTATATGCTGGCATCGACACATTCAAGTTTATACCCAACATACAACAGTGGAATCCTACAGTAGGTCCATTTTTAGTTTCATGAGAAACTTCAATATTTTCCTTGGTGACTACAGAGTCACTTGAATGATTTTAATTTGTCTCGATATATCAGAAGTATATAGGGTTCATTTTTCTCCAAATCCTTGCAAGCATTTATTGCTTTTGTTTTTGGTTTTAGTTTTTAGTGTTGCTTTATGTTTGCAGTGATGTTTCAAATCAGGACCTTGTGTTAATTAAGTAGATACTCTGGTATCAACCATGGCTCAGCCCCCTTGCAGTTTAGTTGATTTTTGAATAGGGTCCCATACTTTATGCCTGGGTTGACCTAAACTATAATCTTCTTCTTCCTTATACTTGCCTCCTGAGTAACAGCTACTATAGGCATGCATCATACTGCCTAGAACTTGGTCAAATTTATAAATGGGATCCATTTTAACAAGCGTGAGATGCAGTGTCAATGTTGTTTCTATTTACATTTCCTTGATGGTGAATATGTTAACTGTGTTTTCATATATTTATGAGTTATTTTCACTTCTTTCTTTGAAAGGCTGTTCCAATACTTGTGTCTATCTATTGATTTGTGTATTTCTTATTCTAGTTATTTTGAGTTCTTTATATATATATATATATATATATGTGTGTGTGTGTGTATATATATATATATATACACATATATATATATATATAATTTTATTTTATATTTTGCCAGTCCTGGGGTTTGAACTCGTGGCTTGGGTGCTCTCCCTGAGACTCTTTGTGCACAAGCTGGTGCTCTACCACTTGAGCCACAGTGCCTAGTAGTAGTTTATTGGAGATAAGAGTATAATGGATTTTCCTGCATATGCTGGCTTTGAATTGTGATCCTCAGATCTCAGTATCCTGAGTAGCTAGGCTTACAGGCATGTACTACTGTTGCCAAGTTTATGTACTCTTATATTATTAACCCCTTGTCAGATAAACAGCTGGCAAAGATTACTTTCCATCCTGTAGTTTGTCTCTTCACTCTAGTATTTGTTTCTTTTGTTATATAGAATCATTTTAATTTGTGGATGAGATATATATATATATATATATATATATATATATATATATATATATATAAATACCTAGTAGTACGTTTTTGTCTGGTAAATTCAAACTTTTATTTCTTATTAAAATTTTGAATTCGTTTTGAATATCTTCCGTAAAGATAAGAGGTAGGTGGTGTAGTTTAGTCTATGTTCAATCTTATATAAGTGGATATCTAGATATCTCCAGTGTTTTGTTTTTGGCAACTTTGTCAAGAATCAGATGGCATAGCTGTGTGCTTATTTCTGAGTCTTTATTAAATTCATTGTTGTGCATATTTTCTTTTCTTCTATTAGCTATTCTGATTTTCTTAGTATGGTTTTGTAGCTTAAATTTGAAGCCATTTACTTTGATACCTCCTACAATTATTCCTTTTGTTGAGGATCTCTTTCATCCTTTCTTTCTTTCTTTCTTTCTTCTTTCTCTTTCTTTCTTTCTTTCTTTCCTTCTTTTGAGATATTTTCTGCTTCCACATGAATTTTAGCATTGATTTTTTCCATTTCTCTAAGGAATAACAGGATTATAACGATTATTGCACTAGATTTTTAAATTGTTTTGATAATTGAAAATGTTAATCTTGTTTATTCATGAACATGAGAAGTCTTTCTATCTCATAATATATGTTTGACAGTAAAAACAAAGTTGAGAAATACACACATCATATATATATATATATATATAGAGAGAGAGAGAGCATGTATATACACAAATATATTCACACTACTTTATGCTTACAAATTTAGGATCAAAGTCAAATTTTTAGTATATTTTATTAATATAAATCCAACCAATTTAAAAGTAGTTAGAGAACATTAATGTTTATGCTTCCATGTTTGAGTATTGTATTCTAATGTATTTCAATAAAATTTATAGGATGGTCAAATTTATCAGGTGACATTATTATTATTATTATTATTTGTTTATTAATGTTTTGACATTGTGATGGTTTGAACCTAGTATTTCAAACTTGCTCAACTTGATTGTTTTAGTGGTCCTCTGCCACTATCCAGCCCATTTGCTTGCCAGTTTCTTAACAGATAATATCTCATGAAATTTTTCTTAGATTGACTTAGAACCAAGATCCCCTTATACCTCAAAATCCTAGGTGGGATTGCAACTGTGAGCCACTGTCCCTTGAATTTTATTTTATTTTTTGAGACATGTTCTCATTATATTTTTCAGGCTAGACCTGACTCAAAATACCCGTAGGCAAATCCGCAGAGCTGGGGTTATAAACTTGCACCAACATGCCTAGCTGTGAGTTATTTTGATTATCCATTCTGTATAAATCACAACAAGCAGTAAATAATGAGTCACACAGAGGTACAATTTAGTCCTCCTGCATATTTTACATATTTACTAAGTATGTTTATCATGATTAATGTATGGATTTATCTCATTTATAATTGTACTGTAGAAGTGATCTAAGAATATTTAATTTATGATAATAAAACATGGTGCTTTTTTAAAAGTATAAAATAATATCACAGTAAGCTACATAAATTATGAACTACATATTGGAAAAGATATATAATTAATACATATTAAAACATCATGTTTTTTTCTTCTAAAGATAGGCTTAATTATATAAGTTTTAAAGTATTTCTTCATAAAACTGGTTATTAATTTGGACACTAATTAAAGAATTGTAGAAAACAGGCTATCCAAATGAGAAAAAAATTCCCTATGTACTTACATCTATAGTAACTTCAGTTATTTCTGAAGTTATGATACACCAAATGGATTATTAGGGGGAAAAACTTGGATTGTTAAGATTTTAAACAGTATTTTAAATGTAAGTACAAAGATATTTCCCTCAATGACTAGAAAAGGGGTTCATCAATATATAATAGTTATTAACTAGATTTAATCACTTTAAATTTAAGATATACAACACTTATTTATTTGTTTGTTTGTTTTGGGTCCTGTCGTAGGGCCTGAACTCTGGGCCTGGACGCTGTCCCTCAGCTCTTCAGCTCAAGGCTAGCATTCTACCACTTGAGCTACTGTGCCACTTCCGGTTTTTTTTCTTTTTGCTTATGTGGTGCTGAGGAATCAAATCCAGAGCCTCATGCATGCAATGCAAGTGCTCTACCACTAAGCCACCTTCCCAGCCCAAGATATCCAATATTTATATAATTAAACCTTGTATCTGTAGTTAGGACTAATTGTCAAAAAAGAGACTAATTGTCATTTTTCACTCATTATCTATTAAATACAACATGATAATAAACTATACAGTATGATAATAAACTCATAATTTGTGAAAATCTAGTGTTATATTAATATTCCATATTATATCATTTTATTGATTTGATATTATAGATATATCCATTAAATAACATGGTATTCAATTAAGTGATAAATAAGAGTTAGATAAGGGAAATCTTTCATTAGGATAAAGAAAATCTGTAGTAAACAATTTTGAAATCAGCCTTAAAGTATACAGAGTTTAAATATGTACGAAACATTCTATAATAAACACATAAAGAATATCAACCAAGCCTGAAAAGGAAGGTGCTAGTAGATAAACAATTTGCTCATTGCTAAAAGATTGCAATTCTCAGACAAATAGGAGTATAAAGACCTCTTCCTTTAAGTGTTAGATTGGAGTTTAGTTTCCATTGAACCCACTTTATTTGCAATTTCTAATTTTTATGTGCCTTATTCTCTGTAATAACCATCATTTACACATTTTATATAAAATTACACCTTCAGGTCATATCTATCTCAATGTAATTGCAAATAATTCCAAATGTGGACAGTGGAAATTTTGGCCTGGACAACAATTGCATTCTATAAAATAGAATCCCACTCCCCCTGGCTGAGGCTGAGCCCGAGGCTTAAATACAAGAAACAATATATATTTTTTTCTCTTTTGTGTTGTTTCTTGCTAAAATAGCATACTTGTCAAACCCATCTAAATCGATAGACAGGCAGAAAAACTCTTAGTCTGATGTGTCACAGAATAGATGGCATCAACTCAATTCACAGTGCCCTACCTTGGCATACTGCTTTCAGAAGTATCAAAAGCTCAGTAGACTTTTATTGACATGAGTAGGAACTGAAGGAATTAAAACTTATTGAAAAGTAAACATAGTAAGACTGTATATTTGTACTATATGTGTAAAATATTACCTCCTGTTCTAACTAGAGTTATAGGACTAATTAGCTTCTTTTATAAATTTGAAATCTGTATATGAAGAAAAGGAAAAGCTTCCAATGTCACAGATCACAAAACTCATGACACAATTTTTTAAACACAGATATTGAGTGGTTGAAATGTATGGCCATAAAAGCTTCATGAGAAATGCAGATTCTATTAATTGAGCCTATATTCATTTAACATTCATGGCCTATTTTAACTTTTGCTTCCATGGAATCCTGAATATATTACAATATTCAGTATAAGCTACACATCACTTCTCTAAGTCCATTCTGTGTATTGATTGCAATAACCTGGGCTATCTCTTGAAAATGCACAAAGGAATCTTTTACAGTAGATGCAAAGTACTGAGGCAATAGTTTAAAAAATATTTTATGTGTGTGCAGATAATTTGTGTCTGAATATATATGTGTGTGTGACATGTACCATTAGTGTGAAGTTTTTTTCTTCTTTCTGAAGTACTGTGTAGTTCATTTTATATATGTATTCACAATTATCTTGCCTCTTCGGGTGAAAATAACAATGGGGATTATTTTCATCTTAGAACTTGTGGAACTCACATTCATACAAGAGAGGTAAAAGCTTCAGGAAGTATATGATGTTAAGAACAGCAAACATGTCAAGGTTGGAGGAATGATGTTGTTTTACAGCAGAAGAACTGTTCATGGTTACGTTTGAATTAATTTTTAACTGATGAGAAGTTTGTGAAGCAATGCCATGTTGAGAAAGAACCTTAGGAGAAAACACAAACCTGTCAGCAGGATGGCACATCCATTGAACAAGAAACCTGCAAACAGACTGCATCTGTGCTGCACAATCCGAAGAAGAGATAGAGAGAAGAAAAAAAGAGAAGAAGCAGAGGATGGAAACTTATTATACTTCTTACTTCACAAAATCTGGTAACATATTTTGTCCTAATGCCCAGGTATGTTTTTATTTGTTTAAAAATGGATTTGAATAAATAGAAGAAGAAACTCTGAGTTCAATTTTAAACATACACTTTTTTTCTTAATGATTTAAAAAATCACTTTGAAAAGGGACCAAATTAAACTATCATCTTTCTTACTAGTAATAATTTTATGTTAGCCTTAGTGAGTATATATTATATACCACATATTTTGAGTAATTACTGTTCTATATCTTGCAAAATCATTGTCATCTAATCCTACCCTTAGATTAATAATGGAATCTAGTTCTACAATTGTACATTTTTATGCTCAATACTAATCATTATTATTTTAGAATGGTGACTTAAAGCCATTTGTTATTGATCAAATTACAAGATGAAAATCCTTTTAAATGGTCAAATGGGTTTCAGAGGCTTATAAGGTTGTTAGAAAGAATTTGTTAGCCCAGTTAGGACTCAGCAAAAATGACCAAACATGCAGAAGAAGCTGATATTTCACCGGACACTAAATTGACTTCTACCTGAATTATTTGATCCTGATACTTGAACTACAGAAAATAAAAATATCACTCCACAGACCCAGCTTGGTTTCTAGTATGCAATGTAGCCCACAATGGATCATGACTTGTGATACTTCTGATTCAGATTCCTGAGGGCTAACATTTACAGGCATGTGAAACCATGCCTAGTCAATTACTTGTAAAATAAATATCTCCTTTGCATGTAGTAATTACAGCATTATTATCATGTCATTCTCAGGTAACTTTAATTCCTCTCCTCCTCCTTCCCCTCCCCCCCCCTCTCCTCCTCCTCCTCCTTCTACTCCTTCCTCTTCCTCTTCTTCCTCCCTTATCCTTCTTCCTGTTCCTCCTCCTCTTCTTTCTTTTCTTCCCTCCCTCACTCCCTCCCCCTCCCTCCCCCCCTCTCTCCCCCCTCCCTCCCTCCCTCCCTTCCTTTCTTCCTACCTTCCTTCCTTCCTTCCTTCTTTCTTTCTCTTTCTCAAAAAAACTTCCTTGGGCCCTGGATGCTGTCGCTGAACTTTTCAGCTCAAGGCAAGTGCTCTACCACTTGAACCACAGCACCACTTCCAGTTTTTTGGTGTTTAATTGGAGATAAGAGTGTCATCCACATTTTTGCTTGGGCTGGTTTTGAACCAAGATCCTCAGATCTCAGCTTCCTGATTAGCTAGGATCATAGATGTGAGCCACCAGCACCTGGCTCAAAAACTTCTTCTTATTCCTACAATTTCTTTCATGGGAATTACAGTTACCTGAGAATGACATGATATGTTTCAGTGGAGATGGTGTACACGTACCTTCACAGCCTGTTTTCTAAATATAATATCTTCAGTATATCTTTTTTTTAATTACTTCTCACCAGGATTGTTTGCATGGGTAATGACAACTGCTAAATGTTATCTTTAAAACTCACATTTCATTTGCTATCTCTTCGATTATCTTCCTTCCTTTATGTGTGTGTGTGTGTGTGTGTGTGTGTGTGTGTGTGTGTGTGTGTGTGTGTTGATACACCTTCCAAATAAAACCCTTGCACTCAGAATACACCAAGTTCAGTTCAGCTTTTGAGAAAAGTCACACAGTGATGGGTTGAGGGTTGATTTTGAACTGAGCCATATAGAAGAATTTAACACCTTTTGTGAAGTAGTAAACACAATTGAATATCAGCTTGAGAAAAAGACATTGAAAATAATGTTTAATATGTCAGATATGTTAAATTTGACACCTCTGGGGACAAAAAAGGTCTATGCTTAATTGTTGCTACTCATTGTGGGGAGGTTTACAAGCAATTGAATTCAAGGTCAAATGTGTAGTAGGCAGGCTCTCTACCATTGAGCCACATCTTCACTCCTTTTTGGTTTTGTTTTGTTTTTCTGAGGTTGGGACTATTTGTATTCTAGGTTATCATTCTCTTATTCCAGCTCCTCCCATAGTTGTACCACTGCAACAATTCATTGCTTGAGATGAAATGGCATTGATTAAGATGGAGCTTTTTTTTTTTTCTGCTCCCTGGCTTTGAACAATCATCTCTATCTACTAACACCTGGATTACAGGCTTGAGACACAGAAGATCACTGATGATATTCTTCTCCCAGATACAAATTGTGGAATCTTCATGTAGTGAATGGAAATAACCCATTTTAACAATGAGGTGTACAAGAAACTATGTTGAAAAATGAACTTTACAATTTGCGGGGGGGGGGGGGGAGGTAGCTTAGAGGTGGCAGAGAAGGGATTGAAGGGGAAATACAAAGGAGGAGGTAACAATGCTTGATAGGAAATGCACTCACTACCTTGATGATTTAACTGTAAACCCTCTATACCATATTTTCACAATAAAAACATATTTAAAAAAACAAAGAAAAGACTTTGAAGACCTAATTCCGATGACAAGAATTTTCTGAGAATCCACCTTAAAAAATGAAGAAGTTTGACCTCTGGATTTTAAGAGGCAAAAAGAGACACATATTATACAGGTGTCAGACTAAAAATCAATTAAGGTATGGATTTTTTATGTTTTTTTTATTGTCAAAGTGAAGCACAGAGAGATTACAATTATATAAATAAGGTAATAAGTACAATCCTTGTCAAACTTCATTTTTTCCTATTTTCCCTCTCCTCCAATCTTCCCCCCAAATTGTACCTATCATTTCCAACATATTGTCTTGTGAATATCACCAATGCATTGGGTCACCCTTTTTCCTTCGTCTCACCATTCTGTTGTTCCCCTCCCCTTCCCTAACTCACATAAACTTATATACAACTCCAAGGTACCAAAATCAAATCAGTGACTACAGAGGGTTAACTATAAGGGGAAGAGCACACAAAATAAACAAGAAAGAGTACATTAAGATCATAGAGTACATTAAGATCATCATCAACAACAACAACAAAGAAAAACCTCATGATCATCTTGCAAAGGTATATACTTTTTTAAAAAGAAGTTTGTTTATAGGCAAATCAGTAAGCAATTACTACTGGACTTAGCCTTATGAAGGCCTCTAGTGTTGCTATAAGTAATGGAGTTGGAAATAAGTTAAAAGGGAAATAGAAACTTGGAATATGGGAGTACTGACTGTGATGATGCATTTTGAGATATTTTACTTAAGGGAGAAAGATGATATAAAGTTGATGGAGGATTCTCTTTGTTTTGTCTGTTTGCTTTTGGTTTGAGAGAGGGGGGTAGAGGGAGATGGAAAGAGAGAGGCAGGAAGAAAGAATATATTTTCAGGTACAGGGAATCATGCAGTAAACATAAAAGCTCTCATAAAAAAGTAAACCATTTTGAGAAACAATGTCCTTTTGTATGCTATGAAGAAGTGGAATGAATTAGCTCTAGTCAGGATGTAGGCAGATTGGGTGGCTTAATAAAAGACTATGAGAAGAAGGCTGGAGGCTTTTCTCTTCTGCTAGCTTCTATTTTCCAAGTGAATTAAAAATTAAAGTCAACAACTAAGAGTGATGTTTGAGAGAATTCCTTGGTGTTTGAAGAGAAAGAGCAAAGTTTGAGAGTTGAAGAGTAAATTCAACAGAAAAATAAGGAATGATTGACAAGGAAAACAAAAGGCACCCTTCATGTTACTGGCCAGGCATTTGAAGCGTGCAATTTTTTTACTTATACTCAGATACTTGCTTGAATATAGAGGACAGGGGTGCATTGGAATGAGGATGGCAAACAATCTTAGGAGCCAGCACATGAGTTAGTGTATTAGCAATCTGTGCCACTGACCTAATAAGAAACAAAGTGAGGCCCAGAGAGGACAGTGCAAAAATGGCAGTAACAATGACCATATATTCTTAATATATCAATGTCTTCTTAAGAGTCCTGAGAATGTCAACTAAAAGGAAAGTATCTTAAAATTTAGCTTAGTTCCATAAGCAGAATTAAAAACAAAATGTAGCACAAAAAAGAATTCTCATATAAGCAGCACTGAAGGGACTATCCTATGAACTTCTTTGCCTTCTTTTAGATAATGCAGCTAACATCAGAAAGGGCTAAATATGGAACCCGGAGGGAGTGTCCGTGCTATCATCCCTTGGCATAGAGGATCATGTGGATTTCTGTGATAGACAAGACAAATACTTTTAAAGTAAAAGAGTTATTGAACTCATTGCACACGGCTTCAGCCAGAGGGAGATTTATGAAGCACTGTGAGATCAAACAAAGTCGGAGGAAGGCCAGGAACAGCCTCTCCAAAGGTTTAAAATGGTGAGCTTATCCTGAGAGGGTAGACTGACAGAGTTGACAGCTCCAGATCTTGTATGGGAAATCTATTTACTTCCACCTCAGCTGTCATTGCCTGCACAGCCACTTCTCTGCTGCTATAAACTTGCACTGTCTCTGAAACATCGAGTATGGCAGGTGGGAAAAAAATGGAATTTAGATATTTCAATAAAATAATGAAAGTTCAAAGCATTGCACTGACAGTTTTCTTTGTGAAGACATTTTACCCAGCTAAATTTGGGTACAGAACTGAACTCATAATACAACTGATGGAAAAACACCTGGCTCTATATTTTCTCAAGACAAAACATCACACACACACACACACACACACACACACACAAACACCACACACACCACACATAGTAAATGCAATGCATTATCTATGTGAGCAATCACTATATTTTTTCCATTTCAAACAAAATTAATTACATCTTGGATTTTGGTATTTGGTGATTATATTTGTAACATTATGGTAAATTTACTTCTATGTTGATGTAAAATATCTAAACCATAATCTCAAAGAATAATATGGTTATGCCTAAAGCATTGGTAGTCAAACAGAGTAAACCTTCACCTAGAAATTCATGAGCATCTATTAAAACTCTTGGAAAAAAAAACATTTATAACAAATATAAACCAGACTTAGCCAAGGCTTTTGAAGTGGATGAAATAATAGTCAATATATGACAAATGAGTCAAAAGACAATTTAAGTATATCAAAATGTTCTTTTTTCCCCTTCTTTTTACTTATACCAACCCTATAAACAAGTTGAAAATGCTGAAGACTTTAAGACTGAACCTTAGAGGTGTATATTTCTTGGGAATGCCTGTTTAGTGACATTAATCAATACCTTATGTGATCTGCTTATAGTAAACTCTCAGTCTTGCCCACCTTAAGAACAGTTAAGAAGGCTAGGGTTTTTTTTTTTTTTTTCCCAATGATGATGTCTTAGAAATAGAGAGAGATTTTTTTTTAATACACAAGATAAAAATATTTGGCTTGCTGATTGAAAACTGCATGTCCTTGCACACTAATAGAAAGGCAGCACACATATTGGATAAATAAATGAGGGAGATGAATGAAGGAGTAGATGGAAATAAATCACTCTCTATCAATAAGTAACTTAGTGATACAATAACCTTTTCTGATTTTTCAATGCCATTGGTGTGCTCCTTGAGAGAGCTAAGAGGATTTGGAGACAATAACTCATTTTTTTTCACAGTTTTTCTGTTTGTTTGCTGTCTTTGGCTGTGTTAGAGCATGACTATATACGCTGGGTCCCATAATGAACCACAGTAACAGAATTATCTAAAGCCAATTTTAATTAGTACAGTTACCAGGGCAGTTTTCAATGTAGAACTCAAGAATTGCAGAACTATTTAATTTTTTAATGTTTTTATGATATAAATAGTTGTACCAAGGAGCTGTTATTCAACAAAGCAGTTTATGAATACAATGTGTCTTCAGCAAAGTCACCCCTTTCATCTTTCTCACCCAACTCTCCCAGCCACCCTATAGGACCATTAATAAATTGGGACACTACTATAAGGTACAATTAAGGTGTACTCTTTGTCACTCTATTATCATCTAAGAAAAAGTTTTGCTCAAACCCCACTATCACCATGCTATGGAATGACTTAGGTACTGGGTATTGTTTATATTCCTCTAGAACTCTACATCTAAATAATTTTAGATTCTTCCTATGTCAATACTTATTTCTGAACTATTTTAGCTATAGAAAATACAAATATCACTGAGCTCTGGTGGCTCATGCCTATAATACTAACTACTTAGAGGGCTGAGGTCTGAGGATTGGGGTTCCAAGCCAGCCCCTATGGGAGAGTATGTGAGACTCCAATTAACCACCAGAAAACAGAAGTGGCCCTGTGATTGAAACTGGTAGAGCACTAGCATGGAGAAAAGCATATCAGGCAGGGTCAGTACTCAGGTCCTTAATTCAAGCCCCAAGACAAACAACAACAACAACAACAAAACATTTTGTTTATTGATCTATTTTAACAATGAGATGTACTAGACCCTATGTTGAAAAATGAACTTTACAATTTGGGGAGGGCAGTCTACTTGTGGAGGAGGGGTGGAAGGGAAGGAATGGTAGGGGAAAAACATAGGAGGAGGTAACAATGCTTGATAGGAAATGTACTCATTACCTTGTTCATGGAACTGTAATCCCTCTGTACAGTATTTTTACAATAAAAACTTATTACAAAGAAAAAGAAAAAAATAAAAGAAATAAAAAATATAAATCTTTTTATATGTGTATTGCAACACTACTTTTGAAATATTAGTGGGCTAGACCTTCTAGATCACTAAAAGTAATTAGTTCTTAAAATAGTAATTAGTGTCTAAAATAGTGTCTAAAATACAAGTGACATTATTAAAATGTTATGATGGAAACAAAGACCTTATCATTTAATCCATTATGCTTAATCTTTTATGTTTAGTAGATAAGAACTCTTGACAATGACAATATATTCAGCACCAATGAAAACAAATATTAAAAGTATAACTTTCAAAAATATAACTAATACAAAATTTAAACAATTAAACTTTATTTTTACTTAAACATTCAAAAGTAAATTAGACATATACACAAAATCTAATTTCTCAGAAGCTGAATGTAATAGATTTGTTTCATTAAGTATTTCTTAAGCAAGTTTTAATTGACAACATATGCTAAATATCACAGAGCAATGTGTGTGAAGAACTTTACATCTGTTAGAAATTCTTAAACCTAATTTCTCTTTAATGTCTTTCTTTCTTTTGAAGTGTTTTCTTTTTGTTTGTGCCTGTCCAATTGCAAAATTCGTCTTTTAAAAGAAAAAGCTAAATATAATCTTAGAAACTCTACATTTAAGAAACATTTTTGTAATAGCAATCCATAAATTAACAATTATAGGAATGCAGAATAAATTATGAAAATTACCTAGGTGCTTAATGCAAACCAAACAATAGTATGAAGAGAAGCTTGAAAATTAAATATGAACTTTCTCTTCTTTTTTAGTCTTTTTATAAAGGTAATATACCAAAGGCTTACAGTTACATAAGTCAGGTAATGAGTACATCTCTTTTTTAAAAAATATCATTCCTTCCCCTGTTCTCTCCCAGTTTTTCCCTCCCTCCCCAGTACCTCAGATTGTGTAGTTCACTTTGCACATAGTGTCTAGTGAGAATCACTGTTCTATTTGTTCACCCCTTGTTCCACTGTTTCTGTTCCCTCCTTTATCCTCTAAAACACAGATAAACTAGCCAAAGGTAAAGGAAGATTACAGAAAGACAAAAAATAAAGGAAACAAAAACAGCAGCAAAAAAAAAAAGAAACCTCTTGTTTCCATTTCTTGGAGTTCATTTCAATAAATGTTATTTTATGTGATCATATGCACATAGCTTTTGAGCCTTTGTAGTCCTCTCCCAAGAATATTCTCCTTTGGTCTCACTATGTGCATGTATGCAGACCTATAAAATTTATCATGTCCAAGTGTATTATTTTTTGTATTTTATTATTCAGTATGTTTATTTATAGACACATTTTGAACACTTTCTTTTCTTGTTCTGCAAAAATATTGTTCTAATTTCTGAAGAAAAAGTTTTTTCTATTTTTTTTAGTTTATAAGAAAAGTTGAAGCCGGGTGCTGGTGGCTCACGCCTCTAATCTTAGCTACTCAGGAGGCTGAGATCTGAGGATCGCGGTTCAAAGCCAGCCCAGGCAGAAGAGACCGTCAAACTCCTATCTCCAATAAACCACCAGAAAATCAGAAGTGGCTCTGTAGCTCAAGTGGTAGAGCGCTCGCTTTTGAGCTAAAGAGCTGAGGGACAGCGCCCAGGCCCAGAGTTCAAGCCCCACGACCGACAGAAAAAAGAAAAGAAAAGAACAGTTGATGAATCTTATCTTATCATTATCATTATCTTGTCATTCTTTATTATCACATTCATTAAGAACCTTATTATTGGTCTCTATAGTCATAATTTATATGAACAATCATATAATACCAAAAGACTGTATTTCAAAATTAACCAGAAAGGCTTTATTTAGAAACATAATGCAATTAAATACACTGAGGATGTTAACAAAAATGAACATTCACAGTAATAAACGTAATTTTCACCAAACATTTGATACTTTTGTAAAATATCTATTTTTTATTTTTATTTTTATTGTCAAGGTGATGTACAGAGGGGTTACAGTTACATAAATAAGGTAGTGAGTACATTTTTTGTCAAATTTGTTATGCTCTCCATCATTTTTCTCCCTCTCTCCCTCCCTACAACCCTCCACTCCCCACTTGTATAGATCATTTCCAATACATTTTCTTGTGAGTATTATTGTTGCATTGGTTCCCCCTTTGTTCTTTGTCTCACCATTCAGATAAGTGTATATACAATAGTCAGGGTACCAAAATCAAATACAGTGACAACAGGGGATATTATTGATTTTAATGAAAAGTCTTGACTATGTATACTTCAGAAAGTATTATAACCTAGAAGAACTGGAAAATCAACAATTGGATTCCAATACAAATTAGCATAGTTATCAAATTCTATATGGCTCTTCCAGAATGGAAAAAATAGTTTTAGAAGATTATTAAAGTATATAAAAGTAAATAATTGGAAGTGGTGCTGTGGCTCCAGAGGTAGAGCACTTGCCTTGAGCTGAAGAGCGCAGGGACAGCACCCAAGCCCAGAGTTCAAGTCCCACAACTGACGAAAAAAGAAAAAGTAAATAACCATGTATTTTCCCAGAAGAGCTGGAGAAATTAAAGAAGGGCTACATAGATTTCTGTACCTAATTCTACTAAAGGACAATAAGCTCTATCACAAAGGATAATTTATCATTTACTGAAAAGTACTGCACTGCTTTCCATGCTTCGAAACTTCCTGCTAGCTACCTTAGTCCAATACTTCCTTCCACCGGTCACCTGTTCATATATTTTACTTTACGTATCTGCAATATACACAGGGAACATCTGAAGGTCAGATTTCACATTCTGTGACATGTCTAGAAGCACTTATTTGGTGTTAAAACTTTTATGTGTAATGCAGTAATTTAATATGAGTTTCTATAAAAAGACGAACAAGGCAGTATCATATGGAAACTGGTGAAAGTTCTTAATTTTTATTTACAAATTTGTACATTTGGTTTCCTATAAAAAGTTCCTTTCCCTTCTCTTCCTCAATGCATTTTATGTTCAGAATTCCTCCTTTGCATAGCCTTTGATCTCTGATGTTTTCTGCTATTTTGAAAATATTTTTTTAATTATTGACTGTTTAGTGAAGGCTATTGCTTTATCAGAAGAGATATAATTTTTTATCTGAGAAGAAGTAATAGGTAAATATTAAATATTTATACCATGTACTTCTGTTTATAAAATTCAAATACTGTAACACTATTGGCATGCATCTGTAGAGAGGATCACAAAATTTACTTCCATACTTAATTATTTTTCAGAAATATTAAGTAAAATGCTTTTTGTCCCTATTTATTTCATTTTAAGTTTGTAAAGTCTTAGAATGTGTTATCATTCTTCATCTTTGGTCCTAGTAAATATTTTGTGTGAAAAAAATCTGGAGAAATTCTATAGTAAAAAAAATAATATTTGAATAATACTTTAACTAGATAATTTTATATGTAAAGAATATAAAGTAATTAAAGATTTACTCATTCAAAACAAAATGAGTATATACTTATCTTACATCAGCTATCTACCACAAAAATGATTAACACTGCCTTACAATAAATGCTCTTCACATGGCTTTGAATCTCTATTTTGTAGTGACAAATTTTGTCTCTGTTCTAATATGTTACCTCTTCTATTAATAATGATGGTGTATTTGTTACTATTAAATGTTAATATTAATAATGATGGTGTATTTGTTACTATTAAATCTTAATATTAATAATGATGGTGTACTAATGGGCAAACAATGTCTTTTCTAAACAAGTCATGATGGATGGTCATCCTTTATGTTAAGTAAGCCTAATTAGTGTAGAGCTTTCAAATAGGAATGCTAAATATATGCTTTTTTCTCTCCTTTTTTTAATTATTGTAATTAATATCCATAGGAGTTTTAGTTACATGAATCGGGTGATGAGTAATGAGTGTAATTCTTGTTGAATCTTGACTCTCCTTCTATCGCTCTCTTCCAGCCTTTCTCTCTGTGAGTGGAAGGGAGGGGACAGAAAAGGTGGAACAAGGGTAAGCATGGTATTTTAGTTTATTTCCTGTCTTAATGTACACTACATCTGTTTATGTTTTAAGGTCATACTCATTATGATACAAAATTTTGTTTTAATGACTGTGCCAAAAAGATGCTTGTCAGCTAATTCGCAGAGAAGGAATTCTGTTTTATATCCCATTTGATTCCCATTTTACTGTGTTATGTTTTCATTTTGCATTATTTGGTAGATATTCTTGAGCATACTTCCCACCAAAACCTCTCAGCATATGTTAACATGAAATGATATTTTGAAGTATATTTGTATACATTGAAATTTATATTAGGTTTTCTAAAAATCCCCATAAGCATAGGAAAGTACTCTTCTTTGTTTTATTGAGGATGTGAAGTATTGAAACACTTTGAAATGTTCTTCAAAATGAGTTATTTTGTAGCCTATTGCACAGACAGAAAGAAAAGCAGTGTAATTCTGACCTTGTCCTTGGTTATTAAACCAGAAGTGTAACTTACACAACAAAAGCATCAAGCAGGATGCTAACTTAACAAGTATTAAGCATTATCTCAACTGATTGTCTCTGCAATGAAAATGCAATGAGTGAAAAAGCAAAACAAAAACAAAAACCAACTTACATATTTTTTTCAATAAATTGTAGCTTTCTTGTAAAAATGTGTTCTTTACGGGCATCTCAGACAGTTAACATTATAATTGTTTGATGGCTGAGGAACTACTGCAGCAACTTTTCAAACTGTGTGTGTCACTATAAATTGCCTATGAGTCAGATTCATTGCAAGGTGAGAAAGGGCATTCTGAACACCCTGCCTGTTTTTCACATCTAATACAACTTAACACAAAATAAGAACTCATACATTTTACTTGCTATATCAGACATCAAAAAGAAAGAAAAAAAAGACCATTAGTTTAAGAAGTAAAAGCAAGAAGAAAACACATTTCTATGAGAAAAGCCAAGTTTCAAGATTTGCTAGCATTTTATATAACCTTGTGAAACATTTTGATTCACATTGACCTTCCTTTTCACGTGGTGAACCTTGGACTAGCCTGCTAGGGAAGAAAGCCTCAAAGGTACAGGACCAGGTCAGTAAAGTCAAGTATTTAATCAGATAATGGAAGCCTATGCCATTAATAAATATGTCATTTGCTTCAATAAAGGTATCACTTTGAAAAATCAAATTACAAATTTTAATATTCTACAGTTCTCCCTCAACCCAACCCATGAAGTTCCCTGATAGCCTGTCCCCTATTCACCTCTTTTAAACTATTACTTACTGCCAATACTTTTTTTCACTTTTTCTTCATCTAGAAATTCTTACTGTGTTTCTAGGGCATTTATCTCACAATATCCATATTATTCTCAGACATATTATGTCACTTTAACACAGTATGACTATACATGTGTCAAATATAGAGGAAACAGAGACTGCTAAATTGTTTAATAGCATTTATATAATTTATTATGATAAAAAGGAATTTTAAGGTAGATATGAAATAATATTTAATAATACAACCAAATATGATTATAATAATGTATATCCTACTTTTGAATTGATTATTAAATTTAGTAAATTGTAAGTGTTAATTAGGACACATTGCAAGTAACAATCATTTTCTTATATCTGAAACAAATTGAACATTTTTTTACTGTTCTGAGATTTGCCATTTCCTTGCTTTTCTAAATTTTACAAGATATAGTAATTTGTACATCGGGTTTTCTGATGTCATGGGAATAAAAAATATCACTTGAATAATTAGACACAAACCAAATAAGTACCATGAAAAAAATCAATAAATTTCTAGGAGACAGCCTGTTACAAAAACTAAAGTGCAAAGAAATGGGAAGTTTGAACTTATCTATAGCTACCAATGAGATTCAATCAAGTAACAAAATCCTCCTAAATAGAAAAGCTCATGGTCACTTGTGAATTTAGCTGAACATCTAAATAACAATTAATTCCAATTCTATTCAAATTTAAAAAAACATAGGGTATTTGGAATGCTTCAAAATGATTTCACAGAACGAACATAGATTTTTTTTCTCATTTTCTGACTGTATGGAAAATAAAATCATACTAAATATATTCATTGCTAAGTGAGATTGAATCAAAGTCAAATGAGTCTTTAAGATCTTGTAAGTCAGCACACAGGAGTCAACTGAAGACTGATATTTGCATCCAAAGAAAAAACACATATGATAAATAATTTTTGAGCGAATGTGTAAACCTGTTGTTTGAAAAAGAGAGAAAACAGACTCCATTCCATATGTACTTCTTTGAATTCCAGCCAGGGGAAAAGAGTCATTATTTAAGATTACAAAAATACTTTCTATCATGTTTCAGGGTAAAGGAAACCAGGTATTCTACTACATAACATGGGCATACTATTTTAATTCTATTGAAGACCCACATCCTTATTTGACAAAAGACTCTTGATTCTTTCTGTCTGCTGCATACTTCCACTGATTAACATCATTTTCAGCATGTACCTAAGATAGTCACCTTGGAAAAGTGGTCATAGACCATTGAGGGGATCTGTTTAAATAGCTCAGGCACAGCAGTGTTGTGATCACACTGTGGACAAAACTGAGGTATTATTTGTAATTTGATTGAGGTAATCTGTAAAATAACTTTCAATTGTGAAAAATGAGTGAATTTGAATTAATAAACAGTTGATTTGTAAACGTAATAGAGTCTGTCATCAAGATAATATAGATAAGGTTAGGATTAAAGGAAATAAGGAGAGAAGGCAGGTGAGAAATCCATAAAGTTGTATGAGATAAAGAAATAGAGTATACTTATCTTAATACTATTTCTCAAGGATGAAATTTTAAAGGTATGATTGATGTTTTGCTGTATAACTTAGCCAAAAAGAAAAACCTTTGAAGAAGCTTCAATTAAATAATACATAAAATGCTAATGTAGAAATACACTGAAAGAACATAAAATTCACGAACATTAAAAACCATTTACTTAAAAATAATTATTTTGCTCATGCATGACAGAAAATCAATAAAAAGAGATACCAAATAAAATTATGCCATCTCATTGCAAATTTAAGACTCCACAAACGAATTGTTTATATGTACATATGCATTACTAAGTGATATTTCTGAAAAATATTTTCAATATTTTATATCATTTCAGGAATACTATTCAACTATTTCAACATTGTTGATTCTGATAATCAACTTGAGTGTGATAAACTAAATCCAATTTCTGATTAAATGCATATTTTTAATTATAATAGATGTTAAATTTTAAAATAATCAGTGCACAAATCCTGAGAAAAGTTGAAATGATCAGATTTTAGCTGATTCTAAAATATTCTTGATTTCAGTTTGGAAATTGTATAGGACATCAGGTGTTTAGATTTGTCCCTAATAAATTTAGAAAAAAACATCTTAAAGGGTCCCTGAGGTCTCTCTCACATAAATGCAGGAGCCCTTTCCAAAGCAAAAGGTTAACTGTTTTTCCATCAATGCACTCTCAATTCAATTATTTTATGTTTAGAAGAATTATATTAGAAAGATATCTTCATAGCCTCAAGAAATAAATCAAGAAGGTCAGGCTTGAAAAGTTCACAATTATATTGCATCTATTGACATCTAAGGAAGAGTAATGATATGAAATAATGAAGGCTATAGCAATTACAATGGAGGAGGCAACGGATATTAATAGTAATCATACCATGATGGCCAGGGATAATTCAATCGCAATTTAAAACTATTAAAAAAGTACATGATGTATGTGCATACACATAAAGAGAGACAGAGAGAATCAGCACTCATATAAGTCAGAAGAATGTTGCATAAAAATCATATTTGGTAAATAAAATTTTAGTTTTAAAATTTCAGTTTGTGTTGTACAGTTTTCACAGACAAATACTGAAAGATAATAAAGAATGTTGATTATATAAAGCAACATAACATACATGGATAGTATTATAAGCAAATAAATGTTATATGCCACCAAAATATATAAAGAAGAAGAATTCTGAATTAGTGTATGAAATGTATCAGCTTCCAAAAAATATTAGTTTCTCATTTTACAAGTTTTACAATTTGAAGAGCATGAAAACATATGAATGGAGCACACTCATGGATTGGGATTGTGTACACACAAGTAAAAATGCAAACAAATTAGGTTTACATAAATATTCAGTATATTAGATGTACACATGATACCCCATATTTAATGTTCAAATTGGGATGATGAACATTCTTTTAAATGAATGTGTTATTTTGTATTGGTATCTATAGAATGCTTTTTTGTTAAACGTATTTATTCAACTTCCTAATATACATAACAATTATATGTATGAATATGTATTTGTTTTGTCAAAACATGAAATTTCTTTCTTCTTTTCTTTTTTGTCAGTCATGGGGCTTGAACTCTGGGCTTGGGCGCTGTCTCTCAGCTTTTACAGCTCAAGGCAAGCGCTATACCACTTGAGCAACAGCACCACATCCGGTTCCCTAGTGGTTTATTGAAGATAAGAGTCAGAAAGACTTGGAAAAAATTATATTAAGTGAAGTAAGCCAGGCCCAAAGAAATATAGATCCCATGGTTTCCCTTATTTGCAATAACTAGTATATATGTGAGACAAACAGAAAAGGACAGATAAGTTGATGTTAGGTGAAATGAACCCCAAGATAAGTATTCAAATGTTTTTTTTTTCTTTCTTGGGATTGTTTCTAACATACTTATAATTTCTTTGTTGCTTTGTATGTTCCTCCCCCACGGTATAACACCTGCTTTCATTGTATTTGATGTTGGTATAATTTGTGGAGCGGAAGTGAAAAAAAAAACCAAATCGTTTAAATAGGGATACAGGTGGATCCATTGCAATAATGCGATGTACAAGTCGTTATGTTGAAAAACGAACATTACAACTTTGGTTTGGGGGGGGCGGTGTATGGGGGGGGGACTGGGAAAGGATGGGAAGGGGAAACAAAGGAGGAGGCAACAATGCTTGATAAGAAATGTACTCATTACATTGCCCAAGTAATTGCAACCCCTCTGTATAGTATTTTCACAATTAAAAAAAAAAAAGTCTCACGGATTTTCCCACCAGGGCTGGCTTTGAACCGTGATCCTCAGATCTCAGCCTCCTGAGTAGCTAGGATTACAGGCATGAGCCACTGACACCCGACTATGAAATTTCTTTAATGTGCATTGTCTTTTCTATCTTTGAGAGAAAAAATGTGAGAAATAGATATGAAAGATGCATGTATGCAATATATATGCTATATGCTTGTTTGTATCTAACTATCCATCATCTATCTATAATCTGTCTGATTATCCATCAAGTGCTTGATATATATTTATATTTTGTAAATGATTGAACTTTACTTTTTTACTGAGAAAATTTAAATATAAAAGCACACATATGTTGCTAAGAATCAATGCTGAATTAAAATTTTACATTATGTGTGATCCCAACTAGTTTATAATTTTCCCTTAATTAGATTTAGCATCTGAGTTAAGCACTGCTTAATCCTATGTTGGTTTCCCAGCAACACCTCCCCCCTTAAACTCAATCGTATTTACAAGGTCCACTTGGATGTGATATTTTTTTAATCTCTGAAGTAAATTCCTGTCAGTGGTATCTTTTGGTAGGGTACAAAATATCAATATTTTATTGAATAATTAATTTATGTATAATACATAATATAATATAATACATAAAAACAAACTAATGATAACATGTTCTGTATGTCAAATCTTAATAATGGGTAGATTTATCTCCAGAAAAAATAGGATTATTAGGCTATTAAAATGATTAAGTAAACATAAAGGTCAAGCAGATGTATTCTACTTGTTATCCTTTGTATACTGACTACTTTAGAATCCTTAAAAAAATAAGAAAAAATTTAAGTACTTAAATAGGTATGTTTTATTTTAATTTCTTTAATTTAAATCTTGACTGGGATATTGATGTCATTTGATTTATTGATTCTATCCCCCTTCCTCACCTCATTCGCCACATTTTTCCCCTTACCCTCATTCTTTTCAAGTTCACTAATTTTTAAGTCTGCTTAATTTTCAGAAAAATTAAGTAACCTAAAAGTTGAAATATTATCTATAAAATTTATCAGTTAATGTCTATGCAAAACAAACAATTTCAAGTTAGTATCATTAAAATTTAACCAGATATAAAATGAAATAATAGCATAAAAGTTTATCTCCATTAAAAAATACTGAAAATATAAATATAGGCTTTAATGTCAGAGTGTTAAGAGGGCTAATCTGAATATATATTTCCTTTCATGAGAATTAATTGCTATTTTTAGAATAGTAAATGACATACCTGATTTTGAAGATGGTAATTTCATGTAAAAATATCTCGAATGAAAAATATAAAATTTATAGTTTACTCAGAAAAGATTAAAAGAAAATCTCTGAATCATTATTGCATTAGCTGGTATTAAATGAGCAAAATTGTGGGCAATAGTAGTTACTTGAGTTATACCAGTAGTTACTTCATATTTGTTTCTTTTTCATTATCACAAAATCAGAGAGAAACAACTAAAAAACTATGCACTATATTTCTGATCTCAGTCTCAGAAGGTGTGATGACAGCTGTGATATTGTGAGCTTTTTTAAAGTGATTTTTGCTGCTCTTGAGTTAAATGTCAGCCTCCAACTGAAGAGATTTGTCTCTTAAGGTTTTAGCAGTTAGTGTAATGAATAAACATCTTTGGCTCTGCTTATTCTACATTGTAGGTTTATATGTTTACTAATTTATAAGTAATTATTTAATTTAAATGTCAGGTTTAAAGAAATACTGGAGACATAGTGAAGGATTTATTGATCAACCCCATTGAGATAGCTGCCTAAGACATGGCACACTTGTGATAATCAGATCATGGTCAGTGAAGCATGTTGACAATACTACATGTCGAAAGGTATTGAACATTTGGTGAACCTCACACATCTCTAATCTGAAGAAATTAGCATATTAGGCCCGACTTCCATGGAAAGCTTTATATCATACTATATTCATGAAAACCTTATCATACTATATTCAGGAAAACTTACCCACCCCCCAGGGGGGAAACAGTAAATGCTATTCTCCTCTTCTAATACATCTTGGGCAGATTTTTATTAAAGGTGTACACAGTAACTTCACCATGCTATAGAAATGCACCAATGTTCACACTCAGTCTTTTTAAGAAAATACATGGCACCAGGCTCTCTTTCCTTATCCCTTTGTTTCTTTTGGAATTGAGTATTCACGGACCTGCTTCAGAAAAAAATAGTCTTTGGAAATGATAAAAGATATTACTGTGTTGATTAAAAATAAAATACTATTATTATATTGTTTCCAGCATTCAAATAGTTTATAATCTTTGGAAGCTAACATACAGAGGTAGGAGAATCAGTAACTCAGAGTCAGCCTGGGAAAAATGAGCAGGAGGATTCTGTCTCAAGAACAAAAGTAGAACAGAAGTGTCAAGGTCTCAAGGAACCAACTCTTGTTTTATATGGCCATCCAATGAATTCTGTCCAAACACCAGGAAAATCAATGTTAAAGCAGAAAATGTTAATTTTTCCAATCAACCAAAAGCATAAATATATATGCAAATGCAATCATTATGTTCATATATCCTTATATATGTAATATCTCATACTTCTTAGCCAGTCTAAAGTTTTTAATCCTTCATTAATATATTGTCACTATCATTTATGACAATTTTATATATTCACTCAAGAAACAAAATATTTATACACACATATACATATATATATATATCAATTAATCTACTAGCTCTCAAATATTTTCACTCTCTATAACCTTAAGCTCCAGAGCTTTAACTAAAAATCTTAGGGAATCTCAACATTGTGAACCAAATTCTTATTCATCATGGATCCTAATGCTGTTTTTTGTTTGTTTGTTTTGTTTTGTTTTTGGAAAATTGTCTCGGAATCTTTCTTAATAATTCCATAGTTCTCTACCATGTATCCCCTGATAGGTCTAATGTGTATATCCATAAAATGGTTCTCTGGATATTTCCAGGTTCATATTCAAATCTCCAAATTATAACTGCTACACTTCTGCAAAGTTTCTGCCATTTTGTAAAATTCTATGATGTCTTTATTTATTTATTTATTTTGTCTACAAATCATTTAAACCACTTTGTATGTTACTCACACCTTTTAAATAAAAAAATGAAATATAAGTTTTAATACTTGCTTTTACACTGTACAGTCTTTTAAAATAGATTATATATGATCAATGTCTTTAGACAGTCCTGTCCTGGTAGATATTTCTTTTTATTTTAATTTTTTATCGTCAAGGTGATATACAGAGGGATTACAGTTGTGTAGGTAAATTAATAAGTGCATTTCTTGTCAAATTTGTTACCCCCACCTCATTTTTCTCCCACTTTCACTCCCCTTCAATTCCCCTCTCAATTATTCATATCATTTCCACCATATTGTCTTGTGAATATCAGTGTTGCATTAGTTTCACCTTTATCCTTTGTCTCACCATTCTATTCTTCCCCTTCCCTTCCCTAATTTAGATAAATGTATATACAATGCCAGGTACCAAAACCAAATACAGTGACAACAGGGGATATCCTATAGGGGGAAGAATATACAAAAGAAGCAAAAATAAAGAAAATCCATGTATGTTTGCAGTGTCAATTTTCAGTTTTACAATTGTAGTTCACTACAGAACATATGAAAGAAAAAATTAAAAAGCCAATACTTTCAATACTTCATAATTAACATAAAAACTGTAAAATGTATGGTGAAAATTGGCAGAAAATATAAACTTTAACATGCATTATCATAGAGAAAGAATACAAATCCTGGAAAATACTACAAAATAATTATTGAAATATATATGTATGTAAAAATTATACACAGATAATAATTATACATAACCTGATAGATATTAAATGTGTCTATAACAATATATATGCTAATGAAGGGTAAACATACATATACCTTTATGGAGATACATACATATGTATCTTTGTACATATACAGGGTACAAAAGTACATAGATAGATAGATATGCGTAACAAAAGCATGGCAAATATTTTATATTCATTCTATTGAGAAAAATGCTCAGTGTATTCAATATATCATGTAAAAATTGAACTACATAACTTGAGGGTGGTATGCCAAGGGGGAAATGGAGGAAAACAAGTGAAGATGCATTATACTCATATCCTGATATATAGAACTGAAGCTTCTTTGTGGAATTACTTAATAATAAAATATTCAAAGATAAGTAAAATCAGAATTTATCTTTATAATTGCTCATGCTGCAATGTCCATTGGTTCAGATATCGTAAATTTCTGAGTTCAAATTTTAGTTGAACTTTGTACCCAATTTTACATAAATTTTAAAAACTGATCTATCATTTTTATAATTTTCTGATAGTGAGTACATTTCTTATCAAGCATTGTAGCCTCTTCCTTTGTTTACCCTTCCCATCCCTTCCCATGCTCCCTCCCTCCCACCCATCCCCCCCAAGTTGTAAAGTTCATTTTTGACATGACAACTTGTACTTCTCATTATTGCAACTCACTATCTTGCCCATGTAATTGTAACCCCTCTGTACAGTATTTTCACAATAAAAAAAAAAAGAAGAAAAAAAAATCAGAGCAGAAAAATTTTTTTTTCTGAAAGTATAGTAGCAGAAAGATAATCAATGTATGCCTAGATGTCTGTGCTCATGCTAGTAGAAAAGATACTTTAAGAAACTCTCCTTCAATGTGGTGGATCACACATGGACACATCATCACGAGAGAGTATAACCAGAGAACAGGCATTTTGTGCTGTTTTCTACACTTTCATGCTACCTACTGAGGAATACAAGGAAAAGTCTATCTGACCAAATGCCACCAGTACTGGACAGAAAAAGAATTTAAAATCCATAGAATGTATTTCCTAAAAGGACAGCACTAAACCTTCAAAAACAGCAACTGTTAACAAAGGAACTCAAAGATTAAATGTGGAATAAAATTCTGATGTCAATAACATATCAATATATTGTGTGCCTGTACCTGTATTTATCTTCAGGTATTTGGAAATAGTTTATATTACACACTTTCATTATACACATTAATTTAGATTTTCAGATAAAGTGAATAAAAGATTTGCAATTTAGCTCCTAAATTATGTTACAGCGTGCATTCTATTTTTACTTAAATTTAAATTCCTAAATAGATACAAATGTATATCAGTAAGTGTAATTTATACTATCTACAAAATAATATCTTTATATTTAATATTATGTGGAAATACAATTTTAAAGTTATTCTGAGAAGATAATAAATTTTATATTTATTTCTCTCAGGCTTTCTGATGTATTTAAGATACTGTTAACTGACACATTTCCAGAACATATCTCCATTTTAACAGTAGATAACAGCACACCAATTGCAAAAATTAATTTTTTGCAAATATCATCTAATGCATGCCAAGCTTCACACTGTTGATTGTTGCATTGACCATAGTGCTAATTATATGTTTAAGATCTTATTTTAAGTTTATGTTCTTCTTTCTTTGGAGAAACATCAAAACAATCTTGTATGGTAGTAAGTTGTTATGTAAGCCTAATGCTATTTACAGCAAAATTCTTCAAAAGTGTCACAGTATGGGGCTGGGAAGGTGGCTCAGTGGTAGAGCGTTTACCTTGCATGCATGAGGTCCTGGGTTCGATTCTTCAGCACCACATAAGCAAAAAGAAAAAAGCCGGAAGTGGCGTTGTGGCTTAAGTGGTAGAGCGCTAGCCTTGAGCTGAAGAGCTGAGGGACAGCGCCCAGGCCCAGAGTTCAGGCCCCACAACCGGACCCAAAAAAAAAAAAAAAGTGTCACACTATTGTACTTTAAATATTTTCCACTTGTTTATTTAATTTCTGTAGGTTTAATTTCTGTGGAAAATTCCATTGAATAATTTTATTGATGAAGACTGAAGAAATAATCCATTAGCTGACCAAGTTCTTTATGCTGGCTAAAGAATGCTTTTATTTTTACTATCTTTTTCTCATGCCAAAATCCACAAAGCACTTAAAATGAGTAATATGTATTAATATGTCAGTATAGTGTCTGTGGTATTTGATACCTAGTTAGCATTTTTATTGAACTCCTGTGTTAACATTTTCAGAAATGGACTTTTATTAATTACCAATTTAAATCTATACTTTGATACCATGGTCACTATTAAATGGGTCATTTCGGCAGTAATAGCTCTTCCTACGAGCAATACTTCAATTTCAGCAGATTTCAGTGTTAATAATTAAAGTGTGCATGTACCACAACCTATTTGTCATGGTAACTAGACAGCATGAGACATTAACATGATTCTGCTCTTGATGAAAGACACCACTCTATTCCATTGCTACTTTCAAAGGAATTCACTTCTCTTAATCTGCTCTAATTAGGGGAAAATGGTTATTTACCTGTCATGTAAAAATAATAATTTCATATCTTAACAGTAATCTAGGGAGGTATGATTGCTAAATTTGCTAGTTGACTCTGTAGGAAATATTACATATAATTTATTATAGCTGTTTAATTAGTTCTGCAAAATCTATCACTGGCATCGTTAAGGTCTAAGAATATTCCTCTGTGAATATTCATCCTCAAGAAAGCTCAATGTGCACATTTCTTTTCCCCTTATATTTTCTTATTGCCTACCTTGTTTCCTGAGGAGCTAAGTAACGATCTGAAGCAGTGGGTTATAAAATAGTGTTTTGTTTTTTGTTCTTATTAAGTTTTTTTTAGATCAGCTTTTTCTTGATTAGTATACCTGTAGGATCTGGAAAAGTTTACTTATGTTCATAGAGACATAGTTTTCTATTGAGTTTTATTTAACTACAAGTACTATTTTAGAGTACTTGTCTACCTCAAATCAAAGCTAACATTCAACAAATAATTCAACTCTAGAATATGTAGCTTGTTATGTATGTAGAAATATATTAAGGAAGTATGTTTTCTTAATCTCAGATGGGTTATAATCTCATTATGTCAATTTATTTTAAATGAATAAAAATGGAGTAGATTAAATTTACATAAAATTTTAGCTATATATACTGGAGGTAGAATAAAAAAATAAAAAATAGTCCTTTAAAAAAGTTTGTACACTAGAATTTTTATTTAAAAATATTTTAGGTTCACATACCACCCATCGAAACACAACATATATTTTTACATCTTACATTATTATGTGGAAGTACAATTTTATATTTAAAATTACTATAAAATCAAATGAAAATGATTAATTCTCTAACCATAGTTATGAAAACAGATCACAAACTTAATGTTTCTTCAAATATATTTGGAACTCAATTTATGAAATGCCTAATTATTCAATTATGAACCATTTTATTAGTTTCCAAAAAGTTTTAAGTTTCATTGTTTTTACTAGGAAGTAAATGTCTAACCGAGATATTATGTGTATTGCTTGTAGGAGAAGACAGTTGTTTTCTGGTTGATCTGGCTTCATTTCTTAGGCATTCTTTCTATGAGAACTATGAATTATTTTATAAGTCAATTCCTCACTAATCCATGCAACATGTTAGAATTGGATATCAACTTTGCATAAGATTGAATAGGTTAAGGTCAGAGTTCTCACCTTTCACATTATTGAAAGTTTGGGAAATTTAGATCTCCTGTGTCCATAATGTTCTATGTTTTATGGGGTGTTTATTAGGATTCTTGAAGCTATCAATTAGGTGTCCATCTTGCTGCTTAGTGGTGATCAGACACATACTGCAGGTATCTCCTCCAAAACCAAAATCACCACCAGTGAAGAATGAATCGCCTAAGGACATTCATAGTATTTTTTCCAGAGTTTGAAGTAGAAATTGAGCTGTTTCATAGAAGACAGCTTCTAGAGAGAATATGGGGATTATTTTTCTTCTTCTATTTCTAAGACAGCACAGTGAGATTGTAGCATTAAGATTTCTTTTACTCTCAATACTCAGAACCTAAAAAAGGTACTTTTATTTCTTCTTTTTATTAATAAATTTTTAATGTGAAAATATCATACAGAATGGTTACAATTACATGAGCAAGGTAATGAGTACATTTCTTATCAAGCATTGCTGCCTCCTCCTTGGTTTCCCCTCCTTTGTTTCTCCTTACCCTCCCTGCCCTGCATTCTCACCCCCACCAAACTTGTAAAGTTCGGTTTTCGACATAACGACTTGTACATTTCATTGTTGCAATGAGTCCACCTATATCCCTATTTAAGCAATTTGTTTTTTCCCTTCCCCTCACCAAATTATACCAACATCAAATACAGTGAAAACAGAAATTATACCATGGGGGAGGGACATATAAAGCAACAAAATAAATCACCTAATAAATATGTTAGAAACAATAGCAAGAAAGAAAAATAATTTGAGTCCTTATCTTGGGATTCATCTTGCCTAACATAAACTTATCTGACCACCTTTTCTGCTTATCTCAGACATATACTAGTTATTGCAAATAAGTGAAACCATGGGACCTATGTTTCTTTGGGCCTGGCTTACTTCACTTAATATAATTTTTTCCCAAGTCTTTCCATTTCCTAACAAATGGGGCAATATCATTCTTTCTGATGGAGACATAGAATTCATTTAGGAATCTGGCTTAGTGGTGGAGTGCTTGCCTTGGAGGCATGAAGCCCTGGGTTTGATTCCTCAGCACTACATTAAACGGAATAGGCCTTAAGTGGTGCTGTGGCTTAAGTGATAGAGTGATAGCCTTAAGCACAAAGCCTTTCAGGGACAGAGCTATAAATAAATAAATAATAAATAAATAAATAAAATCTAAAAATTAATAAAAAAGAAAAGATTGGACAGAGCTGAGGATGAAACAAACTCGGATAGTGAGGGAATAGATAAAGATCCTGGAATATTACACCTTTAGATAACTCAGTCAGTCATTGCTCTACTTATCTTCTGTAGTTTTCCTATTTAGGTAGAAAGTAACTTTTGTTGGTTTTCAAGCCAATCAAACTCTTATTTTGTATGTAAACATACCCAAATGTTACTAAGTATGTATTTTATGTAACTTAAAAATATTTTCTAAATCTACATGTCTTATTTTTATTTTATTTTGACTTTGTGGATTTATTGAAAGATCAGTTTTTATTACCAAAAGTCAAACCGATAAATATTAACCTGAAAATCCATGACTCAGACATCATCCTAATTTAAGAATTGCTTCATCTCCAAAATTAATAAGTGCAATATAGTCTAGTTTCAGTTAAAGCTAAAGCAGATGTTTTTTGGTTATGTTTGCCAAAGAGAGGATTTCTATTTTTCTTGCAACTTTGATTTTATTTTCTACTTTATGGTAACTGTTTTCAGACTGACTCCAAGGTTTGTAACTTACTTTTCTGGATTAGTTCTACCAAATATTGTTGAAATTCAGATATATCAAAAACCAGTCTACCATAGCGACATGAATCATAGCACTTCATGGTCTCAAAGCTTAAATAACAAATTTTGAGGATGAAGAAATTCCCTTGTCTATTGAGTAAATTGTGACCTTTATCTTAAAAGGAAGCACTGTGCCCAAGATGATATTCTCTATCTTCTTTATCCCCGCTGAATAAAGAGTAGCAATATTTTCTTTACCTATTCTTAAGTTTAAGTTTTTATTTACAATAAGGTATTTTTATTCAACCTTCATGAAATACAAGTCTGGCATGAAATCTCAGGAATGTGGAAATCCATATATTCAATCTTTCCCTTTCCTTATATTCACAAAATATGATTATACAGAGAATTTAGAGTTGCTTTATTTTCATAATAACACTTCTTTGAAAACCTTTTTATAGGATAAACATGTTTGAAAATTAAAACTGATCTGCAGAGGTAAAATTGTTTTCATGTCAAACTATCACATGTTTTGACCTCAAATATTATCTTTCTATGTTAGAACCTTAGTACTTTAACAACAAAGTTTTGTTTTGTTTTGTTTTCTTGGTTTTGCTTTTCGATTCTTTAGCATGCAGGACTTTCCTACAATGGTAATTCTATTTTCCACATCTCCTCTATCTTTTGGAAATCTTTTATCTTTCTTTTACACCTTCTAAGTTATAATCAATAATGATAATGGCTCCCTTGTAAATACTATTCAATTTCTTGTCCTGTGTCACCTTGTCCTACCTGCTTAACAAAACCAACTTTTAATTAGATCCCATTTTATGCTATTCTGACTCTGAATGTCTGACTGAAAATGGTGAAAACACACAATCATCCCAACCTGTTCTTCATTTTGTTGTCTTAGTGTGAGCTTCAAGGTGACGCTGTGTGCTGCCCGCAGAATCAAAGTAGGTGCTATTGGAATTCCACAATGATAAATTGTACTTCACAGACAAAGGATGAAGAGAAAGAGCTCATAGACAGGCCACAAGGAAGCATGAGGGCATTGCAGGAAAGACACATTGTAGGCAGGGATAGGGACTGGCAATAAAATACAGAAAGCCTGCTATCATAGCTTATATCTCGTCTTTAGCAGCATTTCATGATTGGCGAGCAAAATGGAAAATTTCCCTTCTTTTTCTTATGTAATTTCTTCAGTGTTTTCAGAGATAATAGCCTGCATTTCTTTTCTGTGAACATTTTTCTGTTATCTATTTCATGTTGCATTCCTTTATTCCAGATTACAGCTTCAACATAGCAGTGTCCAGCCTCCACAATGAAACACGTGGTCCCTCCCATAATCGTTACTGCTAATGGTCACAATTAGTCACTTTCTTCTTAATGGGTTCACTAAGAACTAGCACTTTAATCACTGCAAAAGAAGTGACTACAAATAGCCCAAAGCACAAAGGAACTGTTGTAACCACAATCATTTTAATTAATGAATGGAAACAAGGGAAATACAAGCCTTGTGAGTTATTAGGAATGTCTCCCTCATATTCCATTGTTTGCATTATTGTTAATTCAACAAGCAATAATTAGTAAAGTGTTATATTTAGATATCATAATTGCATACATTTTATTATTTTATATTGTCTCACATTGCATATAAAAATCATTTTGGCATCTGAGAGAGTGAGCCTAAGTATTCTCCCAATATAAGACTCCAGAAGGGAATATACATTATACAGTCTTCTTTTGCTATTCTGTATACCCTGAATTGTAAGATTTACATAAGTGTATACCTTATAAAAAGAAAATAAAGAAACAAAAGATAAGCTAGTACATATTAATTAGAAAGGACCCAAAGGTTTAATTCAATCTCTGATTTTATTTCAATCCTTGACAATTTAACATTTCTGAATCACTGAAATCTGTAGAAACACTGATATTTACAAAAAGATTTTGTTTTATATGATATTTTATCATTTTACTTCGAGCAATCTATTTGCTTATGTTAGAGCTTATGCAAATGATTAAAAATATGCCAATTATTAATACAATTATTCAAATTAATCATCTTCTATTTATATCCAAATATATCGTCAGTTACTGTGCTTCACTAAAGAAATTATGTGTTTGTAAAATTGTGTCTAAAATACATTTTAATAGCTGGGTGCTCATGGCTCATGCCTGTAATTCTGGCTGTTCAGGAGGTTGAGATCTGATGAGGATCGCCATTGAAAGCCAACCTGGGCAGGAAAGTCTGTGAGACTCTTACAACTAATAAACCACCAGAAAACCAGAAATGGCGCTGTGGCTCAAGTGGTACAATGCTTGCCTTGGGCTGAAGAGCTCATGCAAAGCACCCAGGTCCAGAGTTGAAGCCTTACTACTGACCGGAAAAACAAAACAACAAACAAAACAATATTTTGACGAAATGATGTGTATTTCAGTAGGTCTATTATTTTAGGAAAAAAAAATATAATGATAACCCCTAGCCTCTCCTTAAGAAACTTGTATTTTTATAATAATGATCTGGATGTAAATCTACTGGAATGAAAGGAAACACAGTATTATCAAAGGCAAAACTAGTATACATAACTCAACTAATTTCTTACAGACATATTAATTTTCTAGTGTTTAGTGCTATTTAAATTCTATGTGTGAATGAAGTTTATTGATTGTATGGCATGTTACATTCATTTTTGACAACAACTACCAAAACAACAATAAAAGTAAAAACAAAAAATGATGTTTAACTTGTTCCATATTCCCTTGGAATGTTACTGTTTATTTTTTCACGATTAAATTAGTTTCAGATATTTTTTTGGAAATTATATTTAAATTGAATGAACCATTGAAATGCAAAAAAGCAATAAGAAATGAATTCTCTTACATTTTATTAATGCAACATTAATTTCTTTACCTTTTTTAATGTATCACATAAGAAAAACAGATGAGTATTAGAAAATATCAGCACATTCATTTCAAAGCATTAGAAGTCCAGTTTCAACAATTTATTGCTTATAAAATTTAGAAAAAATATAAACAGAATTAGTTGAAAGGAACAGATAACTACAGAAACAACATCCCCTTTTTGTTTTTCTTTTTAGTTTACAAGTTCAATTGTCTGCTAGTTTAGGGAGACAGTTTTATTAAAGCGATCCTTAAACAAACAAAAGGAAAGACTAATATCTTTATTTGTACTGTACAGTCAGAGTTACCCATAACTTCCTTGTTTCAGGCCTAATTTTTTACAGATATTTAATTAAAAGGCATCTCTATGTGTTATTAGTTTGTGTGGGTGTTTGTGTGTGGGTGTATGCATGTGTATCATTTCATTGTCAACCTCTCCTAGTCTTTTCACATGATATAGTCTCAAAATCCCCTTCCTCATAGATGAAGCTACATGTTTTGCCTCTGTATAAAGATTGTCACATCTGCCTTTATAAACAGGATGAGACATGTTAGCATTCACACCACAAACATTAACTACACATCGTCAACTTTTGATCATATGAGCATTGAAACATTACACTATCAGTTAGTTGCTGAATAGTAGCAATACTTAATCATATGAATGTATGCATTGCTATATATTCCTTTGAAACATGCATATATGTAGGTTCCATATGCTCCTTATATTTGAAATTAATATATTTTCTACTTCACTAGTAAAAGTCATTGATTTGTGGAAAGTACATCTCAGAGAAATATTCATATTTTTTTGTAAAATTAACTTTGCACAAGACTGAAAATAATCAAATAAAATTAAATCTCTTTAAATAGCAACATGTTCTCTATTTCTGAGGGGGTGCTTAACTTCCTTATAATATCTTGTTAAATTGTACTGTATTTAAATTAAGAAAACTATAAATTAAATTTGATGATGGATCAAAAGATGATTCCTATTGTTTATGATGAGGGTTTTTAATACATGCATAAGTAATCTTTATTTTTAATATAAATTCATAGTCCAAAGTATAAAACAATTGATAGCTAATATATTCTGGGACTTTTCTCTCCTGTGTGGACTTCCAAAATGTATTAATTTTCTCCTGGGCTGATTTAGAATTTTTTTATTTTATTTTATTGTAAAGGTGATATACAGAGGAGTTACAGTTACATAAAAAAGGTAATAAGTACATTTCTTGTCGAACAGTGTCACCCTGTCCTAGAAATTATTTTTTGTTGAATTGCTTCATAAGAATTAATTCTAATCATTGTTCTTTAATTACAGAAAATATTCTTTTGTCCTTTTTCAACTTTAAATTACCTCTTCATTTTTTCATAAGATCTAGTGAAATTTAGGGACACAATGCAGTTGTTTTGGGATAGCTGCATGATATTAAAATGCATGTAATGGAAACATATATAATGAAAGTTGTTATAAAATAAATTAATTTTCTTAGTATAATTATATGTAAATTTGGAATTGTTACCCATGAGTGTATAAAAATTGATAAATTTGCTAAATATTGTGTAATCTATTTTTACATCACTCTGTATTATACAAAAATTTTTAGTATAAGCTGAATACTTATTATGTCATATTATTCATAAAATGAAGAATCACAAATGTGAATAAAGAAATATTTTCTCAAAACAATACTTTAATATTGCTTTCAAAATTATTAAGAACATATTAGGAATATAAAGTTTAATATGTGTCCTACAGTTTAAAAGATTAATAATGTTGTTACTGCAAAATGGAAAGGCAGATAGATGATAGATAGAAAGATAATGGATAGATAGATAGATAGATAGATAGATAGATAGATAGATAGATAGATAGATAGATCATCCCAATGAGTTCCAAGCCCTTAAAAAATAATTATACTTTATTCCTTGCTTTTTATCAGTCAATATTCATACAAGAAAACTAAAATGACAGCCACTCTTTAACAAATTCTATCACATACTGATGAGGAGAAAAAACAAAGTAATAAATATATTATAATTTTATATGTTTCTAAATATCTTCTAAGTTAATTTTTGTATCCAGACTTTATTCTCTCTGACCAGGAGTCTCTATCTATATCCAGACCTAGATCTAGATCTGTATCTCTATATAGGTATTGTCTTGCCTTTCTTTTTCTTTTTCTTTTTTTTTTTGTCGGTAGTGGGGATTTAACTCTGGATCTGGACGCTGTCCCTGCACTCTTCAGCTCAAGGCAAGCACTCTACACCTTGAGCCACAGCATCACTTCTGGTTTTCTAGTGATTTATTGGAGATCAGAGTCTCAGGGACTTTTCTGTCTAGACTGGCTTTGAACCACGATCCTCAGATGTCAGCCTCCTAAGTAGCTAGGATGACAGGCATGAGCCACCAGCGCCCAGCTACCTTTCTTTTTCTATTCTTGGGAATTGTATACTTTTTAACTATTTACGAAGAATGAAAACTAAGGGATTATAAAGTTTGTTGGGCCATAATTGATATATATGTTCTCAATCATCCTCATCATTCCCGTTATTTTGTGTTCAAAAATCTTATCAACTATAGTTTTAAGGATTGTGATTCATACACACTAGATGATCAAGCAAGTGTGATCTTATATTCAATGTACATTATGTACATTGAGCTACATACCTTGAGGGTAGGGTTGGGAAAGAGAATAATGGAGGTGGGGGGAGGATGGCAGAAGTGAAAATGATCAAGATGCATTGTACTCATAATCTGACTTACTGAATTGTAACATCTTTGTGTCACTACTTAATAGTAAAATATTTACAAATAAATTATTATAAAGAAAAAGAGCAAAAAAGAGAATGCTCAATGAGAAGTCTTTCTCAAAAATAATTCAAATTATGGTGGTGAAACAGGCAATAAAAAAGTCTCTACATGTGTGCTTTCTATTTATTTCCTTTAGTTTTCCTACTGAATTCTTCACAATTTTAACCCCACCACAAACAGGAAAAGTAATCCACTTGGTTTCCTACTAATACCCAATCCCAAGAGCAAAGACTAACATATTAGCATTGTCTCACTCTCTTTTCTTCTCTATCTTGCTTTTCCATTTAATATAAATAAAAGTATCAAGTTTGGCATCACCAAAATGTGTTGTATATTAGGTACTTGGTATTAGTCTTCTTATATGTGTAATGTACTCAATTATTGGTAAAATACACATAAAATTTATTAATATTACTTAAAAAGTGTTAAATATTATGAGGCACAGTGACAAATTTCAAACACTAGATCCATGATTTAAGCTAAAGCAATCTTAAAAATGGTGAGACTTACTTGAAATTATTCTCATATTTAATGAAAACAAAAATTGGGTGTTTGTTTTGATATAGAAAAGCGTTAGTAGAAATCAGTGTTCAACATCCACACTACCAATGAATAGAGGAGTGTAGGATGTACACCATATCCATGACTGTCTTCCTTTCAAATTTTTAGTATTATTATTATTGCTTAATTTTCCTTTAAATAATTGCACTTGCATGTGAGCCAATATAAGATCAAATTAAAAGAGCTCAGCAGATCATTGATCAGCCCTGTAAATAGGGTTCTTAATGTTCTGGAGGAGAGTAAATATCTGATGTTTCTACTGTGAAAGATTTCTAGCTATAGGTTAGCTCCACACATCTTCCTAACTACTACATACCTAATACATCCTGGTATTCATCTCATAGTTTCAATGTACTTAATTTAGGAATGCCATATTTAGTTGGATTGAAATAATAATAATAACAAGTAATTTGATCAGTCATTCAAGTTTCACAAGATTATTTTAAACAATGCTGACAAATCATTGTTGAAGACTCCCATTAAAATTTATAACATACATTTTAGATTAGTTACATCACCTAATTGTCAAAACATCTGTGTGATTTGGTAAGAGTAATATTCCACATTTTAAGATGAAACACTATTCAAAGACATGGAAATTTACCAAGTTCATACCACCAGAAAACAACTGACTCTAAAGTATTAATCATCATTGTTCTATTAATTCTAATCAGAAAAAAATCACATCTTGCTAAATATATTAATAGTTAATATGTCATATATGCCTTATATCTGTATTATAACCTTGACTTCAATATTTATTGCTGTTTTTCCTTTTTAAAAAAAACAATTTAGTTGATTTTATTGTATGAGTGATTTTAGAAGGGTTACAGTTACATAAGCAAGGTAATGAGTACAATTTTTGTCAAACTTTTATATCTATAAAATTAATAAGTAGATAACTACTACCAGTGAGCCAGTGGCTCATGCCTATAATCCTAGCTACTCAGGATGTTGAGATCTGAGGATTGCGGTTCAAAGCCAGCCTGAACAGGAAAATCCGTGAACTCTGTTTTTTCAAGGATAGCGCTTTACCACTTGAGCCACAGCGCCACTTCCGGCGTTTTTCTTTTTGCTTATGTGGTGCTTAGGAATCAAACCCAGGGCCTCAGGCATGCAAGGCAAGCGCTCTACCACTGAGCGACCTTCCCAGCCCAAAAATCTGTGAACTCTTATCACCAATAAACCACCAGAAAACTGGAAGTGGTGCTGTAGCTCAAGTGGTAGAACACTAGCCTTGAGCTAAAGAGCTGAGGGACAGCGCTCAGGCCCAGAGTTCAGGCCCCACAACCGACCAAAAAAAAAAAAAAAATTAGACTTGCATTCTAAATAAACATTGGAAACACTCCCAAATAACTTTTCAGTTATAGTAATTGGTAAACGGAATAAAATTATATAATATATTCTAAGATAACTATATTGCAGCTGTTATTATGGGATAGGTTTTCAAAGTAAAAAAAAAGATCTGATTATCAATATATGTTCCACCCTTTTAAAAATGGATCCATGTTTAGTCAGAATGCCCTACTTGTGTTGGGGACTTGGCACAGTTGGCAGAACTCTAGCCCTTGAGAGAAAGTGTCAGGTACTGAGTTCAAGTGCTGACATCAGAACTATAAAAAGAATCACTTTCTTGTACTGATGCATATAAAACCTTAGTTTCAAATGCCTGACAAATGTTTCGACTGGGTCCAGTGGTAGAGTGCTTGCCTTGAATACATGAAGCCCTGGGTTTGATTCCTCAGTACCACATAAACAGAAAAAGTGAGAAGTGGTGCCTTTACTAACCTTGAGCACAGAGAGGCTCATGGACGTAAACCAGGTCCTGAGTTCAAGCCCCAGCACTGTCAAAAAAAAGATGTTTAGATAACATTTCTTTCATCACCATCTACTTATAAGCATCAATTCAGATCATGACAAGTCCAGAATTTAGTAAGGACAAAGACAAAAATAAATAAAATGTAATAAATACATTGTACGTCATCATATTGACATCTGAACTGACTCCTATGTTTCACAGCAAACTTATTTTCAAGTGCTGATGCATGAATATGTCAGACACTATATATTTTAATACTCCATGTAACTAAAACCAAAAATTACATCTGAAACCGGGGAAATAAAGATGTACTCAGAATTGATCAGAAAAATTAATGTGAAGTAACGGAAACCATGGGAGCTATGTTTCTTTGGGCCTGGCTTACTTCACTAAATGTAAATTTTTCCAAGTCTTTCCATTTCCTAACAGATGGGGCAATGTCATTTTTTCTGATGGAGCCATAGAATTCTATTGTATGTATGTGCATGCATACATATATATGCATATATATATATATATATATATATATATATATACCACAGTTTTTGATCCATTCATCTACTGAGGGGCATCTGAGTTGGTTACATATCTTAGCTATGATAAATAATGCTCCAATAAACATGGTTGTGCTGGTAGCAATAGTGTGGCCTTGTTTGTGATCATTCCGGTAAATGCCCAAAGTGGGATTGCTGGGTCATAGGGGAGCTCTATGTGGAGTATTTCGAGTAACCTCCATAATGCTTTCGAAAGTGGTTGAACAAATTTACACTCCCACCAACAATGAAGTAGGGTTCCCTACTGGCCACATCCTCTGCAGCATCTGTTGTTATTAGAGTTCTTGATTATAGCCATTCTAACTGGGGTGAGGTGGTATCTCAATGTTGTTTTGATTTGCATTTCTTTTATGGCTAAGGATGTTGAGCATTTCTTCATATGTCTATTGGCCATTTTTATTTCCTCTTCAGAAAAGTTTCTCTATAAGACTTTAGCCCATTTTTCTATGGGGCAGTTGTTTCTTTGAGGATTTGTTACTGGGGAATATAATTTTTTGAGTTCCAAATATGTATAGTGAAGATCTTCTAATCCGTGGGCTTTCTATTGATCTTGCTAGCTATGGCCTTTGCCATGCAGAAGCTCTGCAATTTCATGCAATCCCATTTGTCCAAACATTCCTTGATTTGTTGTGTTTCTTGGTCTCTATTAAGAAAATTTCTGCCTGTGCCAAGGAGACCTAGGGTTTCTCTTATTCCGTCCTGTAATGTTTTCAGAGTGTCTGCTTTCACTCCAAGGTATTTGATCCATTTGGAGTTGATTCTGGTGCAGGGTGACATATAAGGATCTAGCACTAGTTTTCTATATGTGATTAATCAGTTTTGCTAGCATCATTTACTGAAGAGGCTGTCTTTCTTCCATTCTATTTTTTTTAGCTCCCTTATCGAAGATTAGATGGCTATAGGTCTGTGGTTCATTTCTGGGTTTCCAATTCTATTCCATTGGTCCAGAGGTCTGTTCTTGTGCCAGTATCAAGTTGTTTTGATTACTATGGCTTTGTAGTGGAGTTTGAAATTTGGTTTTTATATTCCTCCAGCACAGTTCTTGCTGTTAAGGATTGTTTTAGCTATTCGGGGTCTTTTATTGTTCCACAGGATTTTTTGATTGTCTGTTCTATTTCATTGAAGAATGAGATTGGAATATTGATAGGTATCACATTGAATTTGTAGAATGGCTTTGGAAGTATTGTCATTTTCACTATGTTAATTGTTCCAATCCAGGAGCATGGGAGGATTTTCCACTTCTTATGTTCTGCTTTAATTTCCTTTCTAAGGTTTTTAAAGTTTTCATCATAAAGATCCTTCACTTCTTTAGTTAATTCCTCGGTATTTTATTTTTTGTGTGACTATTACAAAAGAAGTTGCTTTCCTGATTTCAGCCACGCTCTTTTCATTGTTGGCATACAGAAAAGCAATTGATTTTTGAGGGTGAATTTTATACCTTGCTACTTTGCCAGAGATTTGAATCCATTTGAGTAACTAGTACATGTGTAGGACAAGCAGAAAAGGTCAAAAGCTGTGTACATATGACCATATAAGATGATGTTAAGCAAAATGAACCCCAAGTTAGAGACACAAATAACTTTTTCCTCTCTTGTTATTGTTTATAATGTATTTATAATGTACCATGTGACTTTTTTGGTTGCTTTGTATGTTTTTCCCCCACGTTATAACCCCTATTTTCACTATATATGATGTCAGTGCCCTGCATCTTGTATGTACACTTCTCTAATTGGAGGAAGGGAAGGAAAAAACAAAATGCTTAAATAAGGTTAAGGGTTGAGGCATTATAACAACGATATGTACAAAACACTATGTTGAAAGCAAACTTTACAACTTGGGGGGCAGGGTAGTAATTGAGGAGGGAAGGAAGAGACGGGAGGGGGAAAACAAAGGAGGAGGCAACAATGCTCAATAGGAAATGTACTCATTACCTTGCTCATGTAACTGTAACCCCTCTGTACAGCATTTTTACAATTCAAAATGTACAAAAAATAATGTCACATACTTAATAATCTGGGTGCTGCAAATGTATCTCATTGACTTTCATGCATGAGGTCCTGAAGTGCACTCATTGATGAGTTATTCTTACAAAAGTATGAAGTTATTCTTAGATATGTGTTAATTTGTAGAAAATGGTATGGAATACTGGACAAAAAGTATGACTTTAGCTTTTATATTAAAGAAGTAATATATTTCAAAATTTGTCAAATTTTAAAGTTATATGAGCATGGGGCAATAAAAATAGAATACAATTTCTACAGAATAATAGGCAGAATATAGCAGTGAAACCTTTATAGATTAAGCTATAACTTATATGAATATATAAATAACATATGAATAGAGGAATATAAATGCAAATAATATTTTTATAGAAAGAATTAAAAGTGATAAAAATACAATGGTGTGATATATATTGTAGGCATCCATTAAATATGTTGTTATACTCAGTATATCTTTTGAAGTTGAAAATTTTCATTCCTATTTCATGTTAGCTAAGAATTTAGAGATTATTGCAAATAAGGGAAACCATGGGACCTAAGTTTCTTTGGGCCTGGCTTACTTCACTTAATATAATTTTTTCCAATCTTTCCATTTCCTAACAAATGTAGCAATGCCATTCTTTCTGATGGAGGCATAGAATTCCATTGTGTATATATTCCATATTTTCTTGATCCATTCATCTACTGAGGGGCTTCTGGGTTGGTTCTCTGTCTTAGCTATGGTAAATAATGCTGCAATAAACATAGCTGTGCTGATAGCTTTAGTATGGTCCTGTTTGTGATCACTTGGGTAAATGCCCAAAAGTGGGATTGCTGGGTCATAGGGGAGCTCTATGTGGAATCTTTGGAGGAACTTCCATATTACTTTCAAAGTAGTTGAACAAGTTTACACTCTCACCAACAATTCAGCAAGACTCCCTTCTGTCCACATGTCCTCCAGCATCTGTTGTTATTAGAGTTCTTGATTATAGCCATTCTAACTGGTGTGAGGTGTATTTCAATGTTTTTTTGATTTGCATTTCTTTTATGGCTAGGAAGGTTGAGCATTTCTGCATGTGTCTATTGGCCATCCTTCTTTCCTCTTCAGAGAACCCCTCTGTATGGTATTTTCACAATAAAAAAATAATTTAGAGAGTATTATTATAGTATTTAGTTAGGATGTTAAGGACCATCATGAACTCTGTCTAATGAAACTATTATTACCTTAGTCGAACCCTTTTCCTATCTTAGACATGTTATTATTTGTGATGGAGAGGGTGGATTGCTGTGAAGTACATTTTACATACATATATGGAAATATAATGATAGCTCTGCACTACAAATTTATATGTTCCTTTAAGTAGTCTTACAAGGACTTGCCATTCAGGAAAGTAGATTAAAACTTGAATGCATCCTGATCAATGTCACCTCTTATATCATTCTATCCATACCTCCTAACCCCATCCCTTACCTCAATTTTCTTAATTTTGTAGGATATGCATTGCATTCCATGATGGCATTTTTCACCTTTCTCTTTGTCTACTCATTCTGTTTCTTGATCCCTGTCCCTCCAATTTTGAATATTGATTACCTGGTATTTACTTTAATGGAGTGTGAGTTAGTGTTTGTAAGGAATTACACAGTTTGACTCTCCCTATATTTAGATTACTATAATTATACTGAATAATAACCCAATATGTATACCAATACATTTATCAATTAATTCCAGATTTTACGTATTATACACAGCAGGCATCCAATTTACTTTACTTAACAAGATTCTTTTTCAAGGTCCTCCTATTCTTTTGCTAATAGTATAATATCATTCTTTCTTTCTTTCTTTTTTCTTTTTTTTAAATTTTATTTTATTTTATTGTGATATATAGAAGGTTACAGTTACATAAGTGTAGCTAATCTTAAACAATTTTATAGAAAGTCCACTCTCTTTTTTTTGGGGGGGGTCTGGTCATGGGGACTGAATTCTGGGCCTGGGCACTATCCCCACCTTCCCTCTCCCCCACCCCAGTTCAATCCCCCAAGTTGTAAAGTTCATTCCCAATTTATTGCCTTGTGAGTATCGCTGTTGCATTGGTCTCTCCATTTTGTTATTCCCTTTCCTTTGCCCAGGTCAGATATATATATATGATATATAAAAATATACATATATATACGATATATAAGGTACCAAAATCAGAAAACAGTGACAAGTCATTTGTAATAATTAGTATATATCTAAGATAGTCCTAGAAGAGGATCACAATAGCTCAATAACTATGTATATATGACCATATAAAATGATGCTAATTGAAATTAACTCCAAGATATGAAACAAGAGGGTTTTTTTTTTAATGTTTTTGTTTTCAATATCATTCTTTCTAATGCATGAGTAAAGTACCATTGTGTGTACAAACCATGCACAAATTCCATGCCTTGGCTATCGTGAGCAGTTCAACGTACATGGTTGTCCACCTGTCCTTACTCTATCCTAGTTTGTATTCTTTTAGATAAATATCCCTAGAGAGAAACTGTTGGATCACAGAGTAATTTTATATTTACTTTTTGGAAAAACTTCGATACTGCTTTCCAGAGTGGTTAAACAATTTTATGTTCCCGCAGCAATGTACTAGGGTTCATATTGTCCCACATTCACAAGAGTATCTATTGTTTGCATTCCAGACTTTTTAAAGCATGGTTTAGATATATTCCTGAATATTTCTCAAGCAGAATCAATGCTTATGCAGCCTATGTTGTTTCCCTAGTGCAAATGGTTCATGATGGTTACCATCACAACAACATTTTCAATGAACATAAAACCTTTATCATGAACTTCAAAGAAAACAGGGCACCAGTGGCTCATGCCTGTAATCCTAGCTACTCAGGAGGCTGAGATCTGAGGATCATGGTTCAAAGCCAGCCCGGGCAGGAAAGTCTGTGAGACTCTTATCTCCAATAAACCTCTAGAAAACTGGAAGTGGTGCTGTGGCTCAAGAGGTAGAGTGCTCCTCTTAAACTGAAGAGCAGAGGGATAGCACCCAAGCCCAGAGTTCAAGCCCCACCCACCACCTACAGAGAAAATAGAATTTACTTAAAACTGAATTTCAACATGTTCTTTTGGCATCCAAGATATAACTATTAACAATCATAGAAGATATATATATATGTCTGATATGAGATAACCATTTTTGGGGGAATTGATTTTGCTTCTCCTAAAAAATATAGCATTACAATTTGCATTTTAAGAATGTCATGATTTTGAAAACAATAACAATCATTAAACTTGAAAGTCAAAGTATGCTTTATATTTAAAATAATGACATACTTTGCTCTCTTCAGTCACACTCAAGATTTGTAAATGTATATAGCCCCCTGGGCCAGCATCTTGTTATATACATTACAAATTAAGTGAGCCACAAAAATATTAGTCATGTATAACAAGTTTCTGTACTCATAGCTATCAATGCAAATGTGGCATTAGTAAATGTGGGAAGGCTGAGGAAATATTGTGAATATGTGAAAACTATCATGTCTGTGACAAATTTTAGCTTTAACTGTTTTAAAAAAACAATGTTTCTTTCACAGCACAGAATTGTTCAATGATTAATTGTTTCTTGAAATCTGTATGCTAACCTAAACGCTGCTAAGACATTTGGTGTAAACATTGGACACATTATTTTCAGAACATGCATAATATTGATTTGTAAAGAATGGGAGGCAAGTTCTTTTGGAGGAGATATTTTATATTCTTGTGTCATTGCTAGTGGACATCAGCTTCAGCAGGCAATCACATATTTTTATAGTTTTAAAATATCCTTGCAAGGCAGTTCAGTTTTTATGACATTCCCTCAGCTACTGACTTCCACTAAAATAAATAAATAAATAAATAAATAGTTGCTGGTAAAACTGAAACTCAACAACGAAGATATTGATAGCATTTGTTTATGATTCAAAAAACTTAATTCTTCTGTTAGATTTAAAAATTAATGTACTTGCTTTGCTATACATTTGCTATACTTTGCTATCAACAAAGGTTCAGTTGATATTAAAAAAATAAGTTAAAATGTACCTCTTTAACTCTCTTTTAAGAAAATGGTCATTTCATAGTCTGCTAAATTCTGTTTCCCAAAAGTTTAGTCACTTGTAAGTTAAAGCTATGTAATGGTTATGAAATGAACATTGATAGTTAAAAGTATGCATTTCACTAATGTTTTTTACTTGTACAAATTATGACTTCTGCTATGACAACTGGGATCCACACAAAGTTTAGCCATATTACAAAGCTTCATATATCTGCATAACATTTATTCACCAGCTTGTAATATCTTCAGAAAGGAAATAGACACCTTAATTGTCTTAAGTTAGACATAATCTATATTATTGATTTAAGTAGGAATGGCATTTACTATGAGGATATTAGGTAGTTCATTTTAATGTCAAACAGTGTGGAAACGAGGGGGAAAAAGAGACAAGTAATATCCTGCTTAAAAAAAAGGATTTAGCAATATAACCAAAATTGTTGTTACTCAGAAAAGATCATTAAATTATGTGTACATATCCTTATAGATTTATATCCAATAGATCTCTTTTTGGTAACAGGGTCTCATTTTTTCCTGAAATTTCTTCAAATTTAATAAATTAAACATTTTCCACGCTCTTGTTTATTCATTATACACATGCATGTACAGCTCGTAAGAGTGGAGATTTTCTAAACGATATTTGGAAGGTGTTTTAAAGAATGCATTTTTTACTTCAGCTGTCTCATAAGCATTTATTATCTTTCTGCCCTTTTAAGTGGCCTAAGTGAAAAGCAAATGTACTTTATAAGCTTCTGATTCTCATCAGCCTGGGTTTTAGAAATGATGCAGATATGAGCCAAGCAGAGAGAAAGAACCTGATTCCCTAGATTTATGGAACTCCCCATAGTAGGCAAGCATGTCTTTAAATTTCTCTTGGTTCAATGAGACACATTCTAACATATCTTTCAGGATTCAGGATTCTAAAAGAGAAATTGCACTGGTTCAAGATTTTGTGATGTGTTCTTTCTTTACCTGGGATATCATGAATCTGTCTTGTTTACATTCTGTTAGCAGGGAGTACAATCAGAAAGTAGCAACACTTCAAATGAAGTTCATGAAATTGATTTAATATAGCATGGAAATAGATGTCTATAAATATTCTTTATGTATATGTGTATACATTACAATATACATAATGTCCTAGTGATTCATATTTGCAGAATTAAATCTTTTTCTTACCAATAAGCTTTTTTTATGAAACATATCAGATCAGATAGGACAGGCTTGGAAGATTTGGCACTTTAAATATTCTATAGTCAACTAAGTTGGATTAATATACCTGTGTTATTTACTACGTAACTTCAAGTGAAACCAACTTCATTCAAAGTTCAAATAATTAATGAGCAGTTATATATAAACTAATTTAAATTCTTCTTGGTCTTAATTATATTAATATCTAAAAATAGGATGGTATAAACTTGAGTTCCTATGAAGAATAAAAACACAATATATAATTATCACTAAAATAGCATGCTCTGCACAGCAATTTCTCAGTTAATTTAAGAATACATGAATAAATAAAATTAGAAATTTGAAAAAATAAGAGATTGGACTTTTCTCTCCTCCATTCTTCTTAAAGTACTTACCTTAGAAAAGGTTTAGTATTTATTTTCTCCTGTCTTGGAAATGTGTATAATTCCAATTTGAAAACACAAAGGTTTGGAGACTCAAAAACGTGTTCTTCTAATTGTAAACACAAAAGAAGTTAATATATTTCTCAGTCTTGCTGGATGCTGATGGCTCGAGCCTGTAATCCTAGCTACTCAGGAGGCTGATATCTTTCAGTTCAAAGGCAATCTGGGCAGGAAAGTTCCTGAGACTCTTACTTCCAAGTAACCACCGGAAAATCAGAAGTGGTGCTGTGGCTCAAGTTTTAGAGTGCTCTCCTCGAGCTGAAGAGCAAAGGAACCATGCCCAGGCCCACAGTTCAAGCTCCACAACCGATTCCCACAATTCCCGCCCCCCTCCCCAGTTTCTGTGGCAGACTAAGAGACTAGTAACTTCAATGAGAACTTTTTCTTTCTCTAAGCTGCAAAACTCATATATATATATATATATATATATATATATATATATATATATATATATATATAATATCATATATATGATATCATCTATATCATATATATCATAAGATATATATATTCTATTTGTTTTCTTCTGATTAAATCTTCTTAACTAACATAGATGATGCCCCAATTACCAAAGAAATGTAATATGGATCGTGAGTAAAATGGGAATGTTAAGGCTTCTTGGTTTGACTGACTGTATTGCATCTTGATATGTTCACAATACGTTTTATCTGCTTGATTCTATAAGGCAGGTTGTGATTTACTTCTATCTTTTCTGTCTTTTATGTCACTTGTGATGGGCATTTTGTTTGAAGACTATTCATTAACAAAGTAAGAATAAAAAATATGTATACTTTTCACTTCATATATAAGTGTATTTTATACTTCACTCTGCTTTTCTAGCCACTTACAACATATATAAAGATACTCACTCAGAAGGAGATACTAGAAAAGTGTGTTTTAGCCTGAATCACTGAAATGTCCTGGAAAAACTGCAAGTTGGAATTATGCCCAGGAAAGTTCCTTTGATACTGAAATTTTTACATGACTGATTGAAAAAAATCAAGCACTTAATATGTGATTTATGAAATGATGTTTATTGAAATGAACTCCAAGAAATGTAAACAAGAGGGCTTTATTTTGTTGTTCCTTTGCTTGTTTTGTTTGCTACTTTTCTTCTTTGTCGCTGATCACTATTATTGTTTTCTGTAGCTTTTGTCTTTTATGTAAGTTTATCTGTTTTGGAGAATGTATGGGGAATTGTGCATTGGTGGGAAAAAATTTCAGCAATGATATTCCCTAGATACTATGATGAAAATGAAATATACGTTTTCTTGGGAAGGGAGATTGAGAGGGGAAAAATTGGGAGAAAACAAGGGAAGGAGTGATACTTTTAAAGAAGCAATGCACTCATTACCAGACTTATGTAACTGTAACCCCTCTGTACATCACCTTTACAATAACAGTAATTTTAAAAAAGTGTTTTAAAAAACTTGAAAAATGATTCCATAGCATAGGCAACAGGAGGCTTCCTGTCTTTTCAGTTATATTAATTGTTCTCAAGAAAAATAATTTACTGTTAAAATATGTATGTACAGTTATTTTATTACATATCTGCCAATTCAATAGGAAAAACAAAACAAAAAAACAAACAAACAATAACCTGTAGCCCTGTCAGTCTGAAGCTGTGGAAAGTACACTATGAAAGCTGTGAGGCTCCAGGAAAAGTATACTTCTTTTTATCTTCTTTATATATGGAAAGGAGGGACAATAGAAAAAGAAAATGGAAATAGGTTACTTGACGGGATGGGTTGGTATAGGATAGATGGTTGGGAAAATAATGGAATTTTTGGTGATACTGACCAAAATCTAAGATCCTGGAAGAGGGGAGGGAAAAAGGAAGAAGGAGGGAGAAGAGGGAAGGGGAAAGACAGAGGAGGTATCTATAACTGAGCATCAAGTGAGTGTAAGAGATGAAATACACACATGATTTCTTAAATATAAATCATCATTCAGGAATATTCCATATGGGCAGTACAATAGGCCACTAAGAACTGCATTATTAGTCAACTCCATCTTCAGATATAATTAAGGGAGAGTATTTTTTCTTCCTCTCTGTCCCTTAAACCACATATATACAATAATAAAGTATACTTAGATGTAACATAACTTAATATTCTACTATCAGAAAACTAGTTCCTGGCCATCAATGTCTTTTAACTGTTTTGAATGCCTGCTAGCTATGTATTTCCTGTTTTTTTCTACTTCATGAAGGAGTACATTTACTTAAATTATCCTGTTTCTGCCTAACTTTGAAAATTCAGCCTAAGCAAAATGAGGTAATTTACTAAGTGATAATGGCTGTCTTTTAAGAAGCTCAGTTCAGAGCTGGACAGGGGTGATTCATACCTGTAATCCTAGCTACTAAGGAGGCTGATATCTGAGGATCATGGCCAGCATAGGCAAGAAAGTCTGTGAGACTCTTATTTCCAAGTACCACCAGAAAACGTGAAGTAGTGCTGCAGCTTAGGTGGTAGAACACTAGCTTTGGGCAAAAGAGCTGAGGGACAGTGCCCAGGACCAGAATTCAAGCCACGTGACCGACCCCCAACCCCATCCACCCCCAAAAATCAAGTCTGTCAACAAAGAGAGACAATTTGGCTTTGTCCAGATTTCCCAGCAGAGACAGTAACTGAATGATGCATGAGAGTATTACGGCTCACAGAGAAAAAGTGAAAGTGCAATGAAACTCTATGTGCTAGTGAATCTTAGCAATATCTATTCCTCAATTATTACTTTTTCAGTATCCTTCAAGTTTCCTCATGTTTGTGAGTATCCCACTAGTGTCTTCTTCTGTTAGGCCACTGGTTAAATATGAGCAAGGGATAAGTGAGTAAATGGCTCCATCACGTCTTTCCTTAGAACAAGCAATTCACCAAAGCTTTGAGTGATTTGCTGGAATTGATATTTGGGTCATTTACAGCATGACAGAATTGCCACTGAAGCTCTGGTTTTTCAGTTAAAACCAGCAAACAATAGCCTCTAAGGTTGGTTTTGCCTGATATTTGTGGTAGTAAATAGTGTTACTGGGACCAAACATGAACTTCAAATAGTATTCTTCTATTTTCAACAGCAGAACTTAGTATCTACCTTAGAGAACAAACAGACTCTACTTTAGATGGCTACATGAAAAAAAATGTATTTTGTACTAAGCAACTTAGCCCAGAGTATCTTTATCTATCAGATTAACATTTATCAGAATTAAACACAATCACCACAAATGCTTATGTGTCAGATTGTAAGTGAACAGAACGCCATAGTGAGCCCTAAACTCAAAGTAACTAAATAAACAAATAAGCTGGGAGCCAGTGGCTCATGCCTATCATCTTAGCTACTCAGGGGGCTCAGATGTGAGCATTGTGGTTCAAAGCCAGCTCAGGCAGGAAGTCCATGAGTCTCTTATCTCCAATTAACTACCAAAAAGTCAAAATAGTCAGAAAGTGGGCTGTGGCTCAAGTATTAGAATACTAGCTTTGACCCGGAAAGCTCATGGGTAGTGCCACTGCCCAGGCCATGAGTTCAAACCACAGGACAAGTTAAAAAGAAAAATTAAAAACAAAGAAAAAACTGTCATTTCAATGGATTTGAATTTAAAATTAAAAATATTTTAAGAAAAACAAGAAACCTAGAAAGCATTGAAATTTAATGAGTGATAGATGACAATTATTGCAAAAAATCCTTATTGAATAGCTGTTATACCTTGAAATATGTTCTCAAGGAATATAAGTTCACCCAGTTTAAGGAAAATAAAATTATCGTATATTCAAGCTTTGAAGTACATCAGAAAGTAATATTTCCTAATGTGGGAGCTAAATCACAATAGAGAAATCAAAGACAACAATAGCAACAATGTGTGATTAGCAAGCAATGTAATAGATTTACTAAAATTTTCTACCCCTATTCAAAACCATAAAAAAGAAAACATAATTTTCTATATCTTGGTACTTAGTAAATTTCTTCTTAATGTCGTAGGAGTATATGACATCAAAGATAATTCTTACTAAAAGTTCCATGAGGTACAAAATTAAAGCTTTTAATATGTGACTTAGATGATTCAAAAGCTTTACAGATTGCTTAATTTCACTGCTTCCGATCCAACTAGAAGTATTTCTTTTGAATTTATTCCAGTTCACTGAATCATAAATGCCAGCAGTTGTTGATTTAAGAATGAGCTAAATTTTATAGGGAAAAAAAAAGCTTGTTAAAGCTTTTGTGAACTATAAATGTTGTTTTTTTCTTTTTAATATTTTTACTCATCAGCAGAGTATACAGAACTTTTAAAAAATATGTGAGTTTTGTTGTTGTTCTTTTTCATACAAAATTTAATGAATCATACAATATGGAAAACAAATAAAAAAACAAGCAACAACAACAACAACAAAACAGCCTGAAGGAGAGGCCATGGTGGTTTAGAGGTGATAGCCCAAGGAAGTTCACATATTAACACAGGTAATACTGAACATAAAGCTTTAGGAGTCAATGTTTATTTGGCTGGTTGAAATCTTCCTATGGATTTTGTCCTCCATTATATAGTCTTCTTTATAACTTGGTAGTATAAATGGTTAGGTATGTCCTTATGAATGGGACTATGCCATTCTTACTGATGGAAGCATAGAATTCCATTATGTATATTTTAGTTATGACAACTAATGCTCCATGAGCATGGTTGTGCTGGTGGCTTTAGTATGGACTTGTTTGCGATCATTTGGGTAAATGCCCAATAGTGGGCATTTTAAGGAATCTCCATACTGCTTTCCAGAGAAGTTGAACAAGTTTACATTTTCATTTTTGCCACATCACTGCCAGAACCTGTTACTATTAGTTTTCTTCATAATGGCCATTCTAACTGGGGTGAGGTAGAATATAAATGTTGGTTTGATTTGCCTTTCTTTATTGTCAGAGATGTTGAACTTTTCTTCATACGTCTATTAGCCATTCTTATTTATTCTTTAGAGAGGTCTCTCTTTAAGTCTTTGGCCCACTTATCAGTTTGGTTATTGCATCTCTGAGGGTTTTTGAGGGGTTTAATTCTTTGAGTGCTAAATATATGTCAGATATGAGGCCTTTGTCTGATACATAGCTAATAAAGATCTTTCTACTATTTTGTGGGCTTTGTATTTATCTTGCTATTTCCTTTGACATGAAGAAACTCTTCAATTTTGTGCAATCCCACTTATCCAGTTTTTCTTCGTCGTGATTCTGGATCTTTACTTAGGAAGTTTCAACCTGTGTCAAGGAGCCCTATTGTTTCCTCTACCCCTTCTTGTAATATTGTCAGGGTATCTGATCATTCATTGAGGTCTTTGATACATTTGGACTTGATTCTGGTGCAGGATGAAATATAAGGATCTAACTTCAATTTTCTGAGATGTATAATCAATTCTGACAGCACCATTTGTTGAAAAGGCTGTTTTTCTTCCATCCTGTGTTTTTTGGAATATGTGTGTGTGTGTGTGTGTGTGTGTGTGTGTGTGTGTGTGTGTGTGTGTGTGTGTGTGTGTGTGTGTGTGAAGTAAGTCAAATCCAAAGAAATATAGGCTGCACAGTTTCTCTCATTTGTCTAGATGGTGTCTATAAATCTACAAGTAAATGCAATGGCTAGTAAAAGACAAATAATTATACTTGTCATGATTAATTAAACAGCGCTCTAAGAATTTACACAATGAGCACAAAAGGAGGGTACAATTAGGATAGGATCACAATGGCTCAATAGCTATGTGCATATGACCATATAAAATGATGTTTGTCGAACTCAACTATAAGAAACAGAAACAATACTTTTTTTAATTGTACTCTTCACAGGGTTTAATCTTTTTTTTTCTTTGCCTTATTCCCTTTTGTCAATCCTTCAGATTTCTGTACCCTTTGTCTTGTTTATAAGATTATCTGATTTGGGGATGGAGAAAGGAAAGCACAGAAATGGTGGGACAAAGGATAAACCAATTCAGCAGTGAAACATTGGAAATGAGCTATACAACTTAGGGCGATGGGGTTCAGGTGGGCAAAAGTTGGGAGAAAAATGAGGAAGGTGGTGACACTTTTCAAAAAGAAATGTACTCATTACCTAACTTATGTAACTATAGCTCCTCTGTACATCATCTTTATAATTAAATTAAAAATAAAATTAAAATAACAACAAAAAAGGAATGTTAACCTGTGTCTTTATCTTTGTACCTTGGGAAATGAATAACTTTTTTCCTTTCTTTTTTTTTTTTTTTTTTATTATCTTTAAGTAGTTGTACAAAGAAGTTCACATTCTACAAAACAGTTTATGGGCACAAAGTGTCTGACAACATTGTCACCCATCTCTCCTAACCCATTCCTTTTCTCATTATTTTCTTTAATTGAGATTAGGTGATTACATAAATTTCACATATTTCACAGTATTATGGAATAGTGATACTTCATAACTTTTTTAAGCATGTTATTCTTTAGTTTTGTTTGTTTTTGCTTCAACTTTTATAGGGATTTCCAGATGGTAGTTGTTTTGAGTGTCTGATGACGCTTTCCACATTGACAAGATTATAATAGCTAGGACTGGAACAATCAATTCTTTATGAGATGGATATGAACTTTTTGATACCAGTGACATAAGACTGTAGTTCCAATGTTGAATGTCTCTCAATGTTCCATTTATATAATTCTGATTCCTGAGGAGGTAATGTTATGAGGTTATTGAACGGTTACAAATGTGACCTTCTGATCTTTCTAGGACCATTAGGGCTGTACCTATAAGGCGAAGTTGTGGGACCCAGTTCTTCTCCCAGCTCCTGTTTGGACAAATGAGAGATTTGTTCTCACATATTTACAATTTACCTTCTCACCAGAACTATAATTCAGGAGCCATGGCTTTGAACTTTTCAAAACTGTCCGTGAAACAGGTACTTTCTCTACATAAATTACTAGTCTCAGGTATTTCGTTGCATTAACATCAGGTTATTAATACAAGTTCATAAGATATTTGTGCTCCTCACTCTTCCCAAATGGTGGCATCAATCTAAAGAAAGGAATTCCCTTGCAATTCTGCAACAACAATAGAGTTGAAATAATGTGGTGGTTAATCACAGTGAGAAATCATTGTGTGATCAGAAGAAAACATATATCTGAGACCATCTGGAATGACATTTCGAGAGGCAATTAGACCATAAGAGCTATAACCTATGAATAGCTTAATTTTATGAGGAAGTAATAACATGGTGGCATTGTAATGGGGAGTCATAGAAGCTGGATTGGTTGCATGTCGGTCACTGGGGGCACGCTTTGAGGGCTATCTCTTGTCCTGACCTTTCCCTATAAACCACTCTCTTTTCTTCCTGGACATTTTCATGTGAACTGCTTTTCTCAGCCATGCCCTCCAGTCAGTGATAGATTGACACCTCAGAAACCATGAGCCAAAATAAATCATTCCTCCCCTTAAGTGTTTCTGTCTGGCATTTTGTTCAAAACAGTTCAAAAGTTACTAACACAGAAAATGAATAGCAGAGAAGTTGGGTCATTGCTAAGATCAAACCTTACTAGTTGATTCTTAAAATTCTGGATATGTTTTGTGAGATAACTTTAAGCAAGCTTAGAGAAGGATTCTGGTGGGAGATCAAGATGGTTGAATGTCTACAGAAAGGTAAACAATGAAAGTAATTTATAATTCCCCTGATAGGATAACCTGATAGTATTATTGGAAAGGTGATGAAAGGAAGAGTTTTGGCCCGCTTGCATGAATTAGGGCTTGCCTTTGTCGGCCATCTCTTGCCTTTTTCCTTCTCTCTGTGCTTTTCTCCCTGATGACCAGCTATAATGGTGTGAACTGCTTTGCTCCACTATGCCCTTCTTGTTGTGGTAGGTTTATGCCTGTAAGAAACTGGACCAGAAAAAAAAAATATTTTCTTTGTTGTTCTGTCAGGTACTTTGGTCATAGCAATGTGGTAATTACAGTTCTTCCATGTACTTTATGGAGTTACATTTAGTTTTAAAGATATCCAAAAAAGACTAGCCAAGAGTCTTGTAGAAAGTAGTACCAGGGTGTTCAGATCTTTACTAAAAGATCAAATCTTTCTCCAAGTGTTACAGACCACAGTCGTTTTTTCTAGTAGATATTATTTCTCAGAAATGCCCTTAGGATTCAGACTTCATTGATCCTTTATAAAAATCAAAAAGCTGAAATTATTCCACTTGAGAAAGAGAATAGAGACCAGAGCTCCTCCCAGAACACACCCTACCACCATCATATATGTCGACATGCATGTCTAATTCCAATCTTCCTTTGAATGTAAATAGAAGTTCAATTTTACCAGTGGCTTCAGGAAGCCATGAAACAAACCTCAAAATAGTCTCATCTGTCAGGACTGGCAAGACATGTTTGTAGCATTTCTCTGGAATGTTACCTTCTAATCCACTTCTACTAATTGTCTAGAGAAAGCTAAAGATATGTCTAAAATACAAGATAAAACATTAAAAAAACATTATTTTTAGAATGGTGAAGGAGAAGAACAAGGCTTTCCAAAGTTGAGGAAATTGACAAACCAAGTAACTACTGAATTCCCATAAAGAAGTTATAAAACAAATCAACAACAACAAAAATAAAACCCTCGGCTTCCACAGAGCTTTCATTAAAGATTGAAATCTCAGGTTATTTGATAATATATATCACCGTTGTCTCCCTTGAGCAGTGCTAGAATTACAAGGCTGTGATCAGTCCTTTTTTTTTTTTTTTTTTTTGAATATATGCCCTTTCATGTCAGACTGCATAATGGAGTTAGGAGGTTTACTAAACTTGATTCAAAAAAAGGCATTCTTCTCCTGTTCAGAAAAACTGTCAAATTGTTTATAAAGACTGTTAAAACCACACAAAGATCAAGTAAATATGTAAAGAAAAATAGATTTTTAAAGTAATATGGCCCAGGTTAAAAACCAACAGCTAATGCAGTAAGACACTGATTTTACAGGAAGACATCTAAATTTAAACATACTTGTATCACATTAGTGAGTAAACATCAACATTGAATTGACCAATTAGTAATGTAATTTTATAATTATACTGTCACCATATTATGTTTTAATAAATGTTGAATGACAAAACTGTGCTATTTTTAGTAAATATTGAAACTATCAACTGATAATTGAATAGTTGAAACATTAAACATCTCAAAATCATTTTTGAAATTAAAAAAAGTAAGCTGAACTGGGATCAATGAGTTAGAAATTACTGAAAGATACGTTTTAGAAAAATAAATCTATAAAGAAAATAGTAAATGAGGAAAGTATGTGTCATATTCATAGAGAATATGAGAATTCCATCTATCAGATAGTGTGGTAAATTTATCTGATGCATCAAGGTAACACTGGACATATTTAAGCATATAAATCCTTGTTTTATCACTTGTAAACTGAATCATATAGTCATTGAAAATATTCTGGAAAAGCATTAATGGGTGAGTAAGACATTGGAATCAATTATTTCTTAATAATATAACAAAAAAATTTCTGATTAGAACCTTTGCAATATATTTCAGCGAACTGAATGACTATTTTCCTCATTATAGGATAATTTACTATTAATATATGTTTCTTATGGAGAAGTTCTAGCATCAAAGTACAGCTTGGAATTTTTATTTTCTAAATTCACAATACATTACCTCTTCTGAGTTAGCAAAAATGTTACTGAACATCTAGAATTGAGTATGATATCACAAAAATGAGTTCTTATAATGTAAAATGCATAACAGTATTTGAAGTTTACAACATCAAAATATTAATTGAATAAAAATAGCAGGCAATAATATAAGTTGTACCCTTATAATTTTAATAGAATTTAAATTGTAATAGCTTTCCCAGTGGTCTCATTTTGTATTATTATAATTTCTTACATATTTTTTTTAATTTTTAAATCATATGATATTACATTGGACTCACACATGCTCATATAGTGCTTTTAAATGTAATTCCCATTCAGATATTACCTATCAAAATATCTACTGTATTTTATGAAGTTATGAATTAGTGAGTATAGAGATTTTCTTTATATTCACCACATTTACATAAAATCAGGAAATAATAAAAATTCCTATGGTACATAGGAATAGATAACTAAACCACTAATCAGTCTAGCACAGAATACCCTAATATGAATTTAGTATAAAATAATATTCTCAGTCTGTTTAGAATTCTAAGACTGTATAGTTCTTCACAGTGATGAAAAATGTAAAATATTCTTAGGAATATTGCCAAAAATAAAAAAATACATCAGTGATTATTATACAGTAGTGAAATATGTTCTTTTATGAGTACTATTACTGTATTTTTCCTTGTTTCAAAGTTACTTTTATTTTTTTATTTATTTATTTGGTCATGTCGTAGGTCCTGAACTCTGGGCCTGGGCATTGTCCCTCAGCTCTTCAGCTCAAGGCTAGCACTCTACCACTTGAGCCACAGCGCCACTTCCGGCTTTTTTTCTCTGCTTATGTGGTGCTGAGGAATTGAACCCAGGGCCTCATGCCTCTGCTTGCCTTGCATGCGACCCTGGGTTTGATTATTCAGCACCACATAAGCAGAAAATGCCAGAAGTGGTGATGTGGCTCAAGTGGTAGAGAGCTACTTGAGTTAATAGCTGAGGGACAATGTTCAGGTGTAGAGGGTAAAGCCCCACGAGGAAAAAAAAATTTTCACTGTTCAGTTTGGAATTTTATAAGAACCATTAAACCATTATTATATTAAAGGCAAGTGATTTCCTACCAGTGAAACATGTTACATGATTTTAGAGCATCACAGATGTATGAAAAGAGTAATATTCATGGAAAAAGTTATGCATTATATTTCCACATTGTGCTGCATAACAGAATATAACTGTTTGAATAACTCAGTAAAACTACTAAAGGATTATTAATTGGTACAATATTTCATGAATATTGTTCAATTCATTAAAAAATGAAACTGGAATTTTAATCTAAATAGATAAAAAAAAAGGCAGTTCACATGCATGACATAACTGTTCTACATGCCTCACAAGATGACCCTAGATAAAAATGCAATATTTTTTATGAGTTCATGGGAAAACACATGGGCAAAAGAATGAGTTATAAATTTTTGTTTTTGAAATTCTAAAAATCAAAACAATTAACCTTTGAAATGTTCTTTGTGTTTGTCCCCTAAAAAAAAAAACTGCTAGACATTTGGCATTAAAATATCATCATTAATCTAAAGTTTGTCCTAAAGATTTATCTCTATATATAAATTTTAAAATGCAATAACTATAGGAAGATTTCTTTCAGTATTATGTAACTAAGCACTTACTAAACACTTACTAGAATTTGAACTCAAAATTATTCATATTTTTCATCATTCGGAAATACTTTCATGAAACCATGAGGTTTAATGAGGATTAAAGTAATATGTAAAAGCTCCTTCATATTTTATTGACTGAAAATGAACTAAAGTGAAATAGATAGAGTGTTTACATGTTGTACAGGTTGTGGTCTTTCAATGAAGCAATGCACATATTGTTCCTGACTGAATACAATTCAGAATGTCTGTCATTGTTAATGAAGCAAAGAAAACACTCAAGAATGAGTAGAATACTTGTTCCGTTCTGGAAGTCATAAAAAATGTTTTTTTTTTTAAAGTAAGGATTTTTTTTAAATTTCCTAATAAACAATGGAAAGCTCACCAGTATAGTAAATTTTGTAAATTTTATAGTAAATTTTGTGAAATGTTATTAAGAGAATATTCCAACTCAAGATTTAAATTTCTGTCCTTAACCAAAACACAACACAGTATTTTATAAATACCTGAAAGAGATTTAGGAATGATCATGACTTAGTAATTATTGGTGTTACAGTGATGATTCAGAGAGTGGAAATAATCTTCAAATATGTGCCTATTTTACTATAAACACAACATATTGATTGGTACTGAAGCCTCATCCAAAGGCCTATACGTAAGGCTTGGTTATCAACCTGGGGCACTTTTGAGAGATGCTAGTTAGCTTCAGGAAATGAGATTTAGTACATGGAACTTAGGCTACTGAGAAGTTGCTTTTGAATGGGGCTTTTGGGACTTTGACAACTTCTTCTCAATGATAAGACACTTCTCTCTTATATACAGAACAATTTATTATAGGATAAAATTATGACTTGCTCCCTATACATGCAAGGCTTTGGTTTTGTTTTGAAAGCAGAGTTGTTAAGAATATACTCAATATGTTTGAAAAACAATGTATTATAATTTCTAATATACCTAAATTTGAAATTGAGTTTTTCCACATCTTATGTAATCTAGGAAAAAATATATTTTAACTTATTTTGGTCTATTTCTTTATATATAAAATTTATATAAATTACCTTTTGTAGTATTTTTATTTCAAAGTATTTGGCAAATCATGTTTATATCATATTTTATCATTATATATTTACTCTAATACATAAAATTAAATCATGTATAATGTCATGTATGCACTTCTCAACTTAGAGAAAGAGTAATGATATATTGTTTCTGAATAAAATTTGCTTTCATTTAAAACAATTTCTCAAATTTACCTCTTTTGGCTACTCTTTTTCTATATAATATCACCATTTTCCCCACAGTGATATTTGCTGAATATGCTTAATGGTAATGACACTAACAATCTTTAAGGATACCTGTTAACTTTAAAGGTACATTTGCAAACTATTGTTCTAGTATTATTCTCACAATTAGAGATTTTGAAGGGATATTATAGATATAGATATAAATATAGATATGAATAGATACAGAGACCATATTCTCACAGTGTAGGCATACAAATTGTATATATTAGTATATCTACATAAATTATGTGTGCACTGCTCAGGTACACCTGTTAGAAATATTTATATTTACTAAAGGAATATTTTGTGATGCTATCCATTTCTTTTATATAGTGTCAATGACATACAAATGTTATATAATCTGGGTCATCATTTAGAAACAGGGAGAACATAAACCTGTGTTGTTTCTGAATATGTGTTTATGTTTCATCTATATATGGCTATTTAATTAATGTCACAATCAGCTTTTAAAAAGAGATCTGAGAAAGAAAAAAAACTGAGAAATCCTATTTCTTCTTCACCTTAGAATATGGATGGTGGCCAGATATGGGGCTGACTGTAATTACAAGACTCTTAATGCAGAGGCAGAAAGGATCTGTTTCAAGATAACTTGATCTTTGAACAAGATCCTGTCACCCCCCCCCCAAAAAAAATGATAAAAAGGAAGGAACAAAAGAAGGCAGGAAGTATGTAGGAAAGAAACTAGATACCATTGTCTTGACATATGGAAATAAAGACCTTAATCTAAGTATCACTGAATAATCAGGAGAGATGAACTCTATCTTCTTATAGGGTTGCTTGGTTCAGCTCTGGATTGCATATCACCATGGCCTTTTCAGTGACAAGGAATTTTACATCCTTTTAAATTTATTTCCATTGTATAATCTGCCTATAATGTTAACCTGTGTAGCTAATCTTAAACAATTTTATAGAAAGTCCACTTTCTTTATTTGGGGGGGAGGAGGGAGAGTCCAGTCATGGGGTCTGAACTCTGGGCCTGGGCGCTATCCCTCAGCTCTTCAGCTCAAGGTTAGTGCTCTACCACTTGAGCCACAGCGCCACTTCCAGCTTTTTTTTGCTTTTTGCTTATGTGGTGCTGAGGAATCAAACCCAGGGCCTCAGGCATGCAAGGCAAGCGCTCTACCACTGAGCCACCTTCCCAGCCACTCAGAGAAAAGTCCATTCTCTTGAAGTATTGCACTCTGTATTCTATTAGAGAATTCATTTTGGAATAAAATTTGTTATAGAATCGTTTAACTAGAAAATTAAATTTAACAAGTGAAATATGCAAAACAAATATGTGTTAAAAATCTTTGTAAATATTTAAATTCCAAAATGTCTGGGCTTAAAAAAGCTCTTCATTAAACTGTATTTCAGGCTGGGGTCTGTAGTTTCATTCCTGACTTCTCCTATTGCAATGTGTCTTAAACCAAGTTATAAACATTCCTACAGGTCAGATTTTCTCATCAAAGAAGAGGATACTAACAAATATTCCTCTAATGTTTACTGTGAAAATGAAAACAAATGAACAAATATAATGTGTTTGCAACAGCACCTAATATTCTTAATACTCTATAAGGTGTAATATCATCAATATTATTTCTCAATCAAAAAAGTAATTACATGTTTCCAAATAAATGATTTACTAAAAGTGTTTAAGTATCATCATATTTAAATTACATAAAAGCCATGGTATATTTCAATAGTTTACATCAAAATGAAGAGAACAAGATTTTGAATAAAGTAATAAATCATCCACTCAGGTGCTCTTAACAGGACCAACATTAATTCATGCGGTACCACTTCTACATTCAACTTACAATACTCATATTAAATGTACCACAATATTTGAATACCTTCAATTATAATTTCTATGCATATTTTATTGTATGGATCTGGTGCTTTTATGTTAAATTAGGCATTCAGAACCTTTAGAATAACTGCCACTTTTTATATCTCACAATGTTGTAGGATGGCTCAACATAATGTCTATTAAAAGTGGTAAAATTTCCAAGATACAATTTGACACCTACCAATATTATTTTGGATATTCTAGTACTATACATCTCAATAGGGTCTCTATAACACAAATCTGGCTTTATTCCTAGAAAGGAGTCCTGGCATCTAAAATCCTAAGCAAGTATACAATTCATAAGTAAATATAGAATAGGGATCTGAATAGTACCTCTCTTAGCAGGTGGCTTCACAAAGTAAATTTTGAGCTCTTTACTCAAGTCCTTTTGTTTTTGCCAAATTCCTCCGAATAAAACTAATAGCAGCAAAGCTAATACATTTCAATGGCCACAGGAATTCAAAGAGAAAGAAACTGCTGGAGGCAATGACTTTTTTCTGAATGTTGCTTTTCTCTAAATCTTTTAAAATGTTAGTCACAAGAGAAAATATTTTCCTTCAAAATCGTTCCACTGCGTTAGAATTCCACAAACCTAATGCTGTAAAAAATGTAAATAACAAACAGCAATAAAGATCAGTTCAACAAAGGAATGAAACAAGAAAAAAATGTATATGTATATATACAGATATATATGTTTTCATAAATTAAAGTAAAGCATTGAACATTGACAGGAGATTTTGCTACATTACAACACTAGTAAAGAAACAAAATAATACTCTATATTTAACAATGTAATAATTTACAAATAGCTACTGCTCATAAATACAGCAAAGCCTTTAATGTGTCAAGCTCTTTGTAAATATAATACTTCACCTGCCTTCAAGGGAATTATAGCTTACTGAGGAAGACAGACTTTACTAAGCAAAAGAATCTCATAGGTCTAACTCTACCTTTAGATGTAAGGCTTCCTGGGGCTGATACTAGCAAACAAGAATCTTGAGCTAAGAGTAGAGTAGGCATTCACACACACACACACACACACACATATATACACACAACATATAATAAGTATGTCAGATGAACCTATACATAAATTATTTGGGAAATCAAAAGACTCATCTTGCTAGGCAAGTTCATATATTTTACAGATACTGGCTCATCAAATCCTCACAATTATCCTAAGTGACTTGTCAAGGGAAAAATTACAGTGTAAAAGCAAACAAGAAATTACTCCCTTCTAGATTATTGAAGTAGAAAAGACAATAAACTCAGTTCCACTGAAAGTACCATGTTTTATATTTTAAGTCTTAAGGAATTTGATAATCATTTGGCTTAGTACTAAAGGAGTGAACTTTATTAATGCCAGTAGATTCTTGGGTCCACCACCTGGCATTAATCTACATCCAATTCTTCTTCTAAATACTTAGTGATATGTTATTTGCATTCTACTTTAAAAAAATGACTCTAAGATTCTTATGAAAGACTCCCTTAGTCTAATAACTCAAGAAAGGGTAGAAGGTTTTCATCTCACAGAAGTAAAGAATGTAAAACATAGAACAGAAAACTATACACAGGAAGAAACTTACTTAAATTTATTTTTTTATTTTTTATTTTTTTGGGGGGGTCCAGTCGTGGGGCCTGAACTCTGGGCCTAGGTGCTATCCCTCAGCTCTTCAGCTCAAGGCTAGTGCTCTACCACTTGAGCCACAGCGCCACTTCTGGCTTTTTTCTTTTTGCTTATGTGGTGCTGAGGAATCGAACCCAGGGCCTCAGGCATGCAAGGCAAGCGCTCTACCACTGACCCACCTTCCCAGCCCTTATGTAAATTTATTACACTGAAATTCCATCAGTGACATAGTCAGGTAAGTTTCGGACTTTTAATTTTATAAACAAAATTATAAATAATTAATAAATTACATAATACCAGTACTTCATGCATAATAATTCATAATCAAAACATATTATGACTGTAGAATTCAATGGTACTCTGTGAGTTTATCATAACTATAGACCATGGAGGGTGCATTTATAATGATAATTAATCATATCCAAAACTATTTTTTTTTCGGTCATGGGGCTTGAACTCTAGGCTTGTCCTTGTGTCATTGAGCTCAAGGGGAGCACTTTAATGCTTGAGCTACAAAGCCAATTCCTGTTTTCTAGTGGCTTATTGGAGATAAAGAGTCTCATGGACTTTCCTGCCCAGGCTAGCTTTGAACCCTGATCCTTAGATCTCAGCCTCCTGAGTAGCTAGGATTACAGACGTGAGCCACTGGCTCCCAGCATCTAAGACTATTTAAGAATTTGGTTCTGGGCCCTGTTGGCTCATGACTGTAATGGTAGCTACTCAGGAGGCTGAGATCTGATAATCAGAGTTCAAAGCCAAACCAGGCAGAAAATCTGTGAGACCCTTATTTCCAATTAACCACCAGAAAACCAGAAGTGGCACTGTGGCTCAAGTGGTAAAGTGCTTGTTTAGAGCTGAAGAAATGAGGCACAGTGCTCAGGCCCGGAGTTCAAGTCCCACGCCAGACAAAAAAGAAAAATAGAAAGAAATTGGTGTGCTTTATATATTGGACAAGTATCTCTAAAGTTTTGGAAGCTTGATGGAGAAGTATTAACGTTCCTGATATTTGCATGAGAATCATGGTTATTTATGTAAATTTAGGACAAATGATGAGAAATTGAATATACACATGTGAATTAAGATGCGGGTGAGTCATAGCTCTTAGACTTGTGGAGATAGAGGGTTAAGGCTCAAGGACAGCACAAGCACTCACACTTATCTTGGCCTCCCCCATCCTCTTCTAGATGTGTCTTTCCTCTCCTTGTTAGTGGCAGGATAAATAAGGAGTCCTTTAATCATCTCCAGTTTACTATTTCACCCACCCTAATCTTGCTTATGACCATAGAAAACTATCCATCACCATTCCCTACTCATTATTTATGATGTCTTAATTCTAATATTTTTTTGAATTCTCTCCTGATTTCATCTCCTAACAGGATACGATCATTTTTAACAATTCCAACTACAACCCTTTTTATTTGCTTTTAAGACCCTCATGTTTGTTTATTGGTTTGTTATTTTGTTCCCTTTCCAAGCTACATAATTCTTTTTACTTTAAAGATTTTTCCCATTTTCACTCAGATATATGCCTTAGATCCAGATTTTCAAATAGCAATCACACAGAAATATACAAGAAATTTACATTTCTGAAATAAATTATCCCTTAAATCTCAGATTAACAGACTTCACTGGTAAATACTTACCTTGTACTTTGAACTAAACATATCACAAAAAAGAACTCTAAATTTTATCATCAGAAGTTCCTGACACTTAACGTTTGAAATTCACTGATTAGTCAAATATATAATTTAGTTACAACCTTGATCCAAACTTCTTCCTGTACAAAATATCATTATCTCCCAATCATATCATTTATAATGTGAAATTAACAACAATAGCATCACATTAATGCTTAAAGAAGGACTTTGACGATTGAGAGTTGATTGATTTTAGTCCCACATTATAGCTAAGAATGCATTGCTTCTGAAAATCATTCCGTGAAATACATTTTATTTCTTCCAAAACATATAGTGGATGAAATTAGCTATGTAAGTGTGCCTGGCCCCTTGGTTACTTATATTTCTAGGATTTTTAGCAGTTTTTTTTTTAAATTTTTATCTTAATATTGTAAAAGTAATGTTAAGAGATTAATATGGATCCCAGTTTTTTAAATGGATTCATAAGGAATGAAGAATGAAGGACTTACCTGCTGTTTTGGTGATGAGCACACTTAACATTGAGAAGTCAGTGATGCAATTTTATACAGAATTTAATGACTATTTTCTTAAAAATGAAAATGTTTTTCTTTCCTATATTTTCTTGATAATATATAAACTTAAGTATAAAATTATAAAAGTAGTATGTGGCCACATCTCTTTCCATTCTCACATATTTTTTGGATTTATTAGAACAATTTTAAATGTTCAGGTAACATTAAAGAAAGTCAATAGTTTTGTTTGAGTTCACTCAAAATTAATTAATTAATTTATTTATTTTTATTGTGAAAATGCCGTACAGAGGGGTTACAATTACATGAGAAAGGTAACGAGTACATTTCTTATCAAGTATTGTAGCTTCCTCCTTTGTTCCTCTTCCCATCCCTTCCCATCTCCTCCCTCCCCACCCAGCCTTGCGGACCCCGCCCCCCACCAAAGTTGTAAAGTTCATTTTCAACATAAGTCTTGTACATCTCATTGTTGCAATGGGTCCACCTGTATCCCTATTTAAACAATTTGTTTTTAATTTTGGAGGGGAAGGGAAAATACAAAATTTATTCTTTATTTCAAAAATTAGTCTTTGTTTCTGATGTCTTTCCATTAAGTCTTTCATAAGAAGAAATAAAATTCGCCAGGTGCCAGCGGCTCATCCCTAGCTACTCAGGAGGCTGAGATCAGAGAATTACAGTTCGAATTCAGCCCCAGCTGACTCTTATCTCCAATTAAACACCAGAAAACCTAGAGTGGTGCGGTAGAGCTCTCACCTTGCTCTGAAGAGATCTTGGACAGCACCTAGGCCTAGATTTCAAGCCCTACGACCGACAAAAAAATTAAATAAATAAATAAATAAATAAGATCTTTTTTTTTTTTTTTTTTTTTTTAGGCCGGCTAGTTTATTTAAACTGCATCTAAACCTTAGATCTCTGGCTCAACAATACTGTATACCAAACCTTTCATTACAAAATCAATCCTGTGCTAAATCAGAGCTGGTTCAAAATCAGTCTTACAACTTCCAATGTTCCGGTCTGGCAACAACGTGACAAATGTTCAGTTCTGTGACAAAACCCCATTTTGGCAATGCCTCCATGTTAAGAATTACATATAATCTAATACTTAAAAAATGACAAAAAGTTTTGAAGAGGTAATATGTCATTATAAATACCTTATGTTACTTGACTTTCCTTTTTTTTTTTTTAATTCTTTTTCCCAGCTGTGGGGCTGGAACTCTGGGCCTGCATGCTGTCCCTCAACTCTTTCGCTCAAGGCTAGAGCTCTACACTTAAGCCACTGCACCACTTCCAGCTTTTTCTGCTGGGACTCAGGGCCTCATGCATGCAAGGCAAGCATTATACCACTGAGTCGCCTTCCCAGCCTCTGACTGTCCATTTTTGAGAAAATCCCCTTTTGTATATTTTTGTGGAATAACTAAAAACAGAAAATAGTTATTAGACACTAAATACATGATAGTGATAAATATAACCATACATATCTTGCATTAATATCTTAAAACATGAAATAGCTTTAATCATCATTTCAGAGAAAATTTCCTCAAAAATTTCAGATGGATTGCCAATATTATTTTCTTCTTCTAGAATAGTATTTAATCCAACTGGATTAAATATTTATATGTGGAGTATTTATATGCATAATAAATGAAATATACCTAGTCCAATTATGATTATATTAATACCACTTAATTTTTTGTCTATATCTACCTTTATTCATACCTAACAATTCTTAGAACTAATCATATTCCACTATAAATTTTCTCCCATTAAAATCAAAGTTTTAAACACTAACTATATATTTTTAAAATTCAAATAAATATTGAGACCCAATAGTAATATTAATATTTATATTATTGATGAATATGCAATGATATTTATATTATTGTAATTGCAACTGGATGTAATCGCAAACTTTCATTTACATTTGGACAATACCTCACTTTCAAATGGGATGCCTTCCTTACAACTCAAAAGTTAGAATTAGCACTTTCTAAATTAGTAACACTTTCCAACCATAAAACAAAGGGCAAAATCATTCAGGCAAGCATTGAAACACTTAACTAGAAGGAAAATTCTTTTAAATTATACTCAACCTTAATTAAAAAGTCCTTAAGAGAATATAACTTATAGTGAATTTTTATAAGAATTAGAATTAAAAATAGAAACAAAACTATTCTTAACATAATGCAAAGAACATGCAATTGAAATCATCATGGATATAATACCAAGTTTAACTTAAATTTATTTATTTATTCATTCATTTTTAGTTTTAAGTCTAATTAGGAAAAGTTTCTGAAGGTGAATACAAAGTAACACTAACTTTTAATGACTAACTGTAGTAGGAACAAAAAAATTTGATGAATAAAAATAAGAAGCTAAAATACAGTATAGAAATGCAAAAATTGAAATTCAAATCCTGCTTAGTTGCAATTACATTCTTTAGATACTCATAACAATATCAATTTCTCATACCTATGTGCCCAAAACTGTATTTTATAAGTAAACATAATAATGATAGCTGTAGTATTCACTAAATTATTCAGGAATAAAAAAGCCACTTTAAGAAAATTAGTGAATCAGAGTGGTGAGAAATTTATTAATTTAAAGGAGAAAGAACCTTAAGTTTGTGATGTACATACAATAAATTTAGGTATTATTCCTTGAATGTGTAACATTTGACTTCATTTGGAAAAGTTGGAAAGAATTAACAACAGAACAGAGAATATGTTTCCAAGATTATAGATATTTTTGAACAATTGTATTTATCAGCCGTCTTTTTGTCACAAGACAAGTGATTGGGTCTTAATGTTAAAGCTAGAGAATAAAAAGGAAGACTGTTTTCTGTGTTGAAGTAATTTTCACAAGATCAGAATGTCCCAAAGAGCCAGAATATACACTGTCAAGTCATCAAGAGCTAGAAAGGTGACAGGAAAAATGAGGAAATGTTTTCTTTAATATGGGTGGCAATTACAGAAAATTAGGGAATTTACTTTATAGTAGAGACCCAGCCTGAACATTCTGGACAAATGCTGAAGCATCTCCCAATTGCTATATTAGTCTACATTTCCAGTCCTTGGGATTGAACTCTTGGTCTAGGCGCTGTCCCTGGCTTCTTTTGCTCAAGGCTATCACACTACAACTTGAACCATGGCATGACTTCTGGATTTTTATATTTATGTGATACTGTGGAATCGAGCCAGGGCTTCACACATGCTAGGCAAGTGCTCCATCACTATTCCCGGCTCCTCTATATACTTTTAAAGGTAATATGTTCTGCATCAGAACCAAAATCAAATGAAATTAAAGTGTTCTAGCATTCATAAGATTTAAGAAATCGAATAATATTATGCAATTTTTGACTATTCTAGTAAAGTAGATTTTTCCCCCCTTTTTCATGTTTTGTAAATTGAGAGGCTTGAACTCAGGGCCAGAGTTTTACCATTAGTGCTCTATCACTTAGACCCATAGCACTACTTAGGAAAAAGGAGATTTGATAATTAACACAATATATTACTTTGTGTATGGGTGCAGGCACTGGAGCCTGAACTTGAGCTTCAACTCAGGGCCTGAGCACAGTCCCTTAGATTTTCCCTCAAGTTTTGGCATTGCCAATTGAGCCACAGCTCCACCTCCAGCTTTTTGGTTCATTGCAGAAAAGAGTCTCATTGAAATTCAGGCCTTCTCTAAACAGCAATCTATGGGGATTTCAACCTCTTGAGGAGCTAGGACTACAGGCATGCACTATGAACTGTTTCCTGCACTAATGTATTATTTTAATTATGCTTTTTTATTATCTTTAAGTAGTTGTATACGGTTTATCATTCAATGTGACAGTTTATGGGTAACAGGATCTTGATCGATGTCACCCCTTTTATCATTCTCCGCTACAATTTATTATTGTAAATGCTAACTCAATTGTAAGATGTTTGAAACAATGCAAAGATTGCTGTGCTTTCATTAACATTATGGGAAGTATTTAATCATCATCTAAATATAGGAGATTCACCTTTATCAAAATATTGCTTATATTTTTATTTGTAAACTAGAGACTTTTTCCATGCTTTTAGTTGAATGCATGTGACCAAATAATAGCAATTAGTCAAGATTCTAAAAAGGTTCAGCACAAAGCTCTACTAAATAGCATTAATAAATTCAATAAATGTTATGGTTTTTAATGAAGTTATAAAAAAGACTATTCAAATTCCTTGTTATTGTTTCCAACTAATAACAGAAAATTTGTTTTGGTTGTGTGACTACATTCTCTTTTCAATTTTTTTCATACTTTTTCTAAATGAGTTGAAAATAATGTGACAGAACTTACAATGCAAACTAAAATATTACTGTGCTGTATTTTTCAATACATTTTTTCAGGTTCCACTATTGTTTGCTACAAGGTCAATAAAGCTTGCAGAAAGCTATGAAAATAAATGTATTAAAAAAAAAAAAAAACTATTCCCTTCCTTTAGGTCAAGTACTTGGAAAGAGCATTATATGGTACAGTATTGGGTTGTAAATGGTATTCTCTAGGACAAGAACATATTTTGAATATTTTAATCTTGTTTCCTCAATATTCTGATTAATAAGTAAGCAATATGTCTTAAATTGTCATTATAGTGGGGATAAGAGGGATAACTGGGAAATAACAAGGAAGGAGTGACATTCTCTGAAAAGAAATTAACTACCTGACTCATACAACTTTAATCCCTCTGTACATCACCTTTATAATAAGAACTTTAAAAACTCTCATTCTAGAATTTAACTTTTAGTTATCTGAGATGGTATTGTATGCTAACAATCATCTCAGTCACTTAAAACAAACAGATTATCTTTGATATTCTCCAACTCTTACTCTACTTGGTAGAAAGAGGGAGAGTTCACTGCACTCCCTGCTGAATACCATCCCTTTGCAGGATCAGAGTAAAGACACAAGGCAGGAGGCTCAGGAATTGTAACTTTAGGTATTTAAAAGTTTTTAAATTAGATTACAAAATGTTGGGCACAAGATAGTTTCATCTCCCACCCTGGGAGAGCAAAAGTGTAACAATGTAATTAACAAGAAGAAAATACAAAAATAGTTATAACAGACATATTTTTATTATATGAAAGAAAGGAAGATAACAGGATTTTATTTTTATTGTATAAAAACTGTGAATTGTAACAAAAATAAGAGCATAAACAATAAACCATTGAATATCTAGAGCATAACAAGTTACTCCAATGTTTAAAAAGTTATAAGATTAATGTAATTTTCCCACAATTTATTCTATTGAAAATAGCATCATAAAAATTTCACAAGAAAAAATACAATTGATACTAATGTGTTTATACGTATATATATATCAATCTATTCTAACATATATATATGTATTTATATACATATATATATATATATATACACACAATTTTTAATTAAACAAAATATATTTCTGAGCCAGGCCCAGCGGCTCACACCTGAAATCCTAGCTACTCAGGAAACTGAGATCTGAGGATAGTGGTTCAAATCCAGCCCATTCACCACCAGCCCGGGCAAGGAAAGACTATGAGACTCCTATCTCCAATTAACCACCAGAAAACTGGAAGTGACACTGTGGTTCAAGTTGTAGAGTGTTCGCCTTGAGCTGAAGAGCTCAGGGACAGCAAGCAGGTCCAGAGTTCAAGCCCCACAAGCAAGAAAAACATAAATAAAAATTAATTAATTAATCAAATAATAAAATAATTTTGACAAGTTGCAAATAATATTTAATTATAAAATCAAAACTGTCTTTTAAAGTTAAATGCTATTTAATAAAGGGCAAAGATACATTTTCTTCTTTTTAATCTATGGTTATAGAACTTTATCATTTACAATGTTTCCTGATGCTCCATCAACTTCATAACGACAAAGACCATAATTGCATGTCTATCTATGAATACTTGCACATTAGCTGTTGCATTTAATAGTTTGTCAATAAATATTTCTTAAATTGGACAACAATGAATGAAAAGTTTTGAACTCTGAGTAACTTAAATATTTCTTAAAGTGGACAACAATGAATGAAAAGTTTTGAACTCTGAGTAACTTACAATTGGTAAAAATTGTAAGAATCTAGGATCCTAGTTTTATGCTCACGGTGCCTTGGTCTACAGGCTTAGGTTACAGATTTCCAATGTAGCTGGGCGCCAGTGGCACACGCTGGTACTCCTAGCTACTCAGGAAGCTGAGATGTGATGATCACAGATCAAAGCCAGCCCGGGCAGAAAAGTCTATGAGACCTTTATCGCCAATAAACCACTAGAAAACCAAAATTGGCACTGTGGCTCAAGCGGTAGAGTGCTCGCCTTGAGTTGAAGAGCGCAGGGACAGCACCTAGGCCCAGAGTTTAAGCCCCACAACCACCAAAAAAAAAAGATTGACAATGTGGATATGAGACTCACAGCCCAGGTTTGACAGCCAGAGAGAGAACTGAGACATACTCAATGAAAGGCATTTATTTATAAATTCTGTTTTTGTATTTTGTCTGATAAGTGATAGCTTATTTTGGAATAAACACCTTGAAAATCTCACATAGTAATAAGGCCAGAACTTTTCTTGTTGTATTATTTGAAGCATATTTGGTGGATTTTGCATTTCCATTTTTAAATATAATTGACTTTTAAAAATTTATTTTAGTATTGCTAAAATTATAGTCACAGTGGTAGCATTTATTTGTAAACTAGTTACCAATATAATCATATCTTCATTTTTAGATTTGAATACACATATTTAATATATCAAAAGATCCAAAGCTTAGTGCAAATGTTTAGAATACTGAGCTAAGAATCCCCATAGAAACCAGAAGTAGCAAAGCGATGTATCAGATGAAGACATGTGTTTATTCAGTTCATGTGTATAGATAATTCCCTTTATCCCTTGCAATTATCTAAATATTCTAAGTGGACAGACTAATTATAATTTGCTGAAAAATTGTTTAATGCTGCTACTGATATTCCAACAGTCTTGTTTCATAATTTACCTACTTTTACTTTCTAATTTTTAAACAAAATAGATAAATTTAAAATAATATTTTACTCTTCATAACTCACAGTAATGATTTACGTTGTAATTATGACCCCAAATTGCCTTTAACAGTCGTGATGAAGTAAAAAGTGGTTCCTAAGTGGACCTACTACTTATTGTTTATTTCAATTGTTAGGCAATAGACATTTGTAGGAATAGTTTCAATCTTGGCAAGGATAAACAAGGTACATTTTCTCTCAACATTATAATGATAACCAAACGATAAGAAGTTTAAAGATGTGGCCGAGTATGCAAAAAACACTTAATTTTTTTATTATCTTTCAGTAGTTGTACAAAGAACTTGTCATTCAAGGATTCATCTTGATCAATGTCATTACTTTCATCATTCTTACCACTCCCCATTGAAGTTCTCCCCTTCCCTTATTTTTTTTTTTTATTTTTGAAGGATATGCATTGACTTTTAAGATTGCAATCTCCTCCTCCTTCCCTTCCTCTAATTACATTAATTGCTTTAATATTTCTTTTCTTTTACATTCTCGCTTTTGAGGTTTATTTTCAAAAAAATCAAAAGAGGTCTTTGAAAAATAGGTTGGAAACAATCCTACTATTAGAGAAACCTCTATATACTAATGATGTTCACTAATATAGAGCCCCTCATGTCACAAAATGAAAACTGATAGCCACATCCAATGCCTTTTCTGTTCTTGGATCCTATATAGTCAATTATATTTGTTTTTGGTGTGTTTGTACTTTGTTTGCTTGTTTGTTTAGGCATTTGTTGATTAATTCCCCAAAGAGAGTTCCTCACAGGGGAAAAAAAAATCCCCTACTAGCAGAAACAATCCTTTTATCCTGAGAGAATAGAAAACAGGACCTTAATATCTCAAGATAGTGGTAAAGTTCACTAACCCAGTGTATATCATTATAAAAAGGCAGTTATAAACATTATAGGTAGACTAGATGAAATACCATTTACCTCATGAAAGATGAATACATTTTTTACTTATGGTATGTGGCTAAGGGAAGATATGATTTAAGTTTTAAATAACATCCTAAAATATTTCAAGCATCATAGTTGGCTTTTCATTTGGAGACTTCCTATACTTTATGCTCAAAATGGAATTTTGATAACCTTTTGGGAAAGGTTATTACCTTTTCTCATACCTCTCTTTTCAGCAGTGAAAGTTATGTTGATAAAACTCATTTCACTGCTTTCCTTTCATCTTGGTTGGAAGCTGGCCAAAGATTTGCAGTAAATTTGTTTTAGTGAATTACGTTTTTTCTCTTTGTACTTTTCTTCTCCTTTGCTGTCTCTTGGTTGCTGGCTAGATTCCCACTGCACCCTGTTAAGCTTTACTTTAAGGAGAGGTGAAAGAAATCTGTTCTTGGTACTTCAGACAAAGGTTTTATTTGGTTCTTACAGATGATTGGTTCTTGAAACTTTTTAACTGCCTAGATTCAATCCTCTCTTTCCTCAAATGGAGACCAGGCGTTTTTAAAAATGAGGTTTTTTTTAATAGAGCATTATGATATACAGGATATATAACATATAGGGGAATGTTACATTTACTTTAATAACAATTGAATAATCATTGCTTAATCTTCTGAACATCAATGACAAAATTATTCCAACTTGAATATTCTGTAAATTATGTATGTATGGACATGCTTAAAAGATTAAAATTATTGCAGGGGGTCAATGGAGGCAGAAACTTCCTAAATATTAAAAGAGACCCATAATCCCTGGAACTAATAAACATTTTCAAATGAACAATGGTGATTTTGTATTGAGGGTGTGTTCAGGAGGCACTCATCCACCAAAAACACATTCTTATTATCATGGTATATAAAGAAGAATACACAATTCACTGTTTTCAGTACAGACATATTTTTATCAGTGAGTTATATGCTTACATTTACACATTTGCATGACTTGATATTCTGAGGATTTGATTCAAAGATATATTATACAATTCAACATTGTTGTGACTTGTTTTATTGAATGAGTATAACTAATGTAAAATAATGCTATCTAGTTTGATTATGTAAAACAACTCTACAAATTTCTATTTTATATACATTTTGTAGGATGTAGTGATATTCATAACTGAGGGGAAAAAAGAAATTTTATCTGTTCACACTTTATAAGCAAAGAATTTCTGAAAAAGGTGAACAGTGTTTTAGTTATCTCCTGCTAAGTCAGTGTCACTGTGTGACACTTGTATATTATATACAATTACCAAACAGAACAAGAAATTGATAATCATGAAATGAAATTGAGAAAAGAGGCAATTTCTTCCAGCATCACCCTGCATATAAAAACTATATTTTGTATATCAATGAAGATAATTTTCATAATAAAATTTGCATATGTTTGTTATGCTTATATAGTCTCTACAATTAAATAATTAGAGAAAAGGATAAATTCCTATTTTAGTTCTTAAAAATTTTGGATTTCATAAAAATTTGGATTTCATAAATCATTCAACATTCACCCTAATGACCTTGAGGTCATCATTAAATGCCATGCATTCTGATACCTGCTTAAAATCCCTTTAGTGACATCTTATAATATCACATCTTTATTTATTTCCATGCTATTTTTTAAATCTAAACTTGTTATATAAGACTACCATGTGATTAAGTAGTTTGGGAAAGGAAAAGCACTAAGCTTTCTGCTATTTGAAATTCCTGACAAGACTGGACATAAGATAAGAAAAATAAGTCTTATCCTAAAAAAAAGGAAAATCAAACCTCACATATTTTCTTCCCATTACTAATTCTGTAATTTCAATAGGAAGAATCTCTCAATAGACAAATAAAAATATTTTGGTAATATAAGAAATAGTATATTAAAACATGATTCTTAAACTTTTTAAGATCTAGTTCTCAAAAAGAAAGGAAATAAAAACATTTTTATGGTCTCAATATTGCTATTCAAGCCATGTATATAATTTTATTTATAATTGTTATTCAATCACTATTACCATCCTCTTGGTGTTATTGCTCACTTATATATTTTATGGAATGGAAACTTGATCAACTTTTATATTAACAGTGAATTCATCATACACTCTAGACATTAAAAAAACTGAAAATATAAAATTAAATATTAATATAAATTCCTTCTTAAGGCTACTAAGTTGTAGTGTACTAACAATATATATAAATAAACCTTTTTCTAAAATTTTCTTTTAGAGCAATGAGTTTTTAAACTTTCAGAATCAGAATGTATTAAGAGGAAGTTTTCTTTTATCTAACTGTGTGTTTGCGCAAGTCCTGTGCAGTGCTGTGAAATGAGCTCTTTGCTGTGAGTCATGATCAGAAAGCTCAGAACCACTGTCATTGGAATATGCCTGTAAGAGAGGTGGGAAAGACAACAGTGTATATCACTTCAGTAAGTGACAAAAGAAATTCAGTGTCATTTTAGTTTCAACTGCAGGGTATAATGCTATTTTAACTCAGGGGAAAATTGTAGCAGAAGTTAGCTAGTGAACTGAGAGAATACTAAGCACTAGGAACAAAACACAGAATGGGCTGGGCACCTGTAATACTAGCTATTCAGGAGGCTGAGATCTGAGGATGATGGTTCAAGCCAGCTCTAGCAGGAAAGTCCATGAGACCCCTCTTTTTTTGGGGGCCCTGGGCGCTGCGCTGTCCCTCAGCTCTTCAGCTCAAGGCTAGTGCTCCACCACTTGAGCCACAGCGCCACTTCCGGCTTTTTTTCTTTTTGCTTATGTGGTACTGGGGAATAGAACCCAGGGCCTCATGCATGCATGGCAAGCGCTCTACCACTGAGCCACCTACTGAGCCACCTTCCCAGTCCCGTCCATGAGACTCTTATCTCCAGTAAACCACTAGAAAACTGGAAGTGGCGCGGTAGCTCAAGTGGTAGAGCGCTCACCTTGACCTGTAGAGCTAAAGGATAGTGCCCAAGTCCAGTTCAAGCCCCACAACCGACAAAAATCATAGAATGGGTTGACAGGCGGTTATAGTTTTTATTTATTCAGTGTGGATTATTGTATATAAAAACACAAAATACACACACAAATCAACAACAACAGCAACAACAAAAAACAATGGGATTGAGCACACATTACTTACATTTTGGAGACCTATGGTCCTTGTATGAAACATTACAAAAAATTGGCTTTCAAAGACCTGATATCATTCCAAATGATATCTGGGTCAGAGGGTATAAAAAATTGAAGGCCAATATGAACTTTTAACTATATTTTGCAAGAAATATAAAATGTGTTTGGAATTTTCATGCTAATAAGAATAATTTTAATAAGATGTCCTAGAGCAGCAAATGCAGCTACTGCTTCATTTAAAAAAAAAAATTCTCCTTGCTGTCTGAACATCTGCAGGAGTATAGGGATAATATAATGAACCAGATAACTTCATTTTAATCATAGCCTGAAAATAATAAGTACAGTATATTAGTTCAAATGTCACTTCTTTGAAAAGATTTTCCTAGATGTTTGCTTTGCTCAAAGTAGAATTCATGCTGTCTTACCTGAGCTCACCTGAGCTCTCATGCTTCATACTTCTCTTAAAGATTTACAAGTTTGTATGCAACATATTGCTTATGAATATCTCCATGTCCCCAAAGTAAATTATCCACCTTGGAAATATTTTATCCATGGAGCTGGTAGCTTATAATAAGGACTCAATGATTTAACTATGGAATTTTTAAACAAATACTTGAAAAGAAAATATAATCACAAAGGTGAATTACAATTGCAATTTTTCATTTTCATTTATATATGTTAACCTTATAACATTATAGCATCATGTACATGTATTTCTACATAGTGTGTATATTTAACTCCATATATATGTGAAAAGAAAAATCTGAAATAAAAAGAGAAAGACAGAGATGAATACTATAACACTAACGATTCTGATTTAACATGTAATATTTTCTTTAGAGAATTAGGTGGTATTCTCTTAGTGCAGTTTTTCCTAACACTTTCTGTCATATTTACACTCACTTTCTAGTTATAATCTTATTTATCACAACATAGAACACAGCTCAGTATTTGGTATGACCTTTTTATCTTTGCACTTTTTATTTGGCCTTAAATAACTAGCACATAGTTGAGTGTAGATTCCAACACGTTTTGACATATTCGTGTAATGAAAACTATAATCAAGACCACAGATACATTGTATACACTCCAAGAGTCTTTTCATTCTCACTTAAGACTCAGTCCTTCCTATGATAGAATCTACTCAAGGTACTAAGAGACTTACATTTGTCAGTTTAGCTTTCATTTTCCTGAAAAAAAGTTTAAAGGGAAATAAGTAATATGTCTGATTCTCTCCCTCAGCTTGATTATATTGTTCAGTCAGAAATTTGTATCTTCCTTATTGGTATTATCCACGAAGTAGTTAGAAACAAGTATCTGGCCTTCTCCAAGTGACTAGCTCTTTTATATGAATTATAAATACAGTTGCTATACAAGATTGTATAAAATACTTGTAGATATGGGGTTTAATTATATGAGCACATAAATAGAAGTGGATAAAATGGTTGTTATGAGTAGAAATTATAAAGATGTTGCTAAACTGTACTTCAAGTCTATATTTCAACTTTCCAGTTTGACTAAACATCTATCTATCTCTCATCTGTCTATTTATCTATCTATCTATCTATCTATCTATCTATCTATCTATCTATCTATCTATCTGTCTGTCTGTCTGTCTGTCTGTCTATACTTATGTAGATATAGATATAAATAAATATAGATAAGATATTATTTCTAATTTTTCTGTATTTTTTACTACATTTGGAAGGATCAGCTATTTAACCTGACCAAATAAAGCAGATCTGTATTGGAAAATCACTGTAATTCAATGTGCCTATTCTGAGTTAGACTGGATATCATTGAATATGTATCTTCACCTTCTTTGTGTGTTGTTAGGTGGTTAAGTACCTGTTCAAATATATTGGCTAATCCTTTATGAAATAGTTTATATTTGTATCAAGTAACACTTCTTTATTAATGTGCATGATGTAATTCCTTTCGGAATATATTCTTGGGTAATGTTATAACTGTGGCTTGCTTTTTTATATTCAAATCAATGTTTTCTGATCAATAAGTTTTAATTTTAGGACATTTAATTTATTTCTATATTATTAATTCATGTTTCTCTAACAAAATTAAGAGATTGTTAGTGAAATGTAATTACAATAATCCTTCATTCTTTCTAAGACTGTTTGAATTCATGCAGATATGTGACACCATTTTTGGTGTATTAAAGTTCTTTTTTTATTTACATTTTACATGTAGATGACCAATTAATCTGGTAGTATAAACCAAAAGATTGTAATTTTTCCATTTAGTTTATATGGCACTTTTACAAATATCAAGTAACATAGTTATGAACTTTATTTCTAGGCTTACTATTTTTATTCAATTTGTTCTTGTGTGTATTTTTCTAACACTATGATACTTTCCTGATCTTATTAGATTTAAAATTAATTCTGAAACAAGATAGTGCAAGTCCTTCAACTAATGTATTTCAAGGTACTTGAAAAACTGTAGAAGTTGTTCACTATACACTTTGTGAAATGTAATTGAGTTTCAATAAATAGGACCGTTGCAAATAATTAGTAATTTAACAATATTGAGATTAGTAAGCAGGCTGTATCCATCTATTATGTAGTCCTGATTTCAACAGTTTGGCTTTCAATTCATAGGTCTGGTATGTTTTGTATCAGACTTGTGCCTAGTTCATTTATTTATGATATTGTACAATCCCATTGCTTTTTTTTGTCATTTCAAGCTGTCTTTTTTAATAGACATACAACTGACTGGTTCATTCTCTCTCTAGATTAATATGCCACCAACGAACAAAGACAGATTTATTTCTCATTTCTGAAATGAATCTTTTATTTTATTCTTTGCTTTATGGCATTTAATAGAATCACCACTCTTTGTTAACTGGAAGTCATGTGAACAGACATCTTTTCCTCAATCTTCATTTTGCTGTTCTGACATTTATATTTTTACCATGAAATACTTGTTAGCAGTAGATTTTCATTTACAGTTGCATAAATGTGAGGACTTTTCAGATCTTGATTTGGGGAGAGTTGTTATTAAGATAGGATGTTTGATTTTATTCAAGTTTTTCTGAGTCTCTTGGTATAAATGCATGGCTCGAATTTGTATTTTTTCTATCAATAATTTCATTGATTTCCAAATGGGAAATTGATTATTTTAAGAATACAGTATATGAAGATACCTTGGTCAATAAAAATGACCATGACTTATACCTTATTGAACTTGATTTGTTAAAATTTGGTGAAATAACTGTATTCATTACTGGCTAAATTGCTTCCTCCATTCTGTCAAACTTCACATATTCATCTTATTGTGTACAACACGGAAATGCGGTTGATTTGGAGATAATGAAGTTAAATGAAAACATTTATATGGGTTTTAGTTCAAGATGGCTGGACTCCTTTAAGGAATGGTTAGGGCATGGGCATTTATGGAGGAGAGGCAATAGGAACACATAGACTGAAGGCAGTCACACAAGATGAGTGGTCACTAAAGAGACTTGCTGTTATATTGATATCAGCCTTCCATTCTGAAGATCTCTTAGAAAAATATTTTTATTAAGCTATGTGGAATGTGGTACTTCGTTAGAACATCCATGATAAACAAAGATGCATATTTTAGTTTTTGATATCAGAACAGAGTTTCCCTATAGCATTGTTGTATACATTATCTCTGTGCCAAATAAATTACCTTAAATATGATGAGTGAAAGCAATAAAAATATAGTGTCTCACCATTTCCTTGGATTTTAGCCATGACTTAGCAGTTTCCCCTGAAACATTTTAAAATGTCTGGTCACTAGAGGTACAAATGGAAAAGTATTTTAACCTCACTCAGATTTGCAGTAAATTTCATATTCTTTTCCTTCCCCAAGACCAGTATAGGGATCTCCATCCAGAGGAAGTGTGCTAGCATGACAATTTTAAATAAGAAAATGTAATTGTAAGAGTGACTACCTACTATGTTTGCCCTACTCTCTTATTTATAAGTAAATCATTCATCCTTTTCACACTCAGGAAGAAAAGATTATAGAGGCATGAACAGAAAAAAAGTGTCATGGAAGCCATTTGATATGAGCATCAGAATTTTTAAAAATGGAGTTATTAAAAGTGAAAATAGACTATTTGTTGTGATTTCATGAAAAGTAACTGACATTTATCTTTTTTAAGTATTTTGCAGAATACACTAGGGATGGCCTTTGGACACAGACTTCTCTTTAACATCTCTGTCTTTGTTGCTTTTTTATTTTTTTAATTGTGAAAATACCATACAGAGGAGTTACAATTACATAGGCAAGATAGTGAGTACATTTCTAATCAAGCATTGTTGCCTCCTCCTTTGTTTCTCCATACCATCTCTTCCTGTCTCCACCCCCTCCCCCCACACCCCCTACCACCACCACCACCTTCGCCAAGATAAGGATTCAAGTGTTTTTTTTCTTTCTTTTGATTTTTTCCAATATATATTTAAGATGATTTCTTTGTTGCTTTTTTTAACAGATGTGTATTTTGAGTGTTGATTTCATCTTAATTAGCTTAAGAAGTCTATGTGTTTAGTGAAGTTGATTCATTTAATCAAGCTTATTTTACTTTCTGCTGTAATCTACTATTTTATTTTAATATCTATATTATGTTTGTTAATATATAGTTTGTCATCACAATATTTATCTTTCATACATGGACTTTTCAGTGTTTTTTCTTTACTAATTAGCAGTATACACTAATCTTTACAAAATGTTTATGGTTTCAGCTTGTTATAAAATCTGCTTTCATTGATTTTTCCTGACATATGTTTATCTTTGCCTATCTTCTACACATTTTGAATTTTATCAACCATTTTATTATAATAAATGACTGCATTTAACCATGGGAATATATTTTTTTCTGATGCACATTTTTAAATTAGTGATTATCCACTCAGAGGTTACTTGTTTGAATTACTTTACCATACTTTTTGCCATTTTCTTGTGAATTATGATTTTTTCATATTTAACGTGAGAGTCTCACATGTCTCAAATGATTTGATGACATTTTAATCCAAAATGATAACCTCATTATCTTTTTGGTAAAGTTTAGAAACTTTAAATTTAATGGATAATAAATCTTTAAAATTATTCATTATTGATTTCATATGTTCTTGGATCACATATTTTTCTCATTTTATTAGATAGTAATAAATGATACATTTCTACCTATATGTATTGACTATTTTTAGTAACTATTCAGTGAAGAACAGTTCCACACTGAATCATTGCTAGCTGAATAGGTTTAAAGTGCTGGTACATAGGACATTGAAGAGCAATATAAAGAATACTGTGTCAAGGATGTGAAAAATAATGTTCATATGTTACAATAGTATAAAACTTGAAGAGTAAAGGCAATGTGGGTATTAAGGATCTTAAAGAGATAAAAAAAATTCTGAAGGCGAGATCCCTTAATTAGTATGTAACAACCTTCTTTATTTTTTTCACTAATTTTAATTTGAAATCTATTTTATCTAATATTAGGATTGCAACTCCTGACTGTTTATGGGGGTCATTTGCTTGGTAGATTTTGTTCCAGCCTTTCACTTTCAAAATGTGTTTGTTTTTATGGGCAAAGTGTGACTCCTGAAGGCAGCAGATAGAAAGATTTTGCTTTTTAAGACAGTCTATGACCCTTAATTGGAGAGTTAAGTCCGTTAATGTTGAGATAGGACTGAGAGGTATTTGGGGTTCCTGCAATTTTATCCACTTTCTTGTAGGCTGCTGCAACTGGGTTCTTCCTATGGTTCTTGGATTCTCAGTTTGGGTGTGGTTTCTTGGTCTTTATTGTGGTCTTGTTGGGTTTCTATGTTTAGGACATCTTTGAGGATCTTTTGTAGGGCTGGTTTGGTGGAGATATATTGTCTCAGTTTTTCTTTGCTATGGAACATTTTTATTTGACCATCGGTTATGAAGGAGAGTTTAGATGGGTACAGTATTCTTGGTTGATAGTTGTCTTTAGGGCATGACATACATCATTCCAGGCTCTTCTTGCTTTAATTGTCTCTGCTGAGAAATCCGAGGTGATTCTAATTGGTTTCCCTTTATAGGTGATTGACCTTTTCTCCTTAACAGCTTTAAGGATTTTTTCCTTGGTTTGAATTGAACATGTGTGGATTATAATGTGATGGTGGGATGTCCTGTTCTTGTCTGGTCTATTTGAAGTTCTAAAAGCTTCTTGTATCTGAATAGGTCTATCTTTTTGCATGTTTGGGAAGTTCTCTGCTAGGATCCTGTTAAACAAATTTCCTAGACCATTAGCTTCTGTCGCTAGGTGCTACTCTACACTCATTATCCTCAGATTAGGCTTTCTGATGGTGTCTTCCAAATGTTGAATAGATCTATCACATTTCTTGGATTTGTCTTGGATAGTTGTATGTTCTGTATATATAATATCTAGGCCATTTTCAATCCCTGAGAATCAATCTTCTCCATGGTCTAACCTACTGTCAAGACTTCCTACTTAATTTATTTTTATTTCTTTTCCTTCTAATTGGTCAGCTTTGATAGCTTCAAATTCTTTGTTGGAGCTTTGTTTTAGATCTTGTATGAACTTCTTTACTTCCTTAATTTGGTGTTCAGTGTTTATTCTCAAATCACTTAGTTGATTGGTTATGGTTTCTTTGGACTCCCATTCCTTCTGTCGGGTTCCATTCAGCATTCCTTTCTGGTCTCCCTGAATTCTCTCAGCTCTTTGTTAATGGATCCCATGAATGCCTCTATTAATCTTTGTCTATTCTCCTCCTACTCTTACAATTCCTGTATTACTCTTTGATTAGCTTCCTCACATTAATGCAAATCCTGTCTTTCTCTTTGACTGTTCTCAGCCTGCTCACCCAATTCCTTTACTTCTCTTTGAGTGTTCTCAACTTGCTCACACAATTCCTGTATCAATCTTTGAGAAGCTTCCTCTTGCTCATGAGATTTCTGTAGAAACTCTAGGTCTCTTTGGTACAGACCAAATTTCCTTAATATAGAGATCCAGAAACAAAACAAATAAAAAAAAGGTTGGACAAATGGGAATGCATGAAGTTGTAGTGCTTCTGCATGGCAAAGGACATAGCTAGCAAGATCAATAGAGAGCCCACCGATTGGGAGAAGATCTTCACTAACCATACAATGGACCAGGGTCTCACATCTAAAATATACTAGGAACTCAAAAAATTAAATCCCCCAACAACAAATCCTCAAAGAAAAAACTGCCCAATAAATAAATGGGCTAAAGACTTAAAGAGAAACTTCTCTGAAGATGAAAGAAGGATGGCCAATAGACACATGAAGAAATGCTCAACTTTTTAGCCATAAAAGAAATGTAAGCCGGGTGCCAGTGGCTCATGCCTGTAATCCTAGCTACTCAGGAGGCTGAGATAATAGGATCGAGGTTCAAAGCCAGCCAGGGTAGGAAAGTCTGTGAGACTCTAATCTCCAATAAAGCACTAGAAAACCGGAATTAGTGCTATGGTTCAAGTGGTAGAGCTCTTGCCTTGAGCTGAAGAATGCAAGGATAGCACCCAAGCCCAGAGTTCAAGCCCCATGACCGACAAAAAAAAAAAAAAGTAATGCAAATCAAAACAACATTGAGATACCACCTCACCCCAGTTAGAATGGTTATAACCAAGAACTCTAATAACAACAGATGCTGGAGAGGATGTAGACAGAAAGTTACCCTACTGCATTGTTGGTAGGAGTATAAACTTGTTCAACTACTTTGGAAAGCAGTATGGAAGTTCCCCAAAAGACTCCACATAGAGCTCCACTATGACCCAGCAATCCTAATTTTCGGCATTTTCCCAAATGATCACAAACAAGACCATACTAAAGCTATCAGCACAACTCTGTTTATTGCAGCAGTATTTACCATAGCTAAGATATGGAACCAACCCAGATGACCTTCAGTAGACGAATAGATCAAGAAAATGTGGTGTATATACACAATGTAATTCTATGCCTCCATCAAAAAGAATGACATTGCCTCATTTATTAGGAAATGGAAAGACTTGGAAAAAATTATATTAAGTGAAGTAAGCCAGGCCCAAACAAACATAGGTCCCATGGTTTCCCTTATTTGTAATGACTAGTATATGTCTGAGACAAGCAGAAAAGGTCAGATAAGTTGAACCCCAAGATAAAGACTCAAATGTTTTTTTTTCTTTCTTGCAATTGTTTCTAACATATTTATAAGATGATTTCTTTGTTGCTTTTTATGTCCCTTCCCCACGGTATGACCCCTGCTTTCATTGTATTTTATGTTGATATAATTTGTGGAGGAGAAGGGAAAAAACAAATTGTTTAAATAGGGATACAGGTGGGCCCATTGCAACAATGAGATGTACAAGTTGTTAAGTTGAAATACGAAGTCTACATCTTTGGAGGGTGGTGGTGGTGGTGTGGGTGGGGCTGGAGGATGGAAGATGGGAAAGGATGGGAAGGGGAATCAAAGAACGAGGCAACAATTCTTGATATGAAATGCACTCATTACCTTGTCCATGTAATAGTAGCCCCCTTGTATGGTATTTTCACAATTATAAAAAGGAAGAAAAGGTAGAAAAAAATATTTGCAGGCTGAAAGCAAATACTGACATGGTCTTAGGAAATAAGTTGAACAAATTTTAGTTCATACAATTAACTTTCCATTTTCATATGTTTAGATCATTTAAACAAGTGTAAGATACAAGTAATTGGTAAGATAAATAATCATGATTTATGTAGATGACAATTGAGAATTATGTACTATATTATCCATTTACCAAGAAACAAGGATTTACCTATAACTCTACATCTATAAAAGTATTTCAGTCCTAAATTGTGTTTTGAGGACAGTGATGAAAAATGTTGTGAGATCCTGTATCAATCAAAAGGAAGGTAAACATGATGGTATTCTCCTGTAAACCCCAGCCATGGGGAACATACAAAGAAGATTGTGGTCCTGGACAACCAAAAGTGAAATGTGATATTCTCTTTTAAATCTAAAACAAATTAAAAAGGGCTGAGAGTAGGGCTTAAGTGGTATTGTGCCTGCTGAGCAAGCAAAATGCCTAGTATTTAACAAAAGTAAAAGGACTCATATTCTTTCATAGATTGTAACTTACAGCTGAGTTAACTGATTAAGTTAAATAAAAGCCCAGCTCCTTCTTGTTTTATGTAGTAAAATATGAAATGATAGAAATAAGAAGAGAAAGTAACTGTTAACTAAAATGGAAATAGGAGATGATTTGGAAAATTCCAATAAATCCAAAATGCTGATTATGCTAAAGTATAAATCATTGTCAGGAACCATGTTCTGGTGTGATAGGCATCACTATTTATTGGGATATATTTGTTTACTTGAGTTAACATGCTAATATGAAAGTTCAGCATTAGAATATATCTTGAAATTGATAAAAATGTGACAATCAGATATAAGCAAGTGTGCTAAATTTGAATAAAATCAAAATCCTTATTGAATGTTTTCCATGTTTCAATAACAAAAGAGCAGAAGTAAAAGAAGCCAAAGGAAGAGGACATCTTCAATGAAAGAAAGGAGTATATAGGAGTCAAGAAAATGTACAAGTTTTTCTTTTTTTTTTGTAAGTAATTCAAGTTGATCCATAAACAAATAAAAGGTACATTTTGCTATTAGAAATCATTTTAGCAACTTTTTAAAAATTTATTTTTTAGGATTTGTAATTTTAATAATAGAAGCATCACTAAAATATCTCATTGTGTACCATAAGTCATGCTGGGTGATTGAGACAATTTGGAGGTTTTTTCATGAATCCAAGCACCAATGCCTCATGCCTCCAATCCTAGCTATTCAGAAGGCTGTCCCTAAGCTTGTTTTTGCTCAAGGCTAATGCTCTACCATTTGAACCACAGTACCACATCTGGTTTTTGAGTGGTTTATTGGAGATAAAAGTCTCACAGGGACTTTTCTGTCTGGGCTGGCTTCAAACGGCAGTCCTCAGATATCAGCCTCCTGAGTAGCTAGGATTACAAGCTGGAGCCACTGATGCCCAAATAATAATTTTACATTTTAATAAGTTTTTGATTTGGACATTCACTTACAATAAAGACAAATCATTACTAATTAAATTAATGTTAAAACAATAATATAGTGTCTGAATATAATTAAGAAATAATAGAGTAGCTTACTTGGGAGATAAAATTTTATTAGAAAATTATTCACTTTTTGATAGTTTTTCATAGTACATCAACTCTAAAATTATATAAACCACCCATCAGTTCTATATTTTCAGTTTTACAAGAGCATTGTTAGTGTATTCACTCTGACTAAGAAATTATGAGTCTACTTACTATTTTATACCAGATAACATAATAAAGCTATAATCAATTGGTAATTTTTAAACCAACAGCAGAGTGCTTTTCAATATCATTATATTTATTACTAGACAACAAAAACAATTTACTGTTGGTTTCACGTATGTTGAAGTTTTAGACACTAGGAACTATTTACCTTTGGGCAAAATTTAACCCCTAATCTATCACCAAAAGTACTGTCTGTATAATGGTCCACTTTTAATTATGTAAAAATTTGACTTTTGCCGGGTGCTGGTGTCTCATGCCTCTAATCCAGCCTGGGCAGGAAAGTTTGTGAGACTCTTATCTCCAATAAGCCACTAGAAAGCTGGAAGTGGCACTGTGGCTCAAGTGGTAGAGCCCTTGCCTGGAGCTGAAGAGCACAGGGACAGCGCTCAAGCCCAGAGTTCAAGCCCCATGACTGACAAGAAAAAAAAAGAGACTTTTTTTCCCCCAGAACAACATTTTATATCAAACACATTAAAGTCACTGACTGAAACTTTCTTTTCAGCAAAATAAAATATAAGAGCCTAAGGAGTGACTGTATTCAAGAACTTTTTAAATGTACACAATAGACACTTAGAGTCTTAAATTATAATTTATATATGACTGTATAGAATAATGAAGCAAAGTCCTGCATGACCAGTAAAATGCATAACAGCAGTTGCAGCAGGATAGGAACATGTTAAAGTTGTTTTCTAGCCTCTAAGGTTTGAAATAGATAATGCATTTGACCCTCTCAACAAGGTATATTTCTATCCCCAGAGAGCACATTCTTGGGCTTGTTAAGCTCTATTTAAGTAGTAACCAGTGCCCTGGTATAATAAAGATCAAGTTGGTTAAAGAATCTCTGGTCTTACTTGAATGCATAAATGCTTCTGGCAACAAAGATAACACTGGAAAATACCCTGAAGTATCCGAGAAACTGAAGAGGGAAGATAAAATTATTCAACTGAATGGAATTGCTGAATTTAAGGCCAATATTTTATCAGTTTATCCTGAAAGAAATTGAAAAATGTAGTACTTCAAATAATATATTGTAGAGGATGAAGTGCTTAACCTGTGGATGTGAGTGTAGTTGTCTGTGGACTTATTTCTGTATTGAACACTGAAAAGAGAAAGTAAATGATGACATTTTCAAAGATAAAACTACAATTCTTTGTAAGTACCTGGAAAGAACATCACTGCTTACTGTATATGTAGTGTTCACAAATATTTTCATCTATCACAAGATTAATGATTATCAAGGCAAAAAACAAAGCAAAACATTGTTGTACAGTAAAGAGGGAAAGTAGGAGAAAAATGAGGAAAGGGGTAACAAATTCAACAAGAAATGGACTTATTACTTTACTTATGTAAATGTAACCCCTTTATACATCACCTTGGCAATTAAAAATTTAAAAAAACAGAAACAAAAACACTTGCCAAATTTTAGGTTATTCTACACAGAGTACCAGAATTTAATAATGCAAAAACTTGCTATTGGAAAGTGAATTCTTTAGTTTTTAACCTTAATGAAAATGTTTATACATTTTGGGGTACTTAGTAATTAAGAAATCAAAGATCTGCCACATGAATTTAATTAAATTTCTTCCTTGTTACTTCATTAATAGCCTTTTCATGACATTTTGCCTAAGTCAGGCATCAAAGCATGTTATTCAAATGCAGACATTTCTGTTAAGCCATTTCTGTTAATCCCATTTGTAAAGATGTGTCTTTTGAAGTTTATAATGCTTCGCATCTTTAAAAATAGTACATTTTTACATAGCCAGTTCAGCTTTGTGAAATTGATATGTGGTAATTGTCATCCCCATTTTATAATTCTCAACACAAAGATGGAAAGAAAGAAATGATATGTTCTCAGAGTTTGAGTAATATTCATAGTTACACTGAAAACTAACCATTTTCCCCCTTTTTTTTTTCCACCATTTATTGCAAATCTGACTGGAATTGTCTCTTCCTCACATAATAGACTGCTTTGCTATATTGAGAAGCACATTTTTATCCAAAAGATGATTTAGAATGATAAGCTCCTGCTGTTTTACTTTCCTTGGTAATTACTGAGTCAAAAAATGGAGACATAATTATAGTAATATTTTAATTTTTAAGTTTTATAAATCACTCAACATTTGAACAGGCTGTAAATAAAATGTAGTTTACTTTTTCTTCTTTTCAATTGTGAAAAGAAAAAAAATACATAACTGTCTAAGTGTGATTGTTTTTTGCAAAATGTGCTTACAAATTGTGATAGAAATGAAACTGCCAGAAATCTAGGAAGACAGACTTTTCATTTAGATGTTAGTAGCATGGTCTCTACTTTACTCAGAATGTTTTTAGACTCTTTTACTGTTTGTTCTCTGATTTTAGGGGAAAAAACTAACAAAATATGCCATCTTTTTTTAACCAATAAATACAAACAAATTTCTGATGGATTTTTCTCCTTGATAATAAAAGAAGAGCTCCTTTTGGTGAAGTATAAGACAATTATGAAGGATAGAATCTTCTTTTGAATCATATCAGGGTGAAGTAAGATTTACCATATTGTTTTACTTTATTCTGCCTTCTGCCTATGTTTCATAAACTTTCCCTACATTACTACGATATTATTGTAATTTGTCACTTATACTCAAAAATCATATCTCAGATCCAGCTACTGTGACATTCCAGCTAAGAGGGTAGATACTTCAAATCACGTTTTCTATGTGACTATTAACACTTGTCTCTAAACCAGGACATGTTCTTTTCTGGGAACTACACAGAACAAAGTCAGTGTTTTATCTTTTACTTTCCTGTTTTTTTTTTCCTTTTTATACTTAAAGATATTGTAGTCACATCTCAGGAAAACAAACGCAAAAATAACACAAACAAAAAAATCTCTTGTGAAGATTTTTATAGAAATTATCATTTGTGGTCATTTCACCAGCTTGATATTCGGTCTGAAGTGGCTTTAATGCATTGACTTTTAAACTTTAGTATTATTTCCCCGTTTTTTGTGTAAACCATCATGAACTCTTTGGACTAGGAACAAAATCTAATGGCATGGATATAATTTCACATAAATGAATCAGCCTAGTCAATATTTCAATTGGAGATGATTAATTTAAGGAAATAGAGATATGCATTGACTTTAAGATACTTTGATACTTGGAATTTGAGTAACCAATGACTAAGTCTGCAAAGACTCTATTTTCAAACTAAGGACATTTGTAGATACTGGTGTTTATCCCTTCAACATATTATTTTGAAATACTCAATTAAACATAAAATAGCCAATCTTCTTAACTTGGAGGCGATTTCCCCCCCATTACTTGATGCCAAAAGTACTTCAATATATATGTTCTCACCAATGAGTTCTTGCAAAGTTGTTTTGAACAACATCAAATTTTGAAAAGAAAAACATTACATACTCATATTTCAGTAGAAAAGATTAAATGAGAATTCTGAAAATGATTTAAAAACTGACATTTTGGTACAAGGAATATCAAAGACCATTGTTGGTGTCATAATATACAGTGATTTTTAAGACAGTTTCCTATAAAATTCTTTTTTTTTTTTTGGTGGGGGGAGTTCCAGTCATGGGGCCTGAACTCTGGGCCTGGGCGCTGTCCCTCACTCTTCAGCTCAAGGCTAGCACTCTACCACTTGAGCCACAGTGCCACTTCCATTATTTTTTTTTTTTTTGCTTATGTGGTACTGAGGAATCGAACCCAGGGCCTCATGCATGCAAGGCAAGTGCTCTACCACTGAGCTATATTCCCAGCCCTCCTCTAAAATTCTTTAATCTGGCTGTTACTGTTTAATTAGAGATACAAATTATGTAAAATTAAAAAAATCTGAGGGAGAAATAGAAGTATTTAAAATGTCATGAGTTGAGAATTTGATAGTTTAAATGTTTACACTCCCACAAACAATGCAGTAGGGTTCCCTTCTGTCCACATCCCCTCCATCATCTGCTGTTATTAGAGTTCTTGATTATAGCCATTCTAACTGGGGTGAGGTGGTATGTCAGTGTTGTTTTGATTTAGATTTCTTTCATGGCTAGGGAGGTTGAGCATTTCTTCATGTGTCTATTGACCATCCTTCTTTCTTCTTCAGAGAAGTTTCTCTTTAGCCCACTTATTTACTGGGCAATTGTTTCTTTGAGAATTTGTTGTTGGGGGATTTAATTTTTTGAGTTCCAGGTATATTTTAGATATGAGACCCTTGTCTTGTTGTGTGGCTAGTGAAGATCTTCTCCCAGTCTGTGGGCTTTCTATTGATCTTGCTAGTTATATCCTTTGCCAGGCAGAAGCTCTGAAATTTCATGCAATCCCATTTGTCCAACCTTTCTTTGATTTGTTGTGTTTCTGGGTCTCTATTAAGAAAATTTCGGTCTGTGCCAAGGAGATCTAGGGTTTCTCCTATTCCTTCCTGTAATGTTTTCAGGGTGTCTGCTTTGACTCCGAGGTTGTTGATTGATTCTGGTGCAGGGTGATATATAAGGTTCTAGCATTAGTTTTCTACAAGTGATTAACCAATTTTTTTTTTTTTTGAGGGAGAGGGTCGGTGGTTGGTCTTGAACTGGGGTCTGGGCGCGGTCCCTGCGCTCTTCAGCTCAAGGCGAGCGCTCTACCACTTGAGCCACAGCGTCATTTCTGGTTTTTTCCGGGACTTTCCTGCCCGGGCTGACTTTGAACCACAATCCTCAGATCTCAGCCTCCTGAGTAGCTAGTATTACAGGCGTGAGCCACTGTTGCCTGGCATGATTAACCAATTTTGCCAGTACCATTTACTGCAGAAGCTATCTTCCTTCCATTCTACTGTTTTAGCTCCCTTATCTCAGATTAGATGGCTATAGGTCTGTGGGTTCATTTCTGGGCTTCCAATTCTATTCCATTGGTCCAGAGGTCTGTTCTTGTGCTAGTACCAAGCTGTTTTGGTTACTAGGATTTGTAGTAGAGTTTGAATTTGGTATTGATAATCCTCCAGCATTGTTCTTTCTATTAAGGATCATTTTTGCTATTCGGGGTCTTTTATTGACCATGCTAAAGCTACCAGCACACTTATGATTATTGCAGCATTATTTACCATAGCTAAGATATGGAACCAACCCAGATGACCCTCAATAGATGAATAGATCAAGAAAATGTGGTATATATGCACAATAGACCTTTATGCCTTCTTCAGAAAGAATGATATTGTCTCATTTGTTAGGAAATGGAAAGACTTGGAAAAAAAAATATATTAAGTGAAGTTAGCCAGGCCCAAAGAAACATAGGTTCCATGGTTTCCCTTATTTGCAATAATTAGTATATGTCTGAGTCAAGCAGAAATGGTCAGATAAGTTGATGTTAGGTGTAATGAACCCCAAGATAAGGACTCAAATGGTTTTTCTTTGTTGCTATTGTTTCTAACATATTCATAAGATGATTTCTTTGTTGCTTTGTATGTCCCTCCCCCACAATATAACTCCTGTTTTCATTGTATTTGATGTTGGTATAATTTGTGGAGGGAAAGGAAAAAAATTGTTTAAATAGGGATACAGGTTGACCCATTGCAACAGTGAGATTTTCAAGATGTTATGTCATAAAATTAACTTTACAACTTTGGGGGGAGAGTAGGAGGGAAATAGAAAGAGATGGTAAGGGGAAACCAAGGAGGAGGCAACAGTGCTTGATAAGAAATGTACTGATTACCTTGCTCATGTAATTGTAACCCCCTTGTACGGTATTTTCACAGTAAAAAAAACTTGTTAAAAAAAGAAAAAAAAATAAATGTGACATTTATGAATAAAAAGCTAAAGAAAAGGATGAGTAATTATTGTAAACATATGAAGGAAAAAAGTTTTTGTACTAGGAATATGCCTAGGAAGTTTGACATTAAAGTGGTCAATGTGGATTGAACATAGCGTGTTACAAAGGGAAGGAATAAAATAAGATGAAAGGAATTGGCTAAATAACTGAAAGGATTGTTCAGAATTTCATATCAGCTAGGGAAACAACAGAAAGTTTTGTCTACAAATAGATCTCTATAGGAAATAATTGGTGAGAATAAGCATTAGAAAGAGTATCCAAAGCATACAACTTTGATCGAAATTAGTATCTAGGTAAGAAAATACAGATGTTGACATCATGCATGCTAATATGCATGCTCAGAAGGAAATGGTATCCAAGTGTACAGAAGGAAAAGCAAAGAAATTTATGGAAAAATTGGATTTGTAACAAAGGATAGTCTAATGGAACAGAGATTAATGTAATAAATGAAAAGAGCCTACCTTTTACACCTTTCATCATCTAAAAACTTAGCTTGCTCCTTTGTGGAATCTTGATTGAAAAATCCAAGATAACTGGATTAAAGAAAGATAGTTTGTTTCTTACAGCAATAGAAGGAGCAAGAGTTTTTGTTTTTTTCTCTCTCTGTTTCCTGAGCTCCAACTCTTACAATTAGTGAAGAAAAAACAAACAAAACAAAACAAAACAACAATTAGGAGAACCTAAGATTTTTATAATGGTATGTTAAAAAAAAGTTTTACTTTTATTCTAGCAAGAAGAAACTGTCTTAATGTCCTAAGTTGATTCCTACACAAATATTCTTGGAAAATGCTACCAAACAACGTCCAATGTGAACATCATGTGCATGGAAGCTATGAATTCATTGAAAATAATCTTACAACCATTAGTAAAGAAGTTTTTTAAAAAAAAGTTAACTTGGGAAGGGGAAACAAAGGAGGAGGCTACAATGCTTGATAAGAAATGTACTCATTATCTTGCCCATGTAATTGTAAACCCTCTGTACAGTATTTTCACAATAAAAAAAAGTTAACTATCACTGTGTATCAATTAAAATAATTCAATATAGAGGGATAAATTTAAGCTGTAGAAGCAGTATAATTTTTAGTGTATTATGTTTCTGGAGATATATATACATGAAGTCTAATTAATATGTAAAAGAGTTGGACTTAGAAATTCATGTGACCCAATCATCTTTCACAATTTGAAGGAAGAAATAATGGAGGAACAAATTTACACATAATTTCATATGTACATATGCATGTATATAAGTATATGTTACATATGCATATATAGGTACATGCACCTATGTAAGATAATTTATACCAATTATATTAATACATCCATATGCTGTTGATATATTTTGAATATATGTGAGACTCAAAGTTAAAGGAAAACCTTTGGACTGGTATTCTCTCTTCAGTGAATAAGCCTGAAATGAATATTAAGCTTAAGGGATGAGGGATTTTCAAGAGAAGATATGAAAAATTATCCAGAAAATACAAACTGAGATAATCTGAAAGCTCTTTTAAGAGACATGGCAATTGCTAACTCAGTTAATGTGCTAAATACATTACATTTTCCCCACCTGAATATTCTGTGCTTTACCATGCTGTTTGCATATGTAGATTTTTATCTCTTCTTTAGACTTTTTATTGGATTCAAATACTGGAAATTACTGAAGTAGATTGGTCAGGCTAAAGCTCCTGGAGTATTTATTCCACAAGTCTTTCTTCTACAGAAACTTCAGTTGGCTCTTCTGTTTTCACCACTCAACTTAAGATATAGAGAGTGGTAAAAGATGCTGCCATGATTTCTGGACTATGATATTGTTCCTGTGGTCAACATAAACCCTGCATATAACTTGAATTAATTACTTTGGTTGGAATAATTATTATTTAAAATATTATTTTATAAGAATATGAATAATATGATTACAGAAAATGTTCACTTGACTCTTAAGAGTAAGGCCAATTGTACGGACTCTTTAGAAACAACACAATCAGTTATACTAAATGATGGTGTCTCAGAAAGTTCAATCTGTCTTGCTCATCTAGTATCTTCTGATAACTACTCCTTCAAACTCACTATAAAATTTATATTAAAAGAAGCAGGAGAATGAAATTCGCTTAAAAATGGTACTAACAGCCTTTCCTTATCCCTCCAAAGCAACTTTAAAAGTAACTTTTAAAATATCAATTTTCCTCATGCCTCTAAATAATGCATTGTTTTCCATAACTATTCTTTTGTGGTAACATTTATCATATTAACTTACATAATATAATATCTTAAAACTCCTCATTGTGTTTTCCTCAAATTATACTTCTACTTTAAATTTTTATTCTATCCTCTGTATTATTCATTTATCATCATCTTTGGAAACTTTATCTGAAAGACATACTGGGTTTTATAAGCAGAATAAATTTCATTTGAATTCTAGACATTGTTCAAGCTACTTCATTGGCTTATACTCAACTTCTCTGAGATTCTGTTACCCTCACTCACAAAATATATAATAATTTTATTCATAAAGTTTCTATAATGACTAAATGTGATCATATAAACATATAATATTAGCAAAGAATAACTCATTTTTTCTTTTTTTAAAGCTTAATGTATTTTATTTTATTCTATTTACTTTATTTCTGGGAAATTTTCATTGTATCCACTCTGAACATGACCCATAGTCCTATAACATTTAGCTTTTTTTCCTGGTGGTCAGTGTAACTCACCTCCTACTTTCAACTTAAGAATAGTAGCCTAGTGTTGGTGGCTCATCAGGAGACTGAGGTCTGAATATTACAGTTCAAAACCATCCTAGGCAGGAAAGTTCATGAGACTCTTATTTTCATTTAACCACCAAAATACCAGAAGTGGAGATGTGGTTCAAGTGGTAGAGGGTTAGCATTGAATAGAAAAGCTGTGGGAAAGTACTCAGGCCCTGAGGTCAAGCCCAGTCCTGGCACACACACATATTACACAAGCATCAGGAAATTAAAATGATACAATTAAAATACTATTGGCACATTTTGCTAAGAGATGATAGATACATAATTGAATGATCATATCTATATATTTTGCTACAAACAAAATTCCTCTTTTTGTATATGCTGGCAAGACAAGAATGATATAAAATCGTACAACTCTCTAATGATAGTAGATACTTCATCCTCATTCCAAATATGTTATTATGTTCAATTAAGAGTATAAATTTAGGGGCTGGGAAGGTGGCTCAGTGGTAGAGCGCTTGCCTTGCATGCTCAAGGCCCTGGGTTCGATTCCTCAGCACCACATAAGCAAAAACAAAAAAGCCAGAAGTGCCGCTGTGGCTCAAGTGGTAGAGCACTAACCTTGAGCTGAAGAGCTGAGGGACAGTGCCCAGGCCCAGAGTTCAGGCCCCACGACCGGACCCCCCAAAAAAAGAGTATAAATTTAATAAATTGGAAAGAAAACATTATAAAGATAAAACTGATTTTATATCCACAAATAAAAAAATCCTTTAAATTCTATATGTATACAAATAATATACAATAAAATGTTGCCTTCTTTGATCTATCAGTGTTTATTTTGATAACAGCCTTCCCTATTCAATTGTTGCAATTCCATTTTATCCTGAAAGGATATATTTTACTTTTTTCATATATATATATATACACACATATATATACAATTACGTTTTCAATATATTGATATGATAAGTATATATAAAATAACTTTATTTTAATTTTATTGTCAAGTTGATGTACAGTGAGGTTACAATTACATAAGGAAAATAGTGATTACATTTATTGTCTAACTTTTTATACCTCCCCCATTTTTCTCCCTCCCTGTAAACTAACATCAACTGCTCAAGTATTTTTAATAATAATTAAAGAGTAAATTCAAGCTGACACTTGTGGCTCACTCCCATAACCCTAACTACTCAGGAAGCTGAGATATGAGGATCATGGACCTGCTAGTCCATGCAGGAAAGTTCATGAGACACTTACTTCAAATTAAACACAGGAAAAGGTCAAAGTGGACTGTCACTCAAGTGGTAGAACACTGGCCTTGAACAAAAGAAGCTGAAGGACAGAGCCCAGGCCAAGATTTCTAGTACTATGGCCAGCAATTAAATAAATGAATAAGTAAATAAATAAATAGAACATATATGGGGCATAATTGCTGACTATATATCCAAAGCTGTTCAAATCATATTGTATAAGGAAGACAACTAAACATGTATTGCAGACTTTGTTTACAGTAGCAAAACTGAGGATCAGACACAATGCAGATCAGTTGATGAGACTCTAAAGACTAAGTGAAATGATGCCACTTTCAGGAAAATGAATGACATTGTTGAGAGAAGCTAACTCAAAATAATGCTTTCTAAGTGACATAAATATAAAATACCCTGCAGTTTATTATGTATTATGAACCCCAATTGGATTATTACATACATAGTATATGTGTTAGTATTATATAGATATGTATGTGTATATGTGTATATATATATATATATATATACTTTGATTATATATACATTTTTTTCATTACCTTATCCTTTGTTAAGACAATGAGGACCCATTTCCACTCAAATACAGAGAGGAGTGCGTTTTGCTCTCAAGCAACATGTGGCAAGGGCTAGAGATACTCTTGGTTTTTTTCAGATAGAGGGGAAGCAGAGCTACAGAGCTAGAATAGGTATAGGTATAGATCAAGCAACTAACAACCAGGAAAGATCCCTCATAAAAAGCTTGCATTTCCACATGCCTGGAGTGCTGAGCTTAGTGATCATTGCTAATTTGATTTGTATCCAGCAAAAGAATTTGCCAGTAAGAATTTATGCAAAATCCAAGTCATTTATTTTTTTAAATTTAGGATCCACAAAGACAAGGTGGGATTTTTTTTTGCATAATTCTAGCACCACATTTGTTTTTGTGAACACATACTGTCAAGAAAATTTGAACAAACTTTTGAATAAAATCTGGTAACATATGTCAAAAATTATTATGTGTCCTCTCTTTAGAGGTAAAGCAATATATTTCTAAGAATGTGTGCCAAGAAAATAATCAAAAAGTCACAAAAATTACACGTGGTAAACACTTAGAAGCTTACAGTGGAATTCAAGTATGCTGGGGATTTATACAGGACTGCAAAGCAATTTCTGCTTTCTAAGATTCACTAATTAGAGAGTGAATAAATCAACAATCAACAGATTAGTAGGAGAAAAAGCATGTACATAGACTATGTACACAAAGATAGCTTAAAAATAGATTGCCAAAAATGTGATGAGATTTAGAGTTTGTCCAACATTTTCATGGAAAAAAAATGAAGCATGAATGACTTTGTAAATGTCAATAATACATTGCAGATTTAAGAGATGACAATGAAGTTTGTCAGGATGTTGTATAGACTTCTAGTCTCTTTTGTGTCGAGAGTAGAAATTTCTGTCGCATAGTATGCCAGAGAAGTATGGATGCCAGTTTAGTTATTTGCTGTAGCAGAGTTCAAAGAATGTCTCTCTATTTGCTGTTTCCCAATTGCATTTATCACAAAGTAATATATCAATGTGGCATTTTATTATGCTTATGACAAACTCCTTCCCTGTATCTCAGTGCTTTAAAGGAAAAAAAGAATGATGCATGTATTTGTTAAATACAAATATATGTATATAGATATAAATTTTTTAAAATAACTTTATATAATTAAGATTGTGTGTGTGCATGTGAGGGTGTGTGTGTGTGTGTGTGTGTGTGTGTGTGTGTGTGCATGTGTGTTGCTCAAATCAGACCCAAGGTGGCGTACATCCTAGGCAAGTGCTTTTGCATAAAGGTGTAGTAAGCATCAAAAAATGATATTTTGATAATAAAAACAATGTTTCTCATTCACATTTTAAAACAACACGCGGAAAAGATGGAGCATAAATGTCGATACATATCTTTGCAAAGGCATTTTTGTTGTAGTGGTGTGGACCAAGGGCTCTAGTACAAGCAGATCACCTCCAATGAGCCAACCTCTCTTTTGGGGATCAGTAAACTTTTGAGATTACTTGAATCATATGGCTTCTGAATAGAATTTAATTACATAATAGGATTATGTGAATTACAATAATAGAGAACTTTCCTTGGGATTTAATCAGTTAAGCAATCAAATAAATATTCAAATGTAACTCTCCATTTTATTTGGAAAGATACTAACATGGTTGGGAACAGGTTTGATGGTATGGTGAATGTTAAGTATTTTAAATTCTTCCCAATGTTCAAACTCTGAACTTAAGATACTTCCTGGAGCTATTGGATTTCCTGGAAACTTTTCCTTGGTTCTTGGGCTTTAGGTTCTCTGGATTTCTCCCTCTATCCATATTGGATTTTAGAGTAATTATGGGAAAAGGTGAATCCCCCTTTCTTGTCATTCCTTGATGCTCTCCTATTAAAATTGCAGTTGATTTTCTGGATCACTTGAAAAACAAAGTCATGGTTTGTTAAACAATGCCTGGATCTCTTAGTTTTTCTTTTTCTTTTTTTTCTTAATATATATATATATGTATATATATATATATTATTGTAAAGATACTGTACAGAGGGGTTCCAGTTACATGAGCAAGGTAATGAGTCCATTTCTTATCAAGCATTGTTACACTGCCTTTGTTTTTCCCCTAACACTAGGTTTTCTCCCACCTCAATCCTGGCTGAGAATTTGCTCAGTCTTCTCCCTGTCAATCACTTTCTCCTTTCGCTCTACAAAGTTGGTATTGTTTTCATAATTCCAGATAACAAAATTGCTCAGATGCTCTTATCTTTCCCCATATGTTTGATCTCAGCTTTTGCTAAAATGAAGAGTGTCCTGAATATCTTCTCATCTTGTTACCAGAGGTGGCCCCTTGCTTTATACCTCCCTGTTCCATCTCAATGTGCCAATTCACAATCTGTCTAAAAAGAAAATGTCCACTGTGCTAAAGTTATTAAGTACTTACCCAGGCAAATGCCAAGTCTTTTCAGAGACTGAGATCTCATATGCTACTTTTCCTCACTATTTTTCAAACTGACATTTCCCTGATTGGATGCCTGGCCTTTGACTGACTTTAGTTCTATTTTTCCAGCTATAGGAATATGTCTCAGACTGAATGGCCCCCTGTGGTCAGTTGAGTGCTATTTGGTCTCAATGGTTTATGTTCCATTAGAAAAATAATATTATTTTCCATGTATCCTTTTTACATTTGTCCTTCAGGCAACAACCTTTATCCTATAGCTTTCACGGGTCAAGAACATAATGTCACTTGCTGTTCTAGAAGACAGTCTTGTTTTCATAATTTTATTTTTTTAATTTATTGTTTTGTTATTTTTCCTCAATGTTTGCCTGTAGGGCATGAATTTCATTTTTATTCCTACAACCTGCTTAGGCCTAGATTTTTCTGTAATAATGTTGAATCCTTGGAATGACCTTATATATAATGATTAGGATACAGAATTTCCACATTGATAAAATCTAAAGCAAGCATTTTTACACTATTTTAAGAAAAAGTCTTCATAGCTCCTTTATCCTCAAATATTTGACCTATAAACTTTTTGAAAATCAAGTGAACATGCTATCTAATCTGCAAATTACTAAGTAGAGTAATACACAGTTCTTCCAATGTTTCTTTGTTCTCAAAATGTAGAAGAAATAAAATATATGCTCATAACAGTAAATTAAAATATAGAGTGAATGTAAATACATGGAAATCCAAAAGTGGAAAAAAAAGTCTTATTTTTAACTCACACACAAAGAAGTAAGTTAAAGAATGTAAAATATTTAATATAAAAATTTATAAAGGCATATGTGAATGTAAGTTATTTTCAATTAAACATATTTAAGTTTAAATTAGAATCTCAGATTATCATTAAGTTACAATATAAATTAACCTAGTATTTATTACATATTAGACATCAATACTTCTTAGAATAATTAGCAAGGTACAAACCATTTAGGATGTGATGTGTATTTCAGCCCAGACTATATTTTCTTCTTTGACAAAAGATGTTTCCCTGTGAGGTAAATTTCAGAACTGCCTATGGAATAACTTGAATGTCAGGACATTTACAGAATAAGTATTTTTGAAATTCCATGTAGATGATGTCCCAGCCTTCTCAATGATCAGTCAAGCCGCATGTTTGTAGCTTATATTATAATTTCATATTAAATATTAAGAAAATTAAGACCCATAAAAATTCCCTCAATATACCAATTTGTGTATTGTCTCACATTTCAATAGCCAATTATCATTAATGTTTTTAAGTTCCACTTGGAATTGCTGAACAGTTACAGTTTCACTTTCTTTATTTTCTTGAACAATCTAAAATTATCTGAAATGTACTTCTGATTACATGAAAGTTTTTCCAATCCAAATATACTAGTAGACATTTTGTTTTAGGAAAATTTTATTCAACTATGTTTCAGGATTTTTTCCAACTAATGATATTTGTATATGTGCAGTTATATTGTATTGTGCAGTTATTTCCAGCTATTTAATTTTTCTAATGAGAAACTTGAAATTCTTAATGTGTATAATTGTGTAAACAAACAGTAATCACCAAAGAAAATAAAAACATGCAAAAATTGATGAGCAACATATCAAAATAAAATATAGTGAAGACAGTAAGGTAGATAATGTTTGCACATGGATTTATCTTTGGGGATCCAAAAGTTAAGCAGCTTATTTTATCTCATACATTTGAATTGGAGTTGATGGTATGGTTGAGCATGACAGAATAGGCTCCTCTTCCAAGCATAATATCATTCATAAAGCAAAAAGAAATTAAATAATATTTTCTGGAGCCAACTATATGAGTTGTTGAAGAGATATTATGATTTCACAACAAAGCACATTCAAACTATTCTAACAAAACTTTTTCAGATATTTTACAAAGATTATTCCAAATAGTGGATAATATACTTCAAGCTTTTTGTTTGTTTGTCTTATTTTTATAGAAATATTTTATTTTACGTTTTCGTACGATCAACTGAAAGACTAACAAAGGATATCAAGCATGATTGTATGTTTGAAGATAATGTAGGCTGACATTCTGAATGTCATTGTTTCTCTTGACTGATTTTACTAGAGGGAAAGGTATTGTTCTAGAGTTTAGTGACACAGTTTTCAGATTTCTACATTCAGTATAATACGGTCTTTGCTCAATATTTATGGTCTTTATTGTATTGAAGGATGTTCTTTATATACCTAATTGTTTGGCATTTTCCTAAGAATACTGTGTTGATTTTTTTCAAATACCTTTTCTGCATCTATTGAGGTGATTGTACTGCTTTTGTCCTTTATTCTTTTAGTGTGGTATGCTGTGGTTTTTGACTTGTAATGTGGGAATTTCCTTGTATCTCAGCATGAATCTCAGTAATGACTGTGGGATTCAGTGTGATTTTTCTGAAGACCTTTGTTTTTTTGCTCAGCATTGCTTTGATTTTTTTTCTTTTCTTTTTTCTTTTTAAAATCATGAACATAGAGCAAACATGAAAACAGGATCATTACTTTGTAAAATAGAGGTGGGGCAGTGTTTGAAAGACAGATGTTTCTGAATCAGTAATACTAGAAAATACTACATATCACATGACATGTCCAGAAACAACCTTGTAAAAGCAGTCTTTAGAGAACCTTCTGAATCTGGGTTTAGTTGATTCTGAGTCACCTAACAGATGGGTTTTGGTATGAAATTGTTACTTTCTTTACTACAGAATTCTGTGTTATCCTGTAATCAGTTAAGTAATGTTCAATACCTAAAATAAAATTATTATTATGTATCACTGTTTCTATTTACATATATTATATAATATATTTGAAAATTCCAATGGGTATATGAATAGGATTTGGGTTTATGATGATCTGTATAAAATTACAGCTGTATCACTCAAAACTGAAGCTGTATTGAAGGAATTTATAATGAAGTTTAAATAATAATCTTTAGTGGCACAATAGTCTTCATGGTGCAATAAAAAGAATACACTCAAAGTTTGTTTCCCAGGGTGAATTTGCTAATGACAAGATGAATAAGTATCAATGTGTTTCACATATAATATACAACACGTATTTACTATATTTTACCTGTTTTAATTTCAGTGCTTAAAACATAGAAATCAATGTCAGTAACAACTTTTTGTTTTTTATCAAGTCTCTTTTTTCATCAACTCTCGGATATTTTTGAGCTATTTATTTTGCTAATTAGTATCTCTGCTTAATGGAATTATTTCCAGTTCTCTTTGAAATGGTAATGATTTTAGGCCCAGGACTTAATGGGATGCAATATGTCAACCATAGAGGGCCTTCCATGGAATGCAATTTAAAATGTCTGGGCTGGGATGTAGCTCAGTGGCAAAGCGCTTGCCTAGCAAGTGCAAAGTCCTGGGTTCGATTCCCAGTACCGAAAAAGAAAAGACAAAAAAAAATACAGTTCATAAAATACCTAAGCACTCTATTGTAGCAATTGTCAAAGTTATAATGTCTACTACTACTTACTAGAGTTTAGAGTTACAGATTAATGAAACTTAATCATTATTTAATTTGGAAGGGTAATTAAAAACATAGCTAATGAAGAGATAAGTCAGTCCAAAGTTATAGTCACATGTCCAAGTAAATTGGCTGTACTTGATATGTGGTATGAATGTGAAAATGTAGGGTTCCCCTCCAGCCACCCATGAAGAACTGCAGAGAAGTCATCACAAATTTTATTTCATTTTGTAAAATAATCAACTGATAACAAATTCAATAAAAGACCACTAGCATGTCTAAATAAACCCTACATTCAACTATAAGTATTACTTCTGATAGGTTCATTGCTTTAATATCTATTTAAGGAATCTCAACAGCAGAGTTAAATTTGTATAATACTATAACTTTAAAAAATCAGAGACAGGGATAGGAGTTAAAACAAATTAGAGCATGAGGACAAAACAAGAAGATAAAGAATCACACAATTAAGAATTAAAGAAAAATATAATTGGGAAGCTTGTGGGAAAGAAATCAACTTGTTTGACTGAGCAAACATACAAGTTTCACTATCCAAAACTGTCTTGAGTAAGTATCAATAATTATTAAATATTTCATGTCATCATGATTAGAAAAAAAAGGAGGTTCAGAAGTAAACAGGGAAAGAGCAACAAGATACTTCTTCAAGTTTGTTTCTTTGTGTTTTTGTGTTTTGTTTTTTTCCTGCCTTGAATTGCCTGTGTGGCACACAATTAATGGAAACTCCAAAGCAAATTCTTATGCTTCAGTACACAACAAGAATAATTTCTATTGCCCACATTTGCATTGTATGATTCAAATAATTAAGTTATTAGGAAAACACAGCCTCATAGGCTCTCATTTCTGATTCCTACACATGGATTTTTACAAATATATCTTTCCAAGAATATTTGATAGGAATGCTCTCTTTCTCCAAAAAGGGGGCGGGGGAGGGAATTGAATAATTTTACTGTTTATTTCCCAGTTCCTACAGTTATTAACTGCACTTCTCTTTATTTTATTTATTTTATTTTTAATTTTATTTATTTATTTATTTAATTCTGTTTTATGAGCATTCTACTAGTGAAAGGAGTGGACCAAAGTGCATACGGTTCCTAATTCTTCTATTAACACAACATGATGCAACTTTCTTCTAATCTCTTGTATGAATTACTAATGACAAAAAACAAAACAGGGAGATGAACTCCAACAAACTAGACCTTTATCTACTACAAAAAGCAAAACTAAGCTATGAAAATGAAAGTCATGAAATTTTATATAGCAAGTCATCATAAAGTAAAAAATGGTTCCTATTCTTTATAAATTTGTGCTCCCAATATTTCTTTCCAGAATCTATTTTAAAAAAGGTTAAGCTACTTGTCTGAGATAACCCCACTGATTATCTGATTTAAAAGTTGGACTGGTACCAATTTCAAGGTTTGCTAAATCAAATAAAATTGATTTTTTTGTATTCCCATTCCATTGAATTCTTATATATCATTATTCTCTTACAAAAGTAAAGCATTGCCTGATACATTCCTATAAATCAATGTAGATTCTTACATACCTGATCCTATGTGAAGTTATGTATCAGCATGCTACATTCTAAAGATACAATATTGAAAGTATCTATAAGTTCACACTCACACACACATACACACACACACAAACACACATTTATAACATTACCTAATTCATTCTTATACATCAATGTAGATTCTTTTTTTTCCCCCCCATTTGTTGGTCGTGGGGCTTGAACTCTGGGCCTGGCCGCTATCCCTCAGCTCTTCAGCTCAAGGCTAGCACTCTACCTCTTGAGCCACAGCACCACTTCCAGTTTTCTAGTGGTTTATCGGAGATAAGAATTTCATGGACTTTCCTGCTCTGGCTGGCTTTGAACCCTGATCCTCAGATCTCAGCCTCCTGAGTAGCTAGAATTACAGGCGTGAGCTACTGGCTCCCAGCCATCAATGTAGATTCTTACATTCCTGATACTATGTGAAGTTATGGATCATTATGTTATATTCTAAAGGTAAAATATAGAAAATACATGTCTCACCACAAAAGAAAACACACATTTATTTATTTATTTTATTTATTTTTTTGGGGGTCCGGTCGTGGGGCCTGAACTCTGGGCCTGGACACTGTCCCTCAGCTCTTCAGCTCAAGGCTAGTGCTCTACCACTTGAGCCACAGCGCCACTTCCAGCTGTTTTTTCTTTTTGCCTTTGTGGTGCTGAGGAATTGAACCCAGGGCCTCATGCATGCAAGGCAAGTGCTCTACCACTGAGCCACCTTCCCAGCCTGGAAAACACACATTTATAACAGGGAAAAAAGGGGGAAGATAATTCATGTTCAAGTTACAATAATTGGGCAAAGTGAAATGAATTTTACCTGGGCACTGGTGTTCAGTATACACTTTCAGCAACATGAGGTTGTTCAGGCCTATGTTTAAAAGAAAAACCTATGTAATTGAATAGTGTTTATACAGATTTAGATATGAGATGAAAACATCAGTGCATTAATATTTGTCAATATAAATTGATTAAAGAATGTAAAGAAGAAGTGATATGACACTAGACAGGTTGTAATCGAATCACCAAGGAGCCATGAATAAAATGACATGGAGGTGGAAACTGATTCTGTAATTAACTGATAGCTTTTGAGGGTGTTAACATTCATCAAAATTTCATGAAAAAAATACTTTTTAGAGCAGCAAACAAATATTTTTTAAAGACATTCTTGAGTCATTGGGTTAAATAAAATGAAATTACATTCTTTAATTCCAAAATTTCTACTATCATTCGTTACACAAATATGCTCACTGTCACACAGGGTTATGTGATATACGTGGCTTCCAAACTTATCTGAAAATGGACTTCCCTATTTCCTCTCACTTGAGTCAATTTAATGAAATGAACTAGTATGTTGGGTGGTGGCAAAAAATGGTTATATGAAGAATAGATACTACAGAGCAATTTTTTTTTAAGTATAGAGTCATTTTCGGAGGGAATTAGTGAAAGTTGTTTGAAATGCCTTCCCAGATAACTTAATCACTCTCCAAGATCCACCATTCAAGACCTTTAGAAGGTCATACTATGCTATTGTAATCTTGTTTACTCATCTCTGGACCTTGGCAAGATAAAAATAAACAACCAAGAAGCCATTCACATCCAGGCACCCTGATATTTTAATTTTATTATACTGTTATCTAGCTGTACAAAGAAGTAACAATTCCATAAGTCAGGTTATGAGTACAATGCATCTTGATCTTTGTCACCCATTCCATCATTCTTCCTTATTATTCCTCCTCCCATCCCTAATCATGTTACCAGTTCAATTTTATATAATGTACACTGAATACACTATACTTCTTCACCCTTCCTCCTTGTCTAAATTTAGACAAAATCAAGTGGTATTCTCCATATCTACCAGTTTCTGTTTCCCAAGGTCAGTTCTTTATCTGAAAAGTATAAACATTTCTCTTCCCCCTTCAGCTGAAATTGAATTCCTTTCTAACCTTGGAATCCCAACCACTCTGGCACCATGAGGTACTTTAATCATAAACTCAAACTAGATGACAAGAGGTATTAATTATGTACAGTATATTATGGATATAAAATATTTTACTAATAAATATTTATTGGAAATATTCATAGTATAAAATATTAATAAATATATCTGATTATTATTGTTAAAATAATTACAATTATGAATGATTAAAATTCTTATTCCTTTTTTGTGATGATACTAGGGCTCAATACTCTGGGATTGGATTCTCTCCCTTAGCAATTTTGTTCAAGGCTTCACTTCTGACTGATGCTTAATAGGAGATCAGATTATCAGGGAATTTCCTGCCTGGACTGTATTGGAATCATGATTTCAGATCTTAGTGTCCTGAAGTGCTACAAGTACAAGCATTAGACATTGGTCCAAAGCTCATGTCATTATTATTATTAAAGTATTTTATTATCAAAAAATCTTATATATATTAGTTATGAAAACACAGGGATCTCCTTTGGCAGATTTCTGATCTAAAAGATGCATTTCAAAGATTTAATATAGAATCGATAATAAAAAATATCTTGAAATTGTGATGTTCAATGAATTTTTATTTTTGATTTGCCATTCATGGCATTGCTAGGATACAGTTACGTGGGGAAAGAAGGAAGATAGTTTCCACTTCCATAAATATTTAAAAACCCATTTTGAGGTTAATATGTTGTCAGTGCCTTTTAAAGTTTAAGGCATGATCTGTTTTAAAAAGTAATTAGGATTCTGAAGTTAAAACAAGTGCCTGAATTTCAAAAGTGAGTATAAAATAAATGAGTATTTATGACAAGATTATAATAATAGTTTCAATATTAAAAATATCATTAAAGTTACAAATTACTCTGGCGGGAGGAAATGAGAGAAAGAGCATGAACTATTTAGAGCTATGGATTTATTTTATTTTATTGATATCTTCGTTTAGAAATGCATTTCATTTGAAAGTGCTCTTCAGAGTTTTATTCCCTGGGAGAAATTATTCATAAATGGCACTAATGAGTGTCAAGCTGCATTTGAAGGCATTTTGAAAATTGTCCTATTAATTAATGGTGTAATTAAGCTTTTGTCAGTGACATATCATATTTCTGACAGGAATAGATGGCCTGTGTAAGTCAGTGCCAGGCAGCCATCCAGTCAGCCACTGTATGTAATGGATGGTAGCAATTTAGCACAGGTTTATAGGGATGGGGCCACCTACGTGAGGGAGGCTGGCAACTTGCATACACAAACAGTGCTTTGCTCTGTACTTCAGGAAATAACTGTAGCTGAGATTGATGTGAACCCCTCCCTAGAATGACACATTAGCCTTCTGCCATTAAACTATAAAGAGTGTTTCTCTGAGGTTTTGTGACAAAAATGTCAATTAGCTTCCAAGTTTCATTTTCGTTTAATTTTGCATTCTATTTCCATTTGCATATTAATGTGAACATGGTGCAGAACTGGTAGATTAGAATACCTCGCTAAAGCTAATAGGATGTAATACATACTTATTGAGGGTAATAGTTATACACATTTGGATGTTGCTCACCACCACACATCTTCTGCAGGAAATGTGCCCGTGTTTTATGCCTCTCTAATAGCATTGTGTTACATGCAACAAGATTTAAGCTGGGGTACAGAGCAGAAAAAGAACTAAAACTGAAAGAGAAGAAAGATCCAATTCCACTCATATCAACACAATTAAATATAAATCATTTTAGTCTGGTACTCCCTCTGCAGCAGATCTCTATTAATTCTGCTATTAATAATTTACATTCTGGCTCTGGCTATCAAGGTTTTGAAATTGAATAAGACTGAAATACAGGGATTGACTTTCTTTGGTAGAAACATTTCATTTCAGTGATGCTCACGGGTTTATAATCACGTTTTCTGTAGAGAATTATTTTTTCTCTTATTTTTTATGTTTTATGTACATTTCTTTCCTTTTGCTTAAGGAAAAAAATAGTTGTGATGTCAAAGTTTGTAGAGTTCATAAGCATTATAGACCACAGTAATGGCAATGTGACTTGTGAAGGTTAAAATGTGTTGTAACCGGGCTGGGAAGGTGGCTCGGTGGTAGAGCGCTTGCCTTGCATGCCTGAGGCCCTGGGTTCAATTCCTCAGCAACACATAAGCAAAAAGAAAAAAGCCAGAAGTGGCACTGTGGCTCAGGTCTTAGAGCACTAACCTTGAGCTGAAGAGCTGAGGGACAGCGCCCAGGCCCAGAGTTCAAGCCCCACGACCAGACCAAAAAAAAAAAAGATAGTGTTGTGACTTAATTACATATCACTATCCCACAATACTGTGAAATTTATGTAATCATCTCATCTCAAGGAAAAGTTTTTATGTTTTAAAGTTATTTTCATGAAAAATTGTATATAAATATATGATATATGTATATAATATGATGTATTATGATGCATTTTACTATGTTTTTCAAGATTTATAATCATTACACACAATTATTTTACATAGAATTATTAAATAGTGAATTGACACTTTCAGAATCAATGTTTTCATATTTAAATTCTATATTTTATTTTATTTACTTTTTGTTCAGTCGTGGGGCTTGATCTCTAGGCATGGGCGTTGTCCCAGCACTCTTCTGCTCTACTGCTTTAGCCACAGTGCCACTTTCGGTTTTCTATTGGTTTATTGGAGATAAGAGTTTCACGGACTTTCCTGCCAGGGCTAGTTTTGAATCGTGATCCTCAGATCTCAGCCTCCTGAGTAGTTAAGATTACAGGTGTGAGCCACTGGCGACAGGTTAGATTCTATATTTTAAAAGAGAAAAAGGACATTAAAAATCACCTAGTATGACCCACTTTTTTAAAGATGAAGAAAACAAACCTGAGAGATTGTGCAATTTGCCCAATGCCATACATCAAGTAAATGTCAAAATAGAACCAAAACCTGAGAAGTTCAGGTTCTGATTTTTAGAGGTTTGGTTTCAAAGTCAGCCTATATACACACACACATACACACACACACACACACACACACACATATATATATATATATGTATGTATGTATATATATATGTATACATATATGCAGAAATATAAAACTGGGAAAAATAAATTAGTCAGAAAATTATAAAATACCAAGAAAAAAAACAAGAGGTGTATAAGAAAATGGAGGCAGAATAGAAAGGAAGAAAGAATATGGAGGAGAAAAAGGTAAAGCACACAAGCAATCAAAGAGGGAAGGAGGAAGGTAACAAAGAAGGAAGGAAGGAAGCAAGGAAGCAAGCAAGGAAGGAAGGAAAGATGAATTGAAAGGGCAGTGTTCATAAATATGAGGACTTATTTTAAACTTTAAAGATGCCTCCAAAATTTGATAAAATGAATTGTTCATCTTTTGAAACATTTATTATTTTTATTAGATTTAACAGTGTCTCCAATTTACAAGTGATGAGTATCCCTAAATTCTATTTTTGACACTAAGTTTTAAAACTAGTGATATAAGAAAAATTATACCCATATACAATAGTTTATTTAACCAATTGGGAAATCTAATCATACCTTTAAAGAAATGCTAAGATTATAAAGGTAAGAGACATTTTGAAAGTTCTTAGTGCAGTTATATTTACAAATGGGGTTGCTAGGTAAGTCCAGTCAGCAATCCCTCAAAGGCACTTTCATAACAATTTGATCCAAATTTAACTTTTAGAAGAGATAAAGTACTATGTGAGCCGAGGCTTTTAGCATCTTCTATATTTAACCTAGTTCTTCACCTTGTCCTGAAATGTGTATATGCCACAGCTTCCCATTAATCCAGTTCATCTGGTGTGGATTGTAATTTGGATTTGATGTTTTACTTAAGCTTTCCCTTTTTGGAGGGTTTTTCTCCATAACAAAATGCAACTTACTGAAATTTGTATTTCAATCCATGACATTTTTAGAAAGAACTGTAGCATTATTTATAATAGCAAGTTATTATACATGTGATTTTATTTATTTATTTTTATGTATTTATTTATTTTTTGTTTCAAGTACCATATGAAACTTTTGGAATATTCAGAATCATTTAATTCCCACAGCAAGCTTATGTGGCATATTGATAACATTATTCTCATTTTACAGAAAAAAAATAAAACATAGAGTTAACTAGATGGATTAAAGTCACATAAATAAGAGGCGGCAGAGATGAATAGAATTCCAGTGCTTTAGATTGCCTTGTAGAAAGCTTTGGGAGATAATACTACCAGTGACTTGGGGAAGGACTGTGATGAGTTAAATTAAAGCAGCTTTTGAAAAAAAGAAAAAATTAATCTAAGGATAATGTGGTATCTGACAGAGTAAATTTATAATGTAAAATCAAACAGAAAAAAAAAGAGGAAAGGAAGAGCAGAGATAAAATTGGCTCTCTATGTGTCATTTCAAAATTCACTAAGAACTCACCAAAATGTGAATGGGATACTATAGGATGCTTAATGGTATTTGTTTGTTTTTTTGTTTTTATTTTTAAGAGTGTTGAGTTCAAAACTCAAATTTTGAAACTTGCTGTGATAAATAATGCTAAAAGTCTTCCTAAATTTGGCAAGCAGTCTATTATTTGAGCTACTCTAGCCCCAGGATACTTATTTTGAAACAGAGGATGGACATTATGTCTTTCGTCACATACCTTAACAGTTTCCAAGTTCAATATTTCTCTGAATATTGAGGTTAAATTGTTTTCCTACCATTCTTGATCAATATTAATTTTGCTGTAATCTAATTTTAGCCTTCTAGATAATGTAATATTACTTTCTTGTAATATTTTTGTATCTTCTATAAGAAGACTATAGCAACACTTGGAATAAAATCTTAGCTCATCTGACTTTTTCTACCTTGTGAATCACTCTTCATTTGCATGTTTTACTAAGGCTTACAGTAAATGTCATGTGTTCATCTTTGAATAAATCCTTCACATTAAAAATTCTTATTTAATCACTAAGAGATATTTCTTCTTTTAAATAGGGATTTATTTTTTCTAGAATAAGAAGGAACTTAGGATAAAAAGTACAAATTGTGTAACACACACAAATAAAATATGCTTTTACACATGTCCCATACTCTGCTGGTTTTGTCCATTTCTAAGACATAAGGGTTTTAAAATCAGTGAAAGCAAAAGCAAAAGAAACCCTCATATTGCAGCAATCCATCCATCTACCAAGGCAATATTCATTTTTTCTTCATCTCCTGAGATGAAGAGTTAACTAAAGCAGACACGTGTTTGTTTTCTATAATCCTTGCTATGTCTGATCCTCATATTGTGACAATAGCCAGTTTCTTTCTCTTCAGTCTGTCTGAATTTCAATATTGCCACTATTTCAGGGAAACATCACCTTTGCTTGGGCCACCTGAACCATTTAACATATGAACCATCAGTGTTATCATTCAACAGCTTATAGCCTCCGTAGTTATTAGATTGAAGGCTATAGACTGATACTAAGTTTCTTCAACAGTATATTCTTTACATTATGTCTTGTAAAATATCAAACATGGTGAAGGCATTGCTGCCTTTGGTTCTCACACTGGCTGTGATAATTTTTTAAAATTTATTTTTAATTGAAATATGCTAAAAACGGTGCTTTCAGTTCTATAAGTCAGGCAAAGAGTACATAGAAAGGGAAAGATTCTTTGGAGAAAGTTATCTCTTCCTTCACTCCCTCCCAGTTTTCCTGTGATGAATTTTTCTGGAGTGATATCTAAACTCCTCAAACTGACATAAAACTCATAATATCCTACTTTTCTTTATTGCTTTCTATTCCATCACTATCTTTCTACAACCCATATTCCGCAACCAATATTGCAGTTACTAAACTAGTTTGATTATAAATGTGTTTTATATATATATATCTATATACATATATATACATATATATATAGATATATATTCCTGATTCTTAAGAAATCCTTTTCTTGTGTTTTGTTTTATTTTTGCTGAAAAGTGTTTTCTACTTACAACCTGTATCACTTCCTCATATTCTCTTCTTAAAACCCTTGCAACATTATTCAAAAATCAATCAAAGCATCAAATTTTTTTCTAAACATTTCCTGGCATTTACAATAGGAAGAACCTTAAATGCCCTTATATCTTAATGGCTTCTCCTATTGAATCTGCTATTTGTTTGTCCTTATTCAGGAGCTAGAATATAAACCCTTCCAGAAATATGTTGATAATTGAATCCCTAGTGCCATATAGAATTTTATCATCTGGCAAATTCTGTTTCACAAATGAGCAAACACTTCAAGGGCATATGTGAATGTTAAAAAGTATTTCAGAAGCCACATATTTAGCATACTTAATTGCTGAAACCTTTTCATTCCTTTTACGTATCATTGCCATTCTCTGTTCTTTATCAAAATTAGTTGAAATGGATAAACTATTGAATTCATCTTCAAGAATTAAAAAGAGACTACAATTATCTGGTATGAGCTACTTGCCATTATTAACGCTTTTCTTTTTCTAGATTAGGACCCAAAATAACTTTATCAAGCTAAAAGTCTTGCAGGATGGCTTTTACAGTATTCAGTAATGATCAGTTTTGAACTAAGGCATAAAAAGAGCTCAGTATTCATTTTGTGAATATCTAATATATTTAAATTAAATTGGCAACTCATTATAGTGACTAAGACAAAGAATTACTTTGTCATAAATTACAGGTAATCTGTATTTTCACATTAACTATTATCACTAATAGAGTTTTAATATAGCACTTACACTTTGATAAAAATGATGTTGCCACTAAAAATATGCAAGAAGTGAACAGAGTGGGGAATGGGTAAGTGAGGAGGATAAAAAAATGATGAATTGTGGGATAAACATAAGGACTAAGTAATAATGACAAGACACAAAAATAGGAGATATTAATAGGACGGGTTGGAGTAATTGAAAGTATGGAAAGACTATGAATAAAAATAAAATAGAAAAATAGAGAACATAAAGGGGACAACAGTATGAAATATCTGTGATTTTCTTTTTTTTTGTTTTCTTTTTTTTCTTTTTTTGGTCAGTCGTGGGGCTTGAACTCTGGGCTTAAGCACTGTCCCTGCGCTTTTCAGCTGAAGGCTAGTGCGCTGTAAGGCTTGAGCCACAACACCACTTCTGGTTTTCTAGATAAGAGTCCCACAGACTTTGCTGCCGGGGCTGGCTTTGAACCATGATCCTCAGATTTCAGCCTCCTGAGTAGGATTACAGGCGCAAGCCACCAGCACCTAGCTGTGAACGGATTTTCTGATAAAATAAAATTATATGGATGGAATGCATGTATTCTTTCAGTAACTTGATTTTATTGCCTGTTTGTTTTTCTGTTTTTTTGGGTTTGGGTTTTTTTTTTAATTTAATTTAATTTTATTTTTGTTTCGGTTTTGAAACAAATCTTGCTGTAGCAAGTAGCTCAGACTGGCCTTGAATCCTCCTAATTGTTTAAATTACAGGTCTGTGTCACAACACCCTGATTTATTTGAATGTTTAAATAGAAAGCTTTACCAAAGTCTTGAAAGGCTATATGCTTTGTTGTTGTTGTTGTTAAATGATTTGTTAATGTTAGGTAAAATAAATAAATATATATATATATATATATATATATATATATATATATTCAAGTCTAACTTAATCAGGATCTTTGAACTGGTTGTTCAAGCAAGGGAAAGTTTGTCCTCAAAACAATTAAAGAATACTATAGCAAATGTGTAAAATGTCACCGTATACAGGTAAGTGTTTGTGAAGTTTCCCTTTAAAATTAGGGACATTTTCTTAAGGCCCTTGTCTTCAATCACAGCATAAAAAATTCTGCACAATCACAATGGTTAGAAAACTAGCAGGCAATCAAGCCAGCAAAAAAAAGAAAAAAGGAAAAAAAAGCAGATTAACAAACAGAAGAGCACAGGCATACATATTCTAACAGAATGGATGCTCTCCAAGGAATATTATTTAGAGAGACAGCTCCTTGGCTTTTAAGGGTGTTTATTTGGTAAAGGAAGGGAGTCTGGCTTCAAAATTATGCAAAGATAGGTGTTTCCTCTTTGCTCTAATCACTCCTGTTGTTACTTTCTGTATCTTCATTTTGGGTAGTAGGTTGTTTAAGTTTTGGGGAAGCATTTTTTTTTCAGGAAAGCACATATCTTGTCAAACACTGTTAATTCTGAGGGTGAGGTATCATCCCTAAGGAAGGGATGATCTTCTTGTCTCTCTCTGAATCAAAGATGATACTTCCATATGTCTAAATACTATATCTCTAAGTTGCCTTCACCAGGCTTCATTTTCCTCAAGTTATCCTGTCACATTCCCCATCCCCCCTTATTATTATTATTATTATTTTCTGTTTTTGATTGGTCATGGGGTTTGAACTCTAAGCCTGGGTGCTGGTCCTCAGGTCTTCAGCTAGAGCTCTACCACTTGGGCCACAGCACCACTTCTGGTTTTCTGGTGGCTAACTGGAGATAATAATGGGGAATTTTCCTTTTGGGCTGCCTTTGAACTGTGATCTTCAGATCTCAGCCTCCTGAGTAGCTAGGATTACAGGTTTGACCCACCAGTGCTCTTAATTTTAACAGAAGTAGATGAATGAACATCTTCTGCATTTGTTTTAAGCTTAACATACCTCATTTTCCCCTAATCTATCCTGCTTCAATTCTATAAAATTCTATATAGTATTATATTGACAGTGTTAAACAAAACACTGTTAGATGGGAATTCAATACACCAGATAAGGAGAAGCCACACTTTAAGAAGTCGAATTAGGAGTCTTTATTAGAAAAAGCCCGGCAACTGCAGATGGACTCCTGTCTCAAAGACCAGCAGCCTGGAAAATCCCTTGCACTATGCTTTTAAAGCAAAAGCTACACGTTTAGGGTGGAGCCGACTAAAGCAGACCTTATAGGGAAACACACAGCAGCAAGCAAAGCAAACCAAATAGAGAAGTACTTTAGAGCTAGCATTCTCTGTAGCAAAACTTTCCTTGTACTAAACAGCATGACATCTGCATATTAAAGAATACATTACAGAGCTGGGTGAAAGCCCTCTTCACTCAGCAAGGCACTAGGGTGGCTGAGAGAGCAAGATTTTTGGACCCAGTATCCTTATTTCAACACAGTGAATTACATATACTTTCTTTCTGACTACATTCTACAGTATCTATCTATCTATCTATCTATCTATCTATCTATCTATCTATCTATCTATCTATGATCAGGTAAAGGACATCTGGGCAATGAATTCATTAGTTTAAATATTCACCAAATAGATACGTGCAGTGGTGACATTTTATTTTATTTATTTATTTATTTATTTTATTGTGAACATACTGTACAGAGGGGTTATAATTACATGGGCAAGATAATAAGTACATTTCTTATCAAGCATTGTAGCCTCCTCCTTTGTTTACCCTTCACATCCCTTCCCGCCCCACCAAAGTTGTAAAGTTCGTTTTTGACATGACAGCTTGTACTTCTCATTGTTGCAACGGGTGGTGGTGACATTTTATAATGCTGTTTTCTCCTTAAGAGCATTTTATTTTATTGTTCCACTAGTTTTTCTTTAATCCTACAGAGTTTGTCTGGTATAGGACCTCTATAATTTACTTCATTATATTTTATTAGAGAACAAAGTCATTCTCCTAAAATAAATTTTAGAAATTGAACATTCATAACAAGAATTTTTTTAAAAAAGTGAGTTTCTGGCTTACTTCCTGTCTTTCTCAGTTGACGAACTCTAATTCTTAGAATATAAACTTAGAAATGGAAATCAAGTCTTAGAAAACATGGAGTAGATCATATATAAGTAAAATATAAGCAGATTTTTTTTAAACAAAACAAATAGAATAAGTTACCCAAAATGATTAGACCAGATAAGAGCTGATTGAGAGGTGCAGAACATTACAAATTAAGAGGCACGCATATTCAATTGGATCCTAGTAAATATTCACTTAAGAGCACATCAGCATAAGTTCCATACAGCGGTAAAATATTTTATGTTCTATAAATTTCCTCTGTTACGGACTTACATGCACCTTTCTAAGATTCCTGTGCATAAGTAGGGAAGAGCTTTTGAGTTAAATGAGTTAATTAAAAGTTGGGAAAACTGTCTTTTTCTCTTAAGAATAAACATCAATATATTTTTACATCCTTGGTAATCATTTTACTTCTGTACAATATTTTACATAAAAAACATTATATATATATATATATATATATATATATAAGTACTTGTATATATACATGTATATTATAAATGTAAATGCCTAAATGTAAATATGTATACATACTTAAAAATAATTTTTAAAATATGTGTTTAATAAATGATGTTTATAAATATATAAACATATAAATATGTGCAAATATATACACCCATATGTAGATATATTGAGTTCAAATATTCCCCTTTGATATTGGACAGAGTTAAGTTTCTTTACAGGGTAAAACTGAAGCAGGCAGGACTTTTTTTTTTAATTTATTTTTTATTGTGAAAATACTGTACAGAGGGGTTACAATTACATGGGCAAGATAACGAGTACATTTCTTATCAAGCATTGTAGCCTCCTCCTTTGTTTCCCCTTCCCATCCCTTCTCAGCCACCCCTCCCCACCCAAACCTCCCCCTCCTCCCACCAAAGTTGTAAAGTTCGTTTTCGACATGACAACTTGTACTTCTCATTGTTGCAACGGGTCCACCTGTATCCTTATTTAAACGACTTGTTTTTCTCCTTCTCCTACACAAATTATATCGACATCAAATACAGTAAAAGCAGGGGTTATACTGTGGGGGAGGGACAAACAAAGCAACAAAGAAATAATCTTATAAATGCGTTAGAAACAAATGCATGAAAAAAAAACATTTAAATACATATCTTAGGGTTCATTTTCCTAACATCACCTTATCTGACCTTTTCTGTTTGACTCATACATATACTAGATATTGCAAATGAGGGAAACCATGGGACTTATGTTTCTTTGGGCTGGCAGGACTTTTGAAGGGAAAAATGTAAATTTATACAGAGGTATTATAGAGGTATTTGGCAAAGAACTTCAATATCTTTCTAATTGGTTTTATTCACAAAAAGTTAGATTTATAAAAAGGAAATTGTTGGAAATAACCATATTAACAGTACAAAAAGGTCTCTTTCTACTTAGCTACTTAATAGGGTACCCAGTTTTGCCTTCTAAGAGAAGATTTAGATTAAAGAGTACAACAATAATTTTTAAGTTGTCCTGTCCTCTTGAGGAAGGATGGGCATTAACACATCAGCAGACAATCCCTTGAGGAGACTTTGGTAGCCATAAATATTCAGTTCAGGATTAATTATCTGACCATTCACTAATTTGTCATAGCTTCCCTAATTAAGGACCTTAATTGAGGAAATAAATATATTGTGATAGTGAACAGGTATAGTAGCTAAAGCTTTTTCTTCAAACTAACCAACACTAAATTTTAAAATATCATGCCATTAAAGGCTAAGATAATTATAGAAGCAATCTCTCAGTATTCTTGTACATTCCTACAATGTTACATTTATAGTGTTCTAAAATATTCCATTTTATCATACTTTTGTCCATTATTGTGCTAACTACTTTGTATTGTCATTAGTTTTTGTTTTACTGGGAATTTTCTGATAACTGGAAACATTTTTCTTCCTTTTTTATTGATTCATCTTTTTATTTTGTTTATAAAAATAAATGCTTGTTGACTTAACATACTTAAATAGTTTGTAACACAGGGAATACCCAATATTAGTCTGAATCATATTCTAAAACAAGTTATTTTAAATAAAATCAACTTTTGTTTTTCTTGGTCATAAACCTGGAAGAGATGGAAAGGGGAAACAAAGGAGGAGGCAACAATGCTTGATAAGAAATGCACTCATTACCTTGCCCATATAATTGTAACCCCTCTGTACGGTATATTCACAATTAAAAAAAAAAAGATTTAGGTAAAAGAATGGGTTTTCATAGAGATTGTATAACAGATCATCAAAAGTCTCTAAAATCACTATATAGCTAGAAGTAATCATGGAAAGTAAAATTTTAAAGGTACTGATTAATTCATTCTTCCGTGCTTGGATAGGATGGATCTAGTGAAATTAAGGAATTTTGCTTTATTTTCTAGCTGATATGAATATATTCTACTTAGGATTTTCAAAGGAGATAAAATTGAGACATTTTATCGTCAATAGTTTAATATCAATGAATATGGGAAGGGAAAAATAAGGAATTATGTAGCTTGTAGAACTTCCTCTTATGAAAAAAAAGATTGATGAAGAGCCCTCTCTTCTGGGAAAAATAGCTCAGAACTGTTCCTTCATCACCTTCCCAGGGGCCCTAGAATCTAGCAGTCCTAAAAAGCTTATCTGTTTCCCACCACCTCAGGCAGCTCAAATACTCCTAGCCTTCCAAAGAAAGTTAAAACAACAACAACAACAACAACAACAAAATCAACCGTTTCCCAATCTAGTTCCCAAATCCCTGAATGTAGATAAAAGGAGAGTTCCACAGCCTAGATTGGATTAAGAGCTCTCAACTCTCATCATTGTTTTCTGCAGAGAGTTTCGTCTTTCCCTTCCCATTAGATGTCTCTTCTGCTTGTTTTTCCACTCAATTCTTTTCTGCTATAGTTTTTCACTTTATTACTACACGGCTCAGAGAACAAGGACCCATTCACCTGTGTCACTCCCATGTCAAGAGTGAAAGAAGAAAAAAATTGGATGAATTTTAGAATGTTATACCACTTAATTCTGACCAGGTCACTGGAAATCGACGAATCAGTCACCCATTGGGAATCTTATTTTCTCAAAACCTAGCCTACATTGTTCTATAGAACAATGGTTGGAAAGTATCCATTGGTATTTTGTTTTCAGTGCAAGAAATGTTATAAATAGAAACACCACATGTTTTTGGCCAATTATATTCCTAAACATAAAGACTTGAAAACAACATTTGCTTGGCGGACACCAAAGAAAATGTTACTATGGCTATTACATGCAATTGATTTTTTTTTTTTAATTTAACATGTGATGCTGGAGACAAATAACAATGACACATTTTAAAAGATGGTGGATGACAGCAAGCATTCCTCCATTTATGGTTGTGCAGTAGGTTATGATAAATACATAACTTTTAAAGCATGGACAGCATAAAGTAACAATAAGTATTTTAAAAAGTAAAATTGTTTATTTGATGACTTTGATACTGTTATACATAACTACCTCAACTGTTAATTATGTTTTTATTAGACCCTTCTTTACAGCTAGTTGATTCAACAGCATAGGAAATGATAGGGATACACCTAGAATTTCCTCCCACTGTGACCTGGATGACAGTAACTTAACTAGACATGATAGCAACCATGAATAAAACAACTATTAATTAAACAGAAATCCTAAAAAATAACTTCAGCATTCCACCCATAAAGGTTCCAACTCATCCTAATATAATTTGGTTTCACAAAATACTTAAAGAAAGAGCTGATACAGGACAATGCTATTATGCAAGTAGGATCACAGTATCTTATTGTTGAAAAAATTATAAAACCAAAACCTGTATGAAAATATCTATAGGAAGGTCTCATGCAAAGAGGAAAATTTAGAATTAATCTAAACTAACTTTTGGTAAGTCTGATTGCAAAATAAAAGTTTTTCTCCATAGACATTAAAATGGCATGCTATCCTAAAAATGCATATTATAATAAAAATGCTACTCTTTTGAACTGTATTTTTAGTTTAGGTCAATATTAGATATCTCCACATCCTTCAGTTATACTTAAATGTTAATTACCAAATCACATAGGTGTTCATAAAAAATGCAAGGACTTAAAATGTCTTTGTCAAATGTTAATTGTTGAATTATTAAACAAATTTGAATTCATCTTTCTGTTTCCTTATAGAGAACAATGGATTTGCCTATAGGAATATGTACTTTAAAATGTATAAAAATTGTGAGTCCTTTCATTCTCACAGATACATTATTAAGATGCCCTAAATTTTATCTGTAATCACTAATACTTTTAAAAATACTGTGAATGGGAAATATATATGTATATGTGTGTATATATGTGTGTATATACAGACATATCCATGTGTATTGATAAACATATATATACTCAGCCACATAAATGTCTCATCAAAGTTAACTATAATATATTTTCTATACAATACATTGGTAATTTATGAGGATCAGAATTCATTAGGCAATATACATGAAAGTTTTTCACCATAAAAGCCTTCCTTCAAAGCTGATTATGATATTTGTTGGATTATGATTTGTTGGAATACATATAAGATATAATCTTTTTTTCTTTTAAGATAGATATATTATGGGGAAGTTAATAATGAATAGGATATAAAATATGTTCTCTTTTGAAGCACACTGCTCTAGTAAAACATCTGCTCATAATTCTGCTTCCTTCCATGAAGAAGTAAATCATATCAACTAATCACATAAAAAATACAGCTTATCTGAAAAGAAGACTAGCCTCTTTTTCCCTTCAGCAAATCAGGAAAACATTGGAATTGTTTTACATATTTCACAGTGATTTTGACTTGCAAACATTTGTACTTGGGCAAATGCCACATTTTAAAAATTAGACTGGCAAAAAAACACTTATTCGATCAACACCTTGTTATATGTGTGAAGACAATTAATTTAATCTGCACACTGCTTTCTTGTTACACTCTGGAATCCTTTGGATTAATTACTGTTTGAAAGCTCTATTCTACATATCTAATGGGTCCTGTGTAGCTCTTAAATAGCTTCCTCTTTCAAGAGTAAATGTGTGCCAATATTTCAACCAATTTGTAATTTTAAACTAAGCATTTTAACACATGTTAAAACTGGTAATTTGTCTCATAAAAATATTTGAGGGAATGTGACAATGGTGAAAAGCATACTTTCAGAATATACACTGTTGTAGATTTGCTTCGTTGTTGGAAATCAGAGAAAAAGAGCCCTATATTGGGAGATCTAAAGTTAATATCAGATTAGGTTAAAAAAAAAAACCTGAAGATCACAAAAAAAATAGTCCTGCTGAATAACTTGATATTGACATTATAAATACATAAATGATTTATACAAATGTTAGGTGAATATGTCAAATGATTTTTAGTTAGTAGTCTGATGAGATGAAAATATTTGAAACATTTCTCAATACAGTAAAGGCCGTGTATGACAAACTTACAATCAGTATACTTAATGGCAAAAAGCTAAAGCCATTTCCTCTAAACTCAGGAACAAGACAAGGATGTCCACTCTCTCTACTCCTCTTGAATCGATAGTAAGAGCAATAGGGATCCAAATAGGGAAAGATAGAAGTAAAAGTCTCTTTTTTTAAAAATGACATGATCATGTATTTTAAGAACCTTATGGACTCCTAAGTTACTCGAGCTGATTTGAAACTTCGGAAAAGTAGCAGAGTATAAAATTAACCCCCAATAATCAATGACTTTCCTGTATGACAATAATGAGAAGAACGAAACTGAAATCAGGAAAGCAACTCCTTTTGCAATAGCTAGATTAAAACAAACAAACAAAACAAAACAAAAATAAAACCTAGTAGTTAACTAAAGAAATGAAGTACCTCATGATGGAAAATTTAAAAACCTGAAAAAGGAAATCAAAGCAGAATGAAGAAATTGAAAAAACCTCATGCTCCTGGCTAGGGAGGATCAACATCGTGAAAATAGCAATGCTTCCAAAGGCTATCTACAAACTCAATGCAATACCCATCAATGTCCCAACCTCATTCTTCAATGAAACAGAGGAATCAACCAAAAATTCATATGGAACATAAAAAGACCCCGATTAGCAAAAATAATATTAGCAGAAAGAACAGTGCTGGAGGAATAACACTGCCAAACTTCAAACTCTACTACAAAGCCACAGGAATCAAAACAGGTTGATACTGGCATGAGAATTGACCTGATGGCCAAAGGAAGAGAACTGAAGATGCAGAAATGAACCTACAGACCTATAGCCTGCTAATCTCTGATAAGGAGCCCCCAAAAAAAACAGAATGGAAGAAAAACATCCTTTTCAGTAAATGGTGCTGGAAAAATTGGTTAAACACCTATAGAAAACTAAACTTATATAATTTATTACCCTGCACCAGAATCAACTCCAAATGGAACAAAGACCTCAATGCAAAAGCAGACACACTGAAAACATTACAGGAAGAAATAGGAGAAAATCCAGGGCTCCTTGGCACAGGCCGGAATTTTCTTAATAAAGAAAGCAAATCAAAGAAAGGCTAGACAAATGGATTACATGAAACTGCAGAGTTTCTGCATGAAAGAGGACATAGCTAGCAAGATCAATGGAAAGCCCATGGATTGGGAGAAGATCTTCACTAGCTATACAACAGACAAGGGCCTCATATCTAAAATATACCTAGAACGCAAAATTTAAAACCTTCAAAAACAAATTCTCAAAGAAACAACCTCTCCATCAATAAATGGACTAAAGACTTAAAGAGAGACTTCTCTGAAGAGGAAATAAGAATGGTCAATAGACAGATGAAGAAATGCTCAACCTCGCTGGGAAGGTTGCTCAGTGGTAGAGCGCTTGCCTTGCATGCATGAGGCCCTGGGTTCGATCCCTCACACCACATAAGCAAAAAGAAAAAAAGCTAGAAGTGGCACTGTGGCCCAAGTGGTAGAGCGCTAGCCTTGAGTTGAAGAGCTGAGGGACAGCGCCCAGGCCCAGAGTTCAGGCCCAACCACTGGACCTAAAAAAAGAAAGAAAGAAAGAAAAAAGAAAGAAAAGCTCAACCTCTTTGGCCATAAAAGAAATGCAAATCAAAACAACATTGAGATTCCACCTCACCCCAGTTAGAATGGCTATAATCAAGAAATCCAATAATGACAGATTCTGGAGGGGATATAGCCAAAAGGAAACCCTACTGTACTGTTGTTGGGAGTGTAAACTTGTTCAACCACTCTGCAAATCAGTATGAGGATTCCTCAAAAGACTACACATAGAGCTCCCCTGTGACCCAGTAATCCCACTTCTGGGCATTTACTCAAATGATCATAAACAAGCCATACTCAATCTACCAGCACAACAATGCTTTTCACAGCTTTTATCACCATAGCTAAAATATGGAATCCACCCAGATGCACCTTAATAGATGAGTGTTGTATACATATTCAATAGAATTCTATGCTTCCATCAGAAAGAATGACATTACCCCATTTGCTAGGAAATGGAAAGACTGGGAAAAAATCATATTAAGTGAAGTATCCCTGTCTCAAAGAAATTTAGGTCCCATGATTCCCTTATTTGCAACAATTAGTATACATGTAGGATAAACTTAACTGATGAGCTGAAAAGCTCAAAAACCATGTACATATGACCATATAAGAAGATGCTAAGTGAAATTAACCCAAGATAGGGACACAAATTCTGTCTTTATCGTTACTGTTTTAAATGTACCTTGTGATTTTATATGTTGTTGTTGTTGTTTCCTTTTTATGTTCTCTCCCCTATGGCATATTCCCTGTTGTCACTGTACTTGATTTTGGTACCCTGCATTTTGTATATACATATGCCTAATCTGGGGAGGGGAAGGGGAATAAAAAAATGCTGAAAAAAGGACACAGGATGACCTATTGAAACAAGGATACCCACAAGACAGTACATTGGAAGTGCACTTTACAAATTTGGTGAGGTGGGGGGATGGGGTGGGGAGGGAGGACTGTGTGAGGTGGGTGCAACAACAAGGAAGGGAGGGTGTAACAATGATTGAAAAGTAATGTATTCATGGCCTTACTCATGTAACTGGAACCCCTCTGTACAGCTTCTTATCAGTAAAATAAAATACAAAAACTATTTGGATGCCAATTCCTTCTAGAAAGTCAACTTTATCCATGGTTTAAAGCCAGTAAAATCTGAATTGTTAGATTGCATTCTGTATGTCATCTCCATTATGAAATGGGCCATCTTAATCTGATATTATGCATACCACTTCATATTACAGGCAATATAATTTATGAAAATACAGAATGCAATATTCTGAGGTTTCCCATCAATTCTGATTACTAACTATCCATCAACAGAAAATATCATGTAACCTAAACCAGTGACTTACTCTTTTCACAGTAGCTTATAGAAAAATCCATAAGAGAAAAATAACATCATTTTTGGATGTAATTATAGCAGTGTAATCACATTAAGACAGACTGGCCTTTAAGAATAAAAACCAAAGTCTTGGCATGGAAATTATTGGGGGAAATGTACAGATATACTAGAGCAAAAAGTATAGAAATGCAGAAGTTTGTCAAAATTTTAAAAGTGGAAGAGATTCCAATAATCTCCTTCTTGATAAGAATACATATCTATGGATTCTGTGTCTGTGAATCAAGTATACATCCAAAATTGCATCTTTGTTGCACAAACATAGGCATCTGTGTTGTAATTATTACCTATACAATAAAATAACAACCATTTAAAAATCAATAACATTGTGTAATACAGAAAAAACTAAAGGAACAGAAATGAAAAACAGAAAGAGGAGAAAAAAAGAAGCAAAATAACACAAAACCTTTTATTTCCATTTCTTTGAGTTCATTTGTTTAAAAATTATTTCATATGATCATATACCCATAGCTACTTAACTTTTCTGAGCCTCTCATATCTTCCTTTGATATCACTGTTTGAATGTTTGAAAGCCTGTATAACTTACCATGTCCAAGTACATTTTTTAAACAATACAGTGTGTTTACCTGTAGATTTATAGGCACTTTCTAGTTACAACAAATAATGAAAACCATGTACCCTATGTTTCTTTTGGTCTGACTTACTTTGACTAATATATTTTTTTCCAAGTCCTCCCATTTACTTATGAATTGTTCAATATCATTTTTTCTTATACATTGTATATACATAACACATTTTCTTGATCCATGTGTCTTCTGAGGAGCGCCTGGGTTAATTACTTATCTTGGCTATGGTAAACAATGCTACAATGAACATAGTTGAGCTGGTAGCTTTATTATAGCACATTCTTCAATGATATAGAGAAAGAAATACAAAAATTCACATGCAATTAAAAAAAACCTGAAGAGCCAAAACAAGCCTTAGTAGGATTATCAATATAGGAATTTCAATACCAAACTTCAAACACTATTACAAAACCATAGTAATGAAAACAGCTTGGTACTGGCAGAAGAATAGACCCAAGGATCAATGAAACAGAATAGAAGACACAGAAATAAACCCAAAGACCTATAGCCACTTAATATTTGATAAAAGAACCAAAAACACAGGATTGGAGAAAAACAGCCTTTTCAATAAATAGTGCCCGCAGAATTGTCTGTAAGCACACAGAAAATTGATGCTAGATCCTTATTTATCATGCTGTGCCAGTCAATTTTAATGCCTAATGCCAGATACCATGAACATATTACAGGAAGGGGTAGGGGAAACACTAGGACTCCCAGGCAAATGTCAAAACTTCTTAAATAAAGATCCAGTCTCAAAACAAATAAAGAAAACTGGAAAAATGGGCTTGCAGCAAACCAAAGTGTTTCTGCATGACAAGGGGCATAATAGTACTATAAATAAAAAGCCCACAGAATGGGAGAAGATCTTCACTAGCTATACATCAGACAAGGGCCTCATATCTAATATACTTAGAACTCAAATGTTAACCCTGTATCCCCCCCCCCCCGAAAAATAATAAACTCTCAAAGCACAACCCAATTAGTAAAAGGATAATGATTTAAAAAGAAACATCTCAGAAGAATTAAAGATGGCAGCCAGGCGCCTATGGCTCACATCTGTAATCATAGCTAATCAGGAGGCTGACTGAGGATCACAGTTGAAAGTTAATTCTGGCATGAGATTCTTAATCTCCAATAAACCAATAGAAAACCGGAAGTGGTGCGATGGCTCAAGCAGTAGAGCGCTTGTCTTGAGCTGAAGAGCTAGGGTCAGTGCCCAAACCCAGAATTCAAGCCCCACGACCGACCAAAAACAAAAACAAACAAACAAAAAATAGAATGGTAAGTAGACATAAGAAGAAATGTTCAGCATCTCTGGCCATAAAAAAAAAAAAATCATTGAGATTTCAATTCACCCCAGTTAAAATGGCCATTATCAAGAAGATCAACAATAACAGATGCTGGAGGGGTTGTGGCCAAGATGAATGGCTGCTACACTGTTGATGAGCATATAACCACTCTGTTCAACCACTTTGTAAAACAATATGGAGTTTCCTCCAAACACTAAACATAGAGCTACCCTATGACACAGACATTTCCACTCTGGGGCATTTAACCAATAGACCATAACTTACCTTTAAAATTCTAAAAAAAGTTTAAACTTTCTGAAAATTAAGAATGAGAGTATTTGATACATAAAAATGTAGGTAGAGATTAAGAGGTAAGAGGTTGCTGTCAATTCTGCAGTTTTTTTTTCTTAAGCAATATTTGTTTCATATGATATGTTAAGAAATTAAATGTTTAAAAAAAAAGAAATTAAATGTTTATAAGATCATTGAACAGTTTCACCTTTTTTTTTTAAACTGGAAATGGAATTGGACTCAGGCCCTTTTCACTGTCCCTGAGATTCTTTTGCTCAAGACTAACACCCTACCACGTGAGCTACCACTCACTTGCTGGCTTTTTGGCAATTGACTTTTAGATGTGTGTCTGATGGACTTTCGTACCTGGGCTGGCTTTGAATTTGAACCTCAGTCCTCAGATCTCAGCCTCCAGTGTAGCTATGATTATAGACATGAACTGCCAGCACCCAGCTTGAATAGTTGTTTGCTTGCTTGCTTGTTTGTTTTTATGCTCAGTGGATTAGAGACTAGAGAGTGAGAAAAATCAATTTCTGGTTGAGTACCAGGGAAAAAAATCCTGAAATTATGTGTGTGAATAAAACAAAACAAAACAAAATATGTAATGTTATGAATTTAAATCCAGCATTTTCCCTCTTTTTTGATTCACCTCAAACATCATTTAGTGGTTAAACAGTATAGTTTTTGAATAGGGTACTTTGTGCACTTTTTTACACTTCTAAAACTCTCCTTAACATTGTAACTAGAGCCAGAAAATGGAGGTTTAGTCTATTACTTTTTCCCTGCTTCATGAAAAAGGAAGAAAGTAATCTTTCCTGCTATGCTGCACAAAGTGGTATATTCATATTTTTTATCCTAATAATAATTCCATGAAAAATATATAATTGTTACCCTTCAGGGTAAAGCTCATCTGGGATTCACTAACTATAGAGAAAAAATAATAAACTAGTCCACTCTCCTAGTCACTCGGTGTTAGACATTCTGGAGTTCTTTATAATGCCTCTCAGGTTAAGTCCTCTTTTTTAGCTTGAGATCCTTAGCTTGACCTCTGCACAGCAACTTCTAATTAAGGCTTCATCATATGCATTGAATCTCACACATATATATCAAAAATGGGAGGGCAGTATGACATAGGTAGGAGCCCTGAGCTCTTATTTCCCTAAATCAGCCCATTATCTTTTATCAGGAACTCCTTCCACCCTTACCAATCTTAGAAAGATAAAATGTTCTTAACCATCTTATTTACTCTTGAGCTGCCTTCATTTCTTTTATAGGTATGCTTTTCCTCTATGTATTATATGCCAGGTCTTGCCATTGTGTGTGTGTGTGTGTGTGTGTGTGAGTGTGTGTGTGTGTGTGTGTGTGTGTGTGTGTGTGTGTGTGCCCTCCTGAAACTGTGGAGATGTCAGAGATCTTTATTTCTATAACCACAGGTAACACATCCCTTCCAAGTTCACTTTATGCATACAGAATTTATTTTTGTTGAAGTGACCCTCACTTAAAATATGATAGGATACTGAAGAAGCACTAACTATTTCAGGGAAATTTCTCCCCCCAAAATTGGAGACAAGTTAAAAATAAAAGTAAGAAAACACATTGAAGAAACAAAGAAAATAAAGTAACTAGAGGAATTTAAGAAATCATTAAAATAAGGATAATGCAAATACAGACAAAGGAAAGCTCATCAGAATGTCAAAACAGTATTAATTAGTTTGAGTAAAACATAAATCTGAAATTATCAGACAAACAATAGAGCAGGTAGGTGATTGAAAAGTGGAAGAATCTGAACTTTTTTACACAGAACTAAATCTGATTTTACAAAAACGGAAGACAAAAACAGAATTGATGTTATTATCAATGCAATAATAAGAAATGTATTCCCAGACTAGGATAATATAAATTTCTCAACTAAAAGAGCCCACAGAGAGTACAAGCATAATAAATTTTCAAAAGACTTGTAACAAGACAAATCATTGTGAAATTGCAGAACAGCAGGAAGAGAGAGAAAATCCTAAAAGCTTCTGGAGACAAAGATTAGAAAAAGTAGGTCATCAACAAAAGCTCATAAAAGTAACTGCACTTTCTAAGAGCAACCATAGAATCTAAATTTATGAGCACACTGGAGGCTTAACGCTTCCAGCATCCACTCTGGCCCTCATAATGGAACCTGGTTGAGAACCAAAGTGACAAAGAAACCTGTGGATGACATTAAAGAGCTAGTCAACTTCTGATAGCATCATTGACCCTCAAATTTTTCAATTCAAAACTAAACTCAGTATTTGAGCATACTAGATGTGTGTAACAATTGTCTCTTGTGGTTTCAGCCACGGTTTTACTTGGAACAAATACAAGCCTTTTCATCATTGGTACTATATACATATATACACATACATATAAAATATGTATCTGCCTATATAGTAAAATTCATAATATTTATGTCTATTTAAAAAATTTACCCGAAGAAGATAGGTAAAATCACCTTGTAAAAAGTAAGCCAGGTCTCCATGTCTTATGCCTATAATCCTAGCTACTCAGGAGGCTGAGATCTGAGGATCACAGTTCAAAGCCAGCCTGGGCAGGAAAGTCCATGAGATTCTTCTCTCCAATAAGCCACCAGAAAACAAGAAGTGGTGCTGTGGCTCAAGTGGTAGAGTGCTACCTTGAACTGAAGAGCTAAGGGACAGTGACCAGGCCGAGTTCAAACCCCACTATCAACTAACTAACTAACTAAATAACTAGATAGATAGATAGATAGATAGATAGATAGATAGATAGATAGATAGATAGATAGATAGATAGATAGATAGATAGATAGATAGATAGATAGATAGATGGTAGGTAGATAGATAAATTGAGTACCTTGTATTAAATTTATGTGTTGAAATAAACATCCATATATTTGGTATATGCCATGAGAAGACTTACAAGAGACATGAAAATTGCTACACACTCACACACACAAACACATACACACACACACACTCAAAATATGAAAACAATGATCCAAGATAAGTTTCTTCAATGAGAAATTTAAGAAGACTGTGAATGATGAAATTTGAATTTTAAAGGTCTTCATAATTCCTTGTGTTAAAACCTTAGTTGTCAGTTGGGTGTACTGAGAAAATAGTTAAAACTTCAAGAATTAAGTATCATTTTTAAGGCCATAACTTTGATGAATATAGTGGGAATCTCATGTTAAAATTTTCTGGGTTTCTTGGGTTATTTGTTTTGTCACAGTTCATTTCTCATCCCTTTGGGCTTACCTCATTGTAGGCACAAAAGTAATAGAGCCAACAAACTGAGCTGAAAATTTCAGAAGTGTAAGTTACAGTGAACCTTTCCATTTCATCAAAAGTTTGTTATCTGAAGCTTCAAACTGATTACAAATTGATGTTTACCATTGTCTCACATCAGCCACAATATATCAAATTTGAAATGCAATGTTGGGCTGGCAAGTTGTTGCTGCTCTTAAATTCTGATGCTTTCCACTTTGATGTTTTCCAATCTTCCCCCATAAGTTCTTGCACACACATACACACATACACACACACACACACATCTGCCTCACTACCTTTGTAGTGTCCAAAGCTGAATTTTAACTCCTCACACAAATAATTATTTTTCTCCATAGGTTTCTTATCTTGGTGAATGGAAGCAATACATACCCACTGGTTCAAGTGAGAAATGGCAGTGTCATCCTTGAATTTGTCCTAATTATCTCTGTGCTAAATTGGGTATCCCTTTATTCCGTTTTGCTTCATTTAAGTTCTCCCCATGACCACAAGAGACTTTTTTTTTGCTTTTATTCTTTTTAAAGCACACATTTAATTATGTCACCCTTCTAATTAGACATTTTCACTGGCTTCCTACTGATTTAAAACTCAACTCCATTTCTTAAAGTCCTTCAAAATTCTCTCATCCTCATTTTTTGCATAAATGTCTGACACTTTCATGGTGTAGCATACTGAATAATTGTTAGCATTTTTTCCTAAGAATTTATGATTCTTTCAATCTTGTGTGTATACAATAAACATTCATTCAAAAATGATTACTTCTTTTTATTTTCTTCCTTCTCTACAGATAGATTTTGTGTATGCTTTAGACTTATGTAAATAATTACTTGAAAATCTCTTTCTATGAGCGATTCGTTGCTCCCTCTGTTGGATGTTAATCCAGCTACTTTTTTGCCACTATAGATTTTTAAACCAAGACCTTTATTTGCTAGGCAGTAGACTTTTCTTTAGAAGTAAAAGGAACTATCTATCTAAGTACAAATCCTCATACATTATTTTTTTTTCTGTATTTCTGGTTAGCTATTTTCGTTTTGACAAAACATGGCCTTGGGACATCAATATCACACCTACGTCTCCCACATATCTGGTGTTACAACCATGCCCAATTGCACCTAGTGCAGCCACATTATAAATATTGTGTTTAACTGTATATTTTAGTTTTACTCTTCACTACCTTATTTGAAATGTTAGAAGTCAGAAAAAATGGTTTATTTTTATTAGACTTAATATCCAGTACAGGGTTGAAGGAAAGTAACCACTCAGTAAGATTTTGAATGAATTTGAATAAATTAGTAAACCCACTGAAACTCTTATATTTACTTTTCTGAAAATATAAGCACAAAATATTTTTCAAACCTTTTGTTTTAGATTTTCTTCTTCTTTTAACCTTCATCAGTAATGTCTGCTAAGAATCCAGTGTCACTGAATAACCTTAAGTTTCCTAAATTTTGTAATTTATAAACTACAAAACTCATCACAGTTTTTCATAGAGTTGAACAACCTTTTGAAGTAATTCACATCTTGACAGGCATTTTTCATAATCAATAGCAGATGTTTGTTTACTCATAATTACTTTAAAGATATATCAAATAATCTAATTATCCAATGATGTGAGAAAATGCAACTGACAGCAACAAAGTACTCACATTAAAATTCTGAGTGCTTATGAAGTCCAAGAAACTTTGATGGATGAGCTTTTTCATGATCCCTCTATGTATACACAAATTCAACATCAAGCAAAGATAAATGAGGGATGGGAGTGGAGGAGCTATATTTTCCTTTCAAAGAAAGTCAATGGCTGTCTCTAACTCTTCTTAATAGTTTTTCTTCTTCTCCAAGTACAATATATCAAACAAATAAACATGCACACACACACACACACACACACACACACACACACACACACACACACACAATATATCCTCTGTAACACATAATGCTATAATTAATGAAATTATATGGAAATGTAAGTTAATATTATAAAATACATGTAAAAATATTTAGAAACCCTAATTTCCTTGCTGATATAAATATATTTATGTCTTTTTTCCCTTGGTTAAAAAGTCCTATTATAGTATTCATGATGTTAACTTCCACACCTAATTGGGCAGAAAAATGAAAAGACTATTTTCTAATTTGTAAACTCCATTTTCTTAAAGATAGCAGAAATTCCAGAGTTAAATGTTTGCATTCCAGGAATGGAAACTGAGGCCGATCAGCCAATATAGCCATGCCTCCTGTACTACTCCTTGGCTCCTAATCACAATGAGAATGTTTAGCACTTAGCTACTCTCTAATGCCTCTGAAAAGTGAAACCTCCTACATGTATAATCACACGTTCACACCAGACACTCCAATGTATTGGTGAGACAAGCCACGTTTCATCATCAGTCATTACATGTTTACCTAAAGAAATTTCAAATATCATTTGAAAAAAAGTCAACGTATTCATTTACACCACAAGATGTTGCAGGTTCTGACTGCAGAATTTATTGCAGTTCATAGTGCACTATTTTGCCTGATGTGACTTGCCTTCAATGGTTCTTCTCTCTTTTTTTAAGACAGAATTTCCTTCACACATGTATCTCTATCTTTCTTTGTAATATTTCATCTATGAACTTCATTATACCACCATGTGTCACTGAATTTATTGTTTCACAAGAACTAAGTGATCATGCAGAAGCATTCCCCAGACTTTCTCTACCTGCACTAGGTGCACATGTGCCAGAGAAAATGTGGCTTCCTTTTATTTATTAAGAGAAAATTCCCATGTTAAATCAAAGACTCATGCAATATATTTGACATATAGATCATTATTGTCAAAAAATTAAGTTTGAATTTTGCCAAAAATTAAAAATATCAGTGTATTCCACAAAGGAAGAAACATTTGTGAGAGACTGAGACATTATTTATTTACTTCACTTCTGAATATACAGCATAAAAACAGTAGATGCATTCAAATTGCTTGAAATGTGAATATAATATTCTATTCATGCTCACATTTTTGCTAAAATTTCTATTATTATGCAGTTTCCTATATGTTTTTCCTGTTACTCATTAGTAAATAATCTTATAGCTGTTCCCACACTTCTTTCTTGATAAGGATCAAAGTTTATCTAAAAGACTCATTCCTAAGAACTGAGCTCCCTGGTATTCTAACTTATTTAGAAATTTGGTTTGTCTTAGAGTTCAAAGTGCTAGAAAGCATGAGACTAGAACAGCTAAAAATCAGTTTGGGGTATACTCAAGGAGAGAAAACCTAGAGTTCTGAAATCCACATGGAGGAATGAAAGCAAAAGCTTTCTCTAGAGCTCATGTATTATTTAATTGGCAATATTTCAGCAGGAAGAGAAACGGTGCTATAAGTTACTTTCTATCAATGAAAAATAAATATTTTATTTTGACAGGGCTACATGACATAAATGTAAAACTCATCTTTGTCCTCATTATATTGAGGTCAAAGTTTCTGACTTTCAAGAAGTGACTAAAACACAAAGCATGTAACCTCTTATACCAGTTAACAATTTATATTTTTTGTCTGTTCTGTTTGCTCAAAGTAATTATGATTACTGAATCACACACTCAAATTCAGAGAACAGTCAAAAGTTAAAGCCATTGGACAAATGTATTTATGTGACAATGAGAAAAGTAAAATGTCCTTAATCAAAAGAATAATCAGCAACAATTTACAAACACAGGAAAAGTACATTTTATATTTGTAGAAGTGTTTTCTTTTTATGTTTTTATTTTGGAAGTCTTAGAGTTTGAGTGTGGAGGCTTTTGCTTGTTAGGTAATATTCTATTATTTAGGCCATGCCTTCAGACTTGTTGATTTATTGGTTATTTAAATAGCTTTCATATTAATTTTCCTAGATTGCCCTCAAATCAAACTCTTCCTCCTAAGTAGCTAGGATTACAAGCATATTACACCATGCTCAGGCATTTAGAAATGTTTTCACATTTATTCATTTTTTATTTCAAAATTAGTGTAACAAAAACAAAAAAGACTAAGTGATACTTTGTTTTCAGAATATTTTACAGTATAAAATCAGATGTCTGGTATGATTACTATTCTAAAATGATCCAATTCACATTTACTAAGTTTTGATATTTATGCCGATTCATTGAGATTTAGTTTGATGTGTTTTCTATTTTCAAGTGTAATGTTTCCTCATTCAATAATTCTTTGGTCCAGGAGTTTAAAAATATGGATTCTGACCAAGAATGAAGTAAGGTTCCTTTCTGTCCACATCCCCTCCAGCATTGGTTGTTGTTAGAGTTCTTGATTTTTGCCATTCTAACTGGAGTGAGGTGGTATCTCAATGTTGTTTTGATTTGCATTTCTTTTATGGCTAGGGAGGTTGAGCATTTCTTCATGTGTCTATTGGCCATCCTTCTTTCTTCTTCAGAGAAGTTTCTCTTTAAGTCTTTTGCCCACTTATTTATTGGGCAGTGGTTTCTTTGAGGATTTGTTGTTGGTGGATTTAATTTTTTGAGTTCCAAGTATATTATAGAAAAGAGACCCTTGTCTGTTGTATGGCTAGTGAAGATCTTCTCCCAATCCGTGGGCTTTCTATTGATCTTGCTAGCTATGTCCTTTGCCATGTAGAAGCTCTGCAACTTCATGCAATCCCATTTGTCCAACCTTTCTTTGATTTGTTGTGTTTCTGGGTCTCTATTCAGAAAATTTCGGCCTGAGCCAAGGAGACCTAGGGTTTCTCCTTGTTCAACCACTTTGGAAAGCAGTATGGAGGTTCCTCAAAAGACTTCACATAGAGCTCCCCTATGACACAGCAATCCCACTTTTGGGCATTTACCCAAATATTTACAAACAAGACCACACTAAAGCTACCAGCACAACTATGTTTATAGCAGCCTTATTTACCAAACCTAAGATATGGAACCAACCCAGATGCCCCTCAGTAGATGAATGGATCAAGAAAATGTGGTATATATACACAATGGAATTCTATGCCTCCATCAGAAAGAATGACATTGCCCCATTTGTTAGGAAATGGAAAAACTTGGAAAAAATTATATTAAGTGAAGTAAGCCAGGCCCAAAGAAACGTAGGTCCCATGGTTTCCCTTATTTGTAATATCTAGTATATGTATGAGTCAAGCGGAAAAGGTCAGATAATGTGATGTCAGGAAAATGAACCCTTAGATGTGTATTTTAATGTTTTTTTCTTTCATGCATGTGTTTCTAACACATTTATAAGATTATCTCTTTGTTGCTTTGTATGTCCCTCCCCCACAGTATAACCCCTGCTTTCACTATATTTGATGTCAGTATAACTTGTGGAGGAGATGGGGAAAAACCAGTTGTTTAAGGATACAGGTGGACCTGTTGCAACAATGAGAAGTACAAGTTGTCATGTCCAAAACGAGCTTTACAACGTCGGTGAGGGGGGGGTTGTTGGGGGGGGGTAAGAATTGGGATTGGGACTGGGATTGGGATTGGGAGGAGGGAGGCTGGGAAGGGATGTGAAGGGTAAACAAAGGAGGACGCTGCAATGCTTGGTAAGAAATGTATGCATTATCCTGCCCATGTAATTGTAACTCCGCTGTACAGTATGTTCACAAATAAAATAAAATAAAATTAAAAAAAATATGCATTCTGAAGTTTCTGTCCTTGAGATTCAGATTCAGTAGGCAGAAAAAATATATACTGAGTCAGTAACTCTTAAATGACTTTTAAAATTAACCTGAAGTATTTTTCTATTTATGTTTATGTATGTCTCAGTAGTCCCATTAAGATACAACAAAACACTTGGTGGGCTCTAAGCCTGCCTGATTAAGAGGAGTAACATCAGAACTGTTACCTGTGTGTGTGTGTGTCTGTGTGTATGTGTGTGTGTGTGTGTGTGTGTGTGTAACATGGCAACGAGATCATCTCCTGCCAACATTTAATACAAATTCAGTTTCACGAATAAGAGAAAGACCAAGGAAAAGATCCTTAAAGCTGTCAAGGAGAAAAGATTAATCACCTATAAAAGGAAACCAATTAGAATCACCTCAGATTTCTCAGCAGAGACAATCAAAGCAAGAAGAGCCTGGAATGATGTATGCCATGCCCTAAAAACAAACAACTATCAACCAAGAATACTGTACCCAGCTAAACTCTCCTTCATAACTGAAGGCCAAATAAAAACCTTCCACAGCAAAGAAAAGTTGAAACAATACATCTCCACCAAACCAGCCCTACAAAAAATTCTTCCTACACATAGAAAACCAACAAGACCACAATAAAGGCCAAGAAACTGCACCCAAACTGAGAATCCAAGAACCATAGGAAGAACCCAGTTTTCGCAGCCCCCAACAAGGTGGATAACATGGCAGGAACTCCAAAATATCTCTCAGTCCTTTCTCTTAACGTTAACGGACTGAACTCTCCAATTAAGCAACATAGACTGTCTAGTTGGATTAAAAAACAAGATACTTCTATCTGATGCCTTCAGGAGTCACATCTTGCCCATAAAAACAAACACATTTTCAATGTTAAAGGCTGGAACAAAATCTACCAAGCAAACGGCCCTCATAAACAGGTGGGAGTTGCAATCCTAATATCAGATAAAATAGACTGCAAATTAAAATTCGTGAGAAGATATAAAGAAGGTCGCTACATACTAATTAAGGGATCTCTACTTCAGGAGGATATTACAATTCTAAATATCTACTCGCCAAATGGAGCACCCAAATTTATCCAAGAAACACTACTTTCCCTCAAATCCCATATAGATCCAAAGACATTAATTGTTGGGGATTTTAACATACCACTCTCCCCACTAGATAGATCAACTCAGCAAAAACTCAACAGAGAAACCGCAGATCTACACAGCTGCATAGATCAACTAGATTTAACAGACATCTACCGAACATTTCAACCAGCAGCATCATAATACACGTTTTTCTCAGCAGCACATGGAACATTTTCTAAAATAGACCACATTTTAGGCCACAAAGCAAACTTGTCTAAATTCAGAAACATTGCAGTTATACCTTGCATTCTCTCCGACCACAAGGGAATAAAATTAGAACTCAACACCAAAAGCCACGAAAGAAAGTCCGGTATCACATGGAGGCTGAACAACACACTGCTGAATCACTAGTGGGTCATGGAAGAGATTAGAAAGGAAATTCAAATGTTCATGCTATTCAACAAAAATGAACACACAAATTACCAGCTCCTCTAGGATACAGCAAAGGCAGTACTCAGAGGCAAGTATATAGCTCTGAGCTCCTACATCAACAAATTGGAGAGATCTGAAAACAACAATTTAATGACACATCTGAACCTCCTTGAAAAAGAGCAACAAGACAAACCCCAATCCAACAGACGGAAAGAAATAATTAAAATTAAATCAGAATTAAAGGAATTAGAATCCAAAAAAACTATAGAAAGAATCAACAAAACAAAGAGTTGGTTCTTCGAAAAAATTAACAAAATTGACAGACCCTTAGCAAATCTTATCAAAAAAAGAAGAGAACACACCCAAATAAATAAACTCAGAGATGAGAATGGAAATATCACCACAGAAACAACCAAGATTCAGAACATTATAAGGGAATACTTCTCAAAACTTTATGCTAATAAGTTTGAGAACTTGACAGAAATGGACGTTTTCCTAGCCAAAATTGACATGCCAAAACTAAACCAAGATGAGTTAAACAATCTTAACAGGCCCATATCAAGCATTGAAATAGAAATAGCAATAAGAGACCTTCCAGCTAAGAAAAGTCCAAGACCAGATAGTTTTACAGCGGAATTCTACATGGCCTTCAAAGTAGAGCTCACACCAATACTCCTCCAACTCTTCAATGAAATTGAAAGAGAAAGTTCACTACCGAACACATTCAATGAAGCCATCATAACCCTCATCCCAAAACCAGGCAGGGACTCATCAAAGAAAGAGAACTATAGACCCATTTCTTTGATGAACATTGATACAAAATTCTCCACAAAATTTTGGCCAACCGACTTCAACAATTCATCCAAAAAATCATACACCACTATCAAACAGGATTCATTTTAGGGATACAAAGCTGGTTGAATATACACAAATCAATTAATATTATTCATCACAACAACAGGAGCAAGAATAAGAACCACATGGTTATCTCAATAGATGCAGAAAAAGCATTCGACAACATCCAACACCCCTTTATGATGAAGGTTTTGGAAAAATTAGGAATCCATGGAACATTCCTCAATACAATAAAGGCTGTATATGACAAACCTACAGCCAGCATTATACTTAATGGTGAAAAACTAAAACCATTTCCTCTTAACTCAGGAACAAGACAAGGATGTCCACTCTCTCCACTTCTCTTCAATCTAGTATTAGAATGCCTAGCTACAGCAATAAGACATGATGCAGACATAAAGGGGATCCAAATAGGGAAAGAAGAAATAAAACTCTCCCTCTTTGCAGATGACATGATCTTGTATTTAAAGAATCCCATAGACTCCACTCCCAAATTACTCAAGCTGATTCAAAACTTTGGCAAAGTAGCAGGGTATAAAATTAACCTGCAAAAATCAATGGCTTTTCTGTATGCCAACAATGAGAAAAGTGTGACTGAAATTAGGAAAGCAACTCCATTTGTAATAGTCCCACAAAAAATAAAATACCTAGGAATTACCAAAGAAGTGAAGGACCTCTATGATGAAAACTTTAAAATCTTGAAAGAGGAAATCAACACAGAACTTAAAAAATGGCAAAACCTCCCATGCTCCTGGATTGGAAAGATTAACATCGTGAAAATGGCAATACTTCCCAAGGCTATCTACAAATTCAACCCAATACCTATCAAAATTCCAACCTCATTCTTCAAGGAAATAGAAGAGGCAATCCAAAAATTCATATGGAACAATAAAAGACCCCGAATAGCAAAAACGCTCCTGAATGGAAAGAACACTGCTGGAGGAATATCAATATCAAACTTCAAACTCTACTATAAAGCCATAGTAATAAAAACAGTTTGGTATTGGCATAAGAACAGACCTCAGGACCAATGGAATAGAATTGAAAACCCAGAAATGAACCTACAGACCTATAGCCATCTAATCTTCGATAAGGGAGCTAAAACAATAGAATGGAAGAAAGACAGCCTCTTCAGTAAATGGTGCTGGCACAATTGGTTAACTACTTGTAGAAAACTAAAGCTAGATCCTTATATATCACCCTGCACCAGAATCAACTCCAAATGGATCAAAGACTTTGAACTCAAAGCAGACACTCTGAAAACATTACAGGATGGAATAAGAGAAACCCTAGGTCTCCTTGGCTCAGGCCGAAATTTTCTGAATAGAGACCCGGAAACACAACAAATCAAAGAAAGGTTGGACAAATGGGATTGCATGAAGTTGCAGAGCTTCTGCATGGCAAAGGACACAGCTAGCAAGATCAATAGAAAGCCCACGGATTGGGAGAAGATCTTCACTAGCCATACAACAGACAAGGGTCTCATATCGAAAATATACTTGGAACTCAAAAAATTAAACCCCCCAAAAACAAATCCTCAAAGAAACCACTGCCCAATAAATAAGTGGGCTAAAGACTTAAATAGAAACTTCTCTGAAGAAGAAAGAAGGATGGCCAATAGACACATGAAGAAATGCTCAACCTCCCTAGCCATAAAAGAAATGCAAATCAAAACAACATTGAGATATCACCTCACTCCAGTTAGAATGGCAAAAATTAAGAACTCCAACAACAACAGATGCTGGATGGAATGTGCACAGAAGGGAACCTTACTTCATTGTTGGTGGGAATGTAAACTTATTCTACTACTTTGGGAAGCACTATGGAGGTTCCTCAAAAGACTTCACATAGAGCTCCCCTATGACCCAGCAATCCTACTTTTGAGCATTTACCCAAATATTTACAAACAAGACCACACTAAAGCTACCAGCACAACTATGTTTATTGCAGCCTTATTTACCATACCTAAGATATGGAACCAACCCAGATGCCCCTCAGTAGATGAATGTATCAAGAAAATGTGGTATATATACACAATGGAATTCTATGCCTCCATCAGAAAGAATGACATTGCCTCATTTGTTAGGAAATGAAAAAACTTGGAAAAAATTATATTAAGTGAAGTAAGCCAGGCCCAAAAAACATAGGTCCCATGGTTTCCCTTATTTGCAATATCTAGTATATGTATGAGTCAAGCAGAAAAGGTCAGATAATGTGATGTTAGGAAAATGAATCCTTAGATATGTATTTTAATGTTTTTTTTTCCTTTCATGCATTTGTTTCTAACGCATTTTTAAGATTATCTCTTTGTAGCTTTGTATGTCCCTCCCCCACAGTATAACCCCTGCTTTCATTATATTTGATGTCAGTATAACTTGTAGAGGAGATGGGGAAAAATAAGTCGTTTAAGGATACAGGTGGACCTGTTTCAATAATGTGAAGTACAAGTTGTCATGTTGAAAACGAGCTTTACAATATTGGTGGGTGGGGGGAAGCTGGGAAGGAATGTAAATGGTAAACAAAGGAGGAGGCTGCAATGCTTGATAAGAAATGTACGCATTAACCTGCCCACGTAATTGTAACCCCTCTGTACAGTGTGTTCACAAAAAATAAAAATAAAAAAAAAAAACAAATAAGAGAAAGAAGGTTAAACCCTAAAAAGGAATAATATAAGGAGTGTTTTTCAATTTTTTGGATACAGGTATGACATAGATACAATTTTAAACAAAAATTGAAGCTATGTCTAGTTATTAAGTACGAATTAGAAAGCTGTGAGTGCAACAAATAAAATGTGCTAGTACCAGTGAAAAGTTAAAAAGAAAAGTAAATGCTTTCTACATGGTAGGTGAGAGCAAACATAATTATCTCTGGAACAATGTCCTCAGAACGAATCACCTAACAGAGTTTTTATAGAAACTTGTTGTTATGAAGAATTTTAAATCTTGCATTGTACAGGAAAACAAATAAAACTACATTACATCTTGACTCATAAACTGATTTTGTTTGGGAACCTCTTTGTTTTACTTGGATATCATACAGTTGGATGCAATTATAGTATGATTCACATCAACCTTTCTTATGGGTATAGTGGTAAATTTACCGAAGTTGAAAGAAAAAGTAAGAGGGATTATCAGCACTTAGAAACTTGCCAATACAATTGTTTTCCATTTGTTATTCTATTAAAATTATACAGGCAAATAAAACCTGAAATATAAGAATAGTATGTGCTTGGACCCAAATAAAACGAATCATCACCCGAGTTTTTGGTGCTCTCTTAAGTATATTTGATGTGATTAATGCTGCTGGCACCTATCACACTGTCTATATGTAACTCTAGATTGTGTAGTTCTAAAATGAATAACAAAATGCAATTATAATTAAAATTTCTCTATTTAATTAGACAAAAATCTGGGATTATAGTGTAGTTGAATGATTACGTACGCATACTGGTACATTGTAAGAAAACTTGAATTAGGGGTCTGAGGCTGAGGCAACGCGGAGACGCCAGCGACTAGCAGGAGCCGCCGCCACCATGAGCCTCCTCAGTTTGATGTTGAATAGATGTATCTGTTGAACTAGATTGTATCTGTAGACTATTGACTGTATAAATGCAAATGCTGGTTGATGGTTGCCTTAAGATAGTGTTCTAGCACAAAACTGGTGCTATTTTCATCTCAAATGGGCAGAGTAAGCCAAAAAACACAAGAAAAATGGCAAATCCGGGTATCTCAATTCCCAATCTTGATAATCAGGGGTCAGATCAGATAATGAACAATCCAGAGGAGAGTTCCCAAATACCTTTACAAACACTGGTGGCAAACATGATAAATGAGAAGTTTGACAACTTACAAAGGACTCTGTATGAGCGTGATAGGGAGAGAGAGGAGGCATCCCAAAAGTTTATACAGGAATATCATAAGCATGAGGAAGCTACTCAAAAACTGATACAGGATTTGCGTGAACAACTTAAGAATACTCAAAGAGAAAGGGAGGAATGGCGTGAGCAGGCTGAGAACACTCAAAGAGAACTGCAGGAATCCCAGGAACGGGAGGAAAGAGAACTGCAGGAATCCCACAAACGGGAGGAAGCTAATCAAAGAGTAATTCAGGAATAGAGAGACCAGGTAGAGAACACAAAGATCACTAAAGGCATTCATGGAATCCATTAAAAAGAGCTGAAGGAAGTCAGGGAGACCACAAAGGGAATGCTGAATGGAACCCAACAGAAGGAATGGGAGCCCAAAGAAACCATAACCAATCAACTAAGTGATTTGAGAACAAACACTGAACACCAAATTAAGGAAGTAAAGAAATTCATACAAGACCTAAAACAGAGCTTCAACAAAGAACTTGAAGCCATCAAAGCTGACCAATTAGAAGGAAAAGAGATAAAAAACAAAGTAGAGAGTCTTGACAGCAGGTTAGACCATGCAGAAGATCGAATCTCAGGGATTGAAGACAGCCTAGATATTATAGAGAAAGAACATACAACCATCCAAGACAAGTAAAGAAGTATGATAGATCTATCCAACACCTGGAAGACACCATCAGAAGGCCTAATCTAAGGATAATGGTTGTAGAGGAGCACCTAGAAACAGAAGTTAATGGTCTAGGAAATTTGTTTAACAGGATCCTAGCAGAGAGCTTCCCAAACATACAAAAAGATAGGCCTATTCAGATACAAGAAGCTTTTAGAACCCCAAATAGACCAGACCAGAATAGGACATCCCACCATCACATTATAATCCACACAGGATCAACTCAGACCAAGGAAAAGATCCTTAAAGCTGTCAAGGAGAAAAGGTTAATCACCTATAAAGGGAAACCAATTAGAATCACCTCAGATTTCTCAGCAGAGACAATCAAAGCAAGAAGAGCCTGGAATGATATATGCCATGCCCTAAAAACAAACAACTATCAACCAAGAATACTGTACCCAGCTAAACTCTCCTTCATATCTGAAGGCCAAATAAAAACCTTCCATAGCAAAGAAAAATTGAAACAATACATCTCCACCAAACCAGCCCTACAAAAGATTCTTAAAGATGTCCTACACATAGAAAACCAACAAGACAGCAACAAAGGCCAAGAAACTGCACCCAAACTGAGAATCCAAGAACCATAGGAAGAAGCCAGTTTTCGCAGCCCCCAAGAAGGTAGATAACATGGCAGGAACTCCCAAATACCTCTCAGTCCTATCTCTTAACGTTAACGGACTGAACTCTCCAATTAAGCGACATAGACTCTCTAGTTGGATTAAAAAACAAGACCCTTCTATCTGCTGCCTGCAGGAGTCACATCGTGCCCATAAAAACAAACACATTTTCAATGTTAAAGGCTGGAACAAAATCTACCAAGCAAACGGCCCCCATAAACAGGCGGGAGTTGCAATCCTAATATCAGATGAAATAGACTTCAAATTAAAATTCATGAGAAGAGATAAAGAAGGTCGCTACATACTAATTAAAGGATCTCTCCTTCAGGAGGATATTACAATTCTAAATATCTATTCGCCAAACAATGGAGCACCCAAATTTATCCAAGAAACACTACTTTCCCTCAAATCCCATATAGATCCAAAGACATTAATTGTTGGGGATTTTAACACACCACTCTCCCCACTAGATAGATCAACTCGGCAAAAACTCAACAGAGAAACCACAGATCTAAACAGTTGCATAGATCAACTAGACTTAACAGACATTTACCGAAAATTTCACCCAGCAGCATCAGAATACACGTTTTTCTCAGCAGCACATGGAACGTTTTCTAAAATAGACCACATTTTAGGCCACAAAGCAAACTTGTCTAAATTCAGAAACATTGCAGTTATACCTTGCATTCTCTCTGACCACAAGGGAATAAAATTAGAACTCAACACCAAAAGCCACCAAAGAAAGTCCGGTATCACATGGAGGCTGAACAACACACTGCTGAATCAAGAGTGGGTCATGGAAGAGATTAGAAAGGAAATTCAAATGTTCATGCTATTCAACAAAAATGAACACACAAAATACCAGCTCCTCTGGGACACAGCAAAGGCAGTACTCAGAGGCAAGTTTATAGCTCTGAGCTCCTACATCAACAAATTGGAGAGATCTGAAACTAGCAATTTAATGACACATCTAAACCTCCTGGAAAAAGAGCAGCAAAATAAACCCCAATCCAATAGACGGAAAGAAATAATCAAAATTAAATCAGAATTAAATGAATTAGAATCCAAAAAAACTATAGAAAGAATCAACAAAACAAAGAGTTGGTTCTTCGGAAAAATTAACAAAATTGACAGACCCTTAGCAAATCTTATCAGAAAAAGAAGAGAACACACCCAAATTAATAAACTCAGAGATGAGAATGGAAACATCACCACGGAAACAACCAAGATTCAGAACATTATAAGGGAATACTTCTCAAAACTTTATGCTAATAAGTTTGAGAACTTGACAGAAATGGACCTCTTCCTAGCAAATATTGACATGCCAAAACTAAACCAAGATGAGTTAAACCAGCTTAACAGGCCCATATCAAGCATTGAAATAGAAACAGCAATAAGAGATCTCCCAGCTAAGAAAAGTCCAGGACCAGATGGTTTTACAGCGGAATTTTACAAGGCCTTCAAAGCAGAGCTCACACCAATACTCCTCCAACTCTTCAATGAAATTGAAAGAGAAAGCTCACTACCGAACACATTCTATGAAGCCATCATAACCCTCATCCCAAAACCAGGCAGGGATTCATCAAAGAAAGAGAACTATAGACCCATTTCTTTGATGAACATTGATGCAAAACTTCTCAACAAAATTTTGGCCAATCGACTTAAACAATTCATCCAAAATATCATACACCACGATCAAACAGGATTCAATTCAGGGATGCAAAGCTGGTTCAATATACGCAAATCACTTAATATTATTCATCACATCAACAGGAGCAAGAATAAGAACCACATGGTTATCTCAATAGATGCAGAAAAAGCATTCGACAAGATCCAACACCCCTTCATGATGAAGGTTTTGGATAAATTAGGAATCCATGGAACATTCCTCAATACAATAAAGGCTGTATATGACAAACCTACAGCCAGCATTATACTCAATGGTGAAAAACTAAAGCCATTTCCTCTTAACTCAGGAACAAGACAAGGATGCCCACTCTCTCCACTTCTCTTCAATCTAGTATTAGAATGCCTAGCTACAGCAATAAGACATGATGCAGACATAAAGGGGATCCAAATAGGGAAAGAAGAAATAAAACTCTCCCTCTTTGCAGATGACATGATCTTGTATTTAAAGAATCCCATAGACTCCACTCCCAAATTACTCAAGCTGATTCAAAACTTTGGCAAAGTGGCAGGGTATAAAATTAACCTGCAAAAATCAATGGCTTTTCTGTATGCCAACAATGACAAAAGTGTGACTGAAATTAGGAAACAACTCCATTTGTAATAGTCCCACAAAAAATAAAATACTTAGGAATTAACTTAACTAAAGAAGTGAAGGACCTATATGATGAAAACTTTAAAATCTTGAAAAAGGAAATCAATACAGAACTTAAAAAATGGCAAAACCTCCCATGCTCCTGGATTGGAAAGATTAACATCGTGAAAATGGCAATACTTCCCAAGGCTATCTACTAATTCAACGCAATACCTATCCAAATTCCAACCTCATTCTTCAAGGAAATAGAAGAGGCAATCCAAAAATTCATATGGAACAATAAAAGACCCCGAATAGCAAAAACGCTCCTGAATGGAAAGAACACTGCTGGAGGAATATCAATATCAAACTTCAAACTCTACTATAAAGCCATAGTAATCAAAACAGCTTGGTATTGGCATAAGAACAGACCTCAGGACCAATGGAATAGAATTGAAAACCCAGAAATGAACCTACAGACCTATAGCCATCTAATCTTCGATAAGGGAGCTAAAACAATAGAATGGAAGAAAGACAACCTATTCAGTAAATAGTGCTGGCAAAATTGGTTAACTACATGTAGAAAACTTAAGCTAGATCCTTATATATCACCCTGCACCAGAATCAACTCCAAATGGATCAAAGACTTTGAACTCAAAGCAGACACTCTGAAAACATTACAGGATGGAATAGGAGAAACCCTAGGTCTCCTTGGCTCAGGCCGAAATTTTCTGAATAGAGACCCGGAAACACAACAAATCAAAGAAAGGTTGGACAAATGGGATTGCATAGAGTTGCAGAGCTTCTGCAGGGCAAATGACATAGCTAGCAAGATCAATAGAAAGCCCACGGATTGGGAGAAGATCTTTACTAGCCATACAACGGACAAGGGTCTCATATCTAAAATATACTTGGAACTCAAAAAATTAAACCCCCCAACAACAAATCCTCAAAGAAACAACTGCCCAATAAATAAGTGGGCGAAAGACTTAAAGAGAAACTTCTCTGAAGAAGAAAAAAGGATGGCCAATAGACACATGAAGAAATGTTCAACATCCCTAGCCATAAAAGAAATGCAAATCAAAACAACATTGAGATATCACCTCACTCCAGTTAGAATGGCAAAAATCAAGAACTCTAACAACAACAGATGCTGGAGGGGATGTGGACAGAAAGGAACCTTACTTCATTGTTGGTGGGAATGTAAACTTGTTCAACCACTTTGGAAAGCAGTATGGAGGTTCCTCAAAAGACTTCACATAGAGCTCCCCTATGACCCAGCAATCCCACTTTTGGGCATTTACCCTAATGTTTACAAACAAGACCACACTAAAGCTACCAGCACAACTATGTTTATAGCAGCCTTATTTACCATACCTAAGATATGGAACCAACCCAGATGCCCCTCAGTAGATGAATGTATCAAGAAAATGTGGTATATATACACAATGGAATTCTATGCCTCCATCAGAAAGAATGACATTGCCCCATTTGTTAGGAAATGGAAAAACTTGGAAAAAATTATATTACGTGAAGTAAGCCAGGCCCAAAGAAACGTAGGTCCCATGGTTTCCCTTATTTGTAATATCTAGTATATGTATGAGTCAAGCGGAAAAGGTCAGATAATGTGATGTCAGGAAAATGAACCCTTAGATGTGTATTTTAATGTTTTTTTCTTTCATGCATGTGTTTCTAACACATTTATAAGATTATCTCTTTGTTGCTTTGTATGTCCCTCCCCCACAGTATAACCCCTGCTTTCACTATATTTGATGTCAGTATAACTTGTGGAGGAGATGGGGAAAAACCAGTTGTTTAAGGATACAGGTGGACCTGTTGCAACAATGAGAAGTACAAGTTGTCATGTCCAAAATGAGCTTTACAATGTTGGTGCGGGAGGGGGGGGGGGCGGGGGGGGGGGGGAGGGAAGGAGAAGGATTGGGATTAGGGGGGGAGGGGGGAGGCTGGGAAGGGATGTGAAGGGTAAACAAAGGAGGACGCTGCAATGCTTGGTAAGAAATATACGCATTATCCTGCCCATGTAGCTGTAACTCCTCTGTACAGTATGTTCACAAATATAATTAAATTAAATTAAAAAAAAAAGAAAACTTGAATTAGTATATTTGCAAGTAAAAAACAGAATAATGAACCCCATTAAAATAGTTTTTTAAAGCAGAAAAAAATAGGAGAGTAATAGAGGTGATGAACTCAATCAAAGTGCATTATAGGCATCAATACAAATATTACAATGAAATTCTTTAATAATACACTATCAAAAAATCCATGCAAGGTAAATTTATTATTGTTAGTTTATTTTATACATGGTATAAAAAATTATGTCAAAAATGTATTTTCTGTATTTTAGATCCTGTACTATGCATTAGAGAAACTTGTATATACAATCATATATATTCTATTTTATATTAATATTTAATTATAAAATAAAAATCTATTTGGGCAAGGTTCATATAAAGAAGTCAAATCTACTTTGTTTTTTATAGTGTCTTTTGTAGCACAGAATAAGATACTGTAAAGATAAATAGGAATTAGGGGATCTAAAGCCTAGTTCCAAATCTGATTTTTTAATAGCTTTTAAGAAACCCAGCATGGTAACAATGCCTTGGTCTTCTCTTCTGTAAAATATGTAATTAAGAGATTATCACATTTTGAAAAAAGTATCAAATATGCCATATTTTAGTTAACTTAAAGTTAATTAAACTATGCCATATGAGTTTATTGTAAAAGCGGGACTATGATTCTCCACTGCTCTTTTAAAGTTAATCTTTATCTCTTATTTAAAGGGAACATATACGTAATACTTATCAAATCCAATGTCTGAATACTTACTTGATATTCTTCTACATGTCATATTCTGTCAGCTTCAAGGACTGGTGTTTGTATGATTCTTTCTAATCTCTAATAAAGATCACAAGGAATAGAGGGAACTTTATTCCAGGAGGAATGACCATATGAAACAGAGGTATATAGTTCCCCCTCAGAGCATCCTACAAGGGACATCTCTGTGTGGATCAACCATACAGAATGGGTAAAGATTGGCCTATACATGCAAATAGATTCCAGACACATCTACAGCATCACACAGTTGACCAAAGAAGTGGGCCAACAAAAACAAATGGTTGCTGAATTTACAATTGACATTTATTACTCAGAATATATTTTCCATCTATAATGTATGTATTCTTAAGCCACTCACAATTTTCTCAATTAAAATAAAAGTATAACTGATGCCAGTTTTCCGTGGCTCAAACTTATTATCTTAGATACTTGAGAAACTGTATGAGATAGAGGTGTTTATTAGCTTTGTAAACAGGAAGCTTAGTGGAAATTCTTTACATCATGCCACACACATTTCTTTCCATATAGAAAAAGAAGCAGTGGACTTAGCATAGGAATTTATACAGCTTTACAGAGAAGATACTTGTGCTTCATACAACCTCATCAAGACTACTACTCAAGGATTTCAAATCATGAGAAAGGGGAATATGGACAGCTGGAAAATTTGTAATATATCTGAATCAAAAATAATGAGTTTTATTTCCATTTCTAGATATTGCAGAGGAGTATTTTTCTTACAATGATCATAAGACAGATGAAAGGAGAGGAGATAGGATAATAAAGTAGAAAAAAACCTCACTGTGATTCACTTTATTATCCTAGCTAGCTCACAATAACGCATACAAATATGTACACTTCTCTGAAGGGTTGTGGATCTATGGAATAGAATAACATAAATGAATGAGATCTCTTGATTAGTATATTATATTTGATATATGCATATGCCTTCAGAACATATTGTAGAATACTTGAATTCTCTCAGATTTATTTCAAGTAGATTTAGTTTCTGAAAAAATTGTTCTTCAAAGGTGTTTTAAGAAATTCATCAGTGGGTAACATGTTATTCAGCTCTAGTAGTTTCTCCTGTCTTGCAAGGAATTATTTCTCTTGAAAAGTAAGCCCAACATTTCCTCCTTCTCAAAGTGAGAAATACATCGAGAAGCTTGAGGTTTCACTAGAAACATGAGCTCTATAAATGGTAGAAGTGGACAGAATGTTTATCAAAGGTCAACATACACTGATGTTTTCCCCCTTAACATTTAGTAGAGGAAGAAATAACTTCTGGTTTTCCTTTCTTTTCTCACATTGGTGACAGCCCCATCATCAGAGACATGACATTAGTGTTCAGGGTGTTCATCATGGGAAAATGCATTATTCATTTACATTATGGATGAACTTTTACAACACAAATGTCATAGAATGTCTGCAGAAACTGAAGAAAATAGATCTCATTATGCAAGGGTATAGAATGCCATTTTCACATTTTTTCATACATGATTTAGTAGTTACACTAGTGTTACATGTGCATTTTCATTTTAAAATATCTTTTAATATGAGGGACAAAGTAAACACAAATACCAAAACATATTACCACAATTTCATGAACATTTTCATATATAAGCTATTTATTATTCATAACACATGTTCTCTCTGGATCCTTTGGTAATGAAAATAGCTTCTGAAGGGCATACATCTTCATTTTTGACAATGTGCTAAAATAATGTCCTTGTAGATTGATAATGATAGTTGGATTTTAGTCACTATGTTTCTGATTAAGGTTGGGAATATTCCCAAATATTACTAAGACATGATAAAATTCTGCTGATCTGTATGCTGAATACTATATGATATAACAAAATATAATATAAAATATAAAATCACTATTTAACATTCAACTTTTGCTTCTCATTTTCATTGGTTTTCATAAATAGTGTACTGAGTTTTATCAGCATGCTATTTTTATAGAACACATTTACCAGAACACATTTACCAGAACTCCTGAAAATCTGTAGCTGTTAACAATAATAATCATACTATACTACTCTACTGATATTACTACTATTGCTACTACTGATCATTAAACTAACTGTCAGCTGTAGAGTTAAAATCAATTTGAGAGTCAGCACAAACAAACATGGTTTGAATGCTGTACCTTCACTTCTATTAGGAAATAAAAAGAAAAAAATTAGATGGCTTTCTTGTAATGCCATTTTATTTGAGTAAATAATATTTAGTTTCCATAATTATTGTTTTTCCTCAACTATGTTGATTTCCAAGCTTGCAGCTATTTTTAAACATTTACTTCATTTTAAAAAAGAATTCTTCAGATATATACGCATAATATTTCTTAGTTACTATTACAGACATTTGGTCATTGTTTCTTTTACCTGTCAGTCCACAAACATCCTTCATAGGGAAATTTTTGTCACCAACTACCAGGATTAGTGGAAAACATCAATAAATCAGGATATCTCTAAACCATAAGCAGCACAAAATTATGATTGGAAATTCCTTCAATTTTCTAAATTTTGAGTTTCTGTCTTTTGATTCAGATAGCATGTAAGTCTTCCTAATGTTTTATCTCATAAATGATACCTGTATATACACTTGTTTGTAGTTTAGATTTTCCTCAACTATGTTGTTTCTATTACAATTGTGACCATGCCATTTCAATCATTCCTTTAAATCTCTCACCAAATATAGCATCTTGCCAATAAAGGAAGGTCAGTAAATACACTATTAATGAGTGACAGTATAATGAGGAGGATGATATCTTGTAGGAATATAAGGCGATAAACTATCCCTTTCAGATCAAAATTCTGAAATTAAAATTCATTGAGAGGCTTGTATGTACACACTTGCTGTTGTTATATCTAACTTAATTGCCAAGTAAAAAGTTAAGTTCATTAAAGAACTTAAGTTGCTTTCAGCACAACTTTTAAGAAGTTATTCTAAACTGTTATTCAAGGAATAAACAATGAAGAATGAGGAGAAAGAAAGAAAGGGGTTGACTTCTGGAATAGTTAGTATGGCAGTCAGTGGCTTTCTACAAAACTAAGATATAGGATTTGAAATTGTGTAGCTGACTCCTTTTGATATCAACATTTTGGAGGTCTGCAATTATTTGAAACCTTACAAACTCAGGTCTATTCACTCAGTTGAGTCTATAGATTCCAGGGACCTTACAAATGAACCAAGAAGACAGAAACAAACCCACTCTGTGTTTCCCGTACAGAAATTTTATATTAATTCTGCCACTTACTGACAAACAAGGGCCATGACAGTGTTCCATGTCAGAAATATAAAGGAAATTTGGCCAACTCCAAAATAAAGCCTTCAGTAACTATGATATTTACATCTATTTCTGTATCACAGTGATTTATCATTTCAATCAACATGAAGGTATTTTAATTTAAAATTAATTAATTTGAATTTACATTTTTTGCTTGTATTGGAACTTGAGTTCCAATACAATCAAGTTCCAATACAAGTCTCACTCTTGGTCATACTCTTGCTCTGCTCACCATTTTCACTCATGGGTGGAGATAACACCTCTAGTGCTGACTTTTTGCTCGTTAATGGAAAGAAGAATGTTTCTCCCTGTGATGATTGCAAACCCCAAACCTTAGATCTCAGCCTTCTGAGCAGCTAGAGTTACTGGTGTGAGCTAAGATATTTTAGACTACAAGCTATAAACTTCTCAAGAAAAGTTTTGGTTGAAGTATGTGTTTTGAATGTTATTTCTATTAACATTTAATATGGCATATTCTTACAGTAAAGCTTAAATTCAGCACTGTCACATATCTTTGGCATTGGTTTGTGTTCAGGGTATTTTATTAAACCTACAAGGAAAAAGATAGATATTTGGTTTTCTATGTATATACCAATCTCTTTGTACAAGTGAGTAAAAGAGATCTTACATGATCTTACCTGAAAAATCATTATTTAAGAAACAACTTTGGTAAGAAAAATCATTACTACTTGATTTAATTTTCTTGTCAATGGATAATTTATTTTACTCTATAAAGTTTCCATGCTTTTTCTACTTAATAATATCTACATATATGTGGTTCAAGCTTCCTTGTTAAATCTGTAATGAGTTCTGTTACTGGGTAGTGTTATTTTGCCCTTCAGAAACCCCTCTTCTAAGTCTGTGACCTAGAGGTTCTTACTCTACACGAATCATCTGGGAAAATTTCCAAGAGTATTGAAGCACAGCCAGGATGCAAAGGAAAGGTTGAAGAGCACTAGAGAAAGACTGCTGGGAGGGTCAGAATAATGTCAGAGAAGGTCAGGGAATATCAAACCCAGAAAAACTCCAAACACATACACAGAAGTCAATGCTTCAAAGAGATGAAGGTTGGAGAAACTACATCACAATACTTTCTCTACCCTTCTCCACTCATCTGATTTTCTCAATATAAATACTACATAGTTTCATTGATTGACATATGTGAACAGCAATCTTCAAGTCTGGTTATAGCCTAATCACATCATACCCATTAATTATTGAATAAAATAAATTAGTAAGTAAGAGTTTACAGTTTCAATGTTAATTTCAGGCTAATAAGAACAAATTCAGGATATTCTAGCTTATGGAACTCTTAAAATTTGCCTAATATTCTTTATCTAAATAAACCATGCCAAAATCCTGTATATTTTCCACATGTTTGCTTGTCAAGTTTACCAGAATAAAATATTATTTTGCCTGAAAATGCTCATAATTCCACTGCTTAAAAATCATAGTGAAATTAAATATTTTATTTTTTTATCTTGTTTAGAAAATGATGAATAATATTATCAGCCAATACCAAGTAGGGAGAACTCATGAAATTCATCCAATGAAACAAATTAGCCCATTCAAGTACAGATTTATGAATGGTATGGCTTAGATTAAATTATGTAAGAGGACATAGATCTGTGCTTTTCATCAATGAGATACCTGAACATTTTAAAAAACATTTTTACATTCTAATTTTTATTACGTTTATATTATTAAAGTGTCATGGAAATATTTATGTCATATACAAGTAGGTTGTTATCAAAGCATACATGTACACTGAAAAAAACATTGTATGATATTTGACATAGTAAGTGTATAAATATCTTCAAAGCTATTAATGATGAACATGATTATGATAGCAAAGTTTATCAGAATTCAAAGACCATGATTGTGATTTAACCCTGCAGATATTTTTATATTTAATTTGCTAAAGACATGCAATATGAACTATACATCATATCTTATGACGTTTCCACTTGAAAGGAGCAATAGTTTATGGTGCATGTTCCTAAAAGTTTTTAATCCAAGTCAAAGGCAGGAGCTAGGCCTGAGGCTGGTGGCTCAAGCCTGTAATCCTAGCTATTAGGAGCCTGAGATGTGAGGACCACAATTCAAAACCAGCCCGAGCAGGAAAGTCCCTGAGACTATTTATTTCCAATAAACCACCAGAAAACCGGAAGTGGTTCTGTGTCTCAAGTGGTAGAGTGCTTCCCTTGAGCTGAAGAGCTCACATCCACTCTTATGAGAATTACTATTAATATTGAATTATTTCCAGTTGCACCAGTCTATGGTATTTGATTATATCATCATTAACATATTAACACAACCTTTGACAGAAACCTGATTAAATAAAAGGAAACAAGAGATGTTTTTCTGCCTCCTCCTCCTCTTCCACTTTGTCCTCCTCCTTCTTCTCCTCCTCCTCCTCCTCCTTCTTCTTCATCATCTTCTTCTTCATACTGTATGAAGTTATTTCTTTTTTTCTTTCATCCTCCCATTTTGTTTACCCCCTCTTGTCACTATTGTTGTATTTTTTTCTAAGAATACTGATTTAGGGGTGGGAAGGGGAGTCACAGAAATGGTGAGACAAGGACAAATGGTGAAACAATGCAACACTGATACTCCCAAGACACTATGTTGAAAATTAACTATACAACTTGGCTGGGGGTGGGGGGTGGATAAGGAAGTCTGAGGAGAGAGAGGAATAGTGGGAGAAAATGAGAGATGGGGTGACAATGTTGGACAAGAATTGTATGCATTTCCTTACTTATGTTACTATTAGCCCTCTGTACAACACCTTTATCATAAAAAAAAACAATTCTGTGACCTCACAAATTGAGTTGAACTCTTCCTCTTGAGTTTAAGACAAGCACTACCTACAAGAATACATTCTTTGATCTATATCAGCTCTTAATGATTTAAGAAATTATTAATTGTAAAAATGTATAGTATTTCTCAATATTCCAGAGTAGATTGATTTGCTTACTCATTCCCTTGGCATGACTAAGAGAGATTTCAGTATTGTGCAAGTAGAGATGGTTTGCTAAGCACAGAATTAGTCCCCATGATGCTCACTTTTGTCTCTAGAAGCTACTAGGGAAAAGAGTATCTGCTTGACAAGAAGTGTATTCATTACCTTTCTTATTTAACTGTAACCCCTCTGTATTATACCTTTACTATAAAATTAAAATAAATTGAAAAAAACTACAATTAGAAAAATGTTATCTTATCATTTGATCTTAAGATGTAGGTGTTTCCTGGATTCCCTAGGCAGGAGGTGCTGAGGAGGATTTGGAAGCCGTAACATCCTCAAAAGTGTGTTAGTAGAAACTCTAGTTGTTTACATGTCATATATGTTGAACTTGTACAAAAATGTAAGCTTAAAAGGGCTACTGTTTAAGCCATAGAGTGTTTTGTTATTTGTTACAGAAGTCATAGAAAACAGATGACATTCTCAGTACTAAGAGAGTGAATATTCAACCTATTTTTTTAATAGATAGCCAGGTGCTGGTTTCTCCTACTCATAGTCCTTGCTGTTCAGAAGGATGAGATAGAAAGATTCCTTTAGAAATCATTAAAGCAGAAAAATTCATGAGAATCCATTTCCAAACAATCTGACAAATTTGGAACCTGGGCATGACTGAAGTGGTAGAGCATCAGCTCTGATCAAGAAAGCCACATGAGAACACAAAACCTTGAGCTCAAGCCAGTTTCAGAACACACACACACACACACACACACACACACACACACACACACACACACACACACACACACACACACACACACACCACTATATTACTATGTAATATTAAAGTCCTCATCATTTCTTCTTATTCTATTACCATTCGCTGAAAAAAAAATTATTAAAGTTAACCAAGCCAGCAATATTTCAAAAGGGCTCTGTGAACACTATTTTTATTATTAAAAAATGACAGGCGAGGGTCCTTTCGGAGTGAATGGAAGAAGAAGACACAGAGGAAGAATGAGTCCCACACCATGCTCACTGTGCTTTTTTGTCTTACTTAAAGCTCTGAGAACAGGAACTTTGATAGCTCTCTCAAGCTCAATATCACAACATTGTTCAGAAACCAAATGCAAATGCAATTTTCCCTCAATTTACTCCTGGAGTGCTGGAGTGATATTTGTACATCTGTTTCTTTCACTTCATTTATACTTTCACCTCCCTGTGAGCTGCCCTTTATTTACCCTATTTCAATCATGTTCATAGAATCACAGAACATCTAGGGGATGTTGGCCATCCTGACAGCATAGGTGAGAAGGAAAATTAGCTTGGCTTTAGTGTCAGAGACCCACCTCAGTGGAGAGTAGTATGTTCTCCTTCTACTTGATATTGCTTAAAATAGTAAAAGCATGAGAATAATAACAAAAAAAATTAAAAAGGAGACCAGGTTATTTTCTTTTCCCTTTTTTTTTTGAAGTGCTGGAGTCAAAACTCTAGGCAACATACATTCTAGGCAAGGGTACTGACTCTTAACTTTGAGCTATACCTGGAGACTCAGCAAGATTCTTAGTAAGTTTTCATCTTTTAAAACTCTACAGACAATGATCTCCTTCCATTTTTTTTCTTCTATGACATTCTGATGTGATAGTTAAATCTAAATTCACTGAGACCAAAGCCTACTCTTCTTCAATCATTTATGCTTCCTCTCTGGAAATAGACTGCCTATGTTCAAATTCTTTTTTTTTTTTTTAATTTGAGTACCTCCATCTTTTCCTCTGACACTGTGTCATTATCTACAAAGGGAGTATATCAATAGAATCTCAATCTGAATGTTGGTGATTAGATTTAAATGATTCTATGTTTGAAAATCTTGCTTAGAATAGCATCTGTCATTCATAGAGAAGCTCAATAAAGTTTTTACCATCAACTCTGTTCAGAGAAATGTTTATGTGTTTGGAAGAATATTTTGCTAAACTCTGTGGGAGGATACTAAGGAAATCCTACAAAGCATCTGTAATGGTTGCTCACCTACCATGACTTCTGAAATGCAAGAGTTAATTTTAATGTACTGATTCAGGGCAAAACTAACTACATCAAACATGACTTGTTTATGTTTTAATTTTTAATGAATTTTGAGCTACACCCAGGTTCATGTGCCACCTCTCTTATTTACTTTGTGGGTGACTGAGCAAATTAACTGCAAGCATCTCTTGTATCACACATGATATGAGCAGTGAGAATACCAACTATGGAGAAGTATAAAATAAGTGCATACTGGTACCTACTTTAAATAGTGTTTGCCATGAAAATGACCTATAGTCTTGAGACATTTGATAAGGATATCTAAACTTGCCTCTCAAGTAATCTTATTTTCTTTTTGTTTCTGCTTTGTTAGTAATTGTAAAAAAAAAAAAAAGACCAAACAAACAAACAACAGCAACAAAATAAAACAGTGAATGTGGCTCAGTGGTACAGGTGCTTGCCCAGCATGAATGAGGCCCTGGGTTTGATTCCTAAGTACAACATAAGCAGAAAAGCCAGAATTGGGACCATGGCTCAAGTGGTAGAGCATTAGACTTGTGTAAAAGAAACACAGAGACAATGGCCAGGCCCAGGACTGGCAAAAAAAAAAAAAAAAAAAAAAAAGATCCATTGTGGTATTTTCATACATGCACATAAAAAAAAAAAAAAAAAAGTCAAGCACAGGTGGCTCACACTTGTAATCCTAGCTACTCAGGAAGCTGAGATCTGAGGATCATGATTCCAAGCCAGACGGGGCAGGAAAGTCCGTGAGACTCTGATCTCCAACAAAACCACTAGAAAACCGGAAATAGAGCTGTGGAAACTTGTATTGAAACTAAAACATTTTTATAGTAGAGCAAGAGAGCATGTGTGTGTTTGCGTGTGTGTGTATGTGCGCATGTGCGCGTGCACACACCTTAAAACTCCGTGCCTGGAAACTGTCCCTGAGCTTTTGGCTGAAGTCTAGTGTACTAACAGCTAAGACACAGCCCCACTAATGGCTTTTTGTGGTTGCTTTGCTAGCTAATTGGTGGTATAGAGTCTCATGGACTTTCCTGCTTCGTTCCTAACTTTAATCCTCCATCTAAGCCTTCTGAGTAGCAAGGATTAGAGACAAGAGCCGCTAGTACCTGGCACTATGGTAGAATTTTTAGAATTTTTAAAGATTCAAATCCCTAAAACAAATTAAACAGTTATATGATGTTAGGTACAGGTTACATAATAAAAGACAGATTGCAGTTACATGTATTTCACATATTCACTAAGTAACAAAAGTAGATTTTAGTGATTTTGTTGAAATACTAAAACCCAAAAATACTAAAGCAGTAGAATTTTTATTAATTCTTTTGTTTTAAATTCTGAGAGAGAGAGAGAGAGAGAGAGAGAGAGAGAGAGAGAGAGAGAGAGAGAGCTTTCAGAAAGCTAAGTGGTTTCCTTTTATTTGTTTCCTGTCAAAGATTCTAAATGGCCTTTAAAGTCACTAGCTGTTACTCAAGAATAATGAGGTATATTATTCTCTCAACGCACATGCAAATCTCCAATTAACACTAATGGGATTTACGGCAGTGAAACTAAAGGAACAACAACTTCAGTGTCTCAAAATAAAGAATCTTTATTTTTGATACCTACATTTTTACCATCTAAGTGCAGTCATGCATAAATAAACAAATTAGTATTAAACATCAATTTGACACTTCCATTCACTTTGACATTCTGAAATAGTCTTTTAATAGTAATGCATTTCAAAGCAGAGATATAGCTTATATATCAGTCAATAATTGAAATACTCCTCCCTCCTTTATCATTAATTTTAAATTTATAAATAATAAGCAGAGCTGTCTTAGTTAAGCTGGAGCAATATACAAATGATGGATTGTAAATGTGTATAGCAAAACATTTCTAAGAGTAGTACTACAAAAGATTATCATTTGTATATACAGGCCTACAGGACTCTATTTTAATCTCTTGGAGGAACATGCATATATCACTTTAAAAAGCATTTATTTTTGAGATTCCTATAATTTTAGTTTGATTCATACCATCAAACTTTTTAGAAGGCAGTTTTTAAATAAATGAGAAACCATATGTTATTATTAAAGTTGCTATTAGAGACATAAAGGTTTGAGTAATTATTTAGAGATAATACAGACAACATAATTAGAATAAAGTTTTTCCTTGGTCTCAGTCTACAATGGCCAGTAGGACTCTGGTCAAAAGATGTTTGGTAGTATTTTAATCTCAATATAATTCTGTAGAGAAATAACAGTATGAAACAAAATTATAAAATTCTCTTAGAACAAACAGGTAAGAATTAACAGGTTTTTTTTAACAAAGTTTATAAAAAAGAGATGAAAAGGACAGTATATGCTCATACAACGAAAATATTCTATCTTTATGTTTAAATAATTTGTAAATGAATGTCTTAATAGTTAACAAATCTCAAAGAAAGATTGTCTAAAGAACAGTGGAAGTAAATTAAATATAAAAAATAAAGAGGATTTTATCTTAAAATATATTGGTATATAAAATAGAATACTCTTCAAACTGAGTTATTTAACAGATATAACTTTAAATGTGCTATAATTGTGTGAATGAAAGATTGTAATTCTATTCTAGGTAACAATGTGCTGTCATCTGAAAAACTTAAGCAACTAACAAGAAGTAAAGTGCATTTTACTGAATAGGTGATAGATTATTTATTGACTTTTTAGTCACTGACCTTGGGAGAATTCTCAGAACACAGTAATTATTTGCAAAACTAGTATGAATCATTTAATTAATTAACAAACTTTTCCAAAATTTTATATGCTTCCTCCAAAATATAGTTAAATCAACCCTTGCACTTTCCATGTTCATGAATAGGTGCTAAGAGTAACATATACCAAAAGGTTTAATAAAAATCAAACTTTAATTTGATATAAAAAAGCAAAGTGTTACAATTTATTATATAAGTATGATACACAGTATGATAAGTGGCATTGAGTCAGATAAATTTCACTCAAGAATGATAAGTATATTATTGTTTTCGAGAAGCTACCTATTTTTCATGTGACCTTTAAAAATTCTCACCTGACATGATCTCAATGAATGTACTTTTAGAAAGATAGAAAATATAAATATTTGCAAATGGTTGATATCTCTGTATTCTCTTCAATTATGAAAATTTTTAAAGATGCTTGTCTAATATAGATAAATAATATAACAATTACTATTAAAACTGATGATTTTTTTTTGTTAACTCATGACTGGACAGGTTTTACCAAAGTTTCTGTCCATGTATTATGCAACCTGTAGATTGAAACACATGTATTGAAAAATGTATTACAGTTATATTTATATTTTAATGTGGTACTATTTATGATACCTGTGCCTTATTTACATGTGATTAGCAGAATAAACTATTGTGTGTTGATTTATAAGATTAGGAACACTTTGTTCCATGAATTCTTTATATGAATATACAAATATATTTTTGTCTTCTTTCTGTAGAGTGGAAAGATCTCTTCCAGTATACCACCATCAATTTCCACTGGAAAATTAAATAAATAGATGATAGATAGAAAGGTGGATAGATAGACATATATATATATATATATATATATATATATGTATGTCTCTGCGTGTATGTGTGTATGTGTGTGTGTGTGTGTAAACCACTTTTGGTCACAGGCTCAATATTTACACTACCAATGTCAGCCTTATTTTGAATCAAAGTTCTAGACTTAAGCCCTCATTTATGTACCTACTCGAGTACATCATTTTTCCTCTCTTAATATTAGTTTTATTAACTCCAAATTAAAGCACAAGATGATTGACATGAAGAACTAATAGGGAGAAAAAGTGGATGATTTATGTACTGGTATTGAACATAATGACTGGTATGCTTTCTGACTACAATGTGCTTATGTTATGTGGTTTACTATCATTTGTCTGTCAGTGTAATGCCACTTTTTAACTCATTTGATCTCAATGTCACAAATTCAGGAAGAGGAAAATGAAGCTCTGAGATACTGCTCCATTGATAAACAGCAACAGACTCTTGTACAAGTTTATTAGAATTGCAGCATCTCATTCCCAGACCAGAACTATAGAATCAGAAATTACATTTTTACAAGATTTTCAGCTGATTTATAGGCACATTAAAATTTAAGCAGCTCAGAATGAATTACTCAGCCATCTTTCTGCTTCCAGTTCTGAAAAATATAAAAATCTTTAAAAATCCTATCCATGCCTCTATATTAGTAACAGTTAACATTTTAAACTTCTGTTATGTGCCAGATTAGTCATCTATTGCTAATTCACACACAGCTGCAACACTTCCTGATGTGAAGCAACCTGCAAACTCTATTTTTTTTTCTGTTGGTTACGAATTTGGACATGACAGAGCAATGATGGCTTGTATTTGAAGGGTTTAAAGTCCTGGGGGTTGCTAGAACAGTAAATGAATGGGACCATTTAGAAGTCTTTCACTCAAGTGTTGGCACTAGAAGTGGATGTTGAGACAGATTTTCTTTATTATTTTGAATATCTCATGTGAAGCTAGCCAAGAAAATGGATCTCACAGTATTGAGTATCAGGATGATAATATGTAATAGCTTTAGTGTTCTTGCCTTTGTTGTTGTTGTTTTGTTTTCTCTTTTTCTTTTTTCTTGTCCTGGGGCTTGATCTTAGGGCCAGAGTGCTGTCCCTGAGCTTTTTTTGATCAAGGCAAAAGTGCTCTACCACTTGAGCCTCAGCTCCACTTTCAGGTTTTTGGTGACTTATTGCAGGTAAGAGACTCATGGTTTTTCCTGCCTTGGCTGGCTTCAAATCACATGCCTCTAATTTCAGCCTCCAGAGTATCAAAGATTACAATCACAATCTACCAGTAGCTGGATGCTAATTCTCTTTTGAAAAAGAACTAGAAATTGAGCTAAATAATATCTATGGCTTACTTTTACCTTCAGTGTGTTTGATTACTCTAAACTATGACAAGCATGCCCATCTTCAAGTTGATGTGATTCCCTCATTTCTATAGAACTGTCCAAAACTTGAAAGCCATGGTTTTCAACTTGAGCAGTTAATGCTTTTGTTTGCTTGCAAAAAATTCTCAAAACTTGATACAGAATGTCTTGTTCAAGAACAGTTAATTGCTAAATTTCTGCAAGTATATTATGCTGAAAACTATTAGAAGGTTTTGATTTATTGTAAAATTGTATAAAATGCTTGCACCTCTTATTATCAATGCTTTTGTATTGATATAACCTATCTGTGATAGGTTATAACGAGATAAAATAGAAACTGACATGTTAAATTTGAATTGCAAATATATAGCAAGGGTTTGAATTCAAGATGTCCAGAATTCTCTGGTTTGTTTGCTCAGTTAATACTCACTCCTTAAACAATACTTTGACATTTTGTTGGTTATTTTGGCATCCAGAAATCTTTCATACTCAGTCTGTTTTTGAACTGCACTCCTCCAGATCTTGCCCTCTTGAGTAGTTAATATTACAGATTAAGCAATCAGCATCTAGCCAGGAAAGGATTTTAATGTTAAATATGTACTAAAATAGCAAGAAACACACTTATATTAAAAATTACTTTATTTTTGTCAGTCATAGGGCTTGAATTCTGGGTCTGGGCGCTGTCCCTCAGCTCTTCAGCTCAAAGCTATTGCTCTAACATTTGAGCCACAGTGCCACTTTGGTGGTTAATTGGAGATAAGAGTCAACCAGATATTCCTGCCTGGGATGGCTTTGAACTGTAATCCTCAGATCTCAGCTTCCAGAGTAGCTAGGATTACAGGCATGATCCATTACTGTTTATTTTGGGAAAATGTCAGTTGGACGATCTTTTTGATAATGCTGGTAATAAAAACTTCAAATTAGATGGATATTCATTTTAGGTTTTATTAATTTGAAGATTTAGAAAACTATAATACATAAGCTATGAGCTTTCCTTAAGTTATGAGCTGTATATGTACATGCAATTCAATTTCAAGCATGGATTTGGTCACAAATAAAAGAAGTATTGAGATAAGTACCAATATAATGGACACTCTATTCTGACACAAGGAGGTTTTAAATTTTATTTAAGTTTTAAGGTTCTGTGTAAAATATTTGTTAAAATATAATACACCTATGAATAGTAATTTTTTAATCCTCTCTTCAAAAATGAGACTAATATCCAAATAGATATACAATCAAAACTTAAAATATGAATTCTGCAATTTCACTGGATACTATAAAGATATAGACAGAAATGTGAGGTATTGTGTGCCAAAATATATATTCTTTTATTTTTTCAAATTTATTTATTATTTTTTTTGGGGGGGTCCAGTTGTGGGGCCTGAACTCTGGGCCTGGGTGCTATCCCTCAGCTCTTCAGCTCAAGGCTAGCACTCTACCACTTGAGCCACAGCGCCACTTCCGGTTTTTTTTTCTGCTTATGTGGTGCTGAGGAATCGAACCCAGGGCCTTAGGCATTCAAGGCAAGTGCTCTACCATTGAGCCACCTTCCCAGCCATTCTATTTTTTATTTTATATATTCACGACTATTTTTGTTAGTATATATTCGTATTGCAGGTAGATCTTTCATGTGAAATTCCCATGATTGCCTAAAAATATACCCTGATCAAGCACCTTTCCTCCATGTCCCTTCCTCTATACCCATTTCTTAAAACAATTTGAATAGGTTTCTTTAGTCTAAAGCATGAATATAACTAAATCAGCCAAATGAGCCTTCACAGATTCTTTTGGACATCTTCATTTCCTTTGGTACACACCTTTCAAATAGCATCCCAACATCACTGTTTTGTGATTCATTCCTTCAATCAATAGAAATAAATAAATAAATAAAAGGAAGTGTTGCTGTGGCTTAAGTAGTAGAGTGCATTCCTTGAGCTGAAGAGCTGAGGGACGGTGCCCAGGCCCGGAGTTGAAGAGTCACAACTAAAAAAATAAAATAAAATAAAATATAAATCAGTAACCCAATCATACAAAAAGATTTCACTATGGTACCTCATAAGAACTTATCTTACAATTCTTTGACCCTTATCACATTATGTAAATTCAATACATGAGTTTAATTAATTAATTCTGGCTAAAAATGGAAAATAATGTACAAGAATACTGGATGTCAGTTTTCAAAATAACCTCATAATATGGGCAAAAAGGTTGATTTTAATATGAGTTGTCACATTCAATGTTTTAGATTTATTTAACATTTTTTCCAGTAAATTGTGTTTACTCACAATTTTTTTCCAAATTAAAACTAAAAATTTCAAATTCATGATATGTATCTGTGGCAATAAATTTAAAAATTAGGTGCCCACATTCATCTTCAGGAAACAAAAATATGCTGAAATCTAACACATCTCAAACACATTCCTCTGATTAAAAGTAAATTTCTAATGCCCTCACTGTCTGATTTCCAAATTCAAAGCAGGTTACTCAGCTGAAGCAAATCCACAGCCATGTTAATTTCTCTGAGGAAAAAAAAATCTGTTGAAAAAGATAAACCCTCTCCTACCTTCCTCTGCAGATCAAAGGAAAATACAACCTTTAGATTTTTGCAAACTTGTACAAGAGAAAGAATTATGACCACATATTGTAAACTTCATGCTCAATGCTGGAATTTGGTGAAGATAACAATCACCTCTTCTTCAATCATTGCATTAACATTTCTACTGTTGGTATTTAAATACATTTTGTTGATGGATGAGTAAATGGTGTGGATTATAAATAGCTGTATATCAAAGGAACAAAAATGATAGAACAAAACGAGAATTTCCGGAAGAGCTGTCAGAAAATACTGGCATCCATTATTCCCAGCACAAACATTTTAGTATTGACAAAATGTGCTATTAGTCTTATTTTTCCTTCTAACATAGCTCCATATATTTTCACCGTGACTTTGAATCATGATGAGATGCTCCAAAATTCTCTTCACTTTAGAATACTGCTGATGGTATTGTTGTCACTGAGGTAGTGGTGGAAATGAAGCTTACATTTTGTACTTGCTCCTGAAGTAGAACACTTTTCCTTTAAAAATTTAAAGTATTTTTTAACCAAAGAATAACAAAAAGTACAAGAAAGTAAGAAAATATATCAAGACATATATTAATAGGTATTAGAAAGAAAGACACCCTTTTCTCTTCCATTATTTTTATTATTTATTTTTTGTGTGTGCCAGTCCTAGGCTTGAACTCAGGGCTTAGCAATGCCACTGAGCTTTTTCATGCAATACTATTGCTCTAGATGTTGAACCACAGCTACTTTTCTGTTTTTTTGGTGGATTATTGAAGCTAGGAGTCTCACAGAGTGTACTGCACTGGCTGGCTTTGTCCTGAGATCCTCAGATTTTAGCCTCCTGAATAGCTAGGATTACAGAAGTGAGGCACCAGTATCCAAGTGTATTGAACATTATGACAAATATGTACTACAATTTTAAGATCTCATTTGAAGTCTTACTAGTAGTAAGACTTCAAAGTTTGATCCCCAGGACATAGAAGTATTGACAGTTGATAATATCTTTACAAAAGTGAGCTAATTAAAGGGAATTTTGTCATTAGATTATGCCTTGAATGCTAAAGTCACCCTCCTCCACCTCTTCCTCTTCCTCTTCTGACTTTTGCTTCTTCCCATGCTTCCCTCCTCCAATCTGGCAACTTCTCAGAAATGTAAAACCTAAGAGCCTAAAAACTATGGACACTAAAACCCCTAAATTTTTGAATCCAAATAGATTTTCTTTTATGATTTTATTGTAAAATAATAGTGACAGAGGGGTTACAGTTACATGAGTAAGGTAATGAGTACATTTCCTATGGAGCATTGTTATCTCCTCCTTTGTTTTTCCCCTACCATCCGTTCCTTCTCCGCCTCCCAAACTCCCCCCCCCAACAAGTTGTAAAGTTTATTTTCTGTATAGTGTTTTGTACATACATTGTTACAGTGAGTCAGCCTGTATCCTTGTTTACCCTCTCCAAATTAGGAAAATGTATATACAAGATGCAGGGCACAGACATCAAATACAGTGAAAACAGGGGTTACAGTGTGTGGGAAGAACATACAAGAGAAACAAGAAGAACATACAAGAACATACAAGAGAAAAAAAATCACATAGTACATTTTAGATACATTAAAAACAATAGCAAGAAAGAAAAAAAAAACCAAGTCAAGTCGTGTCCCTACCTTGGGATTCATTTGACTTAACATCATCCTATATAGTCATATGTATATAGCTTTTGATCTTTTCTTCTTGTCCTCAGCTTACATTAGTTTATTGCAAATAAGGGAAACCATGGGACTTATATTTCTTAGGGCCTGGCTTACTTCACTTAATATAATTTTTTCCAAGTCTTTCCATTTCCTAACAAATGGGGCAATGTCATTCTTTCTGTTGGAGGCAAAGAGTTCCATCGTATACATATACCACATTTTCTTGATCCATTCATCTACTGAGGGGCATGTGGATTGGTTCCATATCTTAGCTGTTGTAAATAATGCTGTAGTCATAAAAGAAATGCAAATCAAAACAACATTGAAATTCCTCCCTTGGTTACAATCAAGAAAACTAATAACAACAGATGATGGAGGGGATGTGTCTAAAAGGGAACCCTACTGCATTGTGGGTGGGAGTGTAAACTTTTTCAACCACTTTGGAAAGCAGTATTGGAGTTTCCGCAGAAGATTTCACATAGAGCTCCCCTATGACCCAGTAATCCCACATTTGGACATTTACCCAAACAATTACAAACAAGGCTCTACTAAAGCTACAAATAGATTTTTTAAGCTAATTATGAGAGTAATGGAAACCTGACTAATGTGTAATTCTTTCATAAGCTTCAAAATCCACAAGATATTTGTAGAGAGTAATGAACATTATTTATCTGTTAATTATATCTTACTTTTTAGTAAATCTTTTAAATAGCAGTTCATCTCTTCAATCTATCACTTGTGGTCAACGAAATATACTTTGTGATGATTTTGTATTAAGAAACACACAGGAAAATACACTTGATAGAAAACAGGAAATAATGGATAACATATAAAGATTAAAACATGTATCATGTAGGGAAATATGATTCAAATTTTATAAAAATATAAATATTTTATGCTTAATACACTTTGGGACAAAAGGTAGATATGATCAATATGCTTGGACCAAGAGGTCAAATTAGAGGAAGAGAGGAGAGATGAGAATCAAATCATGTTTCAGATGCTACAAATATTGTAAGTACAGTTGTGCTAGGTATATTCAACATGTTTCAACTCTGACCCACTTTTTCAATGTATCCTTGGCATTCTAACATCAAATGCTGATTGAAGCCCTGGTCAATTCTAGATCTCACCATGGAGAGGACTGCTATTCTCTTTCTTGCTCTATTAGAATTCTCTCAAAAGAAAAGTGAATGTTTTGAGAACAGCAAGCTCAAAAGCATTCAACCAAATACTGTAGAGTAAAACAATATTAAGTGGTTTGGAACTATAGAAACATCAAACATTTGAGTTAAAATATTACATTAGAAATTTTATTCAGTATAGGCTTCAAATCTGCAGTTTATATTATCTGACAGCAGCACCATGGGAAATACCAAGAGAGAATCTTGAACCTAAGGACTGAAGAGAGATAGTATATTTTCCAACATTAAATTTGTATGGAGGGGCTGGGAAAGTGGCTCAGTGATAGAGCGCTTGCCTTGCATGCATGAGGCCCTGGGTTTGATTCCTCAGCACCACATAAGCAAAAAGAAACAAGCCAGAAGTGGCGCTGTGGCTCAAGTGGTAGAGCAATAGCCTTGAGCTGAAGAGCTGAGGGACAGCACCCAGGCCCAGAGTTCAAACCTCATGACCAGACCCCCCAAAAAATTGTATGGAGTTTCTTTTTTAAAAAATATTTTATTGTAAAAATATTGTACAGAGGGATTACAGTAAGATGAGCAAGGTAATAAGTACATTTCCTATCAAGCATTTCCTATCTCCTTGTTTTTCCCCTATCCTCCCTTCCCTTCCACCTCCACAACTATACTTCACCCTCCCCCCTTCCCAGACTAAATTGCAAAATTTGTTTTTCAACATAGTATCTTATATATCTCGTTGTTACAGTGGGTCAACCTGTACCCTTATTTAAGCATTTTCTTTTTTCCCTTTCCCTCCCCAATATAGAGAAGTGCATATACAAGATGCAGGGCACCAGACATCAAATACAGTGAAAACAGGGGTTATACTGTGGGGGAGGAACATACAAAGTAACACAAAATTCACATGGCACATTATAAATATGTTAGGAACAATAGTAAGAAAGGAAAAAAAAAAACACTTGTGTCCCTATCTTGGAGTTAATTTTGCTTAAAATCATCTCATCTGGTCATATGTATAGAATTTCTTACTTGATAGATAAGTAAAATAAAGACAAGTTCATGATCAATTGAATCTTAAAATTGCATAAATACTATTTAAACTGATGTGCATATGTTTTTGGCATTGTACAACAATCCTGTCTCCCAAGAGTGGGCACTAAGATGCTGAGTGGAAGAAACAACTAATATCTGGACATTATATCTCAATGTAAATTATGGTAAGAAAACCTCAAATAATGACATATCTATAATAGGAAAACATTTAAAATATTTAACAAATTTAAAAGGAGTCACCTGTTTCATCATGATCAGCTTAAATTGGAATGATGAATATAGAATGATAACTGGATTATTTTGACTACTCCATATGGCCAATGAACTTCTTCTCCACCTAATTCCCTAAAAAAGAAGGAGTTCTGTTGGGAAGGTATTGAGTGAGGCTTCAAGATGAAAACTGATTAAAAAAAAAAAAAAGAAAGAAACAAGAGGGGGAGGATAATAGGGCAATAGAGCATTACAATAGAGCTATACAATGTGATAACAGTGTTGGCGGACTACATGAATGGATTTGTGAAGCAAGTTCATCTGACAAAAATAGGCACTTATCACTTAAGAGCCACAAGAACATTTTTAAGACTCCTTACAGGTACCAAAATCTAGGGACATTCAACTTTCTTACATAAAATGTTGTGACATTTGCATATAATCTCTATATAGCCTCCAACACATTTTAAATCCGTTCCATCACTTCCAAGTTACTTATACTGACTTACACAGTGATTGTTAGGTAAATGTTTCTTCCAATTATTGTTTAGGGAATAAAACAATAAAAATAGTCTATAGTACAGAAGAGATGCTGAGTCTTGATATTATACCTTAAAGTTAATTGCATATCTGAAGTAGTGAATCTAAAGATTATAGTTTTGGGCTGGGATGTGGCTCAGTGGTAGAGTTCTTGCCTTGAATGCATGTGTCCTTAGGTTTGATTCCTCAGCAACACATAAGCAGAGAAAGCTGGAAGTGGTGCTGTGGCTCAAGTGGTAGAGCACTAGCCTTGAGCTGAAGAGCTGAGGGACAGCATCCAGGCCCAGAGTTCAGGCCCACGACCGGACCCCAAAAAAAAAATTCAGGATTTTAAGATCATGATATCAGAATGTGAAACCAAGAGAGATGCTCAAGGCTAGTGCTCTACCACTTGAGCCACAGCTCCACTTCCGGCTTTTTTCTTTTTGCTTATGTGGTGCTGAAGAATCGAACCCAGGGCCTCAGGCATGCAAGGCAAGCGCTCTACCACTGAGCCAACTTCCCAGCCCCAAATCCTGAATTTTTTTTTATGAAAAAAAATCCCTCTTCTCCTGTCTTCATTTTTGGATTGAGTCCTACAAGCCAAGTACTCATTTCTTACTAAAATAAATATTTGTTATAATTACTGCTGTGTAATTTCATAACTCTGACTTAGAGTCAAAATTTGAGTTCTCTAGTATATTCTAGTTTTTACTTAAAAACCTCTTTGAATTAATGACTTTGTGAATTCTGTGGACTTGCAGCCATCAGACCCTTTAAGGAAGGTGCTCATCACCTGGAATAATACTCCCGAAATGTCATGCATCTTTTTGGTGGAATTGACAAGTAGTTAAACAGATGGAAGTACTAATTCAAGGAACATAAGGTATGTCTCAGTGTCCCTCATTATAAGAATCATACCTCATTTTAGACGCAAGTGTGGCTCCCACCCACACAGACCTGATGTTATCTAACATTTTATTATGGTAAACTATTTACATCAGAAATGCTACATTATGAAAATGTCTACAGAGTATCTTATTTATGCTTAGGCATTAATCACACAACTTTAAACCTCCTACAACACATTTCCCATGTGTTCCTCATTCTGTTTCTTCACCTCATATTCTTTCTGCCCTTTATTCTTGGACATCTAAGAAATTTAAAAAGCATATGCTAGGGTTAACTTTATAAATAAAATTTTAGCAAAGATGTATAATAACATGACACAGAGAATATATCATATTAAACATATGCTATCTTTATTTTCTGCTCATACAAGATCTCTGTCTTTGTTGTTGCTTTAAATGTACTAGTTGATTTTTTTTTTGTTTCCTTTGTATGTTCTTCCCCCTATGGCACATCCCCTGTTGTCACTGTACTTGTTTTTGGTACCCTGACTCTTCAATATACATTTGTCTAATCTGGGGAGAAGGGGAATAACAAAACCATGAAACAAGAACACACAGGATGACCCATTGCAACAATGAGACCCTCAAGACAGTATATTGGAAGAAAAATATTGTATCCTAACTGACTAAAGACCAGGAGTTTTGATCTCTGATGAAACTAGCTTAATAAACTGTTAAAACATTGTGTTTCTTAATAGTAAATGGTTTGTTATGCAACAGATACTTGCATTTTGGGAAAATTATGTGCTAACAAAATATTTACAGCAGTGATATCTGAATGATTTATCAATTGGATGTGTCTCTCTCCTAGCATTTATATCTATGTCTATCTGTATGCCTATCTATGTCTGTCTGTCTATCTATCTATCTATCATTTTATCTATCTGTGTGTCTTCTATTTCTTAATCATAATCATAATCATCATCATTTATCTCTATTATCTGTCCATCATCTATATATCAATCTATCCATCATCTATCTTCATCAGTATTATCATCATCATTATCAACATCATCTAATTCCTATCTATTATCTGTCTATCCTTTATTATTAATATATTACTGTCTTTGTCCCTAGAGAAAAATTTTCACGTCTGTGAAAGGAGAAATAATATAATAATAATCTCTTTTCTTTTTTACAATTATATCTCCCAATTACTAGGATATTTAATGACTAAGAAAAAAATTCATGAACACATACAAGAAGAAAGTAGAAGTTAGTTCCCCATGCTTCCTATAAACATAACCTTCAATATAAGTAACGCTTCCTTTGTAGTGATAATTGTGCTCACCAGAGTCCAGCCATCACAGATATTCTTAAATTCAAACTGAACTATGTTCCATAAAAGCACTACTATTCTTTAGGTTTTTTTTTTTTTTTTTTTTTTTTTTTTGGTCCGGTCATGGGGCCTGAAATCTGGGCCTGGGCGCTGTCTCTCAGCTCTTTTGTTCAAGGCTAGCGCTCTATCACTTGAGCCACAGCGCCATTTCCGGCTTTTTTCTTTTTGCTTATGTGGTGCTGAGGAATCAAACCCAGGGCCTCCTGCATGCAAGGCAAGCACTCTACCACTGAGCCACTTTCCCAGACCAGCACTACTATTCTTAAATTCAAACTGAACTATGTTCCACAAAAGCACTACTATCGTTAAATTCAAACTGAACTATGTTCAACAAAAGCACTATTAATTCTTTTTTTTTTTTTTTTTTTGCCCGTCATGGGGCTTGAACTGGGCACTGTCCCTCAGCTTTGAGCTCAAGGCTAGCACTCTACCACTTGAGTCACAGTGCACCTTCTGGCTTTTTGTGCTTACATGGTGCTGAGGAATAGAACTCAGCGGTTTATACATGTGAGACAAACACTGTACCACTGACCCACTTCCCAGCCCACTACTAAGTATTTTGATTACTTATAGTTAAAACCAATTACAGTTAGTTCCAGATTTTTCAATTTTATCTAAGTTTGTAGTTTGTTTCCACTAAATATTACAAATGAAAGTTGAATATGCATTTTTATAATTTTGTGTAGCTAACAGTCATTATAGTTTGTAATATGAATGTTTACATGATAAGTTTAAAAATAAGAAGACCAGAATTTTTGAATCAAGAGAAAAGAAACTATACAGCAAATGCTTTAAAACAGCAAAACATAATTTTTATATGGAAATGTTCAAAATTTCAAAATTTAAATAAATCCAACCTTTAAAAGTCACTCCTGATCTAGCTTCATGTGAGCTAGTTGTATTTTATATTCTATTCATATTTTGAATATTATTTTGCCTTATGTCTTGTATTTCACCTAAACTTATTTGGACTTCATTTGTTTTTGTCATAAATAATTTTCTTCTACACATTTACCTCTCTTCATTTGTAGTGACATTACTTAAATTATGTAGCATATACTCACTATTTCATACTTCTTTCTTTATATTCTGTCACAAGCATTTCTATTTTGTTCTTTACAATTGCAATGTGAATAGATGGATAGGAGAAAAGAGAAAGAAGAAACATCTTCCACTCTAATTTTATCTGCCATTCACCATGCTGTTATTTCTCCTCGACCTGCCCACATTCTTTCTGATTTTGGAATATCTGAGACTTCAACTTGGAACCATTTTTTCTGGATACTTAACTTCATTCTAGTCATTTTTCATTGGCTTTTCTACAAGCATGTATACCTTTTTTTCCCTCTCTTTCTTTAGCAGAGATTTCCTATATTTTTTTTCCATTTTCCATTTCAATTCTAATATTCTCTTTCTAGGCTTCTAAGTTTGAATATTATTTGATACTTTTATACCTTGTTTTCCATTAAACTTTAATATTTGTAAAAAGTTCATATTTCAAACTTTATTAACTTTGAGTTTCTTATTTTACAAGTTCAAACCAATACATTTCCATTAGTATGAGCTTGCAGAAGAAGAAATAATAATGGCACATAAAGTATAGTATTTTTTCTGTGCTAGGATCTCTTCTGGGTGTTGTTTATATACCATTATATTTTCAGAAGAGTTAAGAGGCTCTTGAGGTGAAGGAGTAACTGAAATCAAACTATAATGTCTGGCTCCAGAATCTCTGTCCCAATAATTCTTTTTATAACAAGTTAAACTAGAAAATACTATTTTTTTGTGTGTTTGTGTATGTAAATGTGTGCATGCAAGTATTAGAGCTTTCTCTCAAGGACTCTCATTCTTGCCTGAGAATCACATTTCAAAGCCAATGCAGTCAGAAAATGTCTGGAAGACTCTTAACTCCAACACACAAAAATAAACAAACAAACAACAAAAACCAATTGTTGGAATGGGTGGAGTAGGTCAAGGAGACAGGGATAGTGAATGAAGAGGAGGAGGGGGCGGAATACAGTCAAAAATTCAATGTATATGCTATGAAATTCAGGATGAAAATGGAAAGGAGTAACATTGAGAAGCTGTTGTATTCATAAACTGCTTTGTTAAATGGCAACTCCTTCTTTCAACCTCTTCAAGGTAAAAGGAAATGTTTAAAAAAAAAAAAAAAAAGCCAGCAGTAGAAGCCTGACTCAAGCGTTAGATTGCTAGCCTCGACTGGAAAAAGCCAAGGAAGTGCACCCAGGACTAAGTTCAAGCTCTTATTTCTGGCACAAAAATAAGCAAATGAACAACTAAGGAAAAATTAATAAAAGCTGTTGGTCAATAATGCACATATTACTATATAATAGTTTATATAATTTAACATACACACATATAGGTATATATATATATAAAGGAAATAAACATTTCACTCATATATAAATGCATTTTTGATGTAATGATTATAGGATGATGAGGTGCACTATCAATTATGCAGTTGTAAATCATCATGTACTTCCAGGTAGACATTGATTCTTTCCTCAAGTATCTTGCCTTCTATATGTACTTTGTGGGCCATTTAACAGGTGTACCCATTTTTGGACCATTTTGTTTGAACTGCCCTCATAGGCTCACCCAAGTTTTTCTATTGTAGTCAATGCCAATGACTTTTCAATTCTATCTAGGCAATATTTATTTACTATATTCTAGGCAGTAATGACATACTATGTTTGTAGTTATTTTTAAGTCAGGTTGCATTAGGCATGAATAAAGTATGATAAGTAAAGTGGAACTCAAAGAATTTTATCTGTCATTTTCTGAAATAGTGCAAGAATATTGAATGTAAAATAAGAAAAAGCTATTTTATATTCTCTGTTTCTAAAAAGGGTTGTGAAAATTTTCCACATAATTGTTAGGAAGTCACACACAAAGGCATGTTAGTGATGGTTAGCAAGACACAGGAAAGAGGTTTCAATAATGGCACGTGACCATTAACATGAGGGGTATTTTCAACAATAATTTAAAATGAAGGGAAGAATGGAAAGTGGTACTTGAAAGAAAGAGGCATTTAAAAAGATTAGTTCTATCTCCTTAGCAGCACAGCTTTTAAGGGTTTTTTTTTTTTTTTTTTTTTTTTTGCATAATTGCTTTTTTGTGTCTTGGTAAGAACAGAGAAGTATTTTATTATTATTCTTTACCTGAATTAATCACTTCAGGTCCTTTTCCTAAGTAGTCTAATTGTATTCTCATTAGATTTACTTCTTTTTTTTTTCCTTGTGTGGAATATATGTAAGGGAGTTATGGCTGCCATAGTTTGGGCCTTTATTGTGACCTCCTTCAATGATCCTGCCTGTTTCAGTTGTTGAAAATAATTGTAGTTACATTTTTGATAGAGATTTCTGTGTGTTTTCAAAAATATTTTCCTGAACAATATCATTTTAAAGTGCAATTATTTTGTGCTTGTCCTACACTTGAACTCAGGTCCTGGCTTTGTCACTGAGCTTCTTTTATGCTCAAGGCTACAGATCTAACATTTATTTGAGCCACAGCTCCACTTTTGGCTTTTTGGTTAGTTTAGCAGAGATAGGAGTGTCACTGATTTTCCTGCCTGTTCTGGCTTTGAACACAATCCTTAGATCTCAGTTTCCTGAGGAGCTAGGATTGGCACTGGCTAACATGCACACTAGTTTTAACTGTTCATGGAAAGTGCAAATAATTTCACCAAGTCCAATTTTGTTCTTGGACATTCCCATGAGACACATGCTCAGTTAAATAAGTGGTTTATTTAAAATTAGTTATTCAAACGTTATTCCTTGGAAAGTATGAATCAAGTCAATAACTGTTGTCATTTAAAACTTTTAAGTATTCTAATGCATATAATAAATTTTACATTAATAGCAATTAATTCTAGTAAAGCTATAGATTTGTCACTGCCAGTAACATATCTCTTTGACAATATTGATTGATTTAATTAATTGACTAATTAAATAAATGTCCAATCTTGTATCACAAAGCATTTGAAGCAGCATATAGACAATGTTATGGTCATAAAATTTCATTATCCAAAGAGGATGATAGATCATCTTGCTTCACGTCTCATTTGCAAAACTAAGAAAGCATTGACCTATGGATTTTATTTTTTTTTCTGTTTTAGTTTTTAGTAACAAAATGAATTGATATCTTGCACTTTAGACTTGGAATTTCATGCCTTTCTAATCTCCTGAAAAAAATGTGTGAATTTTATTCATTTGACAATTGGAAATGAATAGTTCAATAAATGGGTTTGGAAAAACAAATGTACTATTGATGTTTAGTAATTTTATATATGATCTTATATAACAGAAAGGTATAAATATTTCATTATACTTTTGCGATGCTTTCTCATGATTTTAAAGAGATAATTAGTCTAATTTTAATGTAGAAAGTAAATCATAAATCACTTCTACTCGCTACTCATTTTTGTTATATATTTCTGAACATATTTTTTACCTAAGTGCTTATATTAATGTTTATAAGAAATTATTGCAATTAAATTTATTCAAAGTTTCTCATTTTCTGCTAAATTCTGCAGAGGATTATATACATTCAACTAAGGTGATGAGAAGAAACTTCCTTACAATATCCTGTTCATAACTGTAAATTTTACAGTATTTAATGTAGATCTCATTTCTGTTGTAATCGTTTTCGAAGCATCTATACATCTACTATCCAAGACCTTTCTGGAAATCACTTATTGGTAATATAGGTGGTCAAGAGTTAATAAAAACTTTCAAAATCTTCTTCAGACAACTTTTGCCATAAAAACCCATATCACTTTTGCCATAATTGCTTTTTAAAAAATATTATTTTAGACAATATGAAGGATTTCTAATTTGATTCATTGATCCCTAAGGGGAGGAGGCAGAAAGTAGAAGCCAAATTCTTATAGATTATTACTTCTCCCATTCTCTCCCATTCTGCACTTGTATGTTAGCCTGAATATTGAGAGTATAAACTCTTTAAAATGATTTCTAACATGATCTTCTTCACTTGCACTTTTTGTACTCAACTGTTAGAACCTCTCCTCATCAAAATTTGTGTCTTACCTGCAACTATTCTGTAATAAATCATTGTCTCAAAACCTAAATTATAAAATTACTAATTAGGTATCCACTCCAAAAGTTTACATGTTTTAGTAAAATGTTTTGTATAATATTGTATTATTTATGCTTCACAAGTCTAAAATTCAGTGACTTTTAATCAATTCTTAGTTTATGATACCACAAAATTTACAATCCAAATTTAGAGAATTTTCATCATTCCAGTACATTCTTTATGCTGTTTTGTACTCAGTCCTTGCTTACATGCTCCCAGTTAAGCAAAACAGATATATTTTCTGGTCTGTGAACTGCACATACATAGAATCCTAATACATCTTGTGTTTTCAATTTAGCTTACTTCACTTAGCATCACATACTTGTTCATCTACAGGTTATCATGTCACAGAAGCTTCTCAGTTTCAATGCTGACAACATCCTAGTACAATCCATATCTGATATCTATTAATCAGTTGATAAACTCCAGGATTATTTCCTCTCCCTAACTATTATGAATAAAGTTCAGAAACGAACATTTAAAAATGTTTGTGACCATATGATCTCACTTCTTTTGAATAGATATCCAAGACTGAAATACTGGGTTGTAAATTAAATGTATGTCTAAACACTTAAAACCCAATATATACAATGGAATTCCAGTCATACATCCAAAAGAATGATATGGTAGGAAGTGGAGCTATGTTCAAAGTGGTAGACCGTTAGCTCTGAGAAATAAATAAATAAATAAATAATCAGGGGCAGTGCCCAGACCGAGAGTTCAAACCCCATGACTGACAAAAAAACAAAAGAGGAATGTCGAATGATACTGGACTATTCATAAGGAAATGAAAAGACTTGGAAAATAATTGTCTACCCATAGCTTCATTCCTTCATTCCTTCTTTCTTCTGTCATCACAAATCTACTGTTAAGGAAATGCAGTCAGTTTTCAAATTCCATTGGTCATATTTCGTATTCCAACCTTTCCCTTTGGTTCTTTTGTGAGATCACTGTCTTGTGAGCTACATTTGTTAAAGTTAACATAATCACTTAATCCAGACATACTTTATTTCCTTAGATGTATACCTAATAGCTGCCTTTAAAGAAAGATGTTTGATAAGCTTGAAACATGTGTGGTCTCTTTTGCTATGAATTTCATTCTTTTTGTTTCCCAGTTTGGCTTCTGGCTTATATACCATACCTTTCTCTTCCATTTTATGCCTAAATAGTTGAATGGGGTTAATAACTTGTTATATTAAGCTGGACGCTGGTGTCTCACATGTAATCCTAGCTACTCAGGAGGCTGAGATCTGAGGATCATGGTTCAAATCCATCCTGGGCAGGAAAGTCCGTGAGACTCTTCTCTCCAATAAACCATTAGAAAACCGGAAGTGGTGCTGTGGCTCAAGAAGAGCTCAGGGACAGTGTTCAGGCCCAGAGTTCAAGCCCCATGACTGACCAAAAAAAAAAAAAAATCTCGTTATATTAGCTATAAAATGGAACAAACATGGGTTCTTGTTTTCCATAATGAATTCTATTATTATATTAGTTAGTTTTTTTTATTTTAAACATTTCTAGATTCAATCTAGAAAATTGGTTTCTTTGAGGATCTGACCATTAATACCTTTATATTTCCAGTCAATTATTGTGTGCATGTGTATGTGTGTGTGTGTGTGTGTGTGTGTGGTTGTTGCTTGTTACTGTTTTTTAAGATTGATTCTCCTTAGCTTGTTGTGCAACTAATGCAAGTTTTGATAAACTTCCTGGATGTTTGGGTGTATATTCAAGTTTCAGGAATTTTTTTCCTAATATTACTCAGCCTTTGTTTCTCTGCATGGTATTTTTATATCCCCATTACACATTTATTCAATTTCCAGTGAGACAGTAATAGAAGAACTTGTCAACACTATGAATTTCTCTTATTTTTCTGCAAATTTTCCCAATGCAATTTCAAGTTAGCCAAGTGACTTTTTGTCTCCATTTATTAGTTGCCTGGCTTTTATTGACTATTTTGTACAGTGGTAGTTTTGTGTTTTGTTTTTTTTTTCTAGAGAGTGAATTGAATGGACTTATCATTTTGCAACACTGGGTGTCCTAATTCTGAGAATTGCATTTGAATTTAAAAATCTGAGAGCAGATACTTCTTAACTTTTATTTTCTTTTACTTTAATTATGTCTCAGACATTTTAAGTATTGCCTAGATCAGGCAGGGTCATATAATTTAAGGAAATAGATAAAAAAGAAAATATGGTATATACATAGGAATTTTATTTATCCATTAGAAAAAAATGATATTGTACTATTTTTAAAGAAATGAAATGACTTAGAAGAATGTTAATTGAAGTAAATCAGGCCCAGAGGGACACAGGTTGTTGGGTCTCCCTCCTTCGTGGAAACTAGTAGTAGCTTATAAAGTTATAAATAAACAAACCCTTTGGGTAGTGAACATGTTGGCGGTAGTTACAAATGCATTAAATAAAATATAATGCACAAATTAAATGAGAATTCAAATTGTGTAATTCTTGAAAAAGGCAAAGTCAAAAACCTAACAAAACAAGGTTACCAGGACATTGTATTTGCAAGAGGTATGGTAGCATAAAGAAGAAAGGGATAAATGAATGAAGAAGAAAAAGATGAGGGAAATGCAGGTAGTCGGGGAAAAAAACAAAGGAGGGGTTAACAATGTTTGACAAGAAATGTGCTCATTACCCTTCTCATGTAATTGTAACCCCCCTGGGACGGCATCTTTAAAATAATATATATATATATATATATATATATATATATATATATTTAAGAATTCAATGTATTTATTACAAAGCTAAGAAAAGTAAGGGAAGCAGTGGGTCCGGAAGAGTGGGTGAATGTTGAAAGGGATGACACTGATCAAGATGTGTTTTATACATAAACTGTTTTGTTAAATCACAGGTTCTTTGCACAATCACTTAAAGATAATTTAAACAGATGAACTAGAAAAATTGGAGGGAAATCTACCCCAATGGAAACACTAAAATAATTATTCTTCCCTTTTGGTGCTACAGAGATTATTTTATTGTATTTAGTTCTGTAAATAGCTTCACCTTCAGTCCCAAAACATGTTGGTAGCCAGATTCTTACCTGAATTGGTCTTCTGCTAGTCAATAATTAACACATCCCATTAGACACTGCCACATTCCAGCCACCTTCAACCCACCAAACACATAGAAACACTCAATAAACAACTCTTTTATAGAAAAAAGATTATATATTATTTTAATCTAAAATTTCAGAAATGAGGAGATAGACACTTAAGGGACCATTTGAGATACATAAAAATTGGGTAGAAATGGAACAGTTTTCTAAGTCATTTCTATGCAGAATGCTTTCAAAATATATTTATACCAATATACCACCTTTCAATAAATGAAAACTAATGAAAATGCATTAATATATACAAAAAGAGAACATACCCATTAAACATTACTCTAATTTGTTCTTCAGTCCCATAGTTCAATAAACATGAAATTCCAGAAAGAATATCAGAGAAATACTACAAATAAAAATATTCATAAGAGTTGTTGTTAAATAATACATTAATTCATGTAAATGAGAATAAGAATCATGTAGCTGTGTTTTATACAGTTTTCTAACATTTAGGCTGTTGTTAAATAGTTTGAAGGATTGCAAGAAATGATTTATTTTTTCATTTTAGATTTTAATCTATCTAATTTCATAAAATTGTTTGGTAGAAAACTACACAGAAGAAACATTTTCAAAGTCTAAGTAGGAAACAAGGCAGGTTTGGAAAATCCTGCTGCTAGGTTAGAAAGCTGTAGTTCTTTGTAAAATCTCTCAAAGAATCCTGGGACAAAGTAACACAGAATTAATGATTTAACAAAAATCTTTATCTCATTTTTCTGGAGTAGTTTTAGATTAAGAATTTCTATCAAAAAGCCCATGCTGTTTTAAATCATAGCTCACAGTGAAAAAAAACAAACAAAACAAAACTTGGTCTCTCTATTGGTTTGTGAATTATATATTTTTAAAAAAACTTGTCTTATACTCTTGATTTCAGGTATCACTGTAAAAAAAAATAAGAGTATTTCTCTAGCTTGTTTCATTAAATTGTTTTTCTCACATATTAGCTTTGTAAGTCTATAAGCACATACCACTCTATAAGAGAAAGAAAAGAACTTGTTCTTTACAATTCCTGTATTAGGAAAAATAATTGTTTCGTGCACATATTTAATTCAAAGAACAAATTTAGGCCCATTCAAAACCACTAGCTGTTTTGCTCTGTTATTTAGTTAAATGGAATAAAAGAATCTCTTAGCATATGAGAAGCATTTTCTTTTCTTGTGAAGTTTATGGAACACAGAGAAAAGCCCTAAAATACATTTAAAAATCTGCATTGTTTTATTTATCTAAAAATATCATAAATGAGTTGTCATTTGTATTGTGAAAGTACTATGTCTCTTAACAGTGGCAGTATGGTTTTTGTCTTAAATTAACAGACAGTTTAACAAAAGGAATATCAGGAAGCTGAAGCAGTTTAGGGGTTAGTAAGTTGAATCGAGAAAGGAATGGAGGACAAAGACAGTCACAATACTCAGTCTACATGTGTGAGAAAGAAAGTGGGAAACCTGATATGAGGAACAGGGGCAGGAGTATCATGAACACATAAATGGACATGCTGAATTGTAACCTCCTTGTATGACAATTGGAAAAAGAAACAAAATAAATACTAAACTCAATAGAAAAAAATAAGTTGAGAAATAGTTTTTACTTACAGCTATACAGAACTATTCAATGTATTATAAACACAAAGCTAGATACAAACACACAAAATCCTTTTAATTGAATAAAGGTGTGGTGGAAATGCAGATAAAATGGCAAAAGAAAATCCAAAACCATTTTTAAAATTTTCACATTGTTAGTAACATGAAAACCTCTAAGCAAGTATGAGATTTCAGAACAGAAATAAACGGTAACCTGGTTTTGAAGATTGAAATAAGAATATGCCTTTGAAATTAGAAATAATGAAATAGTCTGGAGATACTTACTGTTTTCTTTTCAGAAGACATATAGTTATGCTTCCAAGGTTTTAATTTTATTTATTTTTAATTAAGGACATCACCTGTCTCATCTTACGATATCTTAAAAAAGGTAAATAACCATTTTGGAGAGGAAAAGAAGCTGTATAAAATTAGTGAGATCCTTTGATGTCAAATTGAACTATCTGGCTATAAAGTTTATCAAAAAATCTATATCCCAATTTCATTTTACCGATACAGTAGTGACCTGATTGGGGTTACATAAGGTTTAAAAAATTAATTGAAATAATATAAAAACTTTAGAGTAGTGTCTGTAACACATTTAAAACCTTAATTTTAGATACAATTACTCAAGGAAAGAAGAAATAAGTAGTTATCATAGAACTGTAATGGAATCATTGTGAGTACTGCAAGATAATCAATGGACTAACGTGGACACATGATACAGGTAAATCTTGGACATCCTGATGAATATTTTGCATGTCCATGTAATGCAATGGGAAACCAATTAGAGTAATTAGGCCAAGAAGTAAACAATCAGTTGCATATTTGGGAAAGTTTTCTGACTTCTGTCCTTGAGTAAAATTGGAAGGAAGTTAGCAGTTGTAGAACTACTGCATAAAATAGCATGTCTGACTTATACATTTTATTTTTGCTGCAATGGAGATTTGACTTGATATGGACTATTCTCTGGAACCAGTAATAATATACCTTGCTATTATTTGTGGAATAGAAGAATTAAAGAGAAAGATCAAAATCCAACTTACTTAGTGTCACCACCTAGTGTCAGGATGATTGTACAATTCAACACTGTATTATTCAGGTGAGAGCAAAGTATCAATAAGGATCAGAAATATAGTGTTATACACATGTGCATACCTAGATATATGTGCATATGTATACATGTATGTGTATACATATATATGATTTACTTATTTAATATTCAAATAGATACTTTATAAAGAATAATATTGAAAGTCTACAGTTTTTAGGAGAGATGTAAATTTTAAGTCACATGGCTATATTTAATGAAACCTACGATCATAGATATTTATTGACAAAGAACTTCCTGCCAGTTTCATTCAAAATGCTTTGTTTGTTAGCATTATCTCATTTATCTTTTCTAATAATCCTAAGGGATTTGGTCTACTTAGCATTGGTTTGAGATAAAATTAAACCTGTGGTTGGAACAATTTACACTTGATCACAAAAATAAGTTGTAGAGCTGTAATTTGAATAAATGCCAATCCACCCGAGAGATTTATTTTCCAATTATATTATTTTTTGAAAAAATGAAAACACCTTTCTGAACTCAAAATCTTCTGGGTTTCTAACAGCACAAAACAGTTTTAAATTTGTCACTTATGTAGTCTTAGACATTGAACCAATGCCATATATTACAAGAATGCAAATAATTTTTGAATTGCCTTATATTACAAGGACATAGTTTTTCTACTACTAAAGCTTATGTTACAGTATGACACTGATATTTTAAAAACTTACAATGCATCAGTCATGATCTCTATGTCCTTGAAGAAGAAATCTGAAACAGAATTATATTGCTTATTAGAGATTCTAATAAGAGAAGCAGCAAAGCACTACCAATGGGGGGAAAATCATTTATTATCCTTACTAAAAGTTTTCCTTCTCCCATTACTGAACAGTTAAGATTTTAGCCAACTGTGTAATGAATATGAATTCTCCCTTGTTAATCAATTTGCCTCCCATTTTAAGCAGACCTCCTTTGCAGATCCTTCTGTGATCTGTCTTACATGCATTTTCAGTTTAGCTGAATCTCTCCTGTGATTTTTTTATTCTTCTGCATAAACAAACTTTATCTCAACTCTCCCTAATTAAATCAATAACAGACTTTATCTTCTCCACTGAAAGTATTGACTGAGTGCAATGGGTAGCTGAGTGTTAGGGGAAAATATAAGCTTCACACTGCACAGCTGTAGAATCGGATTTTTTTTTAATCCTCTCTGCCTCCCTTTCTTTGTTTGTTTTTATTTTTCCTTTTCCCTAATCACTCAGCACAAAATCATTTACCTGTGTCTTGGAAGTGATAGGATGTAGATACAGAAATAAATGAAGGATAGCCAGCATCCTTTCTGGTTTTTCTGTAACTGACAGGTCCCACTGGGAGACATAGAATAAAATCAGACATGCTGCTGTTAACTTAGAGGAATGATTGTAAAACTGGCCACGGGCTATGGTTCTAGGTCTTAAATCCTTTCAATGAATGCTGCCACAGTGAGAAGTGATAAGAATACAAGCTTCTGCAAACATGGTGCTTTTCCTTGAAAGGCCTCTATACTACCCATGTGTACAACTTCTTACCTAAGCATGAACAGTGCTTTTAAAGGTTGTTTCCTTGAATATTTTGATGACTCTGATAATGTACAGTCAAAAACCATTTAAAAAGAACATGGATATGTGGCAGTTCTTACACACACTAAACTGAAATAAATATTTACTGCAGTACAAAATGCTGAAATATATATATATATATATATATATATATATATATATATTTGTGCATGTGTAGGAAATGAATATATATATGTATCAAATACATCAAATCTACTCAAAAAGTGAGTAAATTTTTAAAATAAGGGGTAAACATTCTCATAGCTGAATAAGCCATCTAATATTTCAAAATCATGTCAATTTCTTGTGTGTTTAAGAATTGCTTCTAGTCTACCAATAGAGGAAAAAAAATCTCAGCTGTACATTTGAGTTCCATTCTGAAACTCTCTTTGTGTAGAGATTTATAGGTAATAGATTGACTATTAGGCTACTTTTCAGAAGAAAACTATGCTGCATTTCCTTAAGTTTGAGTAGAAGCACTTCAAACATCATCATACATTTGTACTCTGCTACAAAGTATGAAAGAAATAGGCATAGACAGTATGTGAAAAGATTGTTATAGACCTAAAGCTTCATATACCTAAATTAAAAAATGTGTCATTCACCATGGGTTGTAAATAAGGATACACACTCACATATTTTAAAACATGCAGATGTAAAGGCACTGAATCTATGAGAAGACCAATAACACTCATTCTTATAGAACTGTATGTACTGTCACCATTAACTAACCAGAACTGCAACCAAGATTGTTTTTATTGAGAGAGTTTGGCCTCCAATTCAGCATCCCTACTACCAAGATAACAGGGATGTCCCACCATGCACATTGAACCAAGTGTATTTATCTAGTTATTTTTAATTGCATATCATGGAATGGATGGTATATGATAAAATTCTCTGAAAATATTTTGAAGCATTTTTGCTAAGGTTTTGACATTAATAATTCATGATGTAATCACATTCTAATGAATGGAAATCAAAGGGGTATAATAGAATCTTGCAAACCACAATACGATGCCAATGGAGCATTAATTCTGTCCTATGGAATTTGTCCCCCAAAGCATCACTGCTTTGACCAGATAACTGCTGGTATATGTTAGATAGATAGATAGATAGAGAAAGAGAGAGAGATTTTTTCTAGGTCCAATAGACTTTATTGTTTATCAGTGCCCTTTTAAATTTAGGTGTTGTCAGAAAAGCCTTAGTGGACAAATGATTAGCATTACATTTTGACTTACATTTTTCTAAAAAGCTGGCTTTCTTAAGGAAAAGTTTTCTTTCTTATATATGTATGCTTTTAATTGTATTTAGGTAGTCATAAAAAAGGGTCTTGGGGCTGGGAAGGTGGCTCAGAGATAGAGCGCTTGCCTTGTATAAAAAGGAGTCTTAGTTCAACATGCCATTTTATAAGTACAATGAATCTTAATAAATTTTACTCATTCCTAGTGTTTCTTAAACTTTCAATCCACAAAATTTTGAAAAGTGAAAGATTCAAAAACTTAATCTATCCTAGTTTCCACCTGAATAGTGTATATGCTTGGGATTTATCTGAATTTCTTTAGGTCAAATACAGTGGAATATGTTCAGCCTTGCTAATGACAACTTATTATGTATCTAAAAATTAGCAAAATTTTCAAGAATAAGAGAACCGAAGTTTTCTAGTCAAATAAATTGATGACAATGGGCTGGGAAGGTGGCTTAGTGGTAGAGCGCTTGCCTTGCCTGCCTGAGGCCAAGGGTTTGATTCCTCAGCACCACATAAGCAAAAAGAAAAAAGCCGGAAGTGGCATTGTGGCTCAAGTGGTAGAGCACTAGCCTTGAGCTGAAGAGCTGAGGGACAGTGCCCAGGCCCAGAGTTCAGGCCCCACGAACGGACCCAAAAAAAAAAATAAATAAATTGACGACAATAATTTAGACTAGGGAAATTTAAATCAGATAAAGAAGATAGAGGAAAAAGTTTTTCCACTGTCCATTATTATGCAGAAATCAGAAGATAACTTTATTTTAGAAAATCAGATGATCTCATTAACAGGATAGTTGTTCATTTAACATGAAGTGTTTCAGGTTCGAGGAAAAATATTATGGAATATTTCTCTTGGAAAAAATAAACTTAAATAATCAAGAATTTAAACATTTTTTTGCAGTTAACATCCCAGAAAAATGTTACCTCCAATTGCATTGATTCACTGTATGAAATTAAATAGATATCTTGTCATTCCAGTAGAAATCTACTAATCTGTGTATGTAAAACCATATTAAACAACAATAAAGCAAAGTTTTGGCTAATATTTCATATAATTACAAAATAAATCCAATAAACCCAATAGTAAAGCTTAATTTTTTCCATAGAGTCTGATATAAAACTATCTCTGTTCTTCTACAATATCTTGTGACAGTCTTTTATTTACTTTAATACATTTATTTCTTTTATTATTTCTTTTATTTATTTATTATTTTTTATTATGTCTTTTATTTCTTTCCTTTTTTTAAAATACATTCTGGGTTTTCATAAAATCTCCCCTTATTACAAACTGAGTAAGTCCACAACATGCACTCATTTTTATAATTACGTTTACAAGTATATAATTACAAAATAATCTCCATTAAAACTGTTTATACATTCTGTAGATAGGTGGAGGAGAAAGGGAATAAGGGTTTGAGGCCAAGCTAGGTAAAGTGATGTTTGTAAAACTCCATCTCACCAGTGATGAGTGCTTTGTTTCTTCCCTTGTTATCATAGTTATGGAGAAAGCAAAGTGGCTTGGCCCAGTCATTTGCCTCTGTCATCTCCAGTGATACAGTAAAGTATAAGTAGAAGCATCAAGACATCCCAGGGAATAAATATATTACTTCCAACACAACCAAGAGGCTAAGCATGTCTACGTGATAGAGCACCTGCCTACAGAATGTGAGGCCCTAAGTTCAGTACTGCTGCAAACAAAGAAACAAACCAAACCTACAAAAAAATTCTACTTGACAAAAAAATTCAAACTATTAAAATATTTTATAATTTAAATATTTACATAATTATATACTGCTTATGTAACACACAATTTTACCTTAGGATTTCCTTTAGATTGCGTAAAAAGTTAGCACATTATTTCCACAGAAGTGGAATCCTTTACTTTTTCTTCAGAATACTCTCTTTTCCAAAAAGATTGATTTAGCAAATAGTTCAACATCTTTCATTAAATCTAATTACTCTTTGAATGAAGATGGTGATAATCTGTTTATGTTAACTGGTAATGAATTATGTCTTAACAGTAGCAAAATTAACTATTAGTCAAACTTCAAAACCTGTGATGCTGTCTCTCATGGCCAGGGTCAAATTGGTATCTCTCAGTCAAACTAAATATGTGCTGATTCATTAAACTTTTCAATTTGAGGACCCTCCATACTGCTTTCCAAAGTGGTTGAACAAGTTTACACTCTCATCAACAATGAAGTAGGGTTCCCTTTTGGCCATATCCCTTCAAGCATCTGTTGTTATTAGAGTTCTTGATTATAGCCATTCTAACTGGGGTGAGGTGAAATCTCAATGTTGTCTTGATTTTCATTTCTTTTATGGCTAGAGAGGTTGAGCATTTCTTCTATTGGCCATCCTTATTTCCTCTTCAGACAAGTCTCTCTTTAACTCTTTAGCCCACTTGTTCATGGGGCAGTTGTTTGTTGTTTTTTTGAGTTCTAAGTATATTTTAGATATGAGACCCTTGTCTGTTGTATGGCTAGTGAAGATCTTCTCCCAATCTGTGCCCTTTCTATTCATCCTGCTAGCTATGTACTTTGCCTTGCAGAAGCTCTGAAGTTTCATGCAATCCCATTTGTCTAACCTTTCTTTGATTTGTTGTGTTTCTAGGTCTTTATTAAGAAAATTTCGGCCTGTGCCAAGGAGAACTAGAGTTTCTCCTATTCCTTCCTACAATGTTCACAGGGTGTCTGCTTTGGCTTACACATTACCATATAAGTTGATGGTAAGTGAAATGAACCCCAAGATAGGGACACAAGAAATTTTATATTTCTTAATGTTCTTTTTAATGTACTTATAATGTACTATGTGATTTTTTTGTTTGTTTCTTTGTATGTTTTTCCCCCATGGGATAACCCCTGTTTCCACTGTATTGATTCTAGGGCCTTGTATCTTGTATATACAAGGGGAGGGGAAGGGAAATAACAAAATGTTGAAATAAAGATATAGGATGACTCATTGCAACAATGAGATGTACAGGACATTATGTTGAAAATGAACTTTACAACTTTGGATAGGAAAGGAAGGGATAGTAGGGAAAAATCAAAGGAGGGGGTAACAATATTTGATATGAAATGGACTCATTACCTTGCTCATGTAACTAACTCCTTTGTATGGTATCTTTACAATAAAAATATATTAAAGTTCTTTTTATTTTATTGTGAAAATACTGTACAGAGGGGTTACAATTACACGGGCATGGTAATGAGTACATTTCTTATCAAACATTGTTGCCTATTTCTTTGTTTCCTTTTCCCATCCCTTCCCATCTCTCCCCACTTCTCCCTTCTCCCCTGCCACAAAGCTCTAAAGTTTGTTTTTCAACATAACGTCTTGTACATCTCATTATTGCAACAGGTCCTTATATGATTCTGCTATTTAAATTCTTCAATCTCCCTACTTAGAGTAGTATTCCATCTAATTCTATATCTGCTCTACTTTCTGCAGGTGAAGTTCTGAAAGTGAAAAAGGGCATACAACACTGATGCAACAAAGCTGTTTCGGTTAATCTCCATTAAAAAAAAAAAATTTGTGGCTCAAACCTACAATCTACTCAGGAAGCTCACCTCTGAGGATCGCAGTTCAAAGGCAGGCCGGGTAGGAAAGTCCATGAGACTTCTATCCAATAAACCCAAAACAACGGGAGTGGCGATGTGGCTCAAGTGGTAAAGTGCTCTCCTAGAGCTGAAGAGCTATAGGACAGCAATCAGGCCCAGAGTTCAAGCCCTTACACCAACTAAAACACAATATATATATAGATAGATATATATAGATATATCTATATATGCATATATCAATATAGATATAGATATATAGAGAGAGTCTCTCTCTCTCTCTCTCTCTATATATATATATATATTAAAGTTTTGATCAATGAGGGTTTGCAATGTAACAAGGTAGATTTATGTGGGGAGAAGGTAACAAATTTGACAGTGTACACAGACAAATAAATATTGGTGGGCAAGACACTCTCAGCATACCCTGTGAATGAACAAGATAAATGTCAGGTGGCAGCAGTTCAATAAAGAGTCAAAATAATACAAAATGCTTAGTATAGACCCAGAGTACATGAAATGGCATCAAGGAAAATTGGACATGTTAGGGAGCTTTAAAATCGGACATGTTAGGGAGCTTTAAAATCATGATAAATAATTGAGTCATTGAAATTGTTATGTAGTAACTCTTCTTCAGATATTACGTGCATTTAAATGCAGAAGATAATATTTCAAATACAAGACATAATTATGGAAGAATGATACTAAGAAAGACTGACATTTCACAAGCAGTTGATGTCAAACTGGAAGCCAAATGAATTTTGCCACCTATAATTATGGAGCTTCTAACATTTAAAAGCTTGATATTCCACATGGGAAGTGAATCTTCTTCATTGAATGTCTATTTTATCCAGAAACAAATTAAAACACTTTTAATTCTGTGCAAGAATCTACAACTATTGTCCATTGATATATTCAGTCTCCTACAAGATGTGATGAATGTGAGAATTATCTAGTACTCCCACAATTGCCATTTAAAAAAAATCTAAAGAAGGATTATTTTCAGTAGTATTTACTTCTGTAAATGCTACTACAAAATTTTTAAATATGTAAACTGAAAGCAGAAAAAGGGGAAGATGGCAGAATGGGTAGGTATACGGTCACCTTAGTTTGCGTATTTTTCATGACTTATTAATCACAAGGCATTAGGCAAACTATATAATTCTATGTGGTATAATTCTCTATTATTTAATGGTGACAAGTACTACAAACTAAATTGAATAGTGCCTTCCTAATATGAAAAAAAATTTAAATATGGATTACTTTCAAAATGAAAATAGATATATATGAACATTATGCCTCAATGTCTGGAAAAGTGGCTTATGGCTCAATGGAAACGATAAAAATTTAATTGCTTACAATATATACCTTTAACTCATTCTCATTCTTTGCCTTAATTGTCAATGTTTTCATTATTTCCTTTTGTCTTTTATCTATCTTTACATTTAATAGTTCTTAGTAATCCTCATTTTACACTAATGTACTGCTAAACATATTCATTATTTTCCTGTATTTACAAATATTGAGTTATGTTTATAATATTTACCAATATTAAATTATGGTATGGAAAATTTTTATTGATTTGCTGCCTTTTCTATTTCTTTCTGAAGTGCAAAATAATTTCATTATTTTTAAACCAAGCAAATATGACAGTTTATTTTTGTCCCAAGTCAAGACCCTTTGAACTATACCACCAATTAGCTATGTTTTCAACTACAATTTCTTCCCTGGATTCTTTATTAAGCTATAATTGGCAAATAAAAATATATGAAAAAATATAACATGTTTTGATGTTTGCATAGATATTCATACCAGTCACTTCACACAATTATTTTTATATCTATGCAGAGTACATTTTAAACTTTCTATTAGCATTTCTGAGTACACAATGAAGTATTATATACATATACTCTATACATATTAATATCATTTCATCCTATCAAAAATATTGGGGTAGGGGCTGGGGGTTTAGCCCAGCGGAAGGGCGCCCGCCCAGCGTGCACAAGGCCCTGGGTTCCATCCTCAGCCCTGGGGAAAAAAATATATTGGGGTAAAGTATTAGCTTCATTTTAACAATTCAATTATAGCTTAAATTGATTATATAACTTTTCAAGGTTACATAGCTGAATATGTGGCATATTTCAATACTGAGAGTTTTAGTCATTATATTACACTGGGATAGATTATATGCTCTTATTATAGACTTCACAGACTAGATTCTTTTCCAAAGTACATATATCTTGATTAAATATCAGTCAAACAAAATTTAATGAATCTCCTGATATCAGCCCCAGATCTTTACCTGTCTATAGATTCACATTCTAGCACAATGATGCATATTCTAGACATTAAAACCTGTTTAGTGAATGCATTTTCATATAAATTTTTGGTCTCTTTTCAGTAAAATCATTTTTACCCACTTTGAAACTATAGTAAAAACGATTTCAAAAATAAGTGAGATGATGTAATTTGTTTCCAAACAATATGTGAATTTAAAAGAAATGTACTTTGTATTTGATGGATTCTGTAGTTAAATTATGGAGAAAAATGATGAAATGGGGAACTGGGTTGTAAAAGAATAATTATCAGCACATAACCTGAGACTTCCCTTGTATAACATAAATTTTTACTAAAGGTTAGGTATAATCTTCAGATTCATAAAAAAAGTAAGTCATTTTTGATAGGATTCTATGCCATAGGCACTAAAGGTGTTAATTAGCAAGGAAATTACTTTAGAAATTAAATACTAACAATGAACCATAGGTCTTTAAAATTAACTTGAAGCAAGTGTTTATTGCTTTTAGAGACCTTTACAGCACAACAATGCATAGTAACTAATTGACTTTCTTAAAACTGTAATTATTGTTTTCTGCTGAAATCATCTTCATTACGATAACCTTCAAAAGGAGAAAACATCACCAGGATATCCAATATTTTCCTTCCTCTCTAAGTTTTCTGTTTGTCTTTACTTTGTTTTTTAATAGTACAGGAAACTACAAGGAATCAAATATTACCCTTATTACCTTTCTCTCTTCATCTAATTTTGATAATGAAGCCAGCTCAGCCTAGCTGCAGTTATGCTCAGATCTCAACCTCCTGACTCACTATGATTACAGACATGAACCAAATAACCAGCTTCTCTGTGTTTAATTTTCCTTTTCCTTCTGCTTTTATTGTTTATTTGATTCTTTATTTTTCTTGAGTGTGGGGTTTGAATTCAGGATATGGGCACTGTTCTAAGCTCCTTTGTGCTCAAAGCTAGTGCTCTATCACTTGAACTACAGTACACTTCCAGTTTATGTGTGTTGAATTGGAGATGAGAGTCTTACAAGAACTTTTCTGTCAGTGCTGGCTCGAACCGAGATTCTCAGATCTCAGCCTCTTGAGTAGCTAGGATTCCAGGCATGAGCACTGGTGCCCAGCTTTCTTCTTCTTTACAAATGTAGTTGTTTTCAACATTATGTGATTAATCTTAAAAAAAATTGTCCTAGGTTTTGAAATTTTTACTATCTTTAAATGTCTATAAAGTACATATACACTATAACACACACACACACACACACACACACACACACACACACACACACACACACACAAACATACACACACAGGAGTCGCCATTTGCCAAAGCAGTTTTATTAATACTTTCACCTTAATCAGTGTCAACCCTTTCAACATTCTCATCCACACCTCCCAAACCACATTATTCTTATGTATCTTAATTTTAGGTTATGTATTAAATTTTGGCCATTTAACAGAGAAGTTTATGTATATAATGGCATCTTGATCTTCACTTCAATATCTTCATTATTTTTAACATCATTATGTACTTAAAACCTATGCTCACAGTATGAGGCATGTATTTACATATTTAAGATAATATTTTTTCTGAAAGAAAGTAAATTACAGTATTCAATCTAATTATATTCTTTGATGATTTATTTTTTTCTCTACCATTTACTTTGCATGATATGAGTTCTCTAATTTTATTAGATATTTGACCTTCATGGTGTTATATGATACATAGCCATCTATCTATATAGCTGAATGATAAGCTGTTTATTGCTTGTTAAAGTTTTCCACTTATGAAAACTAATATTTTCTTATTTATTCAAGTTACCTTACATTAAAACAAAGTTGCCTGCTCATGAATGAGTCATCTTCAAGTTAAATTACTAGAAGAATTAACACTGTTGGTATGTGTGATAACAGTAACAGTTTGTTACTTTGTTATTTGAGTATTTTAATAGACTTCTCAACATTTAGTCTACATTTGTTTATAAACTTTATACCCATATTAATCAATGAATTAGGTAATATTTTAAAGATATACTGAAATTGATTTTTTTCCCTATAATAGAGCAGAGGTTGTTAATGTATAAGTAATAAAACATTTCCCCTTCTTCTTTGGCCACAGAATTTTACTTGGCCATGACACTCAGAATAATATTTGCCATCTCACATGAATTAATATCTGGTATATGCCATAATGATTAATGCTCTGGTAATGTTAATAAAATAAACAGAAAAGGTCCATTTTGATATTTTCCCTTAAAAATAAAGTAGCAGAAACATCTCCTTTCTTCCTGATATGATGTCTCCAGCTTTATTTTGAAGCAAAAAGTTTTCCATGTTCTATGGATGACTTAGTGGAAACCAAAGTATGTAGGTTCTAGGTAACTGAAAATTCCACACCTGCCTTCAACATCCTGCAACCTGAGCTTCACATAGCTTTTATGTTGCATAAAGAAATGTGCTGTGGGATTCTATTCTATACTGTCAAACATATTTTCCATCTAATCTGAAAAAAAGAAGCTGAATGAAAGAAAACCTACAATAGAATACATATATCTATGCAAAATGGCATTGTAGTGGTCAAATATTAAGTATCAATAACATATTGCTTGAGAACAGAAATAATATCATTTATCATTATTAGATATTGGTAGTATTAAACTTGGTAAATTTGATCCATATTATTAAAAGCAAACACAGATGTATAAAAGTTTAGCGCTGGGAATAATAAGAAAAAGAAATATACAAAATGTACTTGGTGTTTATTAATACTCTTAGCAAAACTCTCTAAATAAGAGAGCTTGTTTATTGCAAAGGTTATGAACAGAGAGGTTACAGTTACATCAAGCAGGTAATGAGTACATTTCTTTTTGAACAGTGCCACCTCTTCCATCATTCTCTTCAAGTTTTCCCTCTTGTCTCCCCTTTCCAACACATTTTATAGTTCCTTTCCAACATAGTGTCACTGCTACATTTGTTCACCCTTTGTCCTACCATTTCTGTGTTTGCCTTTATCCTTCCAAAAATAGATAAACTTACATACAAGACAAAAGGTACAGAATAAAACACAGTGACAAAGGGAAAATAAAGCAAGAAGCAAAAAATACAAAAAAGCCTATAAAAACTCAAACTCTTGTTTCAATTTCTTGGAATTTATTTCTATAAACATCATTAAGTAATTAGTTGTCCATAGTTAATAATTGATCCTTCATGATCCTTTCCTAAGAATGTCTTCCTTTGGTGTCATTGTGTGAATGTCTAGAGTCCTGTGTAATTTATCAGGACCAAATGTATTTTGTTGGTCTTTTAGTATTCAGTGTGTTTACTTGTAAGCACTTTCTAGCTACAACAAATGAGGGAACCCATGTAACCTATTTTACTTTGGGTTTGGTTTATTTCACTTACTTCACTTAATATATGTGTTTTTCCAAGTATTTCCATGTCCTATAAATGGTATAATGCCATTTTTATGAAAACATAAATTACATTATTTATATTCATATGAATATATGCATGAGTATTTGTATATGTATAAATGTATATATAATCATATACATATATGTCTATATATGCCTATAGACATATCTGTCTATATATTTCTATATATAGACATATATAAATTTTATATATTATGTTATATATTATATGTACATATCACATTTTCTTGATTCATTCATCTGCTGAGGGGCATCTGGGTTGAATCCATACTGCCGTGGCACACAATGATTCAGTGAACATAGTTGCATTTTTAGCTCTAATTTGGCCTTGCTTCTGGTCAATTGGATGAATGTCCAGGAGTGGAATTGCTGGGACCTAGAGAAGCTCTATGTTTAGACGTTTGAGAAACCTCCATTCCCACCAACAGAATAGTCGAGTTCCCTTTTGGCCAAGTCCTCACTAGCACCTCTTGTTTTTTGTTTGTTTGTTTTTTTGAAAATGTCATTCTAACTGAGGTGAGGTGAAATCTCAATCTTGTTTTGATTTGAATTTCATTTAGGGCTAGAATTGTTGCCCATTACTTCCTGTGTCTATTGGCCATTCTTCTTCTTCTGAGAAATCTCTTAGTCTTCAGTTCATTTATTAATTGGGTTGTTGTTTATATGGGGGTGAAATGGGGGGTTATTTGTGACCCCTAAAGTATTTTATAGATGAGACCCTTTTCTGATACATGTCTAGCAAAATCTTCTGCTGTTGTGTGGGCTTCCAATTTATCTTACTAGGTATGTCCTTTGCCTTGCAGAAACTTCAAATTGATGCACTCCATTTATCCAGTATTTCTTTGACTTGTGATTTTGATCTTTACTTAGGAAGTTTCAACCCTTGTTTATCAGCCCTAGTGATTCCCCTATCTCTTCCTATAATATTTTCAAGGGATCTGACCTTAAACTTAGATCTTTCATCCATTAGAATTGATTCTAGTGCAGGGTAATAAATAAGAATCTAGCTTCAGTTTTCTACACACGTTCAGCCAACTCTGCCATCACCATTTGTTGAAAAGGTTGTCTTTCATTCTTTCCATCTTATGCTTTGGGCTTCCTTATCAAATACTAGGTGAATATAGAGGCTTATATCTGTTTCTTCTGTGTTGTTCTGCTGGTCCTCAGGATACTTGTGCCAATAAGAACTTGTTTTTATACTATGAGTTTGTAATTGAGTTTGAAGTTTGGTAGTGACATTCTTCCAAAACTGTTTTTCCTGCAAAGGATTGTTTCTGCTCTTTAGGTTATTTTTATTATTCCATATGAAATTTTGGATTGCTTTTTCCATATCATTGAAGAATGTTGTGGGGATTTTGATGGGCATTGTACTGAATTTAAATTGCTTTGGTCAGTATTCTCATTTTCACAATGTAAATCCTTGAAATCTAGGGGCACATGAAGTTTTTGTTTTTTGTTGTTTTTATTTTTTTCATTTTCTTAAATCTGCTTCAATTCTTTTTTCAGATTTTTAAATTTTTCATGATAGGGGTTCTTCACATCTTCAGTTAACTCCTATGTGGTTTTTTTGAGGCTATTAGAAATGGAATTACTTCCCTGATTTCAGTCTCGCTCTTCTCATTGTTGGCATACTGAAAAGCTATGGAATTTTGTGGGTTAATTTTATACCCTGATACTTTGCCAAAGTTTTGGGTCAGCTCAAGTGACTTAGAGGAGGAATTATGTGGGGTTCTTTAAATATAGGATCATGTTGTCTGCAAAGTGGGATAGTTTTACTTCTTTGTTCCCTATTTGAACCTCTGTTATGCTTTTCTCTTAACCTTTTACTCTTGCTAGGAATTCCAGTATTATATTAAAGAGGAGTGGAGAGAGTAAACATCCTTGTCTTTTTCCTGATTTTAGAGGAAATTGTTTTAACTTTGTATCATTAAGTATAATGCTGGCCTTGTGTATGACATATACAACTTTTATTATATTTAGGCAAGTTCCATGGATTCCTAGCTTCTCCAGAGCTTTTAATATAAAGGAGTGTTGGACCTTACCAATTTTTTTTCTATATCTATTGAGATTACTATGTGGTTCTTTCCTTGATCATGTTGATGTGTTGAATTACATTAATAAATTTATGTATTGACCCTGTTTTGCATCCCTGGAATGACTCCTATTTGGTCATTGTATATGTTTTTTTGGGGGCTAGTTGTTGAATTCAGTTGACCAGAATTTTGTTGAGAAGTTTTGCATTGATATTCATCAAAGAGATAGGTCTATAATTTTTTCTTTGATAAGTCCCTATCTGGTTTTGGGATGAAGGTTATGCTGGCTTCATACAAAGAGCTTTGTAATGACTTTTTCCTTTTCTGGATTGTGTGTGTGTGTGTGTGTGTGTGTGAGGGGGGGGGGTGTTGTGGTTCTGGGGTTTAAACTCAGGTGCTTGAACTGTTCTTGCTCAAGGTTATCACGCTACCAGTTATGCCACAGTTCAATAGCTTGATTTCTGTTGTTTTGTTTTGTTCTTTTCTTTTGTTTTTGTAGTTAACTGGAGATAAGAGTGTTATAGACTTTCCTGCTTAGGCAGGCTTCAAACTGCAATTCTCATTTGACTTCCTCCTGTATAGCTAGGATCACAGTTTGGAGACACCAGAACTTGACTTAAAGGAGGGATATTTATTTAGGAATCACCCAGTGGGAAAACCAAGAGCAAAGAAGAAGATACCTGGCTATATAATGATAATATCTGCCTGCAGCTTAAAATTTTTTGTTGATTGAGGATACCATGGTTTTCAGGAGTAAGAGATTTTAAAAAATTAAATAGCTCCTGATTTTTCTCAATGAAAAAGTTATCTGAAATAGCTTTCAAGCAGCAGCATGCACAGGTATGAATATTATGAGCTACCATAAAAAGGTTAAAAGATTGTTTCAAAAATAGGATAAAGGACACACACTTCCAGTAAAGCCAATAGACCCAAAGGTAGACTCCATTAAGTTAAGTAAAATGTAGTGATATATAGAGTTTAGAGGCTTAAATGCAATATCTGGTCAATGTCATTTAACATGATTAAATGACCAGTAGCAGATAGGAAGAAAACCAATTATCCTATTGAGGAAATTGTATTACCAAAGAAAGCACACATCTAATCTTCAAAACTCTTGGGCCCTCAACCTCTAAAAGCTCAGCAGGCTTCACAGACGTCATGGCTTCATAAATGCATATTTTACACAAAATGGAAGAGAATGTACAGGGCTACTAATGGGCTGATGAGAAAATTAACCCTGTGTTTTGCTTTCAGTTCTACATTTTCATAGTCCAAGTAGCATTTTTGTTACATAATAAACATTTTTTTTAATTATAAAAACATGTTTGTAGGAAAAAAGATGTATAAACCTCTCAACTCATCTCAGCCAGAAAGTTCTACCTTTAGGCGCTGGGAAGGTAGCTCATCGATAGAGTGCATGCCTTGCAAGCATGAGGCCCTGGGTTCGATTCCTCAGCACCACATAACAGAAAAAGCCGGAAGTGGCGCTGTGTCTACGGTGGTAGAGCGCTAGCCTTGAGCTGAAGAGTTGAGGGACAGCGCCCAGACTCAGAGTTCAGGCCACATGACCGGCAAAAAAAAAAAAAAAAAGAAAGTTCTACCTTTATTAGAAGCTCCATTTTTCATATCTTATAGCAGCTTATATAATTAAAAATTTACAAAGATAACAAACAAATACACCCAAACACACACACACACACACACACACACATACACAGAGGATGGTATATAGAATAAGTATCTTAACCTAAATGTTCTCTTAAATATATGAAAATGTTTGTGGCTTAGAGGAAAAGTGGGCAGAAAATGATTACTCTCCATGAATATATGCAGGATGGCTTGAATTTTTGTGATAAATTAGATATCAGTTATGTCTATGTGAATAGAATCATTCAGAATGATATATACTCAAGAAGAACAATATTGAGAAAGAAATTATAAACTGCAAAAGAAAATAAGAGAAGGAAAATATGATGCAAAATTGTATAAAATTTTGATAGTAGCCAATGAGATTTATGCCACTGTAGTGTTTCATTGAAGAATGTTGGAGGAAAGAATGTTTATGCTCTTACCATACCACAAAACTAAACAGGGTGAAAACTGAGATAGCAGGAAGGTCAAGTGTTTTGAAAAGCTTAGTTAACACATCTTTCTAAGAATATGTATCTGCTAAGCTTGATATTAAACTTTATTAAATAGAATAGAGAAGAAATCCAAAGTGTCTCTTGAGGTTTACTGAGATACTGAACAGTTGATCGAAGAGAACAATAATATGTTAAACTATCATGAAAATATGAGCTTCTTAAATTTTACAACATCTATATTTATTCATTTGTTTTGACAACAAACAAAAGATCTCTAGGTCAAAGAAAGGGTATTTTATTTACTCACAGAATATTTTATCTCAACAGGTTCTTTTGTAAGAAGTCCTTATAAGATAGTATGATATCTGCTAGATACTCTTGGATATCTTGAATGAATTCTGAATTTATAAGAAAGAATCTCTCTAGAACACATGTCACATATGCTATTTCTCTATGGAAGAGATGCAGATAGAACTTAAATTCCTATTGTAAGTATATCTTTCTTGAGAAGAATGAAGATAGTCCTTGTCTGGAATATAACAGTACATAAGAGTGAGATAGAAAAAAAAATCTAGGTTTGTAATGAAAAAAGAATCTGAATTCAATAAAAAGTCCTGGCTATGCAAAAATGAGAAAATTTTACAGCTAAGAAATTTTATTTATTTATAAATATTTAGGGAAAATATTAGAAACTTACTTAACACAAAGAAACATCCAGTTTTGAAAATAGAATAAACATTTTCAATCAGGAGTACTGATTGGAAAATCTGAAGTCAAAAGCACATCAAAGGTAAATACATTAGAAATGAAGAGCCTTTATAATTCATTCATGTATCATGCATTTTTACTGTATCACTGTCAATATCAAGTTAAAAGTATAAGTGATAATGTGAGAATGATACATTAGTTAATTAGAAAAGAAATTCCACTTTCAATGAATAAATAAATAGTTAAGAATAGTTTAAGCCTTTAGCCCACTTATTAATGGGGTGGTAGTTTCTTTGAGGATTGGTTTTGAGGGATTTATTTATTTATTGGTTCTATTTTAGATATGAGGGCCTTGTCTGTTGTATGGCTAGTGAAGATCTTCTCCCAATCTGTGGGCTATTGATCTTGCTAGCTATGTCCTTCACCATGCAGAAGCTCTGCAGTTTAATGCAATCCCATTTGTTAGTCTTCCTTTGATTTGTGTTTCTGGGCCATTATTAAGAAAATTTCAGCCTGTGCCAAGGAGCCCTAAAGTTTTTCCTATTCCTTTCTACATGGTGTCTGTTTTACTTTGACATCGTTGATCCATTTACATTATTCACCATAACTAAGATAAAGTACCAACCCAGATGCCCCTCAGTACAGTAAATGAATGGACAAAGAAAATGTGATATATATATATATATATATATATATATATATATATATATATATATATATACATGCTATGCATCCATCAGAATGACACCACCTTATTTGTAAGGAAATGGAAGGACTTGGAATAAAAACATATTAAGTGAAGTGAGACAGACCCAAAGGAATATAGGTCCCATGGCTTCCCTTATTTGTAATAAATTCGTATACATCTACAATAATCTTAGCAGATGAGCACAATAGCCCAATAGCTATGTACATATGACCATATAAGATGACACTAAGTGAAATGAATTCCTGTGTGATTTTTTCTTCCTTTTTTAATGTTCTTCCCCCTATGGTATATCCTCTACTGTCACTGTATTAGATTTTTGGTACCCTGGTATTGTATATACATTTATTTGAATTAGGAAAGAGAAGGGAAAAATAGAATAGTGTGACAAAGGACAAGGATAGAGCCAATGCAGCAGCAATATACACAAGACGATTTGTTAGAAATGATCTATACAGTTTGGGAGTCGGGTGGGGAAGAGGAAAAGTAGGAGAAAAATGAAGGAAGGTATAACGAATTTGACAAGAAATGTACATATCACTTTAATTATATAACTGTAAGCCTTCTGTACATCACCTTGACAATAAAAAAGGAATAGTTTAAGCATAATAAATTTAGTTCACTTTTGAATTGTGGAAAATATGTATTTTATTAGGTATTTAACAAAGAAAATTACAATGTGTCTTAATTTTACTGTCCTGAAGACTGACTCAGTTTAACTAAATTAATAAGTAAAGAAATAAACTTATTCTAAGAATATATATGTTCTAAACTAGGTCTCCACACTCTGAACCTCCTGAATGATAGCATGTGATTATTCCTGAATTGATCGATATTTAGGATCGAACATCTAAATAAAAAAGTTAATATATGTTATGAGAAAATATATACAAACATACAAATTGTACTTTAATGCTGGTCTAGAATGATAATTGGAAAACATTAGCACATTCACTAGTATCCTGTGACATGACAAAGTAATGAGTTTAAGAACATATAACATGAGCAGGACTCATAATCCACAACCTTTTATTATTCAGCTACAAAAATTCCCTATCAGCAATCATGTTTGACACACAATTCTATAGAAAAAAATATTATCAATTGCTTGACTGCAGAAAAAAAATGGTTCTCTTTTGCTTCCTATTGCAACTTTCATAAAAGTTCATTAATCAAAAATAGATTTGTTACTATCTAGTATCCTAGTTACAGGAAGTATATATATATATATAATTATGAATAGTTCACCCATTTTAACAAACTTTAGAAAATTATCTACAAGAACAATAGTACTATTCTCTAAGATGTAAACAGGACTTTTTCTTTGTTTATTTATTTGATATTCTCATACTCAAACCATTGGCTGGTATTACACACAATAGATTATTCTGAACTAGTTATCATTTTGTTTAATACCTAAAATCTAGGGAGTCATTTGTACAAGTTTTCTAAATATTTAACATTACATTTTAACCGAATATCAATTTCTCATAATCTTTACCATCCCTTCTTGAATGTCACATTGAACATATAATTCTAGTGCATGTTTTTATTACTAGAACAATTCAATTAATTTATTAGTTCAAAATTTTCCAATCTCTTCTATTTCCAAGTCCATTATCATTTTTATTTCATTTTCAAAGTTTTAATACCACCTCTCCATTGTAAAATTCTCCTTTATTTGTCCTCTCACCTAAGTTCCTCAGAATTCTAGTAACAACTCTCCTCTGACAGCATACCTTCCATTCCTACTACACTCCATTAGTGATAAATTGCTTCTCTGTGTCAATTAATAATCTTATAACTACATTGAAGATCTACCTGTAGTCTTTCACTGAAACTTGACACATCATTAAAGTGATACTGATCAGTCATCAGTGTTCTTTGGAACAGTTACTGTGTGGTTGTAGTCTACTACTATTCCAATTCGAGGAGCTGACATTGCATTAAGGAAGGACTTCCCAGTCTACAGTTTATCACCTTATTAAATACAATAACTGTACAGAGTACCTAGTATAATACTGTGTGCTATAATGGGTTATATAATCACAAGTAATACTAGGTTACAATGTCTTTGCTATTTTGAAGCAGGTCTTAAAAAACACAAATCTAGAATGTTGGGGAGGTGAGGAGGGAAAAGATTGTAGGGGAAAAACAAAGGAGAAGGTAACAATGCTCCACAGGAAATGTGCTCATTACCTTACTCATGTAATTGTAAACCTTCAGTATACTAATTTTACAATAAAAACATAAAAAACAATATGATATGTAAATTAACTGAGATTAAAAATCACCTATCTACAAGCAGTTAAATGAAATATTGATATAAAATTGAAGTAGAAATTTTTTATTAATAAATATGCTCCTAAGAAAATAACAGGGTCAAAGAAGAAAGGAAGAACTCAGTTCTGGAAGCAAGAGATGGTTTAGAAGGCAGGCTTGATAAATTATTCATAGAAATCCTTGGAAAACTATCAAAATAGATATATCCTCTTGCATTGCACTTGATTTCACTGGTAAAACACAAGAGTGCATTTTATTCCCTTTGTTTCAATATAGTCATCTGTAACAATACATTGGGTCTTTGTTCCTTACTAGTATTCGTTTAGAGATATATATCAAATACAGTGTTGTATCTCCTAAATCTATTTAATCATGAATGACTGAAATGTTGAGACTACAAATACAGAAATATCAATTTTAGGCCATTTTTATAATAAGTTGCCCTTACTTGACATAGCTTTTTCAATCACCTACTTTGTACTCCCTACTACTAATAATTGATCAGATGATAAATGGGAAGACTTTTACCAGTTATCCCACTAGAGGGCAACTCTGAAAAGTCTACTTTGTCAGAGTTTTCCATTGAATCATCTGTGATGATATTGAAACTAAAATATGTTATCTTTTTCATCTCTCTAATTCTCCTCCTCTGCCTTTTTCCTAGTGTTGTCATCTCAAGATAAAGATCTTATTAATGCATATCTTTTCATATTAATACCATCTTTAAGCATGTTTTCCATGAATTTCATAAAACATCCAAATGCTTTTAAATCTGAGGAATTCCTAGAATTTTGCAGGTACTGATAAATAGAATTAGATATGGCTTTATTATTATAATTTTATTTTCTATACAAAGGAGTTGTCATTTAAAACAGCACTTTATAAAACACAATGCACCTTTATCAATGTCACCCTTTTCAATATTCTCACACATCCCTCCCAATCCATCCCTTCCATTAATTTTCTTAAGCTTTATATATATTCATATATATATAGAGAGAGAGAGTGAGAGAAAGAGAAAGGCAGAGACAGACAGACAGAGAGACAGACAGAGAGAGAGAATTTTTGAAACATTCTCCTCTCTTCTTTTCATTGTCTACCTTGTTCCCATTAGTCCCATAATTCCTCTTGCGGTACTCTTTTCCTAGTGATAATTTTGTTGGGCTTTGACTCTTTGATTCTAATTAATTACATTACTTGAGTTCTCTCTTGAATCTACCACATTTGCTTCATCAAATTTTAACTGACTGAAAAATCAAATAGATCCAAACACATTGATCACTGGTGACTTCAAGTCATCAAGCTTTGAATAGATCCTCCAGGCAAAAAACTCAGCAAAGAAACATCACAGCTAAATAACTGAGTTGAGAAGTTGGACCTAACAGGCCTAAATTTCAATGACAATTTTAATCTACATGATTGAAATTTAGAGAAGAGGAAGATAGTTGAAGGCTGCCATCTTCAGAAACATATATACACACATATGTATGTATGTGTGTATGTATGTATATATATATACATATATATGTGTGTGTATATATATATATATATATATATATATGAGGCTGTCATGGTATCAACGTGAACTGGCATTGGATATGTGAAAAGAATGGAGAGCATTTTAAGTAAAGTGTATGTATACTGTTGAAATGAGCTTTTAGCCCAGTGAATTTCTGGTATTCATTATCCATCACTATCAGCATGACTTGGTGGTGCTTGGAAGGTGGCAATCAAACAGCTCTTCCATGGTTGTTTTTAAGTACACTTTTATGATTTTTCTGTCTGAAAAGCCCTTAAGTTGATTGTGTTTCTTATCAACGTTTCTATGAAATCTTTAGATTTAATGAGCTTATTACTAGTTTAAGAAACTGCCACTGGAGAGCTGTCAACCTAAAATAATCTCACACTTTCTCATCTGAAGAACCCTCCCAGGATATGGATGATCAAGGAAATGATTACTTTTGAAATAAAAGTGTTTAGTGAGATTCTAAAGAGACAGTAAGTCCATATCCTTTTTACTTCATTTCCTCAGACTAGAACTCATCTCTAACAACTTAGCTCTCATTTCATACATTAATATTGCAATTATATTATTATTATTATTATATTGCCATGCTTATATGCAGTCTATTTTGGCATGATCCTTAGAGATCAAGCTTGAGCATTGAGGAGTTCAAATTTTCAAATGATAATAAATGATCCTGTGTTTGGGTTCCAGGAAACAGCCCTGATAGGCCAAATCAATATTTGAAATTTTTTTATTGTTTAAAGAAATATTTGTTCAATGGCTTAGTTATTTAAACATGTTAGAAATAATAAATATTGTTATCTGCTTTCAAATTTAGAACTTAGAAAACAGTAGAACAGAGAAATGTATTCAGTGACAATGGTCATTACAAAAGACATTCTTTAAAAAGATATAATAATCAAGTGAATTCAATGATGCAGTTGTGAGTGTTTTCACATAATGGTTTGAAATCAGTTCCTAGCATCTGCTCAACTTGCTTGTTTTCTTGCTTGCTGCTCAGCTTGAGCTGTGTCTCTTCCCCTGCTATTGCTGGTTAATTGGAGCGGAAGTTACAGTCTTTCTGACAAGTCCTCCGAGTCTCAGCCTCACGATTAGCTAGGATTACAGATATGAGCCACCTGCACTTAGCTGTGTTGTCTCTTTTTAATGCTCCTGAATGACACACAGAGAAAGGTACAAATTTGAGGAAGAGAAGATACACACAATTGACTTATAACTCTTCAGGTAAAATACATTTAATTATTATATTCATCTTGATGTAAATTGTTCAAGTCAGGAAATGTTCTTCATAACACTTATTTAATGATACTAATATTTTAAACAATTATCTGCGGGAGGTGGGGGAAGGAGGGAAGGAGTGAGGGAGATGGGGCAGGGAAGGGATATGGGGCAACAATAAGGAAGGAAGAGAAGGGGTAACAATGATCAACAAGTAATGTAGTCATTGCCAAGCTCATGTAACTGTAACCCCTCTGTACAGCATCTTAACAATAAAATTAAAAAAGTTAATTAATAATAAAAAAGAATTATCTGCAAAAGAATCAGGAACTCATCAACCAAAATTGAAATGGTTTAAAATTAATCAATCCATTTTACAGCCAGTCCACATGAAATAAATTGTTTACCAGATCTGCTTGGTAGAATCATTATTAGAGTATAGGCTCCACACTGTACAACTCATTTAAACGTACAGTGTTATTATCACTGTATTTCTCTTAGTATGCTAAGTTGTTTACCAACATGTATAAATAGGTGTTTACTAATACTTGTGTTGATGAATATGTGATAAACCAGGTGTTTTATGCCAAACTTCATGTGGTCTGGATTTTATTATAGGAATATTGCAGCAAATTTGAACATAAATTACTCCTGCTTGTGGATTATTTCTCACTTGAATATATTATATTTTTATGCTCAAAATAGATCATTACTACACAAATTTCAAAAGTTAATAATTATTATCATGGCATAATAATTATGTTAAAGTAATCAAGTAGATGTGTAGTTGTACATTATACACAGCATTTCAGGAATGTAATATATTTCGTACTATTAGGGAAATCCATGAAAACAACCTACGACAACACATTTAGTAATTATGTAGATGCTGTATAAATATTAGCCCACCTAATTACATATTACATAATTTATCTAAAATTTTATATGATTTTAAATTTGCTTCCTTCCTTACAAAATTAGCTTACGTTAAATTCTCTTGAAATTTTGACAAATCTGTAATTGTTTGACAAATCTGTAATTCTCCACTAATTAAAATGTGAATAGCAAGGTTTACAAATAAAATCTGTGTTCATTTTCTTATATATATATATATATATATATATATATATATATATATATATATATATAATGTCACTTTTATAAGGGCTAAACTAATTTGTATTTTGAAAGTCAAAATTATGGTCTACTATGAGTTCTTTCAAATACATTTGTGGTCTTGAATATCAGCTGTTCACTTTTCTAATTCAGTCACGCCCTAGAAACTATCATTTGCCACAGTGTCCACATTCTGTAAAATAGCTGAGGGCTATTGTATTTATTCTGCATTCATGGAAAAAAGAAATGCTGGCCTATGTTTTAATTTAAAAACAAAATCCTTTCTTAGCAAGTCAGATAAATCCATGTGCATATTTGAATTGGTTGGATAAGTACTATTTTTTAAATTGAAGGTTGTGGAAGCATTTTGTATTAGTTTTATGCTTGACAATTGATAAAATGGAATGATAGAAAACAATTACCATGGGATTTTTTTTAAAGATGGAAACTGAAGTCTCAAATTAAACCTTGTGTCAAAATATCCTTCAAGAAGATGATGAATGACACTCAATCTGAAAGGCGCTGCATTCCAATTTCCATTTCACAGCAAAGTTCAGCTGCTCCCTACTTTCCTTAATCTTTAATATATGAACCATGTTTTCAAATGTCCTGTAAATTAGATTATCATCCTTTCCACTAATTTAGACTACTTCTACTGAGAAAAGTTCTATTTCAAAGAACAGCATAGAATATTTGTACAAAATATATTTTGTTAATTGTGTAACATTTGTGAAACAGTCAACATTTTCTGTTACCATATGACATTTTCAAATGTATCCTGCTGTTATGGTAATGATAGTTACCATTAACATACCCAAAATAAGTGTAAAGATTGCCTTTGAGAATATTTATTACTTCTCCACTAAAATGATGATCTTCTAAAATAAGATGTAAAGTTTTATAAAATGTTCCAAGTAGTACTGACTATTTATTCTCTGAAAACTGGAGAAACCTTATTTTCTGACAATTGTTATTGCTCAAAATGGTTCTCCAAAATCATACAGAAATACATTTTTCTTATATATGTGAAATACACTATTGTCATAATTATGCTGACTATATTTTTATGTAATGGAATGAATGATCAGTTTGCTGAATAAATTATATTTATTTTATGCATTAGTTGCTCAACTTACTGTACTTTCCATGTAGTTTTCCTTTATTTAGTTTAATACCTTAAGAATTACTCAAAGAGAGTTGGATGGGTTCAGGGGGAAAAGGGTAGATGAATGAAGAGGAGAAGAATGGGGAGGATTGCAGAAAAAAATCCAATGTATATCCTACAAAATTAAAAAGAGTGATACATAAAGCAAGATATGTGAGAATGTTGAAGAGATGACACTGATCAAATGTATTATAAATTAAACTGGTTTGTTAAATGGCAACTACTTTGTATAGCTACTTAAACAAATTATAATAACAAAATTTGAAAAAACATAGGATCCTGAAAAAAATATACTAAATAAAATAGATAATAAATAATATATGGCATTTAAAGAACATATTTTTGTTTCTAGTTTGTTTATATCTTTAAGGCTTAGATTCACTTTTAGAGACCATTTAGATTTTGTATTTCCAGAAAACTTAGTTTCCTTATTTTCTACTTCAAACTTCTGTCAATCTCTTTACAACCTCTCTTTGCATCTCAAAGAACCCTTGAAGGTATTCAATAATTAATTTTTCTTTCATCTTTTACTCTCCTCAGTTTGCTCCCTACTTTCATTAATGAACTACTATGACAACACTTTTCAGGTCTTGCCAAAGATCTTTGTACATTTTTACTTTAGACATGCTGTAATTCCTTTATGTTGAGTCCATGTGGCTATATTTGGGTTTATTTGATCTAACACATATAGGAATATCTCCTAAGCAATCCCATGCTGATCTGCTGTCATCAATTCCAGTGCCAGGTTCCCTATATGGAGAGACCATGGAAGCTACATATTCTAGTAGGCATGGCTGGCAGGACAAAAAAAAATAAAACCTTTCTGAGTGGGTAAAGAACTGAAAGTTTAGAGTTCAAAACAGTCACATTTTTGAATAATTTAACCTCCTTACTCTGCTATGTACAAGCTAAATTTGTGTTCTATGTGTGTGATGTGAATATTCATTAAGTTATACCTAATCATAAGAGATCGGGAGAACCAAAATATATCAAAATGGTTTTCCTCACTATACCAACCCCTTTTGTTTTGACATATATTCATGCAATGGTAATTATTGAGCAGATTAAAGAGGATTCATTCAAGTTCGTGCTGGTATTATTCTACTTATGCATGAAATTAGTTGCACTGATGAATCATGGTAGCACAGTTTTACATTATTCTGAGGATAGCTTTTGACATCCAGGGAATGATTAGAAGAGAGCTATTTGAGTAGCAGGAAACACTCAGCTGTAATGTTGTAGTAGACTAAATGGAAGGTAATGGGAGAGTTGGGAAGATTATCTGAGGGAAAACTTTATCAAAGCATAAGGTGTAAGGGGGATTCAAACTGGCCCCATCTTTAATGGCTCCCTCACTCCTGAGATTTACAATACCGATTTCCCAGAAATACCTCAGGGTCAGGAAATGTAAACCCTGTCTTTTGACTGTCAAAATGTAAACCCCGCCTTTTGACTGCCAAATTCGTGCACCAATTCCAAGCAAAATGGTAGGTTAGTTTGAACAGCTACTATAAGGCAGTCTGTATGTAACTCCATTAGCCACCTACTAATGTGTGGCCTGACTTAACTATGCAATCTTTTGTATGTTGGAAACCCATTGGTCATCTGCGTGTGACCAGGCTTCACCATATGGATTTTGCCCTTTAAATCCCTAGCTTGTGTGCGGCTCAGGGTCGCAGTTTCAGCTCCCGAGTCTGTGCTGTGTACCTGGCAGGTCAGCTATCCACTTCCCCATTTAATTCATCTTTTTACATGAGGCTGTCTCTGTGGTGGACTCTGTTCCTTGTAACAAAGGAACAGTCAGTCTAAAGACCTGAAGAAAATATTTATTTACTTACTTATTTATTCATTTCTTTATAATAGAAGTGAGTAAAACTATAGATTCTCTTGTTCTAGAGAAAAAAAAGAAGGAAGGAATATGATGTTAGTACAAAAACTGAAAGTGTTCTCTTATCAGTTAAAAATATTAAAAGAAGGATAGGTAAAAGTAGTTTTTAAAAAGATTCAAAATAGGATTGAGTAAAAGAACCAGCTTTAGAGAAGGGATTAAATTCATGAATCGAATTAAAATCGAGGGATATACGATATTGCCGCAGGCAAAATTACAAATAACAAAATGCATTCACCTAAAGTCACAATGCTATCATGGAGTTTCTAATCACTCATTGTCCAGACATTCCTACCATGGACTAGTTCAAATATACTCAGAACAAACCTGTAATAAAAGAGAGAGCAGAGATTGCTTTATAATGTGAAACAGAAAAGACCAACACATTGCATTAGTTTCTTCTGTTTATTTATGGTTCAAATACAAGGTTCTCTATAAGACATTTTATCACTTACATGACAGAACATTTTGCATGTTTACATGAGGGTTTCGGATTTGTTTACCTTTCCAGAATATATTCTTTGATATTTTGACATACATTGTTCTTGCTAGACAGTTCATCATACCTTGAACTATGTAATATGTTCTATGGTAGTTAAGCAAGGAAAAATGGTTGTTTTCTTATACTAGGCATCAAAAGTTTTCCCTAAACAAAAACCCCACCATGGGGAGGCAGACCTGCCCAAGGGGAGGTGGATCTACAAAGGAAGAAGTGGCCCTGCCTCTCAGCAGTGAACAAAGACAAGCTCAGAATTCTAGACATACTGTAGCTCAGGCTGCAACTAGCTAGGCTCCTTGGAATGACAAAACCAAAAATCTCTAAAAATTCACTGGAAAACAAACAAACAAACAAATCTGAGCGGGTAGTAAAAGCTGAGGCCAGTTTCGGGCTTTGCTAAAATGAGGGCCCCAGGTCTCAAATATCTATTTCTCTTTTTCTTAGTATTTTTTAAACATTTTATTATTACATTATATAAGTATTTTATTTTTTTTTTAGGTCTTCATTATCTTCCTTATGTTCCTTTCAATTTCTTTATTCTTATTTGCTTCTCCCTTTATTCTCCCCCCAGGAGAAATCTGCTTATTCCAGACATGCCATGGTACAATGCCTACACCCAATCTCACTGAAGGGATTCTAAGCAGGGAAAAAAAGCCACCTCCTTCCTGCTCTACCACACAAAGCAAACCTCACTTCCACTAAGTTAGGCTGGCAGGAGGCTTACCAAGACTCCAAGTATGTAAGACTGGACTTTAGTCTGGGCTCTCAAACAAAGACTGTATCATGAGAATAAATACAGAGCTTCCTTAAAACCTAGAAATCCCACTCCGAGGCATTTACCGAAATAATCACAAACCAGCCAGCACTAATGGCACCAGCACAACCACATTCATTGCAGCACTATTTACCATAAATAGTATATGAATCAACCCAGATGCCCTTCAGTGGATGAATGGGTCAATCCTTAGGAAGAATAGTGCTGGAAGTATATCGATACCAAAGTTCAAACTCTATTACAAGGCATGGTTGTAAAAACAGGTTGGTACTGGCACATGAACTGGCCTGAGGAACAAGTGAAGAGAACTGAAGACCTAGAAGTGAAATCACAGACCTATGACCATCTAATCTTTGATAAGGGAGCCCAAAACACAGGTTGGAAGAAATACTGCCTCTTTAGCAATGATGATGGCAGAATTGGCTATACAGGTGCAAAAACAAAAACAAACAAACAAAAAACCCTGAAATTAGATCCTTATATATCAGCCTGCATCAGAGTAAATTATAAATGGATCAAAGAACTCAATATAAGACAAGCTTCCCCCTCTTTGGCTTATCCCTTGTTGGCACGGTTTTGTTTTGTTTTTATTTCTGTACACTTTGCCTTGTATATAAATTTATCTTATTTGGGGAAGGGAAGAAAAATCACAGAATTAGTAGGCTAGAAGGTGAACCAATTCAACAGTGATAATCACTAGACACTATGTTGGAAATGAACTTTATAATTTGTGGGGGGAAAAGGGGTCTGCAGAGCAAAAAGTAGGAGAAAATGAGGGAGATGGTGAACCATTAAATAAGAAATGTACTCATTACCTAACATATAATTTTGACCCTTCTGTACATCAGCTTGCTGATCTGAGAGAGAGAGAGAGAGAGAGAGAGAGGGAAAGAGAGGGAGAGAGAGGGAGAGAGAGGGAGAGAGAGAGAGAGAGAGAGATATGAAGGGTTGGGTTGTGTCTGTGCAGACTGGCAGAAATCAGTATAAGAATACCAGTAATTAATATGATTTTGTGATTTCTGAGGCCATTCCAGTCGGCTTCCAAGGAGAAGCTGATTTTCATAAATGAACCAGGAAGCCACTGGATTCTTTAGCTGCTATTCAATCCTGTTGGCTCTATACTGGTATTTCTCCCTACGGATCTGATCACTGCAGAGACTGATTTCTGTTTTTCCACAAGGTGACTGTTACCAGCAATAGTGTCACTCATTACTTCTGAAGAATGGTGACTTACACCAGGAAGAAAGGCAATATAAAAAGCATTTTCTTTGAAAATCAGAGTGATTATCCATTATTGTAATTTACTAGTGGAAATTCTACATGTTACACCTGTTACCTGTCATTTCACTGATTGAAGATTAAATCAATTCTGTCAAGGAAGGATTAAGTAATTACACTTTTGTGATAAGGCAAAACAGCACATTGTAGGAAATGAAAATTGTAACTACAGAAGTGTTCATATTAAGCCATTCTTTCAGATCATAATTCTTATCAAGAAGTATTATTTTCAAAGCCTTTCCTAATATGGATCAAACAAAGATATGTCATTACCCAAGAAATGGCAGTGTTATAACGTGTGGTGCATGATGTTAAGTGATAGAAGAATAAATACAGGCAATCAGGACAGAGTTCTGGTTTTTCCATTTGAAATTTCTTAATTTAACAAGGGATCATTCATTCCTGCTAATTTTGATGCTACTAGTGATTTGAAGGGTACGCTTTGCATAAGTTTTGTTCCTCAAGATGTTTTCAAAATGACAAATTATAAAGAAAGTGCTTAGGCACTTACAAAATGTGATGACTTCTGTGACATATTTTTAAATATAGTTGCTACTTTTACAATGTACTTTACATATGTGATTTTGGCACCATAATATAACCCGCAGAAAACATTATCAAGTTGAATGTAAAAAATTTTTGAGCATTTGACATTCATCAAACAAAATAATTATGTTTCATGACTTTTGTTCAACTTATTCTGCAAGGCAAATTCATTCTTCTGTGTAGGCAAGAAAAAGGATATACACTATATTCTATTCATTTTCAATGGTAAAGTTTTACATGTAAATCTAGGTGGAGTGAGCATTTTTGTTTAGTGATTAGCATGAGTCTTTACTTTTTCTTTTCGTATTTCAACTTGTTTATTGAGACCTTGATATTTAGAGGCATATTTATTTACTTGAGATTTTTCTCTCCCTTTAACATATTATTTTCGACAGACCTACAATATTCTAGGTAAGCTCCCTTCTATTCTTCATTCTCATCCAGTCTATGAAACATACATTTTCTGCATCCTTCCTTTGGGAGGCTGTAGGAGACTGGCCCAACCTAAGAGAGCCATTTTCCTTCTTCTGTTGCCATTAGCATTATCACTATAGGTACTGTGAAGAAGGTTGCAGTTGCCTGTTTCCTAAGATCCAAGGACTCAAAATATATTTTACTAATATTATTTTTACTTCAAACTCTAATAATTATGGAAGACTTGTAAAATATTAACTTGTATAACACAATTATATTTATGTATGCATGATGCAAAAATAATTTGATTATGCATGTGACTATTACAAGTAATCAACTAATTATTTCATTTAATATTTATACCTGCATGATCGTAGGATCAAGGTCATGTTTTCCTAATAGATCATGGACACAGCTATACAGCTATCCACAGCTTTTTGCCATGTGTTTCCCAAAGTAAATAATGTATGTGGTTACTTTCTTTCTGACTATGCAGTGCTAGCCTGACTTTCTTTTCTTCATAAATATATATGCATATATATATATGAGTTCCCTCTGTCTCCATCTTGATAATAGTCAGGTACTACCACAATAACCTCAATATAATTATGTTTACAAAGACTTCTGGGCATGATAACATTCACAGATTTCAGTATTTAAGATGTGAACAAGTACTGTGGATCATTTTCATCCTATCATAGATTAGTTTGGAGAAAAAAACCTAAGATCCAGGTCTTTGGCACCAAAACAACTTTGATTTCAACCTATTGGGAACTGAGGAGAGAACTTCTTGTCTTGATCAGACATCTGATCTTTATAAATGTATATGTATATTACAAAGCTTGAACTTGAGCTGCTATCTGTTTTCAGGCTTCCCATCTTCCTGGGATCACAAGCATGTAACAGCAGTTCCAATTTCCCTTCCTTAGAGATGATTTTTTGGGAACGTTTCTGCTTTGGCTGGCCTCAGGCTTCCCTATCTCAGCTTCTTGTGTACTTAGAAGTGACAGGTATAGGTAAGTGTGCCCAAGAATGGGTTGAGAAGGGGTTTCTTAAACTTTAATGCTAAAGGAGCTATGGCTAAAGGTGTAAACCAATGGCTCTTACCTTCTATAAGTTGTCATATTTGTGGTTGTTATACAGAAAAAATACTAAAACAGGATTTTTCTAAGATGTTTAAGCTTGCAAGATCCTCTTCTTCTCTAAAACCATCAAAATATTACTCAAATCAAGAAAACCTTTGTCATGTTGTTCTAAATGAGTTTTTAGACATCCCTCTCCTAAATACCTTATATCTAATATTTACTAAACATGATACATTTTCCCTCATAGTTCTAATCTCTACCATTCACTTCATGACTCATCATACATCATTTGCATTGTTATGACTCTAATAGCTTGTTAATTTTCACATCAGTTTGTAATGATAACCTGAATTGAATCTAATGTCTCAATAATACTGACCAGATTGTTGAAAGGGATGACACAGATCAAGATGTGTTTTAGTCATATACTGCTTTATGTAATGACACCTCCTTTGTACAACTACTTAAAGATCATAATTTTAAAAAAGAATGCTGACCAGATAAATATGGAAATATCAAACCTAAAAATTGAAGTTATTAACTGAATCTTATTAGCTCAACAAAATTCAGAAAAGGAAACCTGAGATGATTATCATGATAGATATAATTGGCATATATTTGTAAAAAAAACAGTACTTAGTTATTTTCAAAATTAAAAAAAGCTATTAGTAATAGTAGTAGTAGTACTTATTTTGCCATATTGAGACTGAAACTAGGACCTTATGCATGTCACAAATGATTAATTGGTCACCATAGATCAGGACTTTTTGCATGTTATTGATCTACTGCTATGTTCCATTCCTACTGTTTGACATTTCAGACAGGGTCTTACAATGTAGTTCAGTCTTGAGATCTTCTTGCCTCACTTGGTATGTGTGCCCTGGCATTATAGGCATGCTGGCTCATTACTGAAATAGAAGATTGTATGGAAAACTAAGAGGGACCTTGAGGCTACCAGTGAATACTGCACCATTTCCCATCATCGTAATTCCTTCAAGTGAATTTCATTGCTTACCTAAGTCACAAATAACCTCACCTAAAACCTTGATCTACTGCCCACTAGCTGAAATAGTCATCTTGGCTTTGAATTTCCAATTATCCATGGTCATCATAAATATTTATTTATGAAAGACCATGTCATTGTTTCATCCCTTTGTTCATCTGAAATCCACTGCCTTGCGTGCTTGGAATGTTTGTTTCTCAGTAAATGTCTATGATGTAAAGGAAATGGGTAATAGGCAATGCATGTGGAATGTTGGTGGGTTTCTAGCTGGATTTTACATAATGTTTATAAAATTTCAATCATGTAATTTTATATATTTGTTTCGTTGGGCTTATCATATTATATCACAATGCTTTACTATCTGGCAGCTAGTACACATCTGACTTATGATCAGTACTAGGCTTCCATTAGCCAATAGCTTCAACATCTAGCAGAACATTCAATGTATATCATATTAAATAAGTAATTAAACTCCAGAAATATATATTAAAGGAAAGAAAGAAGATAATAACAAGTTAATAAATAACATATTGAGATTGTAGATGAGTTACTTTGGAAAAATCTGATGCTTAGAAAACTATCAGAGAATAGTTGGATACAGAAATTGAGCTTTTTATATTTGCTTTGTTTGTTTTATTTCCTTTTAAAATGCATGTTTTAGGAGATAACAGAGTCAACTGGAACATAAAAGATTGAAAATAAAATTAAAGAACTTACAACTGAAAAAAAAACAAATACCAAAATATAAAGAGTCACAAATAACGGAAGGGACTACTGCTACCTCCAGGCAAGTCAAAGTTTGAAAAGAAGAAAAAGAAAATAGAGGGACATTTCACCATTTCACTTTTTGGTTGCAGTACTTTTGTTATTTTTACTGTAAAAAAGGAAATGAGACTTACTGCATAGAGAAGAGATTGCTGGTAGGAGTTTTTTTTTAAAGACGCATGTTTGGGGAGGATTTGAAATAGTCTTCTTGGACAAAATGAAATTTAAGAAAATTGATGATTAAGAAAAAATGTTCAAGTACTATCTTGGTATTATAAGAAACAATGCGCTGTGTTTTGTATGCAAAACCCTAGCCTTAATCCTTCTGTTGGATAATCATTTCAATTTATGTTAGTCAAATGAAGCATAATAAATTATAGTTTCTTCATGTTGTAATTTAAGATAAAAACAGAACATTTCCAATATTTTCATAAAATTTACAAAGTGGTGATTACATATTCTTAAATATTGAAATAGAAATAGCACAAAATGTACCTTGATTTTACCTCATCTATTATTGTTTTGGTGAAAGCAAAATGTCTACTCTATATCACATACACAACCACTCATAAATTTTATTTCAAACTATATGCTACAAAGTATTTAAAAGTTTCATGCTAATTAAAATATTTTTAGTTATATGTTAAATAGAAGAGAAACATATTTTTAAAAGTATAAAAGGAGATTGCTTTTTATTGCGTAGAGATTGTATTTTTTTCCCATTACAGATGACTAAATGCATTATTACTTAAGCTCCATTGCGTTCTCCCAATCCAGCTTTGCAAAGGAGGTTTGGAATGAACATGATATTATTAAGTCAAAGGATTGAAGAAAGAAGATTACCGGAGGGTGAGGCTTCAAACTCAAAGGCTGATATATGAACTATAAACAAGCTGTACCAGTGGGAGTTCCTGTTTTGTCTCATCCAACTGAATCCAGATATATAAAAAGTAAAATAACATAAACCAAATAAAAATAAAAAACAATTGAAGATTTATGTATTGGTTTCATTGTAAATAATTTTAGAATGTACAAAGAAGCTGATCTAGATTATATTATTTTGTGTGGATACAATCACATTTCAACAAATTATTCTACCTTATGTCTTATTTCTGAGGCTTTAACTCCAGTGAGTGTTTTTATGCCTACTCTACAGTGTTAATTATTTCTCTCACAAAGAGTGGCACCTTTATCAAGTACACTGCAGCGGACTCAGTGCTATAGATTCTTCATTAAAACTGTTAAATGAAATTGCCAATACTTGCTTCATTGACAAGGGTTGTAAAATCTGTTATTTTTTTCGCTTCTGTGAAGTTTCTCATTGTAAAACATCAACATCTGCTCACAATCAAAAAATATATATGTATGCATTGAGGGTTTGAATAATGTTGCATCATTTCTAGTCAAGCAATAATATCCAAGAAGTTCTATAAATTCTGGAACAATAGGATTTAACAAACATGTCAGAGGACTGACATTTAGGCAACTCAAAACATCTTGTTAGGAAATGCACTCATTACCTAATCATGCAACTGTAATCCCCCTGTACAGTATTTTTACAATAAAAAAATATATTATGAAAAAAAATCTTGTGATTCTGAGGTGTTTCAAGACTGTGGAACTAAATACAAGCCAGCAAGTGGCCAATATTCAGGTGACAGCACATAGGTGATAATTACACATAAAGATGCCAGATTCAAGAAATGTTGCAATGACAAACTGTCTTTTTCAATAAATATTTATGTACTAAATGCTATAAGAGAAATCAGTAGCCTATTAACTATTTCAACAAATACTTCTGTCTTTGTGCTGTTTGAGGGAAATAATGCATTCTATTCATAAACTGAGAGGTTAAATTGAAGCCTTTGTACAACTTTGTAACGATAACAAAAGAACAAATAAAAAATATTCATCCCCTGCTTTCATTCTATTTGATGTTGGTATAATTTGTGGAGGGGAAGGGAAAAAAACAAATTGTTTAAATAGGGATACAGGTGGACCCATTGCAACAATGAGATGTACAAGTCATTATGTCGAAAACCGAACTTGATAAGAAATGTACTCATTACCTTTCCCATATAATTGTTACCCATCTGTATGGTATTTTCACAATAAAAAAAAGATACATATGATCTCAGAAAAAAAGAAAGGAAGTAAGACCTACAACTTACAGTAATACAATAAAGAATGGGGAAAATACTACACTATATTGACACAGGCAGTAAATTAATAAATGGGATTCCAATAGCTCAGAAAATAAGAACAAGAGAAGACAGATGAGATTGTATCGAGATAAAAACATATGGCAAAGCAAAGGCCATAGACAGAAGACTGTAGAGATAGGTTGCCGGTAGAATGGGGGAAACTTACCTGCCAACTACATTTGAGAAGGGATTAGTAACTATGATATACAGGGAGCGCCAAGAGAAGATGTTTTAAAATGCAGGCGCCAGTGGCTCATGCCTGTGACTCTAGCTACTCAGGAGGCTGAGATCTGAGGATGGAAGTTCGGAGACAGCCAGGACAGGAAAGTCCATGAGACTCTTACCTTCAATTAAGCCCCAGAAAACTGGAAGTGGTGCCCCAGCTCAACTGGTAGAGCACCAGCCTTGTGCTGAAGAGCTCAGGGACACCTCCAGGCCCAGAGTTCAAGACCCATGATCTACAAGACAAAAAAAAAAGCATGTTTTAATTTGTGGTACTGTTTGAAAGCATTAGAGAAACGGGAGGAATAGAGAAATCAGAGGTTTAACAATACTTATGTGTACATTTGAAAATAAAAGTGAAGTCCTTTGTAATTGTTTTAAGAAAGAGAAGGTATGTGGAAAGCTGACAGAGGGGGTGAGTCTGCTTAAGGTACATTGCATGATTGTTATGTTTATATGGAAATATTAAAATGTAAACCTCTACACAGATAATTGATGCTAACAAAAATGTAAAAAAAGAGAAGAAAATATACAAATAGAAAGTTGTGACACATTTTCAAAGTTTATTTATAGCTGCCAGATGAAAATAAACAGGACCAGAAAAAAATGTTTATACTGAAATAATTTACACTCCTACCAACAGTACAGTAGGGTTCTTTTTTGACCACATGCCCTACAACATGAGTCGTTATTAGATTTCTTGATAATGGCCATACTAACTGGGGTGAGGTGGAATCTCAATATTGTTATGATTTGTGTATCGCTTTTGGCTAGAGATGTTGAGCATTTCTTCCTGTGTCTATTGGCCATTCTTATTTCCTATTCAGAGAAGTAAGGCTTTAGCTTACTTATTAATGGGGTGGTTGTTTTTTGTTTTATGAGGATTTGCTTTTGGATAATTTAATTTTCGAGTTCTAAGTATATTTTAGATATGAGGCCCTTGACTGTTGTATAGCTAAAGAAGAACTTCAGAAGACTACACATAGAGCTCCCCAATGACCCAGCAATCCTACTTTTGGGCATTTACCCAAATGATCACAAAGAAGACCATACTAAAGCTACAAGCACAACTATGTTTATCAAAGCATTATTCACGATAGCTAATAATGGAACCAACCCAGATGCCCTCAGTAGATGAATGGATTGAGAAAATGTGATATAGATAGATACAGAGAGAGAGAGATTTTATGCTTCCATCAGAAAAAATGACACCACCCCATTTGTGAAGAAATTGAAAGACTTGGAAAAAATCATATTAAGTGAAGTAAGCCAGACCCAAAGAAATATAGATACTATATTTATACACAATAATTAGTATAGGTTTTTCAGATGAGCAGAAAAGCTCAAAAGCTATGTACATATGACCATATAAATGATGCTCATTGAAATGAACCCCAAGATATGGACATAAGAGGTATTTCTTTGAAGCTGTATTTTTTAATGTACTATGTGACTTTTTTTGTTTCTTTTGTATATTGTACAGTATATCCCCTGTTGTCACTGTACTTGATTTTGGTACCCTGCATCATGTATATATGTTTTTCTAATTTGGGCAGAGGAAGGGGAATAACAAAATTCCAAAACAAAGACACAGGATGACCCATTGCAACAATGAACCCACAAGACAGTATATTGAAAATTAAGTTTACAACTTGGTGGGGGGGAGGTGGTGAAGAGAGTGGAAGAACAGCAAAGGAGTGGGTAACAATCTTCAACAAGAAATGTACTCATGCCAGGTGCTGGAGCTTATGGCTTTAATCCTAGCTCCTAAGGAGGCTGAGACCTGAGGACGAGGGTTCAAAGCCAGTCCAGGCAGGAAACTCTGTGAGACTCTTACCTCCAATAAACCACTCAGAAAACCAGAAGTGGCACTGTGGCTAAAGTGGTAGAACGCTAGCTTTGATCTGAAGAGCGCAGGGACAGCGCCCATGCCCAGAGTTCAAGCCCCATGACCCACAAAAGAAAAAAAAAAAAAAAGAAATGTACTCATTACCTTACTCATGTAACTTATTCATAAGCCCTTCTGTACAGCATCTTTACAATAAAATGAAATTAAAAAATAAAGATTCAAAAAAGTTTATATTAAAGAACCTTGAAAGAAAATGGAGTCATATCAGAAGTCATGTGAATTGCCTAATATATAAGTGTCTTTTGGGTGGTAGAAGCAGAGGTTTTGCACATGACTACGGAACTATAGAAGAACAAGGGTTAAAATATACTTGTTCACAGAGTACAGCCTAACGAAAGAGTGTCTAGTGATTAAGATGTATAGCTAGCCTTCTGTTACAAGTAGATGAAGCAGTGGATTTAACTGAGAATATTCTTTCCTTTCTGTTTTTCACCTTATTTTCATATATATGTCTTGTTAATAGAATATCAAAGTTGAGGAAAGAAAAGTCACTTTATCTGGTATCTGGTTAAAACATCCATGATGAAAACTGTTTGAGGGAATTTCAATAGGACAATCCTGTAAGATTGTAAATATCCAGAGATACTCTACTTTTCTTATCCTAGAAGAAAGAGATCTACATGTGCACAATTCAAATTTAATAGGGCTGGAAAAAGTTGTGTATTTTTAGGTCAGATCACTATGCCTAGAAACAGTTTAATGTCTTTAATTAACATTCTTTTATTTAATGACCCCTTGATTTGTGTCCTGCTATGTCCAGTGTACATACTTCGTAGGTAGGTTTTCAGCCTTGTATTTTTAGAAAACTACATCTTAATTAACTTAATTACTGTTCAATTCACATAGAAATGTGAAAGAATTATTAATTAGTGTCATTTACTGAGACAGAATGAATGAAGAAGCACAAAATTGGAATTAAGGAACTGGAATTTAATTTAAACTAAATGTGTAATCAAGTGTTTAATCGTAGTTGGACATGCTTAGGGCCTCTAGATTTAGTTGTAGGGCACAATAGTATAGTAGTTAAGAACAAGGTGTTTCTAGGTAGAATGTGTGTTTATGTTATCTCCATAATGAATTTGGGAAAAAATAGTCTTTTTTGAGCTTCAGAGTTTCTATATGGATAGCTGGAACTAAAATAATAATACTTAACTAATAGTGTTTGAGGGAGTGGTCTATATATGATAAATAAGGACCGACTAGAGTATTTCATAGAGTATATCATGAGAGACAATTAAATTTTCCAAATAAATCATTCCAGAAAGTACTTGTCCACGAGCAGCTACTTACTGTTTACTATTTTTACAAGTGTGATAAAAATAGAAGAGTCTCAGATAACTCTATATTAGAAAGTTTTTCTGGCTATCAGTGCACTGTAAGATAAGTATAGGTTTCATGACATTCACAAAAGGCTGTGAATTTGTTACTAATTTAGGAGTCCGGATACTCCAATATGGTGATACAGAATTATTTTGTTATACTATGGATTCTGAGTATTGGAGGATTTTTTGTGTCATTGTTTATTTTTGTTTTTGTTTACATCATCTGTTCCTCAAGGCCTGGGCCTTAACAAGTTACAGCTGAATAATAGGGGTTGATGCGAGGGAGGCTTTGATTAGTATCAAAGGCTTCTCTGCTTATTGTTGTCATACAACACAGATTCCTGATTTTAGCTTATACACTTAGTGCTTCATGCAGTACCATTTTAAAATTAAGTTTAAAGTTCCTGCACAGCAGGGACTCAGAAAACACATCATAGCTAGAATGACTGGAAGAATGAGAGGGGAAGAATGTAAAAGCTGTTGAACCTACTTCCAACATGTCTCTGTCACTTGCTTCTCTGCAACTTGGCATATCTACAGTCTTGTTCCTCATAAAGCTTTGGCTCTCACTAGATTGCAATGGCCTTGGTAGGATAGCTAGGGTTTTTGTTGTTGTTGTTTGTTTGCTCTTTGTGTTTGTTTTTCCCTCAAGAGGTTAAAAATAAGTAATTTAAAATATATTATTATCTTACAGGGTCTTTTTACAACAAGAATTACTAAGTCATGATAAATATTAAGCACTGTCTTGATCAGATCACAAATATTAACAAACAGACAATGAATAGGTGTTCTGCACAAGGTTTTTTTTTGGGGGGGTATTTTTTGAGGGCCCACATTTGAGAGAATTGAGAGAGTGAAGTGGAGTTGGCTGTTCTATTGTGTCCTTTCTTCTGTTAAAGTTCAGAATCCTGGATATGGCTATTCTGTCTCTACCTTTGAATGGGAAGAAGATGAAGAATTTTAGTCATTAATTTAAAACTACTGTGGATTTGCAACAAAATATTCAGAGCCATTTTTATCTTTTATCTTTTAAAGTTTGAAGTTAACTTTTAAATATGTCTATCTATAAACCATTTTAATTTATACCTGGATTTTCTTTAAGCTCATTAACATGTTGAAAAACAAATATATTAGTATTACCATAACTTAGCTTACCATATTAATTTATCTTTGTGTTTAAAAATGTCAAACACTATAATTTTGTTAGGAACTTAAATTCAATGGTTCTTTATATTTCTGTAGTTATTTTATTCCATCATCAAGTACTTTCAATTTTTTTCTCAAGGTCTTTCACAAATGCTGATTCGTTTTCTTTCTTATTTAAGACTATTAAGCATTTGTGACAGATATTTTAAATTAGCCTGCCTGTGCAGCTGGGCTTTACACCCCCCTTTAACTGAATCTCTATTATGCACAGTTATTATTAAATAAAGCAAGATAAATATAAAGTATGGTTTAATAATCAGAGTTATGATGCTTCAAAAGTTTGAAGAATATTAGAATTTCCTTTTTGTTGAGGTATTTTTATTTGGCAACTTCAAATCTAATCTTATGAGATTTATTATTATTATTATTATAGGATGAGAAGTATTATGTTAATGATCATTTGGGAATGGATACAGACATAGAACTAGAGAAAATACAAGCAAGAGCTTCATGTATTGTAGACTCGAATTACTTTGTTGATGTTCTAAGACTACATTGATGCTGTATTTGATAATGGACAAAATTAGAGCTATTTATTTATGCGGAATAGCTTACTTCTACTGGAGGATACATTTGGCCATGCTTCCTGTTCAGTATCTTCTTTTGCTTATTTTTTTCCTCTCTTTTCTTTCATTCTTTTCTGTTCTTTATAGAATCTTTGTTGTGAGACCTTTCTTTTAAATTAAAAAGTGAAGACACATATAATTTTAATATGTATTTTTATTGTAAAGATACTGTACAGAGGGTTACAGTTACATGAGCAAGGTAATGACTCCTTTTGATACTGAGAAATAAGATTAAGACAATTAGTGACTTGCCCTGATAAACTTTAATTTTACCCCCTATAGTGATGATTTTTTTTTTTTTTTTTGGAAATTTTGACCATGTTTTTATTGGTTGCTTGCTACCTTTTCATTATGTTTTGGAGTTTGTTTTTTTTTTTTTTTAATTTTATTTTATTTTATTTGAGAACATACTGTACAGAGGGGTTACAATTACATGGGCAGGATAATGCATACATTTCTTACCAAGCATTGCAGCCTCCTCCTTTGTTTACCCTTCACCTCCCTTCCTAGCCTCCCCCCTCCCTCCCACCCAATCATACCCCCCCCCCCCACCGACATTGTAAAGCTGGTTTTGACATGACATTTTGTACTTCTCATTGTTGCAACAGGTCCACCTGAATCCTTAGTTTTCTGTCCTATCCTTCTATATGCTCTGAAAAAAAAAAATAAAGATAGAAGTACATAACACCATGTATGCAAACAACAGATAAAGATCTAAAGTTGCCTAATACCTCATATCCTGGCATAGTCCAACATGTCTGTGAAACTAAGTTGGTGAAAAAGTTCAGTAAGCAAATAATAGATGGTTGGACTAATACTGACAGAAGAGCTTTTCTAAATCGAGCAGAGTCATTAGGAGAGAATATACAGTTAGAATGGCCAAAGTTTTCACATATCAAAAGAAGACTGAGAAAAGAAGATGAAAAAATTCAGATTTTATATAGATGCTAATCTATTTAAAACTTTACTGAAGTAAAGCCAGACATCATTAGTAATATCTTTAGAACTTTTTTTTTTCTTTCTGTCGGTTGTGGGGCTGGGCGCTGTCCCTGAACTTTTCAGCTAGTGCTCTACCAATTAAGGCACAGCGCCACTTCCGGTTTGCTGGTGGTTTATTGGAGATAAGTGTCTCTCGGACTCTCCTGACCAGGCTGGCTTTGAACTACGATCCTCAGATCTCAGCCTCCTGAGTGGCTAGGAGTACAGGCGTGAGCCACCGGCGCCCAGCATCTTTAGAATTTTCTGAGGTATAATTAATTACCAAACCATGATTAAGCTTCTACTTATATAATACCCAAAGAGTATGATATGAAACATTTGGTGTATATTTTATTTTGTTAAAAATAAGATTTTCTTTTGAGGCACTGATGATGATTTAGAAAGGTATCTTGATCACTTAGTTTTGCTAATGTCTGTAATAATTCTCCACTATACAGTACCTATTTTTCCCTCCATGATGATAAATATCTCAGGGGAAATATAGGAATGATAAAAACGATTTACCCATTAGTTTACAGAGTAAATGAAATGAGTCAATTTTCCTATAATTCTAAACATAGCACAAAATAAAACATTCTTGCATTTTTATAAATCACTCATTGGTTGTTCCTTCTGTTTTCTTCTTTGAAAATAAAACTAGTTCAATACTCATACCTGGATATATCTACTGTCTGGTAATCTGCTAACAATATTCCTTTGTTCAAAATTACTTTTTATACTATATTTTAAAATAATGTTTCCTAATATGTAGTTATTTTGAAGTAGTTATATTTTTATTTTTAAGGATGAAATGCATCATTATTGCCTGACACAAGTTATAATAAGGAAAAATATCTAAAGGTCATTACAATGTTAAACCAGATATTTAATTTGTATCTTTCCATGGAAGAACATTTAGGGATACTGTAATTACCAGTTTGGGTGCTATTTACTTATGTATTCAGAGATGATCATATCTGATTATGTATAGTCTGGGATACCTTACTTAGCTTAAAATATTTACTTGCTTCATTACTGGTGGACCCATTGCAACAATGAGAAGTACAAGTTGTCATGTTGAAAACGAACTTTACAACTTTGGTGGGGGCCGGGCAGGGGGAGACTGGGAAGGGATGTGAAGGGGAAACAAAGGAGGAGGCTGCAATGCTTGGTAAGAAATGTACTTATTATCTTGCCCATGTAATTGTAACCCCTCTGTACAGTATTTTCACAATAAAAAAAAAAAGAAAAAAAATGAAACTATCCTTATCTGGGTGTCAACAGGCTCAAACATATAATCCTAGCTCTTCTGAAATCTGATGGTTATGATTTGGAGCCAGATTAGGTAGATGAATCAGTGCAACTCAGATCTCCTTTTAGCCAGAATAAAAAAGAAAAAAAAAAAAAAAACTTCAACTTAAGGTGTGGCTAACATGGCAGAGAAGAAAAATCCATTCTCAGGAAGATCATGAGAAAGTGGAGAAAGTGTGACGCCCTGAATTCAAGCCCCAGTAATGTCAAAACAAAATAAATATCAGTGATGCCAATACTATTTAAAAAAAATACTGAAAATTTAGATTATTGGCTATCAACTTATAATTGATTTATACATATTAGATCGAGGTAATATTTTCCTAGGTAATATGTAGCTACGTATTTTTAATTAACACTTTACATCTCTTAAAATTAATATTATTTTGGTTAGTTTATTAGTCAATATATTATTTCAGTCAATTTAAATCATATAAGGCAACAGAGTTTTAAGATCATTAATTAATGAACACATAGTCTTTTCTAAAGATTTTAAGACTTTTCTAAAGACTGTGCTGTCAACACAACAAAGGAAGTTCAACACTGTGTGTGCTATTCAATGACAAAATCTAAGAATAAATCATTATTTATTGTTTATTTGATGAGTTCTCAAATGTAAAATTCTTTTTGCAGATAGTACCTTTTCCATTTGTCTTCATTCCTTTAGACTTTAGAGAAATAATTACAGAATGCATTTAAAGAACTTTCATCAAGCTGCTTTTGAGAATAAAAATAAAAACCAATTCAAACCTTCTCAAAATCGACTTTCTTCCAATTGCTTCTATAATTCCATGCCTCTTCATTTTGTGCTGATTTTCCCTTTTCAGAGAGTTCCTTTAGGCTACCTTTCAGCCTGCTTTATGGATCACTGATTCTTCTGATTGTTTTCCTCACCAAGGTCGTTAGTTGGCCCCTTCTATCCCAGCCTCCAATTTTCCTGTACACCTTTGTCTGTTTTACAATATGTAATCATAATAACTGTGCATTTCCTGAAATTTTTCAACTACAGATCCTTGTTAGTCAGGGTCCAGTGATTTTTATATTGTTTCCAGTATTATTCATTATGTCTCCTCTCTCTTTATTCAAAGGAGCTAATATTTATTGAATGACTACTATGTTTCAGGAACAAGAAATATGTTTTCTTTTTCTGCACATTTCCTCTAGCAATCCTGTTCTCCCATTCATATATATATATATATATATATATATAAATGGGAAAATGTATTATGATCTTTGTCCAAAGTTACCAGTTAAATCACCAGGAATGGGAGTTGAGCAGAACTCAGTTGGCATTCTATCTACTAGCCCCATGATTCCTTGGCTAAATTTGCTGTGCTGCTTTTTCCATATAACTGGATCAGTGTCACATCATTTATTTATTTATTTTTTACTAAACATATTAAAAAATGTACTCAGCTACAAAAGTTTAAAATATAAGGAACTTAGATAATTCTTTAAAAATGTCATTGAATTCACATATATGTGTAGAAAAAATTGTTAAAGTATCTAATAAATAAAAGAAACAGCAAATATGTAATGTTCTGAATACATGATCAATTTAAAATAACTTGTGATGGTTTGTGGTCCTGGAGATCAAATCAAAGGGTAAATGCCTTGCTTGTGGATATCAGGCTCTTTACCATTGGGTCAAATTTCATTCCTATTGGATTTTAAAGTATGTTTTTTGAATCTTCAAGTCTCCCCTTATAAACTCATTGACTAATAGTTTATCATGGATGTTATCTACTGTGCCAGCAAATCAAATGTAGAATGGTTATATGCTGAAACAGGGTCACAGAAGAATGTTAAGTTCCTTTGAATAGTTTTATGTCATGTATTGAAAATAATAAACAATGCAGGAGAAATCTCCTAGTATAGGAGATATCGGGTCAGATAGATAAGGAATGAGCAAGGTAAGTTGGATTAGAGACAATTTTCTATATTTTAGTCATCATGGGAAAACTCACAATGATGAGCAAAACCATAAAAACTTAAGTGCTGAGTATGGGGAACTTGGTTAGTAAGAATCAGGTCATGAAGAACTTCATTTTCTTTCAATCATAAAAAAAATTAACCTAACTCTTAGCAAGGAATAACACAATAAGATTGCATCTGTAACAATGTGTCTAATAAGATATTTGAAAATTGTTTTATGAAAATTACTAGTGCATTATCACATGGCTTTGAATTTAATATGCTTAGCAATATAATTTAGGATTCAAAATATTTTGTGTGCATATTAAACTAGATCAGGGCCCTGCTTTCTTCTCCTATCTACTCAAAATTTTGTTTCATTATTATTTGATCCGTATTTGATTTTCTTCTTAGCAAAGCTGAGCTTATACTCTAAAAAGAAGCATATTTTAGATGTTTTTCTTTTGAAAATTGCTATTTTAATTGAACTTTTAATTTGCTTAGATTTAAATGAGAGCTTAATGGAATTTTAATATTGTTGAAAACTTACAAAAATAATGAGAAAGACAACAAATTCTGGTAGGGTCTATCACCAATGATAAGAAAGTTAGGATATGAGTGTGTTGTGCATGTTTCTTCATGGAGAAACATTGTACCTATATAACAAGAAAATGGATAAAATTTGTTTTCTATGAAGTAATACATACCAAAGTTTCTAGGAATTGTCACTAGTTTTAGCTTAACATCATGTAATTTGCCTGATTAATTACTTTTCCAGGTTGTGACTAGCTCTGGTGATCCCATACTCCTTTTCATAACAACCATCTATCTATACTGTAAATTTTATATTACTGTTAGACAGATGAAGAACATGCCAAATACTCTCATGTAAAGCCCATTAAGCTTGGAATCATGAATATAGAATTTAAAAAAATACATTCCTTTCAATTTTAGATGACTTATCCTAAATTCCTTTACTGTTACTGGAGAATCTTTTGATTAATAAAGCTATTCAGCCTTAACCTCTCATTCTCAAAATAAATATCACTGCAAATTAAAGGTCAGGTATGTTTCAGTTTCTTATATCACTGATTAATATTTTGGACAGATAATTTGAGGATTTGGGGCTTTGTATAGAAAGTAAAATGATAATGTCTGTACTCTAGGTCAGGGTTTTGAAGAATATGAACTAATCGTTCAAGCAGGAGCATGAGAATCATTTGGAAAAAAAGGTCAATGTCAGTTTCTCAAGGAAGGGTCCATAGTTGTCATCTTATCACTCTATTTTCTTGCCCCAGGTTATTCTAAACAACATGGCAAAATAAAAGCAGAGCCAATGATCATATTCTCACATGATGCCATGGATATCTTACAACTAAAAGATCTATGATTCACTAGTCCAATATTTGACATATCGTTCAGAAAATTAGGCTTTTTTTATGATACTTTCAGGAAGAGCATAAAGAGTTTCCTTAGTTTAAGCTTTTATTAATGTTCTTGCAGAACTATCTATGCTCATTCTTTCCTATTTTTTAAATTTTTTGGTTATCCTTCAGTGGTTGTACAAAATAATTTTGATTCAATTGCTCCATCTTAAGTAACTTGTCTTCACCAAACTTTAGTTCCCTCATATTTTTATTTCAGAGCTACTCAGGAGGATGAGATCTGATGATCATGGTTCAAAGCCATCTCTGCCAGGAAACTCCACGAGACTCTTATCTCCAATAAATCACTAGAATTCCTGGAAGTGGTGTTGTGGCTCAAGCGGTAGAGCACTTGCCTTGAGCTGAAGAGCGCAGGGACAGCGCCCAAACCCAGAGTTCAAGCCCCACAACTGACAAAATAAAAAAAATCTATCTATCTATCTATCAAATGTAGAGTAATTCCTGCTCTACCATACATCTGCCCTGTAAATGCAATTTTGAATTTCTATATCATCTGATCTACAACATTGTTGTCATTAAAGATTTTTGTAAGATTAACATTAAAAATATGCATATAAGTGTTTTGTATGCAGTATCACGGACTAGTATTTGTATATTTGACATTTTTCTTTCCAACCCCCTCAATTCCCATGCAGTTATTTTTCTATAATAATGTTTAGTGTGAACAAATACTCTTAGGTAACTTAATGTATCAAATACCAAGAATACAGGGAGAGTTTGAATAAATGTGGCTTTTCAAGCATGATATGTATTTATTAAGTTTTACAAATGCCCTGGCCATTTCTAAAACTCACACTATACATGCGTTTAAGAATTTCTTTTCTTTTGCACTAACATCAATTCCCATGAAAAATACAAATCCTTTCATTGGCATTTTCTCATAAGACTTAATTTCTCTTTTTGAAAATTAGCAGATTAGCTGTTTTCTGCCCCAATAAAGAGGCACACACACACACACACAGACACACACACACATACATATATATACACACACATTTAAAAAAAAACAGAAAGGAAGCATGACTTTGTTTTTATACTACCATCTGTTACATTTCACATTCTAAGTTGTGGTGAGTGAAGCCAACTGTATATTGCTGAAAAGAGCATTGTGATTCCACACTATTTGGTAAACTTCACCCAATTCACTGATTTCCTTCAATAAATAAGCAGAGAAGGATAAATTATGCACATGATTGTATCTGATATACAACTTTACCATTAACTTAGATGTCATTAAATGAAAAGCAAAAATTAGAGAATATCATTCTCTTGTTCCAGACAATTCTGTTCATAAGGATGTGAGATTTATTTTATCATGATTTCTATAAAAATGACTCTTTTGAATAGGAAGACTATGTTTTATTCTATCCTGATATTTTGACATAAGAATTTAATTATGATGACTGAGAAACTATCTTTTCTAGATTTACATACCAAATTAAAAGAATAATTATCAATATTAAATGAAAATACAAACTCTTTCACTTATCTAGTGTGAGGTTTTGATTTTGAACATATAGATAAACACACAGAACAGAAAAGCAGGTAAGCTACTTCAAATCACCATACTTCTCATATAATTGCTTAGATAGAAATGACAGCATTTGTGAATCTATTGTGAGCAATGTTGGATGTGCTATAAACAAACCAGGTTCTTTGTCCTTGAGAGTTACACTGTTTATTTGTAGAGCAGAATGCCTATGGAGAAAACAGACTTATCTAATTAAATACAATTCAATAGACCAAGAGAATGCTTCTCAAAAAGCCTGAGTTATATTCCAGAAAATATTCAGCAGTAACACAATGGATTGAAATTTACTTTGGTCTTTTTCTCACTTTTTTTTTTTTTCATAGTGAATTCAGACATACTGAAAAACTAACTCTTTGAACCATACCCCATTCTTTTCCTTCACTGTACTCTGAAAGTAGCAGAGAAATAAAAAGAAGAATGTGTCATGTCATGTCCTAGCTCTGGAACTTATTTGCAATTATCCTGAAGATATCAGCTAACTTCATGGTCCTTACACTCCTCAGAATTGAAAGGAAATAATAAGGTCCACCCACTCTCTCACAAAAGAAAATGCAAAATCATCACATTAGGTATTTCAAATCCATATTCTCTAAGCTTTCATGATCATGTGAATACAGTTATAATATCTAAACATTTCATTATTTTCATAAGTCTTTGAAAAATTATCCATATAAAAACAATGCACAATCATAATAAAAAAATATCACATTTCATTAAAAACTGTGCAAAGAAATGAGATAGCAGGTACAGAAAGGATAGACAATCTCTAATTCCTTCCTACATATAGTGTGTGTATATATATATATCTGAGTAATGGTATACACATATATCACATGTAGATAAAAGAGAAAAAGTCTCTTATCTCAACTTTCTTCCTCTGTCTCTGACACAGAGGCATGCAGACACACACACATGATACTTCTCTCGATATATAGTATAAATATATAAGTACATATGTGTGTATCTATACACATGTTCATACATTTTTATTAACACCACTGTCAATATGGTGCTTTTTAAGGCTTTACCACAAATGAATATTTTGAGCAGGAAGCAGTTTGAGAATGCAAATACAAATGCATAGAGGTTCAGAAATGTCTTTCTAGAATAAAACATCATTCAGAATTAACTTTGTACTATTGCTACTACTACTATGATAGGAATCAATCACTTCAATGCTACCATTTTGAAGATGAGAGATGAAGTTAGTAAATTACACCCCCTGCACATAACATTGTTTCTTCATCAAATCTAAAGTTAAAATAGTTTTTCTACAGCTCCATTTAAGCAAGTCCTGTGCAAGTTAAGTTCTTCCATTGTGGCTGCCACATTTGGTAGGTGTCAGACATCATGTAACAGAACCAAGCCATTTCCTCTGTGTTCTAACTGAACCCACTATTCACAGAATCCCATTTTATTTTATGTCATTACTATGGAAAGCGATCTTGGGGCATGTATGCAGCAATAAGAACTTGGACTAAATTTGCTACTGAGGAATGCTATCATAACAAAAACTTAAAACACAGAGTATTGAGTGTAGGTCAATGTGATAGGAAGAATGTAATAGAATATGAAAAGAAGAGTCTCTTCACAGGTGTCCATAATGAGAACTTTATTGGAATAGAGAAAGAAAATCCCTGTTATTGAAAACTGGACCTGGGATAAAGTACATTTCTGTTATGAGCTTTATTGCATGTAGCATGCATACAACTGTAAAAGAGTAAATAGCTGCAAATGTGTGTCTGTCTGTGTGTAAAGAGGTAAGTAGCTACCTATATGTGCATTTACATGTCTTTACATTTACATACATTACATATATGTAAATGCATATATAAAGGCAGCTACTTACCTCTTCACAGTTCTATGCTTACACATATATACATTGATAGAATATCTCATTCCTTTGGTCTATATATTGAAAATTCAATACAGATATGTGGCAAAGATAAAATTCTTCCATCTTCAAAACAAATTTAGAGACATTATAAAAAGAACCATATATACTGGACTCAGAAATAAAGCTGGTTTTCATTCACAATTTCTCTTTGAATAATATTCCCCATGTAATAGAGAATCTCAAGATAAATGTGGAGTGCTATCATGAAAATATTGTCTAAAGGCAGTGATTTAGCTAAGGATCTTCTTTCCTATAGCCACAAAAAGATTTAAACTTAAGCCTCATAAAATCTTGAGAGATAATGTTCATAAGAACATCTCACAGTCCCTCTCTCATACACAGTACAATATGAAAATATTTTATTATTATTATTCTCAGAACAAGCTTTGAGGAAGCTAAAATAAAAAAAGGTTTAATTTCATGGAGATTTGTGCACATGATTTTCTTAATGGGTTGGATTATAAAAAGATTCATATAAATCTCTTAGGAAATTATAGCAGTAGGTAATTCAGAAACAGAATAAGTTTATGTGAGCAGGAAAAAGGCTGTGAAAATTAATTATCCAGCCAGGTGCCAATGGCTCACGCCTGTAATTTTAGCTACTCAGGAGGCTGAGATCTGAGGATCGACACAGTTCAAATCCAGCCTGAGCAAGAAAGTCCGTGAGACCCTTATTTCCAATTAACCATTAGAAAACCAGAAATAGCACTGTGGCTCAAGTGGTAAAGCGCTAGCCTTGAGCTGAAGAGCTGAGGGACAGCACACAGGCCCTGAGTTCAAGCCCCATGACTGACAAAAAAAAGAGAAAAAATATTTATCCAGCAATATGAAAAGACAAATGACTAAGTAGGAGGAAATAAAAGTCACAAACAGAAAGTAGAGCTGAAGCCTACTCAGTTAACTGCTCATTTGTCTTACTTAATTGTGATTGCCACCATCCTTTTCCTTTTCTATTTCATGTATAGGAGACTGTGTGGCTGTTCAATGACCTTTCTTTCATCTTCTATTGATTGTGAGCAAGGAGATAATTTGTGTCTTTTGTCCATTGATTTCCAATTTGATAGCAATTTTACAGAATCACACACTTTTAGCCAATATATTTTTACCTAATAAGTGGATGAAGAAATCCTAGTTTTTAGCCTATGTCCCAAGAAGACTGGAGTTGTGGAACATCAAGATGGGAAAATTTGTTTCACTTGTACAAGGCACATAAATAATTGGATGCACAATTCAAATGTTTCAAAAAATGGTTGCATGTTTTGGGACATGTTTTCCATTGGGTGGTTGAATGTATTGATTCAGTCTGAATTAGGATAAGTTTATGCCTGCTTTGAGGAACAGAAGACATTATGACTTTCAAGCCTTGGTCATACAATGTCAAATGATTTTCACTTTATTTACTGGGAAACAGAACTGTGTTAGTTCCTAATTATGCAGAAGCTGACTTCTTATACAGACCAGGGTTAGTTCTCTGAACACCAGACATCACTGACCCAAGTCTTTCACTCACCACACTGTAAATGATTTATTAGAAGTGGATTCTCCATCATTAACACTGTCACCCTCAAATTGGCTTCTTTTTCTGTGAGCTCATTAATCTCAGAATAGTCGCTTTCTGAGGCTAATTTCAAAGATTTTTTCTTGTAATATAAATTTCTAAATAACTTACATAGGCCACAAGTAGTCTTAATTTCTGAGTAATTTAAAAAGGTCTATTTATAACTTCTTTCTTAAGTACTAATCAGTTACTTTGCTATATACAGATTAGCTAACATCTGGTGCATAGTTAGCACCACCCTGAAATGTGTTTCCTTGTTGACCTCACTTCAGCTCCTGGTCCAGGTCATGTGAAAAGGAAGACATGTAATTTAAATTACCCTTTTCTAGGAAGTTGTTGTAGTAGAATATTTAGACTGAAACAACTGAGGAATATAAATCAAATATCTGAAAATGTCTATGAAGTATATTTTTAACAATTGAAAATATTTTTTGAAGACATTGTAATGCTATTTCAATAGGTTTCCACTAGTTTGAAATTAAGAAGAAACTAGATCACAGAGAGTTAAAAAAATCATAAAAAGCTACACATTCTTTGAGAACAATTTCCAATGCTAAAGAAAGGTCACTATGGTTTTTATGGCTTAATTGAAGTGAATGTTAGGCATCTTAGTAAACACTCAACTGGTGGTACAAAAAAGATATTTTTTCTTAAGTTTGGACCTCAGAGTAGATAAGATTTTGTGATAGTTAATCAGAAATAAATACCTTCCTATAACATTTTCATCCTTTGTTGTTGTAAGAACTAAGACAGAATCAGAGAAAATACATTGGGTGTTCATATAGGCATAAAGCTCTGACAGGAATTAACAGAGTCAAGTAAATTTCATACAATAAATTTTGAATGAATTTTTACTGGCATAAGCCTTCCAGATGTATATTAACATGTTCTCTGAAAGACATAATCTGTACTCCAGTCTTCAGAGATACCTAATAAATACATTATGTAACGCCTAGCAAAAATATCCAAAATCAGAGAAACAAAAACTTTAAGAAGATGTAAAGCTATAGACACTAAAATATATAAGAGCAGAGAAATGAATAAACTTGTATTCAGAATTACTGAATACAATCTAAACATTTACATTTATTGTGTGAAAAATTAAAATTAAATGTATGTACAGAGCATAATGAATAATAAATTGTGGCATTTAAGAAAAAATGAGTGAAAATAAACTAACAACAAAACTTATATGAGCCAGGCACCAGTGGCTCACGCCTGTAATCCTAACAACTCAGGTGGCTGAGATATGAGGATCATGGTTCAAAGCCAGCCTGGGCAGGAAGCTCCATAGACTCTTATCTCCAATAAACCACTAGAAAACCGGAAGTGGCACTGTGGCTCAAGCACTGGAGTGTTCACCTTGAAGAGCACAGAGACAGTGCCCAACCCCAGAGTTCAAGCCCCACTATCAACCCCCCCAAAAAAACAAAAACAGAAACAAAAACAAAACAAAAAACAAAATACTTATATGCATGGCATGTGTAGTGATATATTTGATGAACTAGGGGGAAAACTTAGTGGTTTCAGGCACTAATCGTCTATATAAAACCTAATTCTTAACTATAACATAAACACAGTAACATGTTTTCAAGAGGAATGGACTCCATGGTTAAAGCTCTTTCACCGTCCCATTAGAAATCTGTAACACTTCTACACTTCACAACACAATTAAGCTCCTGAATTCTGAGTAATCCTCATAGACATAGAAACCCAAGGCCATAAGGAGATTTTTAATATTTTATATATGTTTTGTAGATTTTCTTTATCAACAATTTTCTAGTCAATTGAACAGTGAAATAATATGAAGGATAAAACATTGCAGAAAAATTTCAGAGCGCAAAATGGAATACATATTACTATGTGCCTTTTATTGTATAGAATACTAAGATCAAGATCAGGAAATTAGCAAGTTCATCTGGTTCTGTGGCCAGAATGAGAGAGACATAAATTTATATATATGGTTATATTTTATATATATGTATATTTGGTTATGTTTTATATATATATATATATATATATATATATATATATATATATATATATATATATATATATGATGACGCCAAGTTTATGTCACAGGAGACAAAGTCTCTTTCCAAAGTCATTTTGAAAATGTATGTTTACCAAAGATGTACACATATGTCCAATCCCATGTATTGTATTGTATCACCTTGTCTCTCATGAAGAAATAAACTTTCATTTCCCCAGGTTATTGAATATGAACTAAATCTCAAGGTGATCTTGTAAGCAACATGAAGAACATGTGAGACCTTTCCTGTTCTAGGGAGTTTTGTTTGACCTTAAATAAGCTTGCACTCATTTTGGAATTCTATTAAGATGTTCTGCTTTGGGAGACAGATGTCATCCTGTTTGAAGTAGAGAATTCATGGAGTATTCATGTATAGGCAGTCTGATTCAAGTCTTAGCTGCGTTTTCACCTAACTACCAGCATCTACTAGAATATCAGTGTTCTGTCCTGGTGTCTAACTGTAGCAGCTAGGTAATTTCAATCAATGAGGGACCTAAACTAGAATCTCCTAACTAAGCCCAGAGCACACATAGAAATAATAATAATTTTTAAAAAATGGAACTACAAGAATAGTGCTCCTGGTATTGGAGCACTATTTTAAAAAGTCAGTATGTAGCATCAGTTTTAGGATGGAATTTTGGAAAGATATTTAAAGGAAATAGAGAGTTAAATGTAAAAAGAAATGTAAAAAATGCTAGAAAAAGTATGATTTATACTATAAAATATGAGAAAGTTTTTTAAAAGTGGGCATTTGTTGTGTTTGTGTGTGTGTGTATATATTAAACCAGCAGCTCTAGTTAAGAAGGTAGACAAACGATAGCTTATATTTCACATGTTCTTTTCAATGAGCATTTGTCCTTCCTCTTCCAAGAAACAGATTTTGTTTTTCAACATCCTTCAGTATGAAAAAGCTATGATTGCTTTGACCAATCTAATATGACAAAAATATTGATGGAGTAGTTCAGGAAATAGCCCTTCATTTGTTCAAAACCTTCAGCTTTCTGTTTCTTAAGATTTGTTCTTGGCCTACTTTCTTTCACAACATAGCTCTCATATCTTGAGAGCACTGTCATGTAGGGAGACTATGTGGAGGAGTTCAAGTAAACAGCCTCATCTAACAGTAAGTACAAATTTCTGGGATTGTATTTTCTATAGAACACCTAGCATATCCAAATCAGTTGAGCATTTAAAAGACTCCAGTCTTAAGTTCAAATTATTTGGAACTGCATGAAGAATCAAGCAACTAGCAATGGTTCTGTCAAATTATCCACAGAAATAATACTTCTTTTATATAAACCACAAGAGATATAATTTGTTCTGCAGTTCAGGAGTCTCCCCTTCTGCTACGGAGGACTCAAGGGATAAAGCATCAAGATACACTGATTATAAATATGTTAGAAACAATTGCAAGAAAGAATAAAAACACTTGAATACTTATCTTGGGGCTCATTTCACCTAACATCAACTTATCTGACCTTTTCTGCTTGTCTCAGATATATACTAGTTATTGAAAAAAGCAACAATGAGATATACACGTCATTATGTCAAAAAAACGAACTTTACAACTTTGGGGGGGGGCATGGCGGGGGCGAGAAGGTGGAAGATGGGAAGGGATGGGAATGGGAAACAAAGGAGGAGGCAGCAATGCTTGATAAGAAATGTACTCATTACCTTGCCCATGCAATTGTAACCCCTCTGTATGCTATTTTCATAATAAAAAAATATACACTGATTATAGGAATGTATCAGGACCTACAATCTGATACTGATTTTAAATTGTTTTAGAAAAGTGATCTTTTAATTTCAAGTCTCTCTCTTCTGAGTAGAAATGATTGCTCTAAACAAACACCATCATTCTATTTCAAAAATATTGAATATGATATCTAGTTTTAAAGTTCTAAAATGTAGAGAAAAATTGCCTCCAGGCAATATGTGATTAGGATCTATGGATCCTGGGGCATTGTGACTGGATAGATGAATTTAGATTATAATAGACTGAATAAGCTTTCCAAAAAACAAGAAACAACAAAACAAAACAAAATAACAAACAAACAAAAACACGTCTTCCTGCAACCTCAGAAATAGATTCTAGTGGGAAATAGGGTTTCTGCTACTCAATTTGCTAAGATGAGGTCATAAGGGATTAAAGCACATTAAAAATCTAATTATTAGTGCTCTTGTAAAAAGAGTAGAAAACAAAATGCCAAATGCACAGAAAGGAATGGTAAAAAAGATAAGAGCAGTGATTAGAGGTCAGCTACCAGCTCTGGAATGTCTTCAGTTGACTAAATCAACCGAAAGAACTAAAAAGAAAAAAAAGACTTCCACAAGGAATAGAGTAATTTCTCCATTGCTTCCGACTGAACCTTGTATGGTCCTAATGACCCCTTGATATCATACCTATATGTCACAATTATGTATGAATATATTCACATGATTTTAAGTCATTCAAATGACAGTCATTTGTTTTAAACATATTAAGAATGTAATACAGACCATTATAAGATTTTAAGAAAAATTATATCATGTTATTAGTATTAATTTCAATCTGGAGAAATAGCTAGAGTGCTATTAAGTAATTTATTAGGCTCACAGAATAAGGGTCCTGATAATATGTTTTTATAGTTTAGGAAAAGTTGTAACTATCTTCATGTTTTGTAACAGGAAGAACATTTCCAATAGAGGTTTCTTAGTCAGATGTATCTTAGCCATATATTACACGCATGTTTGTTCCTTCATTTTTCCCAGACAAGTTAACCACTTGATTCTCTGTATTTATGGAGTCTACAGGTAGTTGTTCTGAATTTAGGCTTAGCAGCTAAAAAGGAGATAGCAAGTAAATCTCCTTTTTTAAAAGTAAAATTCATAACTCAAAACCAATATCATTCAATATTTCAAATGTAACTTCTATAAATGAAAACTGTTATAAGCAATTTATATCTGACATATTTTAAGCTACCTATGTTGATTTATTTAGAACATTGCACTCAGGGCTGGGAAGGTGGCTAAGTGGTAGAGTACTTGCCTTGTATTCATGAGGCCCCGGGTTCGATTCCTTAGCACCACATGAGCAGAAAAAAGCTGGAAATGGTTCTGTGGAGCACTAGCCTGAGTTGAAGAATTGTGGGACAGCACCCAGGTCCAGAGTTCAGGCCCCAAGACTGACAAATATATAAAAACATATATATGTGTGTGTGTGTATATATATATATATAAATACATATATATATACATATATTACATTCAAACACTTGTTTACAGTTCAATATACTGTATAATAATTCTTATTATTTGCCGGGCGCTAGTGGCTCACTCCTGTAATCCTAGCTACTCAGGAGGCTGAGATCTGAGGATCGCGGTTCAAAGCCAGCCCGGGCAAGAGAGACCATGAGACTCCTATCTCCAATAAACCACCAGAAAACCAGAAGTGGCGCTGTAACTCAAGTAGTAGAGCGCTCCCCTTGAGCTGAAGATCTGAGGGACAGCACCCAAGCCCAGAGTTCAAGCCCCACGACCAACCAAAAAAAAAAATTCATATTATTTGTCAATATTTGCTAGTATCTAATTATAAACTTATTTTTTCATTCCTCCTTCACTCCATTGCACTCCAGGTCATTTGGTAATGGTTCAGCTTCAAGTCACAGATCTGCAGATTAGCTAAAATTTTCAGGCTTCAGAGATTGTGAGTGTCTAGGATATTTCTTGCACATTTCAGGAACATAAACAAACAATAAGAATCTAGAAATACACACATATTTCATTTCATTTGCTAAAGACTTATGTCATTAGCTAAAATCCATGTTTATTGGAAAGCTATATTATATACCACACACAATAAAAATGATGCAAATTTGTGATTATTTGCATAAATGCCCAGAAGTGGAATTTCTGGGTCCTCAGAAAAGTCTACATTGAAGTCTTTAGCCCACTTATTAATGGGCAGTTGTTTCTTTGAGGATTTGTTTCTGTGGTATTTAATTTTTTTGAGTTCTAAGCATATTTTCGATATGAGGTTCTTTGTCTGTTGTATGGCTAATGAAGATCTGCTCCAGATCCTTGGGTTTCTGTTGATCTTGCTAGAATGGTTACCCTCATTTGCAATAATTAATATACACCTAGGATAAGCATATCAGATGAGTAGGAAAGCTTCACAGCTATATATGACCATAGAAGATGATGGTAAGTGAAATGAACTCCAAGATATGGACACAAGAGTTGTTTTTTTTAATTTATTCTTTAAATGTGCAATGTGTTTTTTTATTTATTGTGAAAATACTGTACAGAGGGGTTACAATTCAATGGGCAAGTTAATGAGTACATTTCTTATCAAGCATTGTTGCTTCCTCCTTTGTTTCCTCTTCCCATCCCTTCCCATCTCCCCCCACCCTTCCACCCCGCCTGCTCTCCTGCCCCCTCTACCACCTGCCCCGCTCCCCACTCCCCCTCCACCTTCCCCCTCCTGGCCAAAGATGTAAAGTTCTTTTTTTGACATAACATCTTGTACATGTCATTGTTGCAATGGGTCCACCTGTATCTCTATTTAAACAGTTTGGTTTTTCCCTTCCTCTCCCAAATTATACCAACATCAAATACAATGAAAACAGGGGTTATACCATGGGGGGGGGGGGGGAACATACAAAGCAACAAAGAAACCATCTTATAAATATGTTAGAAACAATAGCAAGAAAGAAAAAAAACACATTTGAGTATTTGTCTTGGACTTATCCTTCATTTCGCCTAACATCAACTTATCTGATCATTTCTGCTTGTCTCAAACATATGCTAAAATTATATTAAGTCAAGTAAGTCAGGCCCAAAGACACATAGGTCCCATGGTTTCCCTTATTTGTCATTTTGTTTGTTTGTTTGTTCCTTTTGTATGTTCTTCCCTTATGGAATATCCCCTGTTGACACTGTATTTGATTTTGGTACTTTGCATCTTGTATACACATTTATCTAATTTAGGGAGGGGAAGGAGAATAACAAAATGCTAAAACGAGGACAGTGCAAAAATGATACTCAGAAGACACTATGTTGGAAATGAACTTTAAAACTTCCGGGCAGAGGAGAGAGGAATGGGGGAAGCGGGGAAGGGAAAAGATAGTAGGAGAAAAACAAAGGAAGGTGTAGCAATGCTCAACAAGTAAAGTAGTCAATACCTTACTCATATGACTGTAATGCTTTTATTCAGCATCATTACAATAAAATATTTTTAAAAAGAAAAATAGGATTAAAAATGATGCAAGTATGCCTACTACACTATTACTATATGACAATAGAGAATTAGGAATATAATTCAATTGTCCATGGCTAGTTGTCTAAATACCAGTAATTATTAGGAACAACTGAAAAAAATTCACAATGCTATCAATATAGGATCAATTTAGTATTCGCACATTTTTTTTTAAATTTTATTTTATTTTATTTGAGAACATACTGAACAGAGGGGTTACAATTACATGGGCAGGATAATGCATACATTTCTTACCAAGCATTGCAGCCTCCTCCTTTGTTTACCCTTCACCTCCCTTCCCAGCCTCCCCCCTCCCCCCCAGCCAATCCTTCCCCCCCCTCCCCCCCCACACCGACATTGTAAAGCTGGTTTTTGACATGACATTTTGTACTTCTCATTGTTGCAACAGGTCCACCTGAATCCTTAAACGACTTGTTTGTCCCCATCTCCTCCACAAGTTATACTAACATCAAATATAGTGAAAGGGGGGGTTACACTGTGGGGGAGGGACATACAAAGCAACAAAGAGATAATCTTATGAATGTGTTAGAAACACATGCATGAAAGAAAAAAACATTAAAATACATATTTAGGGGTTCATTTTCCTGACATCACATTATCTGACCTTTTCCGCTTGACTCATACATATACTAGATATTGCAAATAAGGGAAACCATGGGACCTATGTTTCTTTGGGCCTGGCTTACTTCACTTAATATAGTTTTTTCCAAGCCTTTCCATTTCCTAACAAATGGGACAATGTCATTCTTTCTGATGGAGGCATAGAATTCCATTGTGTATATATACCACATTTTCTTGATCCATTCATCTACTGAGGGGCATCTGGGTTGGTTCCATATCTTAGCTATGGTAAATAAGGCTGCAATAAACATAGTTGTGCTGGTAGCTTTAGAGTGGTCTTGTTTGTAAACATTTGGGTAAATGCCCAAAAGTGGGATTGCTGGGTCATAGGGGAGCTCTATGTGAAGTCTTTTGAGGAACCTCCATACTGCTTTCCAAAGTGGTTGAACAAGTTTACATTCCCACCAACAATGAAGTAAGGTTCCTTTCTGTCCACATCCCCTCCAGCATCTGTTGTTGTTAGAGTTCTTGATTTTTGCCGTTCTAACTGGAGTGAGGTGATATCTCAATGTTGTTTTGATTTGCATTTCTTTTATGGCTAGGGATGTTGAACATTTCTTCATGTGTCTATTGGCCATCCTTCTTTCTTCTTCAGAGAAGATTTTCTTTAAGTCTTTCGCCCACTTATTTATTGGGCAGTTGTTTCTTTGAGGATTTGTTGTTGGGGGGTTTAATTTTTTGAGTTCCAAGTATATTTTAGATATGAGACCCTTGTCCATTGTATGGCTAGTAAAGATCTTCTCCCAATCCGTGGGCTTTCTATTGATCTTGCTAGCTATGTCATTTGCCCTGCAGAAGCTCTGCAACCTTATGCAATCCCATTTGTCCAACCTTTCTTTGATTTGTTGTGTTTCCGGGTCTCTATTCTGAAAATTTCGGCCTGAGCCAAGGAGACCTAGGGTTTCTCCTATTCCATCCTGTAATGTTTTCAGAGTGTCTGCTTTGAGTTCAAGGTCTTTGATCCATTTGGAGTTGATTCTGGTGCAGGGTGATATATAAGGATCTAGCTTTAGTTTTCTGCATGTAGTTAACCAATTGTGCCAGCACCATTTACTGAAGAGGCTGTCTTTCTTCCATTGTATTGTTTTAGCTCCCTTATCGAAGATTAGATGGCTAGACATGCCAAAACTAAACCAAGATGAGTTAAACTATCTTAACAGGCCCATATCAAGCATTGAAATAGAAACAGCCATGAGACCTCCCAGCTAAGAAAAGTCCAGGACCAGATGGTTTTACAGCGGAATTTTACAAGGCCTTCAAAGCAGAGCTCACACCAATTCTCCTCCAAGTCTTCAATGAAATTGAAAGAGAAAGCTCACTACCGAACACATTCTATGAAGCCATCATAACCCTCATCCCAAAACCAGGCAGGGACTCATCAAAGAAAGAGAACTATAGACCCATTTCTTCGCACATTTTTTATAATGCAATTTTTGGCTTTTATGAGGTAACATGGCATGTGATATAGTTTGTATATTATTAACATTAAATCTATTTTCCCATCCATGTTTTGTATTATATCATTATAAATGAAAGAACAGTCTTTCTTCAAGTTTTTCTTGGTGAATTCCAGTTGGACTTTTCCACTTCATATAGTTTCTTCCTGTCTGAATATATTTTTTTAATTAACCAAATTCAGCCATGGTGACTGAACCACCAATATGATATTTAAATAAAAATACCTTTTAGAAAATTCTTTAAAGAAAGCCAAAATTGTGTTATTTTATTTTTAATTAAGTTTTTTATGGTGAAAATACTGTACAGAGGGGTTATAGTTACATGAGCAAGGTAATGAGTACATTTCTTATCAAGCATTGCTGCCTCCTCTTTTGTTTTTCCCCTTCCCATCCCTTCTCTCACACCTCCACAACTACTCTGCCTGCCCGCTTACATTGTAAAATTTGTTTCTCAACATAGTGTCTTGTACATCTCATTGTTAAAATGGGTCAACCTGTATCCCGATTTAAACATTTTGTTTTCTTCCTTCCCCTCCCCAAATTATACCAACACCAAATACAGTGAAAACAGGAGTTATACCGTGGAGGAGGGACATACAAAGCAAAAAAAAAAAAAAATCACGTGATGCATTATAAATATATTAGAAACAATCGTAAGAAAGAAAAGAAAACAAAACAAAACACTTGTGTCCCTATCTTGGGGTTCATTTTGTGTAACTTCATCTTATCTGGTCATATGTACATAGCTTTTGACTTTTGCTTATTGTCCCAGGCATATATTAGTTATTGCAAATAAGGGAAACCATGGGACCTATGCTTCTTTGGGCTTGGCTTACTTCACTTAATATAATATTTTCCAAGTCTTTCCACTTCCTCACAAATGGAGCAATGTCATTCTTTCTGATAGAGGCATAGAATTCATATATATATATATATATATATATATATATAATTTTCTTGGTTCATTCATCTACTGAGGTGCATCTGGGTTGATTCCATATCTTAGCTATGGTAAATAATGCTGCAAACATAGTTGTGCTGGTAACTTTAGTATGGTCTTGTTTGTGATCATTTGGATAAATGCCCAAAAGTGGGATTGCTGGCTCATAGGCCAGCTCTATGTGGAGTCTTTTGAGGAACCTCCATACTACTTTTCAGTCTTGAACAAGTTTATGACTCCCACCAACAATGCAGTAGGATTTCCTTCTGTCCACATCCCCTCCAGCATCTGTTGTTATTAGAGTTCTTCATTATTGCATTCTAACTGGGGTGAGATGGAATCTCAATGTTGTTTTGATTTGCCTTTTTTTTTTTTGTCGGTCCTCGGGCTTCAACTCTGGGCTTGGGCACTATCTCTCAACTGTTCAGCTCAAGGCAAGCGCTCTACCACTAGAGCCACAGTGCCAGAGTTCAGGCCCCAAAACCAGACCCAAAAAACAAAACAGAAAACAAAAAAAAGGGTCTCACGGAGTTTCCTGCCAGGGCTGGCTTTGAACCGCGATCCTCAGATCTTAGCCTCTTGAGTAGCTAGGATTACAGGTGTGAGCCATAGTTGCCCGGCCATTTGCATTTCTTTTATGGCTACAGAGTTTGAAGATTTCTTCATGTGTCTATTGACCATTCTTATTTCCTATTCAGAGAAGTTTCTCTTTAAGTCTTTAGCCTTGTTTATGGGGCAGTTGTTTCTTTGAGGATTTGTTGTTGGGGGATTTAATTTTTTGAGTTCCAGGTATATTTTAGATCTGAGACCCTTGTCCATTGTATGGCTAGTGAAGACCTTCTCCCAATCTGTGGGCTTTCTATTGATCTTGCTAGCTATGTCCTTTGCCACGCAGAAGCTCTGCAACTTCATGCAATCCCATTTGTCCAATCTTTCTTTGATTTGTTGTGTTTCTGGGTCTCCATTATGAAAATTTTGGCCTGTGCCAAAGAAAGCTGGGGTTTCTCCTATTCCTTCCTGTAATATTTTCAGGGTGTCTTTCTAAAACTTAACCTTTATTTCTGTATAACTAGCTCAGCTTCTCCAATTAGTAAAAGCCAATATATTCTCTCATAATGTAGCTTAAAATATTTGGCAGGCACAGAACCAATACACCAGGAGTCAGAAACATGTATCACAAATTTGTGTATGGAAGACTAGTAATAATTGTAGTCATTGCTTAACTCAGCTCTCAAAAATCTCTACTCTTAAAAGTTTCAAGTAGCTATTGGAGGAATGTATATGGTAAACATAAAGAGGTTTAAACTCTTTTATTTACTTCTGTAACACCCCTGCACCAAATTCTAATTGTATATAAAACCTTCACTAGGAACTACAAGAATCTTTTTCTACTTGGTGCTCAAAAACATAGAAAATGTTAACAAATATTCTTTTCCACTCTTCTACAAGGTTTATTCATTTATTCCCACAAATGATTATGAATATGGATAAATCTTTGTATGTTTGATTTTCTTGGTTCATCATAATGACCTCTAATTCCAACTGTTTTATGTTTATTTGTTTTTTTTGTTGTTGTGGGGCCTGAACCCTGGGCCTGGGGGTGTTCTTCAGCTCTTCAGCTGAAGGCTAGCATTCTACCACTTGAGCTACAGCACCACTTCTAGCTTTTTCTGCTTATGTGGTGCTGAGGAATCAAACCCAGGGCCTCATGAATGCAAGGCAAGCACTCTACCACTGAGCCACTTTGTCAACCCCAAATCTGTTTTTGAGGGAGGGATAAGAGATAGAAAGAAGTTTAATTCCTGCTATTGTTCCTAACGTATTTATAATGTACCATGTTATTTTTTTTTTTTCTTTGTATGTTCCTCTTTTATGGTATAACCACTGTTTTTACTGTGTTTGATGTCGGCGCCCTGCATCTTGTATATATACTTATCTAGCTTTGGGAGAGGGAGGGATAAAACAAAATGCTAAAATAGGGATACAGGTTGAGCCATTGTAACAATAAGATGTACAAGACATTATGTTGAAAACTAAACTTTACAAGTTAGGCAGGGAGGTGGGTGGGAGAGCAGGAGACTCTAGGTGTGGAGGTGGGAGGAAAAGGAGGGTAGGGGAAAAACAAAGGAGGAGACAACAATGCTTGATAAGAAATGTACTCTTTATCTTGCTCATGTAACTGTAACCCCTCTGTACAATATTTTTACAATATAAATGTATTTTAAAAATATAGAATAGAGCTGAGCATCAGTGGCTCACACCTCTGATCCTGGCCACTCAGGAGGCTGAAATCTGAGGATCATGGTTCAAAGCCAGCCCAGGCAGGAAAGTCTGTGAGAGGGGTTACAATTACAAGCAAGATAATGAGTACTTTTCTTATCAAGTACTTTTCGTATCAATGCTTTTTTCCCCTTCCCATCCCTTCCCATCTTCCCCTCCCAACCCCCCCCCAAAGTTGTAAAGTTCATTTTTCGACATAACGACTTGTACATCTCATTGTTGCAATTGGTCCACCTGTATCCTGTATCCCTATTGAGACTCTTATCTCCAATAAGACACCAGAAAATGAAAACTGAAAAGCTCAGGGACAGCACCCAAGCCCAGAGTTCCAATTCCACGATTGGCAGAAAAAAAAATCGAGTAAAACAATGTACAAGTAGCATAAATATTGCTTAAAATAATTACAATATGCTTCAAAATGAGTATAAGCCTATAGAATTATCAATATGTTAAGGGATGAAGTAAAGGAAGTCCTTTTTGCGCCCATTTGATTTACATACATTGTATAAAGGTATTGAATTACCTTCTAAGGTAATTCAATAATATACCTTACAAGGATGTACAAATGTTTTGTGTCAAATAAAAAAAATGGAAGAAATGGCAATGCCTAGGTTAAGGATATCATTAAAAAATCTGCTAGATTTGACAAATACTCCCAATCATACCTCACTCCACTTTGAGCACAAAAGCAGCATGCAGATTTATGAGAGATTCAAGTAGGCTCAGAATAATTTACAATATCCCCTAAAGAGATTTCATTATTTTGCTTTGATCGAAAGTGCAGTCACCCAGGTTAATAATTGTAGGACATTTTATACAAGGCTAAGAGGATAGTTCAAATATGCACTTGTGATATTATAAGCACAGATACTTTTCTAAGGTGCTTATATTTAAAGGACTCTATGAAGTAACTCACGCCTGAAAATTATAATTGAAATAGGTCATGAAATGTGCTGAAAGAGAACTGGATTAACAAGGGCAGAATTCTCTTCTTTTCTATTTTTACTACTGTACACAAATTAACCAATCTAGGGATGTCTTTGATTCTGACTACCTGTGTAGTTATGTAATACTAGTCATTTACAATATTCAAATAATTCAAGTTTCTGCTAATGATCACATGATTCCATCTGTTCTCTGCCATCTCTTTCATGCAATTACTGCTATCTAGAATATCATATACATTGTATGGTAATAAACATGGTTGGACTCTAAAAGCATTTCTTAATTTTATATTCATAAACTCTTGAGTACATTTAGAGAGAACCAAACATGATTTTTAGTATCTCCAAGTTTTGTTCCAAGGCAATATTCCCTCAGTTGTACTTTAGGAGATAGTAAACATATTTTGGAGCATCAAGTGTATTCTCTCAATATCCTTTTTCCTACAACTACACTACTGAATCATCTATATCATTCTGACCATCTGTTTTGAGCATCCATTTACTTCTAGTAGTTTTTTTCTTTTTTTAAAAAATCAGATTAAGATTGATTCTAAGTATTCAGGATGAACAGACCTACCATAAGCGTATTTTTTGTAATTATGTTGTGTATGTAACATAATTGAAGCAAAAACTAGTCCATTATTAAATACAAAATTATCTACATATAACTCTAATACATGGCCACTTGAGGATGTTCTTGTAGAAGTGAACTTGTAAATTTTCAGATAGTATTATATACTTTATTCCTGATTACATTTCAGGAATAGTACATTATTTAGTCTAAGTTCATCAAATATATAAAATTTGATGGAGAGGAGAGTTATCCTCCTGTTTGATTAATGGTTCACCAAAATCCAAAGAAAATAATTTTTTACCAAATCAAACCAGGAGTTATTAAGGAAATAGAAAATAAAATGATTAATACATAAAACTAAAAGCTTTCTATTAAATAATTAAAAAGTAATACTGTAAAGGAAACACAATTGTATCAACAAGGAGATGATTGCTTTGGGCTCTCCTCTAGTTACAAGAGTGATATCAAAATATTTAACTTCTGATGGCCTCATCTTTCTTAGTTTTCAAATAAAAATGTCAGAATAATTTATTTATAGTATGCATGGAATATAATAATCATCCCTGGGCTGGGAATGTGGCTTAGTAGTAGAGTGCTTGCTTAGCATACATGAAGCACCGTGTTTGATTCCTCAATACCACATAAACAGAAAAAGCCCCAAGTGGCTGTGTGGCTCAAGTGGTAGGGTGATAGTCTTGAGTAACACAAGCTCAGGGACAATGCCCAGGCCCTGAGTTCAAGCCCAGGACTGGCAAAAACAAAAAACAAAAAAACAAAACAACAAACAAAAAGCAAAATAACTCACAATTACCCCCCAAATTGTAATTAATGTAGCCTAATTTTCAAACTTATGAGTATTATCAAAAATAAATGGTAATTTGAATATCTAATTTTACTATTTTACTTTTTAATTCATAGAAAATCTTGGGGCTGCGGGTTTAGCCCAGTGGAAGGGCGCCCGCCCAGCACACCCAAGGCTCTGGGTTTGGTCCTCAGCCCTGAAAAAAAAAAATCTTATTGTGGCTAATATAACTTTGTCAATCATCATTTCTTTAGTTTTTAACCTCAATATATGGCACCTACTTCCATTTTCCAGAAATGCTTTTTTTAAATACTAGATTATACTTCCTAATAATCTAAGAATGTGCTTACTCTTTCTCAAATGGTCAGCCCCAGGAAAATGTTAAAATAAAGAACATGTTCTTCAGTCTCCATCATAGGCTTTGGTAGCCTATGTGAGCACCAATCTACTCAGGAGTTCTCCATTTCATCTCCTTTCCACACAATAGCAAATACATTTGAAAGATTAAATCTATATACATATATATATATATATATATATATATAAATGTCTTGTAGCTTTTTCTCTTCTCTCATATCCAGCGTCTACCTTTAGCTAAAAATATTGTAACTATGTTTTTCAGATTGAATATTATTAATCAAAATATCTTTAAAGTGTATTTTATATATAAAAAGCACCATTCATGTCCCTTTTTTTCTGTTTCCTGTTTTATAAATCTATCATGTTCCAGGTTGTCAGCAAAATTCTGTTTTTGATGTCATCAAAATGATGTATTCACGTGGTATTTAGAAGGTGAGGAGGAAGAAAGAAACAATTATTCTCTTTGGTCCTGGGGTCTTGATGTGTGGCAGATCACAGACCTGCGGATTGTAATCATCCCTAGTCAAGCCCCTCCTAATCAACATAGCAGCTAGGGTGTTAAAGGAACTAGATGGCTGATCACAATTTGTTGTGCTTCTGTTATTTTGTGATTTCACAAGAGCAAGAAACCCCAAACTAGAAGGTTATATTTGTTTAAGTTATTTTCACATACCCTGTTTGAATGTCTGAATCTAGGTTTAAAAAATAAAAAGAAGACAAAAGCAAAACTAGAAAAGTCCTATATTATTTAAGGAAAAGTTGATCCTTAGAAATTCTTACTCATTTCATTCAATGTGTAAATTTGCAGACTACAAAATATTTACTACTACATTTTTTAAGTTGCTCTGAATGCTCCCCAGTTCTTACATTTAAATACAGTATCTTCCCTCCAAGCTGGTAGCTCACACCTGTAATCCTAGCTACTCAGGAGGCTGAGATCTGAGGATCGCAGTTCAAAGCCAGCCGGGGCAGGAAAATCCATGAAACTCTTATCTCCAACAAGCCTCAGGAAAAGCGGAAGTGTCGGTGTAGTTTAAGTGGTAGAGCGCCAACCTTGAGCTGAAGACCTCAGGGACAGCGCCCAGGCCCAGAGTTCAGGCCTCACGACCGGACTTCCACCCCAAAATAATAATACAATAAACTCAATTCATTTTATTGGCACTGTAATTCATGTTTAGACTAGCTTCTATGTCAACATACTGACTTAAAAAGTTATTATTAAACAATTAGGATTTTGTCAAGTATCAACAGAACTATAAGAGTTGAGAACTATAAGGTATATGGGAACAAATATTGATGTTTCTGGAAGACTCTCAGAAAATTACATTGCCTAGTAGGTTAATATTATGACTAAACTATTAGCTACTGCTTGAGAGATTTGTCAACTCTGTCTCATTTTGCACGAACTCAGTACATAAGATAACTTTAACATTCTGAATATCATATTAATGCACAGTTGTATTTTAGTTGGGATAGCAAACTATATAATCACATGTGCAATGCATATATGTATATAGAGAAAGAGAAAAAATGTGATATGCAAATTGGCTTAACTGATTTAAATGAACATGTTTGATAGCTGTAGTATGACAGAAATTTAAAATCTGAAATTGTAATTATGACTGCATGTTTAACTTTAAGCACTAATATTTATTTAATACAGAATTGTTTCTTAGATTAGTTTTGATTTTCTTTGAACATAATTTGATATTTGATAGGGGTTGCAAAATATAAGATGTATAACCATATCAATTATTTTAATCATTGTATTTTTTTGCTTCAATTATACATTTGTAATCATTATTTTACCCTGCTACCAACAAAATAGGTTTTTTATTCTCTTCTTCAATTCATCATAATTGATAGGCTTTTTCAAATGTTTCAAGAGTTACATTACCAATGAAATTTTATCTTTAAGCCTTCATTCTAGAGCATTTCCTATATTGGTTTTATAAGCGTGTCTGATGAAGTTGGGTAGCAATCACAATCTAAAGGTCAGGAGCAGCCTGGTTTTTGTGATTTATACTATCAATGTACCAACAGTAAAATTACACCACATATCTTCACAATGGTCTGAGAAAAGTTACTTGTAAAAATAAGTGAAGTTCCACAATTTACTCCTCTTTATATCTTAGTTATGGTTTATGCTGATGTTTACTATTGCATTTCTTTCTTTTTTGAATTAGTATTTTGCATTATTATTAAAGAACAATCACCGGGTGCTGGTGGCTCACGCCTGTAATCCTAGCGATGCAGGAGGCTGAGATCTAAGGATCAGGGTTCAAAGCTAGCCTGGGCAGGAAGGTCCGTGAGACTCTTATCTCCAATAAACTACCAGAAAATTTGAAATGATGTTGTCGCTTGCCTTGAGCTGACAAGCTTCGGGACAGCACTCAGGCCCAGAGTTCAAGCCCCACGATTGACAAAAAATAAATAATAATAATAATCACAAATATTGCCTTTTATAATTTCACAAACATATTTTAAACTATGAAAACTATGGTTAAGATTATAAAAACCCTTGAGTCACAGGTAGGGCAGAGGGTGGGGTCCCAGAATGTAGTCCAGGGGAAGATTAGCTTGACTTTTCACCAAGGACCCCAGCCATAGAAAATGGCTGGGAGCCTATTTTTCACAGCTCCTGACCCTCAGGCCTCCTTTGCATGGAGAAGTCAAACAAATGCAGGGAAGAACTCTTGCTTAAGAAAAGCTTCTGAGAGAGTTCCGGGAAGATGGCAGAGGAGAAGCTGGAGTCTAAACAAGCTCTCGCATAGAAAGCAGTTTTAGAGTTCCAGTGAACAGTCCTAAGCCATAGAATCACACCAAGTGTGCCATCACAGGACAGAGAGTCAGGCCAGAGAGGGAAAATCCAGGCAAGGAGATAGATCTGAGCTCTTGCCAGCAGCCAGAGCAGCGGCGGCAGCAGTGGCGGCGGCGACCCCAGGCACCATACCTGAACCACAGAGAGTCCAGGATGAAGGAGCCAGATGCAGTGGGCGAGTGGATTCCACTCAACACCAGCAAGAACTGACAAGGAGCGGACATCTTCATCCTGGAGTTCGCAGACCAGAGACAACCCAGGAACCAAGACTCGGCATGAGTAGAAGCCTGACATCCTCACTCCTTCTCAGGGAGCAGAGGAGGGAAGGCCACCCCTCCGGCCACCCCCCCCCCCCCCCCCCCCCCCCGCCCCCAGTACTGGAGATCTCCATCTTGGAAACCGACAAAGCTCAGCGGAGCTGCTAACTCCAACTCAAGTCTTGGAATAAAACGAGTCATTTAGCAGGTCACAAGAACTTAACGGCGGTGTGACCTGCCAGACTCAGCTCCACCCAGGGAAAAGTCACCCAGCTTGGGTGCCAGCCCTAGGAGTGGCTTTCTTCACTGGGTAATCAGAGCCAGAGGCTGCCCCTCCCTCTAGCAGCCTCGACAATCAATTGAAATTCAGTAAACAGAAACCCTGAGAATGGCTCCAGGCTAGTCTCTGTGAGTTTTTCACTAACTAGCCCCCAGGAAAAGCTACTGTTTGTTGAAAAGCCTCAACTCTACCCAGAACCTAGCCTCATCACTGCATCTCCCTCTTTTGTGATACTCAAAGCAGATCTGCCTCCCATTGAACTAGCCTGGGAGGAGGATAGCAAAATCCTGGGTAAAGCAGAGCATTTTTCTGCCTGTTCGAAAGAACTGACTTAAGAAACCTACCAAGCCACAGGACCACAAGGAGAACAGAGACTCCAACAAGAGGCTGGTTATGGACACAAGGGAGATACAGGATTTTCCCACCCCTCCCAAAAAAATCAAAGAACTTTTTTTTTTTCTTCTTCTTCTTTTTTTTTTTTTGGTACCTTATATAAAAAAAATTTTTTTCTTTTCTAAAACTTTTTTTATCTTTAATTTTTGCCTTTTTTGAAAAAAAATTGTTTTCCAGTAACTTTTTTTCTTCTTATAATTTTTATTTTAGGGATACATGAGTGTGCATTTCTCTTTCTTTTTTGTTTTCTTTCTCCTTTTTTCTTCTTTAATTATCTTTTTGTTTTTTGTTTAGCTCTACTGAACTTCTGATCTTTTTTTCTTTCTTTCTTATCCTTTTCACCTTTTCCTCTCTTTTGTTGTTCTTTATGTGACTTAATTCTTGTCCTGCACATCCTCAGATAAACCCATAGTTGAATATTAGGCCCTATCCCCCATTGTGTACACACTTAATCTACAAATTAATTACTCAATTCAAAACCTCTGAGACTTAAATTCCTTAATAGCAATACTACCTCCTTATGCCTATATAATATTTTAAGCATTTTTATTTTTAAGTTTTTCACATCTCCTTTATAGCCTTCCCCTTCTCTCAATATATTCACATTCTCCACCACATAGATTGCTTTCGATTCTGCATAATATTATTAATTTTTACTTCTCTATTTTTTCTGGTCTCTTTTCTTCCCTTTCCCTTTCTTCTTTTTTCTCTATCTCTAATTTCATCCTACCCAACCTATCTCCCTGTTAACTCTCCCTGTGCCTTCCCACATCAATCTATTCCTATTTTTTACCCACATCTCTCCCTAACCCTAATAATTTCTGGTTTTCCAAATTCTTCTTTGCGGTTCATAGCCGATTAACATATAGTTGTTAAATGTTGAATAGATGTATCTGTTGAACTAGATTGTATCTTTAGACTATTGACTGTGCAAATTCAGACTTTGGTTGATGCTTGCCTTAAGATAGTTGATGATTGCCTTAAAATAACACAAAACTGGTGCTATTTTCATCTAAAATGGGCAGAATAAGCCTGAAAAACACAAGACAAATGGCAAGTCTGGGTAGCTCAATTCCCAATCTTGATAATCAGGGGACAGAACACATAATGAATAATCCAGAGGAGAGTTCCCAAATAGCTCTACAAACACTGCGGGCAAACATGATAAATAAAATGATTGAAAGCATACAAAGGACTCTGTATGAGCATGATAGGGAGAGAGAGGAGGCAATCCAAAAGTTTTACAGGAATATCATAAGCGTGAGGAAGCTACTCAAAAACTGATACAGCATTTGCGTGAGCAGCTTGAGAATACTCAAAGAGAAAGGCAGGAATGGCATGAGCAGGCTGAGAACACTCAAAGAGAACTACAGGAATCCCACGAATGGGAGGAAGGTAATCAAAGAGTAATACAGGAATTGAGAGAGCAGGAAGAGAATACACAAAGATCACTAACGACATTCATGGAATCCATTAACAAAGAGCTGAAGGAAGTCAGGGAGACCAAAAAGGGAATGCTGAATGGAAGCCAACAGAAGGAATGGGAGTCCAAGGAAATCATAACCAATCAACTAAGTGATTTGAGAATAAACACTGAAGACCAAATTAGGGAAGTAAAGAAGTTCACACAAAATCTAAAACAAAGCTTCAACAAAGAACTTGAAGCCATCAAAGCTGACCAATTAGAAGGAAAAGAGATAAAAAACAAAGTAGAAAGTTTGACAGCAGGTTAGACCATGCAGAAGATCGAATCTCAGGGATTGAAGACAGCCTAGATATTATAGAGAAAGAACATACAAAAATCCAAGACAAGTCCAAGAAATATGATAGATCTATCCAACACTTGGAAGACACAATCAGAAGGCCTAATCTAAGGATAATGGGTGTAGAGGAGCACCTAGAAAAGGAAGTTAATGGTCTAGGAAATTTGTTTAACAGGATCCTAGCAGAGAACTTCCCAAACATACAAAAAGATAGGCCTATTCAGATACAAGAAGCTTTTAGAACCCCAAATAGACCAGACTAGAACAGGACATCCCACAGTCACATTATAATCCACACAGGATCAACTCAGACCAAGGAAAAGATCCTTAAAGCTGTCAAGGAGAAAAGATTAATCACCTATAAAGGGAAACCGATTAGATTCACCTCAGATTTCTCAGCAGAGACAATCAAAGCAGGAGAGCCTGGAATGATGTATGCCATGCCCTAAAAACAAACAACTATCAACCAAGAATACTGTACCCAGCTAAACTCTCCTTCATAACTGAAGGCCAAATAAAAACCTTCCATAGCAAAGAAAAGTTGAAACAATACATCTCCACCAAACCAGCCCTACAAAAGATTCTTAAAGATGTCCTACACATAGAAAACCAACAAGACCACAATAAAGGCCAAGAAACTGCACCCAAACTGAGAATCCAAGAACCATAGGAAGAACCCAGTTTTTGCAGCCCCCAAGAAGGTGGATAACATGGCAGGAGCTCCCAAATACCTCTCAGTCCTATCTCTTATTGTTAACGGACTGAACTCTCCAATTAAGTGACATAGACTGTCTAGTTGGATTAAAAAACAAGACCCTTCTATCTGCTGCCTTCAGGAGTCACATCTTGCCCGTAAAAACAAACACATTTTCAATGTTAAAGGCTGGAACAAAATCTACCCAGCAAACAGACCCCATAAACAGGCGGGAGTTGCAATCCTAATATCAGATAAAATAGACTTCAAATTAAAATTTGTGAGAAGAGATAAAGAAGGTCGCTGCATACTAATTAAGGAATCTCTCCTTCAGGAGGATATTACAATTCTAAATATCTACTCGCCAAACAACGGAGCACCCAAATTTATCGAAGAAACACTACTTTGCCTCAAATCCCACATAGATCCAAAGACTTTAATTGTTGGGGATTTTAACACACCACTCTCCCCACTAGATAGATCAACGCGGCAAAAACTCAACAGAGAAACCGCAGATCTAAACAGCTGTATAGATCAACCAGATTTAACAGACATCTACTGAACATTTCACCCAGCAGCATCAGAATACACGTTTTTCTCAGCAGCACATGGAAAATTTTCTAAAATAGACCACATTTTAGGTCACAAAGCAAACTTGTCTAAATTCAGAATCATTGAAGTTATACCTTGAATTCTCTGACCACAAGGAAATAAAATTAGAACTCAGCACCAAAAGCCACCAAAGAAAGTCCGGTAACACATGGAGGCTAAACAACACACTGCTGAATCACGAGTGGGTCATGGAAGAGATTAGAAAGGAAATTCAAATGTTCATGCTATTCAACAAAAATGAACACACAAATTACCAGCTTCTCTGGGACACAGCAAAGGCACTACTCAGAGGCAGGTTTACAGCTCTGAGCTCCTACATTAACAAATTGGAGAGATTTGAAACCAACAATTTAATGACACATCTAAACCTCCTTGAAAAAGAGCAGCAAGATAAACCCCAATCCAGTAGACAGAAGGAAATAATTACAATTACATCAGAATTAAATGAGTTAGAATCCAAAAAAAACTATAGAAAGAATCAACAAAACAAAGAGTTGGTTCTTCGAAAAAATTAACAAAATTGACAGATGCTTAGTAGTCTTATCAGAAAAAGAAGAGAACACACCCAAATAAATAAACTCAGAGATGAGAATGGAAACATCACCATGGAAACAACCAAGATTCAGAACATAATAAGGGAATACTTCTCAAAACTTTATGCTAAAAGTTTGAGAACTTGAGAGAAATGGACCTTTTCCTAGCAAATATTGGCATGCCAAAACTAAACCAAGATGAGTTAAACCAGCTTAAGAGGCCCATATCAAGCATTGAAATAGAAACAGCAATAAGAGACTTCCCAGCTAAGAAAAGTCCAGGACCAGATGGTTTTACAGCAGAATTCTACAAGGCCTTCAAAGCAGAGCTCACACCAATACTCCTCCAACTCTTCAATGAAATTGAAAGAGAAAGTTCACTACCGAACACATTCTATGAAGGCATCATAACCCTTATGCCAAACCCAGGCAGGGACTCATCAAAGAAAGAGAACTATAGACCCATATCTTTGATGAACATTGAGGCAAAAATTCTCAACAAAATTTTGGCCAACCGACTTCAACAACTCATCCAAAAAATCATACACCATGATCAAACAGGATTCATTTCAGGGATGCAAAACTGGCTCCATATACACAAATCAATTAATATTATTCATCACATCAACAGGAGCAAAAATAAGAAACACATGGTTATCTCAATAGATGCAGAAAAAGCATTTGACAAGATCCAACACCCCTTTATGATGAAGGTTTTGGAAAAATTAGGAATCCATGGAACATTCCTCAATACAATAAAGGCTGTATATGACAAACATACAGCCAGCATTACACTTAATGGTGAAACACTAAAGCCATTTCCTTTTAACTCAGGAACAAGACAAGGATGTTGTCTCTCCACTTCTCTTCAATCTAGTATGAGAATGCCTAGCTACAGCAATAAGACAAAATCCGGACATAAAGGGGATCCAAATAGGGAAAGAAGAAATAAAACTATCCCCCTTTGCAGATGACATGATCTTGTATTTAAAGAATCCCATAGACTCCATTCCCAAATTACTCAAGCTGATTCAAAACTTTGGCAAAGTAGCAGGGTATAAAATTAACCTGCAAAAATCAATGGCTTTTCTGTATGCCAACAATGAGAAAAGTGTGGCTGAAATTAGGAAAGCAACTCCATTTGTAATAGCCCCACAAAAAATAAAATACCTAGGAATTAACCAAAGAAGTGAAGGACCTCTATGATGAAAACTTTAAAATCTTGAAAAAGGAAATTAAAACAGAACATAGAAAATGGCAAAAACCTCCCATGCTTCTGGATTGGAAAGATTAACATCGTGAAAATGGCAATACTTCCCAAGGCTATCTACAAATTCAATGCGATACCTATCAAAATTCCAAACTCGTTCTTCACGGAAATAGAAGAGGCAATCCAAAAATTCATATGGAACAATAAAAGACCCCGAATAGCAAAAATGGTCCTCAACGGAAAGAACACTGCTGGAGGAATGTCAATACCAAATTTCAAACTCTACTATAAAGCCATAGTAATCAAAACAGCTTGGTATTGGCATAAGAACAGACCTCAGGACCAATGGAATAGAATTGGAAACCCAGAAATGAACCTACAGACCTATAGCCATCTAATCTTAGATAAGGGAGCTAAAACAATAGAATGGAACAAAGACAGCCTCTTCAGTAAATGGTGCTGGCACAATTGGTTAACTACTTGTAGAAAACTAAAACTAGATCCTTATATATCACCCTGCACCAGAATCAACTCCAAATGAATCAAAGACCTTGAACTCAAAGCAGACACTCTGAAAACATTACAGGATGGAATAGGAGAAACCCTAGGTCTCCTTGGCTCAGGCCGAAATTTTCTGAATGGAAACCCAGAAACACAACAAATCAAAGAAAGGTTGGACAAATGGGATTGCATGAAGTTGCAGAGCTTCTGCATGGCAAAGGACAAAGCTAGCAAGATCAATAGAAAGCCCACGGACTGGGAGAAGATCTTCACTAGCCATACAACAGACAAGGGTCTCATATCTAAAATATACTTGGAACTCAAAAAATTAAACCCCCAACAACAAATCCTCAAATAAACCACTGCCAAATAAATAAGTGGGCTAAAGTCTTAAGGAGAAACTTCTCTGAAGAAGAAAAAAGGATGGCCAATAGACACATGAAGAAATGCTCAACATCCCTAGCAAATCAAAATAACATTGAGATACCACCTCACTCCAGTTAGAATGGCAAAAATCAAGAACTCTAACAACAACAGATGCTGGAGGGGATGTGGACAGAAGGGAACCTTACTTCTTTGTTGGTGGGAATGTAAACTTGTTCAACCACTTTGGAAAGCAGTATGGAGGTTCCTCAAAAGACTTCACATAGAGCTCCCCTATGACCCAGCAATCCCACTTTTGGGCATTTACCCTAATGTTTACAAACGAGACCACACTAAAGCTACCAGCACAACTATGTTTGTTGCAGCATTATTTACCATAGCTAAGGTATGGAACCAACTCAGATGCCCCTCAGTAGATGAATGGATCAAGAATATGTGGTATATATACACAGTGGAATTCTATGCCTCCATCAGAAAGAACGACATTGCCCCATTTGTTAGGAAATGGAAAGACTTGGAAAAAATTATATTAAGCGAAGTAAGCCAGGCCCAAAGAAACATAGGCCCCATGGTTTCCCTTATTTGCAGTATCTAGTATATGTATGAGTCAAGCGGAAAAAGTCAGATAATGTGATGTTAGGTAAATGAACCCTTAGATATGTATTTTAATGTTTTTTTTCTTTCATCCATTTGTTTCTAACGCATTTATAAGATTATTTCTTTGTTGCTTTGTATGTCGCTCCCCCACAGTATAACCCCTGTTTTCACTATATTTGATGTCAGTATAAGTTGAGGAGGAGATGGGCAAAAACAAGTCGTTTAAGGATACAGGTGGACCTGTTGCAACAATGAGAAGTACAAGTTGTCATGCCGAAAATGATCTTTACAATGTTGGTGGGGGGGGGAGGGGGGGGAGGGGAGGATTGGGTGGTGGGGGGGAGGCTGGGAGGGGTGTGAAGGGTAAACAAAGGAAGAGGCTGCAATGCTTGATAAAAAATGTACGCATTATCCTGCCCATGTAATTGTAACCCCTCTGTACAGTATGTTCACAAAAAAATAAAATAAAATGAAAAAAATATTATAAAAACTATGGTTAATATTATATGTTATTACTTTAGAATTATTAAAGAGTAAATTTTTTGTTGTCATTTTTGATTGCTGCAACCGAGGCTTGAACTGAGGGCTTTGTGCTCTTGCTTGGTTTCTTTGTTCAAAGGTGACATTCTATCACTTGAGTCAAGTTTCCACTTCTAGCTTTTTGTTGGTTAATGGCAGATAAGAATCTCATGGACTTTTAGTTCATGAAGACTCGTCTTTTTTTTTTTTTTTGGTAAACATGCTGTACAGAGGGGATACAGTTACATGAGTAAGGTAATGATTCCATTTCTTGTCGAGCATTGTTACCCCCTCCTCTGTTGTTCTCCCACTATCCCTTCCCTCCTCCACCTCCCGCACTCCTCCCTGCACACACCCGCGCCTTTCCCTCCCCCCCCCCCACACCGCATTTGTAAAGTTCATTTCCAGTATAGTGTCTTCTTCTGGGTATCATTGTTGCAATGGGTCGTTCTGTGTCATGTTTCAGCGTTTTGTGATTCTCCTTCCCTTGCCCTTTAGACAAATATATATACAAGATGCAGGGTACCCAAATCAAGTACAATGACAATAGCCTCCTCACTAATAGTAGATTATAAGCATCAACCACCATTGACAGTCTAAAAGAATAAATTTCAAAATGTTTACCCCCTCCTCAAATTATGAGAAGTGACAGAGATGTTAAATAAATTATAGTATATTCTATTATTTAGAAATACATAAAAACATGATGCTAAACCCTAATGGCTAATGGTCAATTAAAAATAAAATTAAAATATCTAATTACTTATGGAGGGGCAACCTTTCTGGTTTAGAAAAGAGAACCTGTTAGGTTGTGATCAGGTCTATTAGAATCAGACCTTGAAATGATAATTCATGCTTTTTTTTGGGGGGTGGGGGTCTGGTCGTGGAGCTTAAACTGTGGGTCTGACCACTGTCCCTCAGCTCTTCAGCTCAAAGCTGGTGCTCTACCACTTGAGCCACAGAGCCACTGCTGGCTTTTTTCTTTTTGCTTATGTGGTGCTGAGGAATTGTACCCAGGGCCTCATGCATGCAAGGCAAGCGCTCTACCACTGAGCCACTTTCCCAGCCCCTCATACATGCTTTTGTTGCTTCAAGATTAGATTACTGAAATTCCTCATTGGCTTTTGGCCCAACAGGAAGCTTCATAAATATTAGCTGGTACAAAATGTTTTCAAATTCTTCCTGCAAAGATGTTATGTCTAAATGTAAGTCCAGACCTCCTTCTAACTTTCTACATTTTTTTCCAAACTTTGAACCATATACTGATTACAAAAAGGTATCTTGCATAAAAATTTTAGGGCCATTGATTCAGTAGATTAGCAGCTGTTTTTGTTTTGCTTAAAGTACTCTGAAGCAAATATTTTGTTTAGCTAGACTAGCTTATAATTACACATAATAAAGCTTATACAGTTGTCTGGCACCATCAGATGTAAAATCTTCCAGGTGAATATATTTCACATGTATAAACACAACGTTATACCATCAGCTTTTGTAAATATGAAAATAATTTGAAAATGTTTTTACCCATACAATCATGTTTGTCTCTGCATTGTCAGAACCTACCTCACTACAATATCATTACAAAATACAACATGCGCTATGTTTAAGAGTAAGCTTAATGTCAAAACAAAAATCAAACTTTCTGATTTTCATTTAAGAAATGATTTTTTAATCTGTGAGTTAAAAATGCTTAATAAAAATGATGTGTGTGTGACTATGCATATTTGAATTAGGTTTACAAAGATATATCATGTTGAATTTAAAAAATCTTTTTAAACTTTCTTAAAGATTATTTAAAAATACTCATCAATACATTAGAATTTTTTAGAAAAAGAATCAGATTTTGTTCCCTTCTCTATTTGTTTATTATATATTTTAAAGAAATTAATGAACATATGCTATGTCCAACATATTAAAGTAAGATTTTTAGAAAAAAAATATTTTTATCCCTGTCCATACTTTTGTAATATTTGTGTACTCAAAAACTTGTTAAATTTGTCCCATGAAATTATTTAAATAGCAATTACTAATATGTCTCTGAGCTAGGGGTAAAATTTACACATAATTTATGGACTAAAGTTCGAAGAGGTACTACAGTATAAATCTTGTTTAGTAGGACTAATGAGATATTGACCACTTGTTCCATGCTTCACAGTATCTTCATTTGGAACCCTGAACAGGTGATAATGTTAATAACTGGGAGTGTTTACACACCCTAAGTTAGGAGTAGACAAATTCATCCATGAATATTCATATTAACCCATTATTTACATAATAAAGAAGTTTACTGCATAAACATTGGAGACTGCATCACATTTTAGTAAAAAACATTGTTCCTAATAAATCAGTACTATATATAATTACTTGAAAATGTCAATGAAATTAATAAATTACAAGCATGCAAAAACACTAGCATGCAAAATTCATTCTAAGTAATTTAATTATTTGTTAGCTATTGTTAAGTAATTTAAATCACTTCTTTTTTTATTGAAAACAGATTTCTTTTCATGGAAAATTATTCACATGTGTTTAAATTATACTTCTTTTAAAATATTTGGCAGGAAACAATTTTCTCTGAGAAATATTATCTGTTCACATACTTGTATCAATATTTTAAAGAGGACTCCATTGAAGGTTTTGGTAGGTCTTATAAATGTTTATGTTGTATAATAAATTTTCACAAATTCAGTTTCTTTAAAAGAAAAATTGGATAGCATTCAATTATAAAGAAACAAAACAACCATGAAAAAGATCAGAAAACAAAAGAAGGCAAGATGGCAAGAAAAATAGCTTCTTGATAGAAAGATCTTACTTTGATGTAAGGGACTCAATTCAGTGCCTGATGCAAGATCTAAAAATATTGATATTTTTCTTTCTGCATAGCACCTGACTATAAAGAAATATCTGCCATACTGTATCTGACAATAAAACAGGATTATCTTTCTAGGTGGTTTCTTAGCTCTCTACCCAGGAGTAAGGAAGGAGAGGTGGAGTGGTCAAAGACAATCTCTACAAAATGTCTTGCTCTGTCTTCTTGCCAACATGATTTTAGAAGTTTAGTTCAAACAGATGAGGCAATGTATTATACTTTCTGTATCTGCACATGCATATTTCAGTAAAGTGAAATAATTTAATGCAAACATGCTTTTGATTAGGTTGTATGAACAAGCCAAATTCCTGTATTGTTTTTTGGGCACATTAATGTTTTAAAGAGTTTAATTGAATACAGACCTTCATTACTTAAGTAGTATAAAATAATTAGCTGGGCTCTCTGAGAAGTGTTAAGGAAATAGTGTAAATAGTAGTAGGAGAATTTTTTGTTTTGAGCTTAATATAGCTCACACTTACTTGCTTATATTTGAATAAATGAGTCATGCCTCCAGACCCTAGTTTTAGATTTTATCTCATTTTGGGAAAAAGAAGTTCTACATCCTATCATTGGCCTTGAGTAAGAGAAATTGTGGTTCTTCAGACACATGTGGGAAGGATGAGAGGTGAGAGAGGAAAGCAGAAGCAGACCAGAGAGGCAGGGCCTGAGCCTGTAGTTGAGACCTTCAAATAACCTTCCCTCCCACATACCACACTGCAAACCCCAGTCTTTGGGGATATTGGTTTCTGAACTTTCAAAATGTGAATATCCATCAAACAAACTCAAGTAATTTAAGGAAGAAAGAGATAGCATACTTGGTTTTGGCTTTTTATTTTTCCTAAATTATTGTTATTTCAATAAGCACTTATTTTAAACCCTTTAATGTCATTTATAAGATATTTAGCTTTAAATTCCATTGTAGCATCAAATCCATTTGCCAAAAATTCATTTTACCATTTTACAGTTCTAAAAGGGGAAAAATGTATAAAGAAAACTCACTATTTTGTAATGTGACAAGAGTTTACCTTTCTCTAAGTAAATTTTAAATTATTTTTATTATTTTTATGTAGTTGAGTATCCATTCAACAAAGCAATACCAAGCAAAAGAGATTACTGGGCACCAATGGTCTTTAATCCTAGGTACTTAAGGGGGTAAGATTTGCTAGTGACAGTTTGAGGCCAGCCAAGGAAGATAAATTTGGGAGGCTCATCTACAATTAAGCAGCAAAAGGCTAGCAGTAGAGGTGTGGCTTAAAGTGGTCCAAGACCAGCCTTGAGCAAAAAAAGAAGCTCAGAGAATGTAAGGCCCTGAATTTAAGCTCTTTTAATGGCACTAACAAGAAAAGAAACAACTTTAATAATACAAAAATAAAATGATATAATGAATATATAGCATATTTTGATTAAATTTAAGTAGTTGATTTTCATTAAAATGAAAACAAAATGTTAATGAAACTAAGTTATTCACCAAAGGAGGACTTTTTTAGGATTTTTACTTGCTTAAGTCTGTAATCAACTTTCTCCATTTCCCATATACTCTGGATAGTAGACATGATAGATTAATTACAGTGTGAATTTTGTTTTGTTGAGATTGGAATGTTTCTACTTTTATATTGGGGCTGATTCGAAACATGACTTAATATTATCCTTCTGCATTGCCATTCTCAGTGCTCAGTGGACTTTTAAAAGAGTGGTTAATTGAAAGATTAAATGTATATATTTTTTCATATTGTCTGGGAGTTTTAATGGTAATTGAAAAAAATAATGGAACAATAAAAAAACTTTAGTCAAGTAAAATATGTGAAAGGCCAAACATTTCACAGAAAACAATTTAATTCACTTACCTAGAAGACTGAATTGATATATCTGTTACAAAAGTGTAGATCATAAGATTCTTATGAGTACTGGCCACATTAAAGAACAGAATCAAACCTCATTTAAGTTGGTACTATTTGTCATAAAAACCTATGAAAGTGCCAGGCACCAATGGCTCACTCCTAGCTACTAAGGAGGCTGAGATCTGAGGATGGTGATTCAAAGCCAGCCAGGGCAGGAAAGTCTGTGAGGCTCTTATCTCCAATAAACCACTAGAAAACTGGAAGTAGTGCTGTGGCTCAAGTGGTAAAGCACTTGCCTTGTGCTGCAGAGTGCAAGTTCAGCATCTAAGGCCAGAGTTCAAGCCCCACGACAGACCAAAAAAAAAAAATCAATGAAAGAACAGTATTCTAATTCTGATATTATTACTTGATTTATTTAATCACTCCTTATGGCTTATCCACTCACATTTTAGTACTTATTGCTGCTGTTTACTTTTGTCATTAAACAATTTCATTTTGTTCCCCTGTTCATGTTTCTTGAATACATGGCAATCCACAGTAGAAAATAAATGCCTCATCTAGATAATGGAGATTTCTCTGATATTTAATTCTATTTTCTAATTAGGCTACTAATGTACTCTTTCCTTCCCATTGCTTCCTCCTAGATGAGTCTCTCATTTTTTTTATTGTGTTTTCCATTACAGCTTTCTCATTTGCTTCAAAAATTAGTACCTAGAAAGCTTTGTCTGTAGTTCATTGTTTCGTTTATACTTGTTAAGCAGGTTCTCCATAGCTGATCTAAAAGCCTAGTGTTTATTTGCAATGATTATTTTTTGAGATAGAATCTCATTTTTTGCCCAGGCATCCACTTGGACTGTCATCCTCCTATCTTATCTTCCTATTTTAGCTAGGAAAATAATTGCAGACCATCTTATATGCTTCTATGACTTGCAGAAAGGATTTTTCTGATCAAGCTGATCTGCATAGGATATTCTTGATCTCATCATCTACGTAGAATGACCCAATGTGCTTTTCTTACTAATAATTGAGAAATAATCTCTTGAAATGTTGCCTCAACTGGCCTTGGATTATGGTCCTCTCAATCTCAGCCTCCTATGTAACCAGGATTATATTCATAAATCACCTGCAGTATAATTCTATACTGTTTTCTCTATACCAAGTAAAAATCTTCTATCAAGTCATTCTTGGTGCATGAACTATTCTTTACTTCTTTGTCAGCAAAGCAAGAACAGATAATTCAACAGCATATAGACCTCTTTATCTTTTTTGGCTTTGAATGACAGTAGATAAAAATAGTGTGTTTTCCTCACCAATTGTTACATTCATGTATGAGATTACAAAATGCAAATCGAAAGGGAAACCATAGTTGGGCCCCAGTGGCTCACATTTTTAAACATAGGTACTCAGGAGGCTGAGATCTGAGGATCATGGTTATAAATTAGTTTCTGAGGCTCGTATCTCTAATTAGTCCAGAAAACTGACTGACATGGTGGCTCAAAGTAGTAGAGAGCTAGCCTTGAGTGAAAAAGCTCAGGGATAGCACCCATCGCCCAAGCTGAAGCCCATAACTGACACAAAAAAAAAAGAATAAACTATATATATTTTTAAGTTTCTCATATCAGAGTCTAGATAAACTATATATTTTTTTAAGTTTCTCATATCAGAGTCTAGAAATTAAGACCAGAAGCTTGAAGATGATCTATATTTATGGATATAGAAGCATAATTTAACGTAAAAATATATACAATCTAATTACAACAAACAAGGAAACTTACCAAAGACTTACCACATGACAAAAGGAGAAAATCATATAGCATTCCTGTACCTAGTGGCATATTTTCCATTTCCTATAGCTTAAAATTTCATGATACCATATTATCAAATATACCAAGATATCATATCACAAAATGTTCCAATTGCAAGTTTAAAATTTTATCATTAATATTATTTTTGCAAAAGAGAAACAAGGAGTATAGCGTGATTACAGAGCAATCATTAAGTAACAACCTGGAGAATGAAGGAATGAAATAGCGAGGAATGTGACTGCTGCGTTTTCTCCCTGCTGCAATTTGGTCAAAGAGTATTAGGAATAATTTAATGATAGAGATATAATCCTCTCTGTCTCTATCTCTCTGTCTCTGTCTCTCTCTGTCTCTGTCTCTCTGTGTCTCTGTCTCTGTCTGTCTGTCTCTCTCTCTCTCTCCCTCTCTCTGTCTCTCTCTCTTATGTGGCTTGAAGTGGGTCTGGGTGCTAGACTCAATGCCCTAGACTCTTGCTCTCTAATGAGTTCAAAACAGGTTTTAGTGCAGAGGGCAGGGTTTCCCAAGTCAACCAAGAATCTCTACAAAAAAAATGGCCTAGTTTTGATGGGAATGATGGACATATTTATATATTTAAATAAAGATAATGCTATATTTTAGAAATGTAATATATTGAACAACAGCACAACACCAACTATTCTGTGGTTGCTTAGGAAATGATGCACTGAAGGAATCAATTTGAACCTAGAGATCTTTGATAGTGTCAGAGGGAGAGAATTATTTGAGGCCTTTGAACTCAATCTCTTTCTCTGTAAGGTGACATTACAATGAAGTAATCCATATTAGCCTGCCAGATAGATTCTGAATCAAATCATAAATGAGGGGAATGACAGAAAATGTCACTTCTATATTCCTTATTCTAAAGCATTTCAAGATATTAATATTTTCATTATTAAAGAGCAGTGTCAATTTCTCAGTAACATTCTTCTATTCAATAAAATAGAGCATCCAAGTTATAAGAATATGTATTATTCATAGAATTCAACAAAGCTCTTTAATTTACAAAAGAAAAGTGCAGACCAAAAATATTTTTGTCCTCAGCTATCCCCCTTGCATGAAATCATCCTCTGCATACAGGAAAAGGCCTTATAGATTATAGGGCCAACTCCAAGGTCTCCATATTTGTGTCTATACAAAGCCTTTCACATTCACATGGCTTCCTCTTGTATTAACTTTTTCCCATTTCTGCCCTATACATTCATCTAGACTGTGATCATCCAGGCCTATACAGCTGATTCCTTCCTATCTGTCTCCATTTTGGGGAGCTATCAATCTACAATCTTCTCTCAGTTATCCCAAGATTTACATCCCCATACTAGTTCCAGTAAAGAAAACCTGACCACTGTGTATAGGAAATACTTGTGGCACGATGAGTATATGGAAGGAGGTATTAGGAATTCCTAGGAGTGATGCCATGAATAATAAATAATAGGTCAATTACACATTTATAACATTCATAGAACAGAAACACCTTTCTTTTTTTTTTTTTTTTGTAGGTCGTGGGGCTTGAACTCTGGGCTTGGGCGCTGACCTTGAGCTCTTCAGCTCAAGCCTAGTGCTCTACCACTTGAGCTACAGCGCCACTTCCGGTTTTCTGGTGGTTTATTGGAGATAAGAGTTTCACAGACTTTCCTGCCCAGACTGGCTTTGAACCTCGACCCTCAGATCTCAGCCTCCTGAGTAGCTAGGATTACAGGGGTGAGCCACCTGCACCCAGCTAGAAACACCTTTCCATTTTCACTTCCTGAGGAAATATTTGGGCTTAAATACAATACCAGAAAAGATCTATCTTTAGTAACAGTATTGCACATGTTTTGTGTTATATTATAGGTACTATCATTTATTACTTTCAAGGTTATATTAGGTTGGCAGAATCTGAACCAACACAGAAATGTTTTAAAAATTCACATAAAATTATGACACTTTGGGGAATATGAGAATGTTTTTCCAAAGCTTTTAACTATAAATATACATTTATGTATTCATATGATTATATACATATATATATATATATACATACATCAGTATATATATATATATATATATATATATATATATAAACACGTATATGGAAATAATAATCGTGCAATTCTTGACCAATTAATTAAATTTTAGAGGTAAAAGACCCAAAATGCTCCAATTAGCTAATGTAATAACCAATGGGCCCTGATAATCAGCATGGTCCCGTGTCCCGGCCTGCTGGCGGGCGGGGAGGGAGGGGAGGAGTGGGGGTGGCAGGAAACAATCCAGAGGTGAGCCTCACCACTCTGAGGACTGGGCCACTGAAGAGAACAGGACATGGAGAAGATGATGTCACTGTCCCGCAGGGCGTGCCCCTGGAGGGGCGGGCCACCCAATGGGTTTGACGTGCCACTGAAATGGGCTGGGTCTTGCTACTGGAGGGTGTGGGTCATGTAGCTCCACAAGGTGAGCTGTCGAGAAGTGACTGGGCAGTGGGCAGCTTGGATGAGGGGCATGAATGACAGTTGGAAACGGTTAGGCAGATGAAACAGTCCTGTTGGAGTTGGGGAGGAGCGCCTCCTCTATATAGTCTGGTTGTTTCAAGGCCTGGGAGGAGGGTAGGGAGCGATGGTAAGGACAGTGGAGGAGGAAGGTAGAGAGCTGCTAAGAGAGTAGAGAGAGAGTAGAGAGATGGAGTGAAGAGAGATACAGTAGGAGGGGAAAGCAGGGAAGAGGCACCTCCCGGAGCAGAGCAGGGCACACCTGTGGAGGGCAGGGCAAGACTCCTCTAGGAGCCATTCGGGACCCTCTCTGGAGGTACTTCGGCCTCCTCTGGAGGTCATTTGGGGACTTCTCTAGAAAGGCCTCCTGGAGCAGGGCAAGGCAGGCCTGTGGAGAGTGGAGAGGCCTGCAGAGAACTAGGAAAGGAAGAAAAGGAAAAACCTTCCCCTTTGGAGGATTGGAGCTTTGGAGCTTTGAAGGTCAGGAGTTGGAAGTTTCAGACTGACTAATTGGTGGTTTGCAGACCAATAAATAATGGTCGGGGCTGCTTATTAGAGGCTTGGAAGTTTGGTGGTCGAGGCTGCCCTTGGTTCAGGACAAGGTAGTCGTAGGCCCCCTTTCTGCTGTAAATAGTGTAATTAAATTTGTTGTCTTTAACTGTGCCTTGATGGATTGTCTAGCTCTTTTGAGGTCATAAGTCTTAAGTACTAAGAAATATATCTCCAAATAATCTGATGTCTTCCATTGCTGTATAGTCTAAGGACCAGTAGAAAGTGAGACACAAAAACCACTGATGAGTTATGGTTAAAACAAAACTCCCAAGGTCGGGGTCTCAGGAAACAGTCCTGGGTGCCAGCCTGCTTTGGATTTTAAACATTCTTGGCTGGGAAGGAGAGAAGGAGAGGATACAAGCATACCCAGTAAGGGTGTTTGTCTATTTTGGCCAATGGTCACTCCAAAAGGTCATGCCTTAAGTTCAAACTTCCTGTCAGGGTCTTCCCACATAGGGATTGTTGATGGAAGGCTTGGGGAATAGAAGAAAGGATGGGGGTGACTTGTTTAGATAGTAGCAGAAGCAAAGTTAAAGAAGATAAAAGCTGGTTAGTCAGTATAGAAGTCCTATCTCGGGGCAAAAGTTTTGATGAGGGTTACAATTCAGTTTTTAAAATTACAAAAGCATAGTTACATTCATATTCCAAAATCATCCATTATTAACTAGGTATTTCTAATTCATATATAACCTAACTCAAATCTGATATTTCATCCTTAATTTCTCTAACACAACACCATGATACATCAATGCCTAAAAGTCCAATCACAGTTTTCTCTAAAGCCTTGCATTCAGATTTTTGTTTGGGGATGATATCAATCAAGATGCACTGCAATTATAAACTGATTTGTTTTACTTTATAAAACTATGCAATGATAATAAAATATAAAAAATTTGGTTTCTGTTGAAGTTTCATTACTTGAGAAAGTAGAAGCTGTGCATGTGTTATCAATGATATATTTGCATATTTTCATGTTAAACCTTCAGAAATTAAAGTTAAATATCATTATATGGCCCATGTAAACCTTAGGGATTTGGTAAAATACTATTACATTTAAGATAAACTGGTTGGAAAAGGACAAAGAGCACAATTTCAAAAAAAGGGGGGGTCAAAATGTTACACAGTGGGGAATTACAAGAGACCTATCACAACTAAGAGTTGCTATCACAAATGCTTTAAAAATTGCTATTTGTAATATGCTTCAAGAATGAAGTCATTTGGAGCTAACCATTATCTAAAATCTATTTAGAAGTTAAGAGCTCTCTAAGCCTCTAGCTATGGAAACATGACATAATAGATGATGTGCATTGCTTTTGGAAAAAATGAAGGTTACTTATCAATGAGCCTGGTTTTCTGAGGATGTATCATTGCATATCAGCCAACTGAAACTTTCTCACCACTCCAAAGGAGTTAACTTACTGATTGCTTCCTGATTATTGTATTTTCATGGGAATATTGATTGATTATTAGTGTTATTTTCCTTCTTAATATGCCTACAGGCAACAGGTAATTTTTGCTGTTACCTTTTGCCAGCAGGGGGAGTTTTGTAGCTATATTTCAAGTTATTAACACTATAACTTGTTGGGAGCCCTCAACTATGTTCCAATGGTAAAGACAGTTCAATTCCCATTGAGCTTAAATAAATAATACCTTAATGTCTTTCTAAGACAATCTCAGGAAACCCTGATAAATTCTACAGGTTTCTTAAACATAACAATTACATTTCACTGAGGCTCTTAACAGGTGTGGCACATCATTATGGAAAAGATAAATAAAACTTGTTTTACATTAAGACTTTTAAATACAAACATGGTTCCTTTTCTTTCTCATATTTTCACAGATGACTTTTTAATGAAATATATATTTTGACTAAAAGGAGTTATGGGAGAGTCCACTGAATCATAGTTTTCTGGAAAATCAAAGAGAAACTAACATGAAATAGTATACGTCAATAGGACTCAAACTTGAAAGTCATTAAAATTCAACTCTGTTAATGTACTTTAAATCTACCTCCATGGGGGCCTTTTCCTGATGTTAACATCACTTCCACAGCTCTATTTTTTCCATTTTAATTGACTATATAAATACATATATATAATATATATATATATATAATATATATATATACGTACAGTATGCTTTTTTGAAATACACATATTTTGTGAAACAGCTGAATTGGTCTAGTTAATTTATATCATCTCCCATGGTTTCCACATTTTGTTGAAACACAACATGGATAAACTTGGAGGGCTTTTTACTAAGTAAAGCAAATCAGTTATAGGACAAATACTGTCTACTCTCACTTCTATGTGAAATTTAAAACATATATGATAAAGTAAGAGTGTGGCTTCCAGAGATAGGTAGGTCAGGAGAGCAAATGGACAGATGCTTATTTAAAAAGAAATAAAGATATAAAGTTTCAATTATGTAGTTATACAAATGGAAACTATTAATAATAAAGTATATTTCTGAATGCTGCCGAGAAGATTTTAAGTTCTCTATCCTCATGTCTATTTGTTAAATGAAATTTCAACTGATAATGTGATTAAGCTCTGAATAGCTAATTTATCAGAAGGATTTGCTTAATGACAATAGACTATAAGTAAAGCATTAGAAGTGTGGTTTTATTTATTTATTTATTTATTTATTTTGCCTTTCCTGAGTCTTGAGTTCAGAGGCTAGGCACTGTCCCCGAGCTTCTTTTGTTCAAGACTAGCACACCAGGGCTGGGAAGGTGGCTCAGTAGTAGAGTGCTTGCCTTGCATGCATGAGACCCTAGGTTCGAATCCTTAGCACCACATAAACAGAAAAAGCCAGAAGTGGTGCTGTGCCTCAAGTGGAAGAGTGCTAGCCTTGAGCTGAAGAGCTCAGGGACAGCACCCAGGCCCAGAGTTCAAGCCCCACAACTGACAAAAATAAAAGACTAGCACTCCACCTCTTGAGCTACGGGACCACTTCTAGCTTTTTCTGTTTATGTGGTACTGAGGAATGGAACCCAGGGTTTCATGAATGAAAGGCAAGCACTCTACCACTAAGGCATAATTCCAACTCCTAGAGATGGGGCTTGAAACCAGCATCTTGAATCACAGATGAGTTTAGAAAGCAATTGTGTGGTTTGCTCAAGGATGGAGCTGTGCATAGTGCAGGAGAAAACTAGGCAGTCATGAGATGATGTTTTAAAGGAGAGAATGGATCATGAAAACCTCAAAGAGAAAAATGTCACACTTCTATTACCTAACAGGTTTCAATATGGAAAATGGCAGGAATGGAGAAATTCCACCACACTGGTAGAAACTCAGCCACTATCATTCACAGATAGGACACCTTTGTCATCATATCTTATATATAACTTTAAAAAACTATCATGTTTTTGTGCCCTATTGGCAATAAAGATGGCATTTCTCCTTTCATTTCTGCAATGTTATCTTGTCTTTGTTGCTTTGTATGTCCCTCCCCCACAGTATAACCCCTGTTTTCACTATATTTGATGTTGGTATCATTTGTGGAGGAGAAGGGAAAAAACAAATTGTTTAAATAGGGATACAGATGGACCCATTGAAACAATATGGATATGAGATATTATGAGATATAATATGATATATTATGTCAAAAATGAACTTTATAGCTTTTTAGTATTTTTAGCTGTTTAAAGATAATATAACTTATCACAAAAAAGAAAAGGAATTGAAAGTTTTATTGAAGTCTGAAACAAGCAGAAACAGTCAGATAAGTTAGGCGAAATGAACCCCAAGATAAGGACTTAAATGGTTCTTTCTTGCTATTGTTTCTAATATATTTACAAGATGATTTCTTTGTCGCTTTGTATGTCCCTCCCTCATGGTATAACCTCTGTTTTCATTGTATTTGATGTTGGTATAATTTGGGGAGGGGAGGAGAAAAAACAAATTGTTTCAATAGGGATACAGGTGGACCCATTGCAACAATGAGATCTACAAGACATTATGTTGAAAAAACGAACTTTACAATCTTGGGGCAGAGAAAGAGTGGGGGGGAAGGGGAGGGCGGGAGATGGGAAGGGATGGTAGGGGAAAACAAAGGAGGAGGCAACAATGCTTGATAAAAAATGTACTCATTACCTTGCTCATGTAATTGTAACCCTGCTGTACGGTATTTTCACAATTAAAAAAAAAAGTATTTTCACAATTAAAAAAAAAGTAATTGAGATGCTACTTTATCCTTACATGTTTGTAAAAATAAGTATTTTCTACTGCATGAATGATTAATTGCCTTTTAATACAACTTAATTTAAGGAAATTTTTTAACAAGCTGTTAGTCCAATAAATCTAAATTAAAGTCAGTTGGCCTACCTTAATTGCACACTGGTGATCTGTTCAAATTTTAAACTGTTAGGAGGATAGAAGTATAACATAGCATGTAGTTTCTCTGTTTTTGTGTATCTGCATTACAAAAGCCATAGAACAATTTACTAAGATTTGTATTGGCCTATCATGAGCAGAAAACATAGCAATGCCTAAAATAATTATCACTGGGTTTAATGTTGATTCTGGGAATATTTTAATAAATCAGAGAAATGAACAAACATGTACTGTCCTCATGGACCTCACAGGTTACAGAAAATTGAAATTAAAATACTAAAATTACTTAGTAATTAGCAAATGTGGTACTACAGCAAGTGAGTTGTAATATAACAGGGATGTTGTTACAGCATTTATCAAAGGGCTGAAATCTACCCTAGGATTTTCAGTAAATTCCTTACAATAAGGTCTAAAATCAAGAAGCAAAAAGTTTTTTTCTTTCTTTCTTTTTTCTTTTTCACAAAGTCTTAAGACTTTGTAAGTTAAGAAATAGTATACTTAGCACAAAGTTTCAGGCTGGAGATGCAGAAGTAAGTTAGATAAGTTTGTCCTTGCCTTCATTTAGTCTAGAGTATAGTGAATATTGACAAAAGACATAATATGACACATTCTATCAGGAAGTTTGTACTTGACTTAGAAATGAGTTTATCTGTTTGAAAGCCCAATGTTTTAAAACCATACCTCAAATCCCATCTTTATTGATTCTAAATAATTATATTAAAGATTTATTTTCTCCAACAGTTGTCTGAGTTGAGATTGTACTATAATGAATGTAGGTGTTCTCAATAGATAAATAGACAAAGGAGAAATTTGACTATTCCATAAAATAATTACATAAATCTTAATATTAGTAGACAAATTTTATGTATATACTTTAAATCAGCAAAAAAATATTTTCTACAAATCATATTAACATTCATAAAAGTCCTACCCAGAGGGGAAACTATAATATATCCAGATAGGAGCAACAAAGAAAATTTATTTTGAGCTAGTTAAATGTGGCAAATATTGTAAGATTTGTAATAACTGCAAGATAGCCATAGAATAAGACCATCTACTCAAGCAATTTCTTCATAGCCAGAACCCCTATATATCTCTTTGATTGAAATAGAATGGAAAAATATATTTTCATTTGCACATTTTCACAGTACCCATTATATGCATCTTGAGGCCACAAATTGGCTTTAGTTGCATTTGTACTATTAATATAAAACAGAGCTTTGATACGTAATTTCTTCCAAACAATTTATGTGTGGTACATTTTGATTGGACATTTGATAGAATAAAAGCAATGGAGGAGAAAGTAACGGAGATAAGACCAGAAGAAAAAGAAAGTAATCAAAATGTGGTTTTAATCACATATTTTATTACAATGATTTATTAAGTATAAATTTTTATTTTCTCAATTATTTTTAGGCTAATGCTGAGAATTCAACTAAGATCATTTTGCTCTTTTTTCCCCCTCATGGATGACATTCTACAACTTAAGTCACATGTATAGCTACACACTTTTGCTGAATATTGGAGACAGAGTTTTATGACTTTTCTGCCAGGGCTAACTTTGAATTCTGACCCATCGATCTCAGCTTCCTGTGTAGCTAGGATTGTAATCTTGTCCATAAACAAGGACCATAAAATACCTGGCTGATTTGTGTGAATTTTTAATAGATAATTTTCTATTTGAGTATCTATATTAATTTGAATGAAAAAATGAAGACATCTTTAAAAGAACTAATACAGACTTACTATGCAATTATTTATTACTATAACTACTGCCTTTTTATCTATATAAGTCAATTTTCATGTCAGTAAAGCAGCTTTTTCTTTGCTTATTGATAATTATATAATAGTTGCCTATAATAGCATTTCTGAAAGTTTTTTTATGTCAAATAGATGTATATATTATTATAACTATATTATAAGCAGGTCCTTTTTTCATTATTGTTACTGTGAAATGCACAGTAACACTGAGGTAATAATAGTATTGTTGTGCCCAGGTCACAGGACCCCCACCAAGAAGACGACCGAGAGTCAGACTTTACAGCTGTTTTAAGGTTTGATTTAAAGGGGCTGCAGCTTGGGCCTTGTCCTACACTTCGACACAGCAGAACTTAGGAGGAGAGCCCAGAGCTAAAGATTTGCAGGGCTTATAAAGGCATAAAACCAACCAGGTGTTTGGATTACCACCACGTGTTGCTCTGCTAGACAGAATTTGCTGATATTAGGTTTAGTTTAAACAAGCAACAAGTGGTCACTAACTCAAGACTTTAACCCTTCATTCCCCCCCTTGACTTATGGTCCTGAGACACAATCTTGTGGCTCTGGCCCCAAACTAAACTCCAACAGCTCTCAATCTTGAATGGGTATAGTCCCTCTCTGACTTTAGCCATACTATTAAACAATAATACCAATAGTCCATTTTTCTTTTCTTGAGGCGTATGCGGAGTAGTTGGGTAAGATGCTTGGAGACTTCCCATGTTTCCCCATGGTCATCCAGGGCAAAGGGGTCAGCCAGTCTGGCGTGGGAGCAGTGGATCCAAGCAGCAATGCCATCCACCTTAACGGCAGTGGGTGTAGCCAGTAGCACCATGTAACGTCTTTTCCATTGTGGTTCCAGAGATCTCAAGTTGTGCCTTCGAACAAACACCCAGTCCCCTGGTTTAAACAAATGTGGGTAGGAATAGAAGCTTTTAGTTGAGGCCACATACTCTTCTGCACCAGCTGTAAATAATCAAGCCTACACAGAAATTCAGTATCACCCAAATCAACAAGCAATTCAGTCTGAAGCCTAGGGATAATGGGGGGTGGGGGTGTCCATACATTATTTCAAAAGGAGTAAAGCCAAGCTGATAGGGTGAATTTCTTACTCTAAACAGGGCAAAAGGAAGGAGCGATACCCAGTCTGTGCCAATCTCCAAGGCCAATTTAGTTAAGGTCTCTTTTAGAGTCTGATTCATTCTTTCTACTTGCCCTGAACTTTGGGGTCTATAAGCACAGCGCAATTTCTAATCCGTCCCCAGTGCCGCAGCTATTCCCCGACTTACTTTTGAAACAAAGGCCAGTCCATTGTCTGACCAGATGGTGGATGGGAAGCCATACCTGGGTAGTATTTCTTCCAGGATCTTCTTAGCCACGACGTTCATGGTCTCATGCTTTGTTGGGTAAGCTTCAACCAATCCTGAAAAGGTGTCTACAAAAACTAGCAAAAATTTATATCCAAACTTCCCAGTTTTAATTTCTGTGAAGTCTACTTCCCAATACACACCTGGCCTATCTCCACAGAGGCGAGCTCCTTTTGTAACTGGTTGATTGGGGGCATTGGTGAGCTGACAGGCTTTACAATTTTTCACAATGTCCTCAATGAGTTGATTTCCTTGCCTAATTTTTACTTCTGAGTGTTGGAGCAAGTCCTGCATTCTTCAGGTTCCCATGTGAGAGGCCCGATGTATTATTCTCTTAAGAATCCCCTTGCCTAATCTTTGTGGCAAGATAAGTTTCCCCTCACCAGTTTTCCACCAGTCTTTATTTCCTTCTCTTTCAAGGGGTTTATAGGCCATGGGAATTTTCCTTATCCACTCCAACTCTTCTTGGGAGTACTGAGGCTCAGGAAGCAAAGCTTGTGGCCCTGGGTCTAGTAGAGTCAGTACTTCTGCTCTGGGCTGGAGGATCACCTCCTTAGCTGCCTGATCAGCCAAGTTATTTGCTTTGGTTATTGAATCATTTACCTTTTGATGGCCAGGGCAGTGCATATTTGTTGGTTCCCATAAGGCCCGGATGAGGCTTAAAATTTGTTTTTAATAGCCTTTCCCTCAGCTGTCAGCAGCCCCCTCTCCTGGTAAATGGCTCCATGATCATGCACGGTGGAAAAAGCATACCAACTGTAGTCTCTTCCCTTTTCCCATTTGTAGGGCTTTTGTTAGTGCCACTAGTTCTGCTTTTTGTGCAGACATTCCCTTGGGGAGTGCTTCTGCCCACATAATCTCAGTGTCCTTAGTGACTGCTGCACCTGCATACCTTTTTCCATCTCAAATGAAACTGCTGCCCTCTTTGAACCAGGTATGCTTGTCATGTGATAGTGGCGAGTCCAACAAGTCTGGCCAGGATCTGCTTGCAGTCATGCAGGGGCGCTTCCAGATCCAGATCCAACAGCAGAGTAGCTGGGTTTCCTTCCTTTCCTGTCTTTGCTCCTCCATTTCTCTCTTATTGTTAACCTTTTCTGCCACAGCTACTAGATTCCTAATAGACTTCTCACCAAGTCTGTCTAGAGCCAGCAAATTTCACTTTATGTCTGGTGCATCTTGATTTATATAGGCAAACATAATCATCTGAGCCGACTTCTGGTCTCAAGAAGATCATACTGGGTATATTGACTAAAAGCTTCAATGAGCTGCTCAAGATTTGCTGCCGGACTTTCACTTCCTCCCTGTCTAACATCATAAACTTTGGCCATATTAGTAGGTCAGGGAGCCGCTGCCTGAGACCTGCCAACAAAGCCTGGCGGTAGACAAGGAGTCTCTCCCTAGCTTCAACCATATTTTAGTCCCATGTTGGTCGGATCTCAGGAAAATAGGCAGCAATCAGGGCAGGATCCAAGATGGGTGCTCCGGTGGGGCCAGGGATATGTTTCCAGGCTGCCTCTTGGATAAGGTCTCTCTCTTGGTGTTAAAAAGGACCTTTAAAAGGTGACTGCAATCATCCCAAGTGGGCTGATGAGTAAAGAGAATAGTTTCAAGCAAACTAATTTAATCCTGGGGTTTCTCAGAAAAGGGGGCATTTTGGGTGTGCCAATTGTATAGATCACTGGTAGAAAATGGCCAATTTTGAGTTGCTGTTCACCAACCGCATCCACAGGATCTACAGCGCGTAACGGAAAAACAGGTGCATTAGAAGAGGGGCTGATCCCACTGCGTTGTTAAGTAACTGGCCCCTCAGATATTTTAAAGGCAGGTGCTGAAGGTTCTATAGCTTCCTCCTCCTCTTGATCATTTTCAGGTTCTGCAAAAGGAAACTGGGAAGAAGAGTATGGGGGAGAAAACATTTCTTCTTCCATGTTATCTCCCTGAAAAACCGGGGGGTACCTTTTCTTTTCCTCTTAGTTTCTTTTTGTAAGTCCAGGGGGCTAAATGGAATGGTGTCCATGGTTTCCAGTCCTATCAGTCATACAGTCCAAAAGAAACCAATACAAACAAAACACACACAGGCCTGAGAGTTAACGAAGTGGAGATCTCCCAATTGTTCCGCTGACTCCTGTCACAGCAGGGTTCCACATCCACACCCCACAGCAGAAGGAGCAGACCCACAGTGGGTAAGTTGGGCCTCGGTTAGGAGGCCCTCTTGGTCAGTTCTGGCCCAACACTGAACCGACCCCCACCCCACAATTCACAAGGCAGGGTTCCAAGGAATCCCCCCTCACAAGAGGATCTGGGACATCTCCCAGTTCCTCCAGGGTTGTCTTGCAAGCATGTCCGCTTCAACAACCCTTTACACAATACGAATCTGAGTGGCTGTCCTCACAAAGGAAAACGAAAGTAAAATATACAACAACAGGACAAATTAACAAAGACAACAATGTTTTACCTTTGGAATCTGAGGTCTTGGGGGTCTTTGGGCGAATCCCGGACGAGCCCCCACTAATATGTTGTTCCCAGGTTGCAGGACGTCCACCAAGAAGACCACCGAAAGTCAGACTTTACTGTTGTTTTAAGGTTTTATTTGAACATGCTGCAGCTCGGGCCTTGTCCTACACTCCGACACAGCAGAGCCTAAGAGGAAAGGCCAAGCTAAAGATTTGCAGGGCTTATAAAGGCACACAACCAACCAGGTGTTTGGATCACCACCATGTGATGTTCTGCTAGACAGAATTTGCTGATCTTAGGTTTAGTTTAAACAAGCAACAAGTGGTCACTGCCTCAAGACTTTAATCCTTCAGTATTACTTGTTCTTTGAATTTTATTACAATTCAACATTGTAAACTAGACCACTTTGGCCCCAAGAAGATAATTAAATGGTAATCTGTTAATACATATATGGCAACTAAATGATGCACAAATATGAAATTAAAACAGGATCTCTACTATTTTATATTTAATCATTAGAGATGTCTAAAAACATAAAGACAAATAAAGACATAGCCCTATATACCTAGTATCATTTCCTATGTATTTTTAGAATAATCCATAAAATAGCATTGGTATAAGAAGAGTATCTATGCTGCAAAGTCACAAGACAGTATTGATTTTGTTTAGTGTTCTGGTGTTTCCCAGATACATTTGTTGTTCCCTCCTATTCAATATATCTGTATTTGTTCTCTACACATATTTAATCTATCATTACAAAAGATAGATATAGAATAGTAGTATTGTTACAATTTTTTCTATCTGAAAATTAAGCTTCTCTTTTCTCATTGTTTTCCATTCATTTAGAAAATAGGAAGTATTGAGTATATGTTAAACAGTTGAAAGTACTAAGAATAGAGTTATGCATGAAAAGAAGAAAGAACTATATAAAACTTACTTGTGGTGGAAAGTACAGAGACTAGACAATAAATAAGTAATAAAAATGGTATATAGTAATAGGAAATAGGAATTGACTATTGTATACTACTCAAAAATTAAAACTGAGAACTATAGTATAATATTAACTAATGAACTGAGGTCGGTTCTAAAACAAATTCAACTATTCCATTCTAATGCGTAGCTATTGAAAACAATGAGTTGTATTAACACCAATACAACAAAGTAACAATGCACAAACAGAAAATAGAAGCAAGATCAGGTGGAAGAATAATTAGATACAAACTCCATTCTTTTGTCTTTCCAATTTGAGAGAGACAATTATATTGGGTAGAAACTGATAGATCACTGTCTGGAAATGTGGCTGCAATTTCTGTTCTGGAACTCTTTCTCCATACAAATTGCAGTCTCTCTGTTCGGTGGTTTTCACACTTAAATGATATGTTAAGTTGGATATTATTTTATATTTAATATCATATTTTTGTGTGATTTATCTTACTTTCCTAATTTTCCATTCTTCTACGCAATATCCTGATGGGAAAATATGGCTGACCTCACTAGTGAAAAACATGACCTTTAATTTTGAGTTATCATAGTTTTCACAAAAGCAAGGGCTCACATGCCATAGGAAAACCATTCTACTGTAGGTCTGAGAGACAATGTCCAACTTAAGTCTCCCAACAAGCTTTCAATGAGCATTTATAATAGGCAAAAGAGTCATACTTCCAAGTATTCACTGAAAAAGAAAGTTAAAACCCAAGAGAGATTTCTAAAGATAAAACGTTCAGGCACAGAGAAAAGTAATGAGGGAGGTATTTTAAGTAAAGAATTTTCCCAATTCTTTCCAACCATATGACACATGCAGCTGCCTCCTCTGACTCTTCATAGGACCTATCATGAATAAACCTTGACAATTGAGTTTAGGGATGCCACGTTCGATTGCTATTCTCATCATTACACACAGAAAAATGAGTAATAGAGCAATTTCCCCTATTTTAAGAATTCAAAAGTAAATGGAAACTTAAAAAGTACTTGTTAGGACAGTTTGTACAATAGATAATTTTCTGATAAAGATTGCTGTCAATGTAACATATTTTTATTTGCTTTCTATTTTAAATGTTTTATTTATTGTAAAGATGCTGTATTTTAAGAGACACATTTATCCAAATTAATCAGAACAAATGATCTCATAGATCCCAAATATATAAAATTATGAAAGTTCATCAATCAATATTTTGAAGTTGATATTAACAAATCTACATATTTTACAATCTACCAGATTTTTAGAAATTTTAAGAAATTGTGTTAGAAAAATACACTTAATGTGGTTTTCATTTGGTATTGAAAAAATATATTATGAAATTCTAACTTTGATCATACCATTATATACCCTAACCCTATTTCTAATGCTAACCCTAGGTTAGTTATTCTGCATCCTAAAGCTTCTCTCAAACCTAACTAAAACTAACCCTTACCTAAAGCTAAAGGCTAATTTCAATATTAACTCTAACACCTGATCAATTTTAACCCAAAACATAATACTGAACCATAAATCTTCATCTAACCTAACCCCAAAGCTAAAGTAACCCGAATGGTAACACTAATTCTAACATCAATTTCTTAACACTTATTTCTGTTCAGCCCTAATCTCTTTGTAATGTCACACCTAGCCTAAGAATCCTAACTGTTCCTAATCTACCAGCCAAATCTACTTTTTTACACCTATTTCTTATTATTATTATAAAATGATGTGCTGAGTAGTTAGTTATATAAGTCAGGAAATGAGTGTATTTCTTTTTGAACAGTGTCACTTCTTTCCTTGTTTTCTCCAAGTTTTTATCATTCAACACTACCCCTTCAAGATTTGTAGTTCATCTTTAAAATAGTGTCTAGTGATCATGACTGCTGAATTTGTTCCCACCATTTCTCTTAAACCTAACACAACACTATGTTTAAATCAAATGCCTCATTCTCACAATAACACTAACCCTCTCAACTTACCTTTTATCTATATCTATAATGTAAACTAAAAACTGATTTAATCTAACCAACACCAATTCCAATGATGAACTCCACTCTTAGCTATTATCTCTGATTAATCACAAAACATTGTAACAATGATCAATTCAAATTTATTATTACTTCTAACCCTTATCCTAAACCTAATCCTAATGTAAACTAAAATTAATCTGAAAATTAACTTTATACTAATCCTACAGTTTAGACCTAATTATATCTCTTACTCTAATCTCTGGTAAAGATTAGCCCTATTTCTAATGCTAACCCTAATCTTAACCCTAATTTTATTCCTAATTTTAATCAAAACTTTAATTCACAGCTTAAACCTAATTCCAAACATAAATCTAAAACCTGAACTTAACCTTAACTTTCACCCAGATCAACTCTAATGTTATCTATAATCTTAAAAGTAAATTTCCTTGTTAGTGTAACTCTAATTCCATATTTTAATCCACATCAAAAATTTAACTCCAACCCCAATTTAAATGTATCCCTAACTCTGATGTCTATTTATAACACTGTAATCAAGCCCCCTAATAAAATCCTAACCCTAGTTCTAATGGTAACCTTAACTTTACCCTTAGGCAAAATTCTAACTCTAAAGCTTTTTCTAAATCTAGTTCTAACACTACAGCTATCTGTAAATCAAATTCAAACCATGGAACTGAAAACAGAGAATATAAAACATACTCTAAATCTAACAAATTCTAACACAAACTGCAACCCCTGAACAACACTAACCCTGACACTCACCTAAGTTAAAACCTAAATCTCAACCTCAGACTATCCACTCCCAAATATTAAGCCTAACCTAACCACTAGCTTAACACTAATACTAATGCCTAATTTTAACCTTAAACTTTACCTTTGACCAGTCCTAATCATCTTGTAATGCTAACAGTGACTCTAACTCTAATTCTAAATGTAACTACAACCTAACCCATACACTAAACCCAAAACAAAAGATAACACAAGCCCTAATCTTGATGCTATCTCCTAATTAAAACATTAACCCTATTTTCTGATCAACCCTTAATCCTAATCTTGATGCTACTCTATCACTAATTATAACCTTAACCCTGAACTTAACCTCAAAGCTAACCTTAGTTCTAATGCTTACTTTATTGTAATGTTTTAAAATATATCTAAGAATTAATCAATTATTACATGAATAATAGCTACAATAAAATTTTAGAATGTTATATCTACTTTAAATATCGTTATTCTTTAAAGCAAGCTTTAAAAATTGGAAGAGAGACAAAAAATGAACATATTTGAAATATTTAATATTTAATACTTGTAAGATAATATACATATTTATCAATTATTGGCAAAATATATTAAAGTTCAATCTATATATTATTTGGGAGAACAAAATCTGAGATTAGATACTAGGAATAGTATTGACATGTTGCTACACTAACTTTACAGCAAAATTAGGCCAATATTATGATTATATGTAATGGTATTTAATACTCCTAGTATTGGTACAATATCCTTATAAAACAGTTAATGCTAGAAACATAGTCTTCTTCTGAATAATGAAGTTATTATTTGACAAGTACTTAACAATCTGACTAATGGAGAAATATCCCCCTAAGCAGTAGTACCATGTTTAAAATTACAAGATACTTTGTTAGTGTCTGGGGTGTGTCACTTTTTCACTTTGAGATTTGAGGCAAATAAATTCATCAATGTGTGCCTCTGATTATTCATCTGAGGAATGAGAATAATGATGATGATTATGCTTTAAAATTATGTTGAAGATGAGGTAAGATAATGAAGAAAAATGCAAATTACCCTTTAGATATAGAATGTCCTAACACTATTCATAGCAAATATGAAAGCATAATGATTATTGCTTTTATTTCCTTTTTTCTTGAGATTCAGAAATTATTTAATACTCTGTAATAATTTTGGTAAATTAAATTTAAAATATTTCTCTATAGTAAACATATATGCTAAACTGTTATTTTAACAAGTACATAAAATTGAAGAATTAATAAAGGCAAAATTACCAAGTACAATAAAAGAATATCTAAACCCTATGTTTTAACTAAATAATGTATTATAGTGGATATAATGGATCACTGTATTTAATTTGATCTGTGAGACAAATGAGAGTGAATATAGAAGAAAATCTAAGTATTTATTTTTCCCTTTGGAAAAGGTTTCTTTAGACACAGATCCAATAACATCAAATGCATTTGAGGGAAATTACTGTTATTAAATTCAAAACCTTGCCTGTGGCCACTGGAAAATAAAGAAAAAGGTGGAAGTCAAGCTTCTGAAATGTTCAGCTAAAGGAAATCAGGTACATGGGTTGGTATCCTGTTCAGGTCTCATAGTATAATGATCCAGGAAGCTGGAGCTGGGTAGCAGCAAATTTTTCTACTTGAGGAACACTGGTGTTACAGTGATTCAAGACAGCCTCTTATTGAAAGGTTGCTGCTAAGCAACAAAAGATATATATGGAGGAGTGTTGCTAAGCAGAACACTTCATCTATGCTACTGCTAAAAATGTTTTTTTAAGTACTGTAGGAACATAGTCCAATCTTAATCATTCATAAAGCTTTTACATAATAAATTATAAAAAATAGAAAAATAAAAACAATAAATTTGAATAATATTATGTAAGAAATAGTGATACTTGAGAAAGCATAAATGTACACCAAAGTTTTGAGACTGACAATAATATAGATGACTGGATCACTTATATTTGACAGTCATGAAAAAACTGCACCACAATTGACAAAATACAAACAAAACATGTGATGTGGTGGCAGTGTGATGTATTTTAATATACAAAAACATCTTGCCTTAATATTCAGTCAACATTGAAAACTTCACAAGGGTAAATTTCATAACTAGATATAACAAAAATCAAAGAACTATAAAAAAAACTACTAGATTATTGATTTCTAGGTCAATATTTCAATTATTGAGTTCATATCTGCTGAAAAACTATACTCAAATTCTGACTGAGTTCTCTGCATAATCTTTATTATGTATGTTGAAGGGACACTTCAAAAATGTTGTGTTCTTAATGAATTCAGTTAAATTTTAATATTCTGCCTTTTTGGGGAGGGAGGGGAATCCAGTCATGGGCCTGAACTCTGGGCCTGGGCTCTGTGCCTCAGCTCTTCAGCTCAAGGCTAGTGCTCTACCACGTGAGCCACAGCAACACTTCCGGCTTTTTTTCTTTTTGCTTATGTAGTGCTGAGGAATAGAACCCAGGGCCTTATGCATGAAAGGCAAGCGCTCTACCACTGAGCCAACTTCCCAGCCCAGTTCTACCTTTTCTTTTTCCTACCCAATGCCCCATACAAAAAAATCTATCATCATGTTATTTATTTCAAAATTATTATTCATTTATATATAATTGCAAATTTAGAATTATAGTTTTATCATTATCTCTTATAAATGTAATGTAACATGAAGAGAAAATGGCCTTTCCACTACTTATAAGGATTTTCTCCTATTTTAAAATAAATGGTTAAGCTCAGTGACCCTTAATTGATTTCAGAGTGATGTTGAAAAACTGAACTTCTGCTTATTCCTTAAAAGACAGATGATCTCATTCACAGTCAGTTCTGGCACTTTCTAGATAGATTCAAATTTCTACTATCTTATCCCCATTCTTCCTCGCTCTTGTAGCTAATGCTTTCTCTCTTCTGCCTTCATATAAATGCATAAATTTGAAACCAGATGTTATTTTCTTCAGGGTTCTATGATATATTCTTATGCTCTGATCATCTTGCTCACAGTAGAACACAGCATCCTCAATTCTTCATAGTTCTGTCAAAGTATCTGCTAATAGCTTCATGGTAATTCTCTGCACTGGAAATTGCGAGGGAGAATGATTCAGTTTCTTTCCTTCCTACCAGTCTTTTCCATGTTCTTAGCATAAACTCAAGTCAAATAATAAGCATTAACAATTAGAACAAATGAACACAAATGATGAAATTAATAATATTGAAAGATATTTTGCTGTATTATTCTTTTCAAAATTATCAGCAACTTAAAGTGACTATCTTAAACTACCGTTAGATTAAAATTTCTAGGAAAAATAATCTTTCAAGATTAAATTTTTATTTTAATTTTGAGGCTATTGAATATGGGATTATTTTTGCTGATTTTCAGACTTTTATTAATGCTATATATACAAACTACTAAATTTATGTTAATTTTGTCTATTTTTTTCCTTTTAAAAATGTATTCTCGTAAGGAGCTGTGCAAAGAAGTTACCATTCAACAGAGCAGTTTATGAATATAATGTGTCTTGATCAATTTCACCCCTCTCAATATTCTCACCCATACTTCCCACAACTCCCTGCTGCCTTTCCTTCATTTTATAGGAAATGTATTTAATTTTTTGCCATTAAAAAAAAAAGTTTAGGAATGCTAATGCTTCTTGATCTGTGCTGCTCCCTTCATCATTTTTCACCTCTCCCCACTTGGCCTGACCCCTTCCTTCCAAGTACCCATTTCCTGGTACTTATATTGCTGGGCTGTGAGCTTGACTTTCTAAAAGATTATACTATTTGAGCTCTCCAAAAAATCTGTTAAAATTTAGTTACTTTATTTGTAACCACCTGAATACCACCCCGTGTGTTTAACTGCAAATTTGTAGGCATATTCTAGCAAACACAAATAAGGCATACCATGCAATCTTTGTTTCTCTGGGTCTGCCTTACTTCACTTAATACAATTTTATATTGTCTTTTCAGAGTACTTAATTAAGCAGAAAATATAAAATACACCCAATGATTACATTCTGTCCCTTGCTAACAGATTGTTAGACATGGGTACAGATTTAAAGACATAGTCAAACACATATCCTCATCATCCCAGTGGTGCAGGGGCTCAGTGACATAGGAGGCTGAGATATAGTGGATCAGTGTGTGAGGTCTTCTAGGACAGAAAAATCTACTATACTGTCTCTCCAAAATAACAGCAGAAAAGCAGGGGGAGGTGTTCCTTGAAAGGTGAAGGGTCAGTAAGCAAGAAAGCCAAGGTTCATGAGACCTTGAGTGCAAAATCTAGTATTCTCACCTCTGTAAAAACATGATTTCAATTTTTTCTACACTATTTTGCTAACTTCACAAGTCTTTTATTTCTTTGATTTTAGCTTTCTGTATCTCAGAGAAATAAAAAGAACTTGTCATTAGGCAAATTTGATCACTTTCTGACAAGTTCTTCTTCTTACACATAATAATCTAACATGAAATTAGTTTAGGTTTAGGCTTTAATGTTTTTTTTTTTTCTTCTACTAGAATTTGAAATTAAATCTTCTTCTCTTTGCTTTAGATTCTTGGCCATTTAAGCCACTTTTGTTTTTGTTGATTATTTTGGAAATGATGCATATACAATATTGTGGTATTACATATTAAATTCATTTCTACAAATCTATAGAATTATTCCATTTTGTAAAACTGAAATTATATATAAACTATATATTCTATTTATTTTTCTTACTGAATGATAAAACCAGCATTTTGTATTTCTATCATAATTGAAATATTCTAATTATCTCATATAAATATATTTACATTTGAAACTGTCCATAGCTATCTTACCTTATTTATTATAATATCTGCAATGTTCTTCCTTTCATGTAGCAATAGTTTCTTCTTTCTGGGCTAAATAACATACTCGATTTTAAATATATAGCACATTTTTAATCTGCTCATATGTTGATTGATCTATGCTGAAAGAAAGAAATATTAACGATGGCTATATAATTAATTTCTGGTGAATCAGGATATGTATATTGAAATGTACCTATGAATCATTCCCAGAAAACACTTAATGAATAAAATCTGTGGTACACAAATTCATAATAATCCTAATAAACATTTTTGATGATTAATTGCATTGGTAAGTAAAACATTACTGGCATATAATCATAGAAATGTTTATGTTGCATGATACATATGTTATGCAAAGTTTAGCTTATCTTTGTGTTTATTGCAAAAGCTAATAAATCGTGATAAAATTCCTGGCAATTTAACTCAAAAAATAAATAATCACTGATCTATAGTTAGGAGAATATAAATAGCTTTGTCTCTGTAAGTCATGTTTTACTCTTGCACTGTATGTTTTTGTATCAATCTCTGACAACTTTCTCATTTTTACAGCTTTTCTGAATCTTTAAACTATAACTTCTCAACGTAGTCTAAATATTCTCTCATTTAATCAATTATATAAAAATGAATCTGTAGCCGGGTGCCCCTGACTCACGCCTGTAATCCACGCCTGTAATCCTAGCTATTCAGGAGGCTGAGATCTGAGGATCACGGTTCAAAGCCTGCCTGGGCAGAAAAGTCCATGAGACTCTTATTTCCAATAAACCAATCGAAAACCGAAGTGGCGCTGTGGCTCAAGCGATAGAGTGCTTGCCTTGAGCTGAAGAGCTCAGGGACAGCACCCAAGCCCAAAGTTCAAACCCCACGACTGACCAAAAAAAAAAAAAAAAAAAAAATGAATCTGTACCAAGCATTGCAGAAACTGCATTATCATACTCAGACAAGTGTTTCCCTTATTAGAGAATTAAGACAAGTCAGTTATTTAAATAGTCTTTTATATATATGTATGCTAACTTTTCTATTTAAAAAAGCTGCATATTTGCATTTTCCATCCATTTATCATCAAAAGTTTGGACATTTCATTGTTCATGAGCTCTATAACTAGGCATTTCAAATGAAAAAAAAAGTCACAAAAATCAAAAAGGAGACTAACTCTGATGACATTGGGAAACTAATACAGAAAAGTGAGTAAGATATACGATTATACCAAAGTGAATAATACATTTAGAATTTCAGAGTTATGAGCAAAATTTTTCTTAAAATTAGGTGAAATCTATTCTAAAATTAAATATATGATTTTTCCTCCAGATAGATTATCTAACTGACAAATAAGCAGTACGGTATACTTAGACACGAAATAATGTTGATACTGCTTACCCTTAAGAATTATTTTGCTAACAATGTAAATATGTACTTAAACCTTGATTTATATGCTTATATAAATCATATTTATATCTAATAATCTGGTTCTAAAACAACTTACCCAAATTATTGATTAAATATCCTCTTGATTTTTAGCTAAGAAAGGAAGACCATAATAATTATTTTCTTGTTTGAATAATATGAAAAAGGTTTCATGAATTATAAAAAACTACCTTGAAAATTAATTTATACCATTACACCTACTGATGATTACATTTACATTTCTGACAACTAAAGCATGTTTAAAAAACAAAAAATGTAGAAAGGTAGTACTTTGCTAATGTGTTGTAATTTTAAGAAATTTAAATATTGCAAATGAATACTTTCAATTACAAATTTGCCTCATAACATGTGGACGAGAGAAAAAAATGAATTCTAATTTTTATCTTTTAATTTATGACATTTACTCTCTATATTGAAAGAAAAATCGTTCTTTTCAGGACATGATTATATACTCAAATTCTTACTATACTATGGCTTTGTACTAGAGTTTGAAATTTGGTATTGATATTTCTCCAGCACTGCTCTTTCTGTTAAGGATCGTTTTTGCTATTTGGGGTCTTTTATTGTTCTATATGAATTTTTGGATTGCCTCTTCTATTTCCTTGAAGAATCAGGTTGCAATATTGATAGGTATCGCATTGAATTTGTAGATAGCTTTGGGAAGTATTGCCATTTTCATGATGTTGATCCTTCCAATCCAGGAGTATGGGAGGTTTTTCCAGTTTCTAAGTTCGGTTTTGATTTCCTTTTTCAGGATTTTAAAGTTTTCATCATAGAGGTCCTTCACTTCTTTGATTAAGTTAATTCCTAGAAAGAATGATATTACCCCATTTGTTAGGAAATGGAAAAACTTGGAAAAAATTATATTAAGTGAAGTAAGGCAGACCCATAGAAACATAGGTCCCATGGTTTCCCTTATTTGCAATAACTAGTGTATGTCTGAGACAAGCAGAAATAGTGAGATAAGTTGTTAGGTAAAATGAACCCCAAGATAAGGACTCAAATGTTTTTTTTTTCTTTCTTACATATTTCTAACATATTTATAAGATTTTTTTTTGTTGCTTTGTATGTCCCTCCCCCACGGTATAACCTCTGATTTCACTGTATTTGATGTTGGTATAATTTGTGAAGGGGAAGGGAAAAACCAATTGTTTAAATAGGGATACAGGTGGACCCATTCAAACAATGAGATGTAAAGATGTTATGTTGAAAATGAACTTTACAACTTTGGCTCAGGGGGGCAGGGGCCGGATCGGAAGGGATGGGAAGGGGAAACAAAAGAGGAAGCAACAATGATTCATAAGAAATGCACTCATTACCTTGCCCATGTAATTGTAACCCCTCTGTACACTATTTACACAATAAAAAAATTCTTGCTATATATTACACAGATGTGAAGTTGGAGATAAACTGTAGTGGATGAGAAATAGTTTAACTTAAAAGCATGGAGTAGATTAAGAATTTTTTTTTTTTTTGTCTGTCATGGGGCTTGAACTCTGGGCCTGGGCGCTGTCCCTCAGCTCTTCAGCGCAGCACTCTACCACTTGAGCTACAGTGTCACTTCCGGTTTTCTGGTGGTTTATTGGAGATAGGAGTCTCAAGGTCTCTCCTGCCCGGGCTGGCTTTGAACCGCGATCCTCAGATCTCAGCCTCCTGAGTAGCTAGGATTACAGGCGTGAGCCACCAGCGCCTGGCCGATTAAGAATTTTTTTAAGCTGTAAAACGATTAAAGCTGGCACCAGTGGTTCATGCCTGTAATCCTAGCTACTTAGAAGGCTGAGACTGAGGATTGAAGTTCAAAGCCAGCCCAGGCAAGAAAGTCCATGAGACTCTTATCTCCAATTAACCACCAGAAAACCAGAAGTGGTGCTGTGGCTCAAGTGGTAGAGCACTAACATTGCGCTAAAGAGATCAGGGAAAGCGTCCAGGCCCAGAGTTCAAGCCCCAAGACTGACCAAAAAAAAAAAAAGATTGCCATTACCAAAATTTAGATTTGATTGTCTTTTATGTTTCTTTAGAATTTCTGTAAATGTCATGATGCCAAATTGAATAAAGAAAGTAAAAATGTAGAAAACAGAAAACTGTTTTTCTAGAAATACACAAGGATCAGTTTGAAACAATGCATATGTATTAAACTATGTACTCTATGTATTAAAATTACTTTTTCAAACATTTATCCACATATATGTATATGTACATATATACGTGTACATATATACATTCATATATATGAATACATGTCCATATACATATTTACATATGTACGCATATGTGCATATACATAGGTATGTGTACATGTATGTATACATATAAACATATACATGTATGTATGCTTGTGTGCATGTGTATGTGTACACATATAAACATATACATTTATTTGTACACACATATTTAGCCACATTTTTCCCCTCAAGTATTCTTTCCTTGATCTTAATCCTCATTATACCCAGGGTTTCCACCTAACTTTTATTCACCTTAGATCCTGTATCACCTATCTCAATGACTTCTCTGTAGCTGAGTAATTGTGAAATTATCTGTGCCCTTCTTAATTAACCACTATCTGGCAATCCTAAGTTATTAGACTTTACCTTATTTGCAATTTTTCAAACAAGTCTATTCCTGCTTTATAGTTAATAGCGGAAAAAGGGTTAATCTGAGGTCAAAGACAAATGATTACTTAATCAAGGCAAAAAAATTAGTTCGAGATTCTGGTTGCCTCCAGTTTTCTATGAGCTGTAAATTTGATGAGGCAGTGCAGATCAACACATGCAGATCCAAATAGAAAAAACAATGGGTTGTATCCAAAGGATGCACACTGGGTTTGGAAATTTTATTCCTGAGAGGAGATCAATTATGTCCTTTCTGTAGGAGATATCATCTCATCTTTAGACATTCATTCTGAAAACACAATCTTTATGACCACTAGGTAAAATAGATTTCTCAAAAACCATCAACCACATTTAATCAATCACTAACTCTAGTTTGATCCCATCTCCTAAATATCTTAAATCATCCACTTCAAAGCATTGATACTCTTTTTGATTATTTATATTTCTTACCAGGGTCATTCTGCTTGATAGGAAGAACATCTTTTTCTTTAATTATGGCCATGTAAGGAGTGAGAGAAAAAATTGTGAAACATAACTTTCAAGTTTTTCAATATATCATGTAAAAAAATGAAACTCTTTCAAAGAAATGGACCAGTATTTATTTGACTTTGTCTCCTCACAGTTTGGGTTGAGACTAACATTTATAAACATGTTTTACTAGGAGTGGACTTTACATTTATGAGTTTGCCTAATGCTAAAACTTTTTTAAATTTGTATATAATTTTATTGTAAAAATACTCTACAGAGATGTTATAGCATGAGCAAGGTAATGAGTACATTTCCTATGGAGCATTGTTACCTCCTCCTTTGTTTTCCCCCTATCATCCCTTCCCTCCCCACCTCCCCAACTCCTCCCTCCCCCATCAGGAAGTTGTAAAGTTTGTTTTCAACAGAGTTCTTGTACATCTCATTGTTACAATGGGTCAGCCTGTATCCTTGTTTCAGCATTTTGTTATTTCCCTTCCCCACCCCAAATTAAAAAATACACACACACACACACACACACACACACACACACACACACACACACACATATACTTGGCTAACTTGTTACCCCCTCCCCTCATTTTCTCCTACTTTCCATCCCTCAGGCTCCCCCCCCCACCAAGTTGTACAGTTCATTTCCAACATATTGTATCACTGTTGCACTAGTTAGTCCTTTGTCCTTTGTCTCAACATTTTGTTATTTCCTTCCCTTCCTTAATTCAGATAAATGGATATACAGTATCCAGGATACCAAAATCAAATATAGTGACAACAGGGGATAAATCATAGGGAGAAAACAATAACAAAAAAAATCACATACTACATTAAAAATCACCACAACAAAGAGAAACCTCAGCTTCCATATCTTGGAGTTCATTTTGATTAGCATATTCCTATATGGTCATCTGTATATAGCTATTGAGCTACTCTGTTCATCTACTAAGATTGTCCAAGATGTTTACTAATTATTACAAATAAGGGAAACCATGGGACCTATGTTTCTTTGGGTCTGGCTGACAATATGATTTTTTCCAAGTTTTTCCATTTCCTTACGAATGGGGCAGTGCCTTTTTTTCTGATGGAAGCACAGAATTCCATTTTGTGTGTGTGTGTGTGTATGTGTGTGTGTGTGTGTGTGTGTGTGTGTGTATGTGGGGGGGAAGAGAGAGAGAAAAAGAGAGTGAGTGAGCGAGCGAGAGAGAGAGAGAGAGAGAAAGAGAGATTTTCTTGATTCATTCATCTACTGATGGGCATCTGCGTTGGTTCCATATCTTAACTATGGTAAATAACACTGCAATAGACATGATTGTGCTGGTAGCTTTAGTATACTCCTGTTCGTGGTCATCTGGATAAATGCCCAGAATTGGGATTGCTAGGTCATAGGAGAACTCTATGTTCAGTTTTTGAGGCACTTCCATACTGCTTTCTACAGTGGTTGAACAGTTTACACTCTCACCATCACTGTAGTAATGTGGCCTTTGGGCCACATCCCCTACAGCATCTGTTACTAGATTTCTTGATTATAGCCATTCTAACTGGTGTATTGGACATGAACAAATGTTCAACATCTCTGGCCATTAAAGTGATAGTATTCTTGACAGTGAGGTCAATGGTACTGAATCAAGAATCAATATTAAATAAGATAATTTAAGCAGAAACACAGATAAGTTTATGTATTCATTGGTTAATTTCATTTTTGTGATACCACAGGAAACTAATCTCCAACTTCTCTCCAACACTGGTTCTAGTATTTAATAATTTTGTTGTTAAGTAAGTGATAATTAGTCTAAGTTAATAAATGATAAGTAAATAAGATAATGTAATTATGACCTCTAAAGAGTGAGACAATCCATTGAGTTACAGTTAAAGATAACAAACAAAGGCCAGGTGCTAGTGGCTCACACCTGTGATCCTAACTACTCAGGAGGCTGAGAGCTGAGGATCTCAGTTCAAAGCCAGCCCAGGCAGGAAAGTCTGTGAGACTCTTATCTCCAATAAACCACTCAGAAAACTGGAAGTGGTGCTGTGGCTCAAGTGGTAGAGCGCTCACCTTGAGCTGAAGAGCTGAGGGACAGCGCCCAGGCCCAGAGTTAAAGCCCCACAACTGACAAAAAAAATGTATATATATACTATTTACACCAGAAAGGGACCTGCAGCTACCTTGTCCTGTGCTAGATACCCAGAACCAAGAGCAGCCTCGACCACCAAACCTCCAAGCCTCCAATGGGCAGCCCCGACTCCAACCTTTATTAGTTGGTCTGCAAACCACCAATTAGTCTATCTGCACACCTCTAAACCTCAGACCTCCACATCTCCAAAAACCTCCAAAGCAGAATGCTTTTCCTTTTCTTTCCTTCCTAGTTCTCTGCAGCCTCTCATCTCTCCCCAGGCCTGCCCTGCTTGCTCCAGGAGGCGCCTCTCCAGAGGCCTCTCTACTGCAAGGTCCCAAATGGCCTCTAGTGGAGGCCCCAAATGACCTATGGAGAGAGGGTCCCAAATGTGCTGTGGAAGAAGTCCAAAATAGCCCCTCAAGGAGGCCTGCTTTTCCCTCCTACTCTTTCCCCTTCCCTACTCCCTACTCTGCACCAGCAGGATTTCCCCCCTCCTCCCCTTCCTCCTCCCCCCTTCCTCCCCCCTCCTCCCCCCTCCTCCTCCCTCCCTTCCTCCCCCCTCCTCCCCCCTCCTCCCTCCTCCCCCTCCCCTCCCCATCCACTTCCCGACTAAAGGTTTCATCTGCCTAATGGTTTCCAACTGCCATTCATGACCCTCCCCCAAGCTTCCCATTGTCCAATCTCCTTTTGACGGTTCAACATGTGGGGCTTGACGCCCCACCCCCTCCAGGAGCATGCCCCACCTCCCCTTTTGGCGGCATGTCCCACCCATTTCCGTGGCATGGCACACCCCCTGGGGCAATGACGTCAGCCTCTGCATGCCAAGTCCCATCTGGAGGTTGAGTACTCAGAGTACTTATGCTCCTATTGATGCCCGACCTTCCAGCGGGCCGTGCTACATGGCCACGCTATTACAAGTAAATGAGATACTAACAGCAAAATCTAATTGGCTCTAGTTTCTCTTAAGTATTAATACTGTTGTGGTATGAAAATTAAAGGTAATATTTGATTTAGGTACTTAGACCATGTAAAAATTGGAAGTCTCTGTTTATCAATCATGGATGATCTTGTATATTTGTTTTGTGGTTGTAAAATTGAACTGTAACTCTACTTCTGCTACTAACTAAATGGGTCACTCCCATCTTTTGTTCTATTCCCCAAGCTTCCCATCAACAGTCCCTAGGCGGAAGGCCCTGATGGAAATTATAAACACTTCTGGAGTGAGCATTGGTCAAATGGACAAAGAGGCCAGCTGCCCAAGCTTAAGTCCTTCTCGCCTCCGCCTTCCGGGCAAGAATGCTTAAAAGCTGTTGCAGTCTGGCTCAGAGCCTGGCCCTAAGATCTGACTTTGGGCACGGTCCTGACATGTCATCTTGTTTGTTTTTTTCGCTCAAATAAAATTTTGTTTAAACCACACTCACCAGTGTTTTCAGGGTCCTACTGTATATTAATTCCTTTACAATACAATAATACAAGACAGTAACGTTGTTTTCTCTAAAAAAAAAAAAAAAAAGAACTACACAACTTGTTCTATGTGGTATTTTTAAATGCATTTATCTGACCAGTAAAACAGATAGTTATATGATTGCTATATGATGTTTCTGCTGAGGTATAATTCTAAAGAACTTTTTCTTTTCTTTCCTTTTTTTTCAGTCCTGGGGCTTGAACTCTGGGCCTCAGTGTTGTCACTTCAGCTCTTCAGCTCAAGGCTAGCACTCTACCACTTGAACCACAGCACCACTTCTGGGTTCCTAGTGGTTAATTGGAGAGAAGAGTCTCACAGACTTTCCTGACAGGGCTGGCCTTGAACTGTGATCCTCAGATCTCAACCTCTGGAGTCTAGGATTACAGGCATGAGCCACTGTCACCTGGCCTAAAGAACTTTTAACATTTTTAAAGCTAGGAAAATATTGAAGATAAATAATACACAATTTGTCAGTGGGCCTAAATTCATCCTCTAATACATGTCAGTTAAATAAGACCATAAAGAAATGACAGGGCCAGGTGCAAGTGGCTCATGCCTGTAATCCTAGCTACTGAGGAGGCTGAGATCTGAGGATCACAGTTCAAAGCCAGCCTGGGCAGGAAAGTCCATGTGACTCTTATCTCCAAACCGGAAGTGGTGCTGTGGCTCAAGCAGTAGAGCACTCCCCTTGAGTGCAGCGACAGCACCCAAGCCCAGAGTTCAAGACCCACAATCGAAAAAGATAATAATAGTAATAATAATAACAATAATAAATTAATTTTAAAAAGACAGGACTTCATGCAAATTTAACAAGAAGCTGAATTTCATTTCATTATTGGAAAAATAAGAGGAAATATACTTAAATTGCATATTATACTTTAACAAATTCAAAATGGAAATACCAAATAGAGGCCATAAATGTAAATTGTAATTCATTTTCTTAAATATAGCTGAAGACTGAAAGTTCATATAATAAAGTGTTATGACTAAAGTAATATCAAATGAATAGATTTAATTAACTATTAATCAAATGTCTTCTCTAAGGGCATGTATGTCTTTTCCAATTAGATATATGTCTTTTTGATATTATTAATTTAAAATTGTGTTATACTTTATTGAATTTCCCATCTTTTTTACACATTAATAAGCTTCATAAAATACTTCAACTGTCAAAAAATGACAAATTAATTATAAATGCTGTTAATGTGACTTTAAAGTAGTTTCCAAACATACCTAATTTGTGCAAAGTAATACTGTGGTTCTCTTAGAGTCAATACTGTCTTATCTAGATATATTTGAAGTTAATAACCACATTCATTATAAATCACAGAAGCTTGAGAAGATTATGAAATTTTCTATCATTTCCCAATGCCATTTCCCCAGAACATACAAGCTAGCTTAAATGGCCAATAGTATGTTTGTCTTTGAGAAGACAACAGCAATGCATGTATTCAGGAGATTATTGTGGCTTATTTTGGTTGTCTGACAGAAAAAGTTTCTAGTGAAATCAACTACTTGCCCTAATAATCAAAATCTTTCAAGTTTATCTATTTTTTTTTTACTGATCATAGAACCTTTGATATTAGATTTTATTACCCTATTAATACCATTCATGTTTTTCTTCAAAGTTAGTCCAACCCTGAAAATATTCCAATTGCCCTCCCACTTCTAGGCCTCCTGTTGGACTATTTTAAACTTCTAAGTCACTTTTAACAAAGTTAAAACTTTAAAGCAGTCTGACTGGCTCAGAGGTCATGCTGAGAGTAGAGAAGGAATACATCACTTACTTTAAAATTCAACCTCTTGAGAAGCATGCTTGGGAATCTTTAAACGAAACTTCAGCTCCTGTATTCTCAGACTAACACCATATTTTATTTCAGAGAAGTCCAGCCATTTCATAAAAGATAGGACTCCTTTGGAGCACTTTGGGCATGCTCTTTAAACAGTTGGATCATTTATGTTTTTGAACTATAGATTATTTCTACCTCCAGAGAGAAGAAGTAACTCTTACAGTGAATTACTTCTTCCTTTAAAGATTGTGAGTTTTACTGGGAATCATAGCTACTATAAAAACATCATGTAATATTTAAAAATCATGCTATTAATATGATTGACTAATACTCGTATGATTCATTTATGTTCCAGGAGAATGCATAGTATAATACTTCTTTTGAAAATAGATTATTTAGTATATATTTTCTAATGCTATCTTTTCTAATGTACACATATTGTTTTCAACTGCATCGATTAAATCCTACACATATATGCACAAACACAAATCAACTATGATTTGAAAATGCTAAGAACAAATTATTCATTGTGAAAATGCTTTTACATTTACAAATACCAATTGGTACATTAATTCATTCAGGTAAATCATTGCTTACATACCTAAAATATAATCAAAGTTACATGATTTTAAACCTAAACTAAGGAATATGATTGTTAAAGATCATCTACAACACATCCTTCTATTTATTGATTATATATATGTGCATTTTTATTGTAAAAATACTGTATAGAGCAGTTACAGTTACACGAGTAAGGTAATGAGTACATTTCCTACTTAGTATTGTTACCTCTTTCTTTGTTTTTCCTTACCATCCCTTCCATCCCTTCCCTCCTCACTTCCCCATCTCCTCCCTCCCCCCTCCAAGTTATGAAATTTGTTTCAACATAATGTCAGCCTGTATCCTTATTTAAGCATTTTGTTTTATCTCTTCCCTCCCCAAATTAGAAAAGTCTACATACAAAATGTGGGGTACTGGAATCAAATAGAGTAAAAACAGGAGTTATACCTAGGGGGAAGAACATATAAAAGAAACAAACATACTACATTGTAAATATGTTAAAATCAATAGCAAGTAAGAAAAAAAAAAACAACTTGTGTCCCTTTCTTGGGGGTTCCTTTCGTTTAACATCATCTTATCTGGTCATATGTCACACAGCTTTTGACCTCTTCTGCTTGTCCTAGACATATACTAGTTATTGCAAATGAGGACATCCTTCTATTTATTAAAAAAAAAAAAAACTGAGAGCCAGTTAGAGCTGAAACAGTTCAGTTTATGGAAGGTCAGAAATTTAGGAAATGTGATTGGATTTCTTATTTTTTGTTTTCTTTTTTTCTTTCTCTCTCCCTTTCTTTCTCTCTCTCTTTCCTTCTTTCTCTCTCTCTTTCCTTCTTTCTCTCTTTCTTTCTTTCCTTCCTTCCCTTCCTCCTTCCCTCCCTCCCTCCCTCCCTCCCTCCCTCCTTCCTTCCTTCCTCTTCCTTCTTTCCTTCCTTCCTTCCTTCCTTCCTTCCTTCCTTCCTTCCTTCCTTCCTTCCTTCCTTCCTTCTTTGGAGTGGGAAAGGATGGCATTTCTAACCTTAGGTTAAGTACTCCATCCTTCAACATGAGCTATAAATAACTTATTTTTGGTTCTTTATGATGTTTAATACTGAGGACCCAAAGGAATATCAACTTTGTTTTCATCATGAAGCATTTTGAGAAAAATAAATGTAGATTTAAAGAGAACTTTCACTTAAATAGAGTATTCTCTTAGAAAGAACTTTCATAAATTCATTTCTGAATATGATCACATAGTTTTGCTTATGGAAAGAGTTAAAGTCAATGTAGAAAAGAAGCATAGTAAATTTTGTATTTATCTTGTAGTTCAGCAAAATAGCAGACTGAAGACTAAAACGTAGATAATTCAGCTGGCAATTTGAACATGTAGTTCTCTAATATTTGCATCTCAAGTGAATATTGATTGTCTAGACCTATTTTATGTAATATTTGTAATATTTTAAATCTTATATTTATGTTATCTACAGTTTAAATTGTAAAAATAGGTTCTTATATATCCTTTTGTTTATTATTCTGACATTCTGATATAGAATTTGGACATTTTAAACTTGTTGTTTCTGAGGTAACCGTTGCCATATTTACTTAAAAATGCTAATTTTGAAAATGTTTCTATTATTCTAATATGATAAATCACAATTATACCTAATGGAATATTGGATTTTCATTTTATAGGCTTTTTTTTACTTATTCAAAAAAGAGATGCATATTTCTAAACAATAAATGATCATTGATTTAAAATAGACAAATTAGAAAATGCTATATAATTTGTAGACAAAAAAATCAGATTTCATTTGTATTTGTTGAATAATGTATACCTTTATATAAAAAATGATTTGTAACCTCATATTTGTCTATTTTCTAATATGAAATATCAGTCAAAAATTATAATATAACTTCTGAGATACTGTATAAGAAGGCCATATGGACAAATAATAGAACAAAAGGAAGCAATAAAAGAGGAGTTTGAATTTATTCTGTCAATTATCTATGGAGATATAAAGTTTCAAATTGGTAAATAAACAGAGGTTGCAAGATCTCATGCAGGGAATGACCTTCGAGCAATTGAGACTTATCTATAAGTGTGTCTAGACAGAGAAATGGAGGTCCTTAAAGTGCTGAAAAATGTTACAAGTGATACAGTAGTGGAATATGAGCCATAATTACTCCCACCACTACCATGCTTCTCTCCACAAACAGGGCCTGGACTACCATCAGAACAAAGAGGATAGCCATCAATAAACCAAGCCCTCTTACTACAATTTTAAATAATAATATTTCATTTGTAAGCCATAGGAAAGATTTCATTTTCCTCTGTTTTGTTTTGTTTGTTTTGTTTTGTTTCAGAATCCATTGAAACACTGGAAAATTGCTGAGTGCCTTTTGTAAGGTACTCCTAAAAAAATAATAATAATGTATGTTCACCTAATTTCCTTTAACAATAGAATTTCAACTTTCAGGGTGAGGTGGAAAGATAGAGACCTTAAATAGTATTAAAAATAGAGGTGGAGCCGGGCGCCTGTGGCTCACGCCTGTAATTCTAGCTACTGAGGGGGCTGAGATCTGAGTATCGCGATTCAAAGCCAGCCCAGGCAGGAAAGGCGGTGAAATCCTTATCTCCAATAAACCACCAGAAAACCAAAAGTGGCTCTATAACACAAGTGGTAGAGCGCTAGTCTGAGCTGAAGAGTTGAGGGAAAGCTCTTAAGCCTTGAAAAAATAGAGCTGGAAAATAGATTATTTTCCCTTAACAATTAAAAATAGGTGTATAAAGCAAGTGATATAAGAGATTATAATATCCTCTGCTTTTTTTATTCGTTTTCTTAATTTTTTTTTTGGGGGGGGTCCCGTCACGGGGCCTGAACTCTGGGCCTGGGCGCTGTCCCTCAGCTCTTCAGCTCAAGGCTAGCGCTCTACCACTTGAGCCACAGCACCACTTCCGGCTTTTTTCTTTTTGCTTATGTGGTGCTAAGGAATCGAACCCAGGGCTTCATGCATGCAAGGCAAGCGCTCTACCATTGAGCCACCTTCCCAGTCCAATTTTTCTTAATTTTTATAACAATAGTTATGATGTCTCTGGACTTCAGTTTCCTCACCAATAAAATAAGGAAGTAGAATACATGATCTAAAATGTCATTTCATGAATAAATTCGCTAAAGCTCTCCAGTTTTACATGACTGCTTAATGTTTTATATTATTCAAATTACAGAGAGAAAATATTTCCAAAGTAACATTATCAAAGCAATGTTGTGTTTAAATGGCATTAAATAAGTAAGCTGGTAACTGGTGAGTCACTCCTCTGTTTCTAGCTATTTAGGAGGGTGAGAACTAGAAGAAAAACAAAAGACAAATTCATTGTAGGCTGGGAATTTTTTTTGTTTGGTCCATTGTGGGGCTTGAACTTTGGGTCTGGGTCTGGGTCTGGGTCTGGGTCACTGATGGAGCAGTTGAGGTTAGATTTATATTACCAAATAATTTTCTCTCTGATGTAAAGGTGTGCATTTTGGTTAAACTTGAATATTTTCCTGGTCTTTAATTAAGTGCTATTGTATGAAAACAATTTTATATTTTAACTTATTTTGAGGGGGTCCGGTCGTGGGGCCTGAACTCTGGGCCTGGGCGTTGTCCCTCAGCTCTTCAGCTCAAGGCTAGCACTCTACTACTTGAGCCACAGCGCCACTTCCAGCTTTTTTTCTTTTTGCTTATGTGGTGCTGGGAAATCGAACCCAGGGCTTCATGCATGCAAGGCAAGCGCTCTACCATTGAGCCACCTTCTCAGCCTCTTAACTTATTTTGATATTTATATTATTCTTTTTGAAAATAAAATTGTTCATTGACTTCCCTTCAATTAAACAAAGGTATGATGAATCTCTCACTAAATTGATACATAGGACTAGAAATTATTTTCTTTACATTTCAATAAATATGATTTCACTTTCCTGTGAGTGATTTAATTATTACATAATTGTTTCTTGGGTACATAGTATAGTTTTACTATTCTACAACGGTGAAGACAAAGTGAATATTTGATGAATAAATTTTATAGTGTCAAATCAAAGAATGCAAGCACAGATAGTTTAAAAGAAATGCTTAAAGGTAAAATAATTAGAAATTCTGGAGCATTATGTATGATATAGACCCTTATAAAGGTCTGATACTACATAATAGATGAGGGAAATTATAAAATATAGAATTTTAAGAAAAAAATATAATGGATTATGTTAAAAAAGTTAATAAAGATCTTGTATTGGATTCTTCCATTTTGCCTAGGATATTAAAGCCACAATCATATCTCCTGTGTACTGATTTTTAAGTCATATTTTCATATTTATTAGTCTAGAGGAGGTTTTCACTTATTCACAATAGAATTATACTGCTACAGAGACAGAAATATCTACTGTTCTCCAAGCCACAGGACAATCAATAGAAAAACCACAGTGAGTGCTTCACTGGCTATTTGCCAATCTCTTAGAGGGGGAAAAATATTATGTACATGATGGTATCAGTTTCCTCTCCCAAGAAATATGAGAAGTTATCTCAAACCATCATTGACAAAAGACTCAGACATCTCATCATCTAACTTTATAATATACTTTCTCCTGGGACATTAAGGAACTTTATCAAACAAACATTTGAGAACAGTTAGTTGTAAATTAAAAAAAAAATCAATCAAGGAAAAAAATGTGTCTTAAAATGAACAATAGACTTCAAAAAGTGAAATAACGTCACAATATATTATAGAAAATAAATGTAGGTCAGAGATTCTTATTCATATATTTCAGAAAATATAAAATGTGAAGAGAAATCATGTATTTGGAGAACCCACTTTGTTTGAAAGGCTGAAATGTATCCAACAGAGTAATTTATCATTTTTCAAATGTTCTTCAACACAAATGGGACAAATAGTCCAAGAATATTTTTTGTGTTCTGAATAATTTATATTTCTTCTCTTATCTAGAGAATGGGATACATAGATACATGTCAGCAGTTGAATTATTTCCACTTGTTTTGCCTTTGCATTATTTTAACTCTCTAAACATAAAAGCTCAAAAATGTCTCATTTTGCTTAGTATGTTTGATAGCAGATATATCCCATCTTTCAATGATTATAAACAAAACAATCATTTAATTTTTAAATAGTTATGTATGTGTATAATTAAACTAATAAAGTATTAGAGCTAACATTTTCTATGTTCAAAAGTCAAGTAGAGTTTATGATTAAAATGATCTCTTAGGAATTATTTTCTGATTAATATATAGTGTATTATATTGCCTTTGAGGTGTTCATTTAGGGAAAGGAGGACTAAGAATAAAGAAAGGGAAAAAAGAAAAGAAAAATAAAAGGAAAAGTACTTGATGTGTTTCTAAAGGCTCTTTTACCTTTTACTGCAATTTTCCCAGGGAGGTTATCAATTAATGTTAAACTATTAATTTCTTCATTTAATATGTATAATACCTATTATAAATTATTATATATACATATATTTTAGAAAAAAATGTTAAGCTATGATGTGACCTACATTAAGTTACTTTTCACATGTCATCTGAAGTATTCTGAAAAACAAACACACACACACAACACACACAATCCTCAGGTAGGACAGACTAAAACTCTGCACTACTAAGATCCTGTGCTGCAACTAAAGGTGTAATAAAAAAGACAAAGTACTGTTTGAATGTTGAAGAAAGTGATGCCAAATAGACTCTCTTATGCATTAGTAATAACTTCCCAGAGCAAGTTGGACTTCACTGTGGCTTTTGAAATGGAATAGTTATAGTTATGGATGCACATTTTATTATACTCACTTATTTCTAATACCAATTATAATATAGACAAATGGTAAAGCCTAGAAAATAATAGTGGTTGTTCAGAGATATTTCATACCAAGAAGCTTCTAAAACTTTTACATCATTGATTCCTAATTTCCTGAACAACTCTACATGGTAAATATTTTTAATGTCCTTGGGTTGGAGTTTGAGAAATTTGATGGCAGAGATATAACCTTGAACTAAGATGAATGACTAATAATTTACAGGGAAATATTCACCATATTCTCTTGTGTAACACTGGATTAAAAAATGATAGGAGCAGTAATTTACTGAATATTTTACTTAAGGAATATAAAGTGATAAACGTACCATAACTCATAAAAAAATAAATATTGCTAGTTTTATCTGAAAAAAATATCCAAAGGTATAAACCAAGAATATTTATTTTTAAAACATTCCAAATTTGATATTAACAATTTTTGTGTCATCCTAGACATTGAAACATCATAAGTCTGCACACATACTTATGAAATACATGTTATTATTCATGTTATGCATCTTTGAAAATAATAGGCAAAAGAATTATTCCATTTCTTCTGAATAAACTTATGAAGAGACTACATTTTACTAAATTCTGCAGAAACAAGGAAGTAAAATTATTAAGTATGGTGATGAAAGTGGAAAGAGCTGTGGTGGATATTCTTTACCTTGAATAACAGTCAGCTAGATATTATTTTAAGGGAATGGACTTAAAACTCAAATGTGCCAAAGAACATAGTGATGAGCTTGGCTTCTGCAGTTCATTAAGTAGAATGTGTACCTAGATTTGCAGCAGACTTAAAAGTTTGTATCACTAACAGTATGATATAGCTAGCTAGTTACATGACTAGTTTGTATAAGTAACTAGTTTGTCCAAGCATATGTTATTAAGCCAGGTTCAAGTTTAGGACACTATGAATAAATTCTCATATGCCTCTATTTGAAGTTTAAAATTAAGAAATAAGTTGACTAATCATTGTGCCATGGACTGAGAACCAGGTAAATTTCTGTCATTGTATAATCAGTATAATTGAGTTGTATAATCATAAACTCAACTTCTGTATAATTGTTTCTTCAACTTTCTTTTCATATATATCAACTATGCTTAAACAGTACATTCATTTGTAACTAATTTTTAATGTGAACATTAATTTAATATGATGTAATTTCCAGGTCTAGATCTCCAACCATGCCACAAGCTAATATGGTTTTGCTCTGTGTGCGTATGTGTGTGTGTGTGTGTGTGTGTGTGTGTGTGTGTGTATGTGTTCATCCTAGGTCTTGAACTTAAGGCCTAAGTGCTGTCCCATATTGTTTTATGCTCAAGGATAGTGCTCTATCACTTGAGGTATAACTCCACTTCTCCCTTCTTGGTGGTCAGTTGGAAATAAAAGTCTCAAAAGTTTTCCAGACTGTGCTGTTTTGGAACCTTAACCCTCAGATCTCAGCCTCCTGAAGAGCTAGGGGTACATGCATAAGTCTCAGACACTTGGCAATGTTTTATAATGACTTTCACATAGTAAGATCATTTTAGAAAGTATAAAAGGCAATAGAAGTCAAGAAAAATATAACCATTTATAATTATATGCATTGGCTTAATTTTGTAACAATTCAAAATAATTATATACACTGAATTATTTGGACTTAAAACAAGCATGTAAGAAATTAAATTTATAGATAGCTTTTGATTACCATTTTCATCATGTTAATCCTCCCAGTCCAGGAGCATGGGAGGTTTTCCATTTCCTTACTTATGCTTTGATTTCATATTTAGGTTCTTAAAGTTTTCATCATAGAGATTGTTCACTTCTTTAGTTAATTCCTAGGTAATATATTTTGCGTGGGGCTGTAACAAGGCAAGCTACTTCCTTGATTTCAGCTGTGCACTTCTCATTATTGGCATACAGGAAAGCCATTGATTTTGTTTTGTTTTGTTTTGTTTTTGTAGGTCATGCAGGCTGAACTCTGAGCCTGGGCTCTGTCCCTCAGCTGTACAGTTCAAGGCTAGAGTCCTAGGAAAGCCATTGATTTTGAGGGTTAATTTTATACCTTGCTACTTTGCCAAAGTTTGGAATCAGCTTGAGAAACTTGGGAGTGGAGTCTATGGGGTTCTTTAAATACAAGACCATGTCATCTGCAAAGAAGGAGAGCTTTATTCATCTTCCCCCATTTGGATCCTCTTTATGTTTGCATCTTGTCTTATTGCTCTAGGCAGGTATTCCAATATTAAATTGAAAAGAAGTGGAGACAGCAGTCATCCTTGTCTCATTCCCAAGTTTACAGTTAATGGTTTTAGCTTTTTGCCAATAAGTATAAGGCTTGCTGTACGTTTGTTATACACAGCCTTTACTATATTGAGGGATGTTCTATGGGTTCCTATTTTTCCCAGTTCTTTCATTATAAAGGGGTGTTGGATCTTGTTAAATGCTTTTTCTGTGTCTATTGAGATAATCATGTGGTTCTTATCCTTGTTCTTGTTGATGTGATGAATTATATTAATTGATTTGTGTATATTGCACCAGCTTTGCATCCCTGAAATGTATCCTGTTTGCTCATGGTGTATTTTTTTAAAATGAATTGTTGAAGTCAATTGGCCAAAATTTTGTTGAGACGTTTTGCATTGATGTCCACCAAAGGAATGAGTTTATAGTTCGCTTTCTTTGTAGAGTCCCTGCCTAATTTTGGGATGTAGGTTATGATGGCTTCATAGAAAGAGTTTGGTAGTGAACTTTCACTTTCAATTTCATTAAAAAGTTGGAGTAGTATTGGTGTGAGTTTTGTTTTGAAGGCCTTGTCGAATTCAGTTGTGAACCCATCTGATCCTGGGCTTTTCTTAGAGGGGAGGTATCATGTACTTAATATTTCAATGCTTGATATGGGTCTGTTAAATTGTTTTAAATCATCTTGGTTTAGTTTGGACATATCAATATTTGGGACAAATTCTTCCATTTCTTCCAGATTCTCAAATTTGTTAGCATAAAGTTCTGAGAAGTATTCCCTTATAATGTTCTAAATCTTGGTTGTTTCTGTGGTGATATTTCCATTCTAATCTTTGAGTATATTTGGTGTGTTCTTTTCTTTTTCTGGTAAGACATGCTAAGGGTCTGTCAGTTTTGTTAATTTTTTCAAAGAACCAACTCTTTTGTTTTGTTGATTCTATGTTTTTTTCACTCTAATTCATTTAATTCTGTTTTAATTTTAGTTATTTGCAGCCATCGATTGGATTGGGTTTTGGCTTGTTGCTCTTTTTCAAGGAGCTTCAGGTGCAACAATAAATTGTTGATTTTGAGATCTCTCTGATTTATTGATGTGGGAATTCAGAGCTATAAAATTTCCTCTGAGTACTGCCTTTGATATGTCCAAGAGGAGCTGGTAATTCCTATGTAGATTTTTGTTAAACATCATGAACATTTGAATTTCCTCTCTAATCTCTTCCATGAGCCACTAGTGGTTCAACAGTGTGTTGTTCAGTCTCCATGTTTTACAGGATTTTTGGTGTTGAATTCTAAATTTATTCCCTTGTGTTCTGAGAGAATGCAGGGCATAATTTCAATATTTGTGAATTTGCATAGATTAGATTTTTTACCTAAAATGCGCCCTATTTTGGTGAATGTTCTAGGTGCTGCTGTGAAGAAGATGGATTCTGTTGCTGCTGGATGAAATATTCTGTAGATGTCTGTTAAGTCTAATTGGTTGGTCTATACAGTTGTTTAGATCCGAATTTTCTCTGTTGAGTTTTTGCCGCATTAATATATCCAACAGGTAGAGTGGTGTGTTAAAGTCCCTAACAATTAATGTCTTTGGATCTATGAGTGATTTTAAGGAAAGTAGTGTTTCTTGGATAAGTTTGGGGACTCCAGTAATTGGTCAATAAATGTTTAGAATTGTTATATCCTCCTGTAGGAGAGATTCATTAATTAGTATTTAATGTTCTTCTTTCTCTCTTCTCACAATTTTAATTTGAAGTCAATTTTATCTGATATTAGGATTGCAACTCCCACCTCCTTTTGGGGCCATTTGCTTGGTATATTTTGTTCCAGGCTTTTACTATTAGAATATATTTGTTTTTGTGGGCAAGGTTTGTCTCTTCAAGGTAGCAGATTGAAGGATCTTGCTTTTTGATCCAACTAGACAATCTAGTTTGCTTAAAATGAGAGTGGAGTCCATCAATATTGAGAGGATTGAGAGTTGTTTGGTAGTTCCTGCCATATTATCCACCTTCTTGGGAGCTGTGCCTACTGGGTTATTTGTATGATTATCTTATTCTGTTTGGGGGCTGTTTCTTGGCCTTTATCATGCTCTTGTTGGTTTTCTATATGTAGGACATCTTTAAGTAACTTTTGTAATGCTGGTTTGGTGGAGATATATTGTTTCAATATTTCTTTGCTGTTGAAGGCTTTATTTGTCCCTCTGTGATGAGGGAGAGTTTAGGCATGGCATACATTATTCCAGGCTCTTCTTGCTTTCATGGTCTCTGCTGAAAAACCTGTACTTATTCTGACTGGTTTCCCTTTAGAGGTGATTAATCTTTTCTTCCTGACAGCTTTATGGATCCTTTCCTTGGCCTCTATTGATCTTGTGAGGATTACATTATGATGGTGGGATGTCCTGTCCTGGCTGGTCTATTTGGAGTTCTAAAGGAATTGTGTATCTGAATGGGCCTATATATTTGTATGTTTGGGAAGTTCTCTGCTAGGATCCTGTTAAGTAAATTAACTAGATATTTGGCTTTTGTCTCTAGGCCCTCCTTTACAACCATTAGTCTTAAATTTAAGCCTTCTGATGGTGTCTTCTATCTGTTGAAAGAATCTATCATATTTCTTGGATTTGCCTTGAATATGTCTGTTCTTTCTCTTTAATGTCTAGGCTTTCATCAATAGTAGAGATTCAGTCTTCTGCATGGTCTAATCTACTGTCAAGACTTTCTACTTTGTTATTTCCTTTCCCTCTAATTGGTCAGAATAGATGGCTTGAATTTCTTTACTTGAGCTTTGTTTTAGATCGTGTATGGACCTCTTTATCTCCTTAATTTTTTGGTTTTCAATCTGAAATCCCTTAGTTGAGTGGCTATATTTTCACTGGACTCCCTTTCCTTTTGTTGGAATTCATTCAGTCTTCTCTTTATGTCCTTCAGTTTCTGCATAGCAAAGGACATAGCTAGAAAGATTCAGAGAAAGCCCACAGCTTGGGAGAAGATCTTCACTAGCTATACAACAGACAAGGAACTCATAGTTAAAATATATTTAGAACAAAAAAAATTAAATTGTCCAAAAACAAATTCTCAAAGAAATAACTTCCCCATAAATATGTGGGCTAAAGACTTGAAGAAAGACTTCTTTCAAGAAGAAATAAGAATGGCTGTGAAGTTGGCTCAGTGGTAGAATGCTTGCCTCGCATACATGAGACCCTGGGTTCAATTCCTCAGCACCACATAAGCAGAAAAAAGCTGGAAGTGGTGCTGTGGCACAAGTAGTAGGGTGTTAGCCTTGAGCTGAAGAGCTGAGAGATAGTACCCAGGACCAGAGTTCAGGCCCCACATTCTACAAAAAAAAAAAAAAAATGAAAGAAAGAAAAAAAAAGATTGGCCAATAGACGCATGAAGAAATGTTCAACTTCTCTGACCATAAAAGAAATGCCAATCAAGACAACATTGAGATTCCACCTTATCCCAGTAAGAATGGCTATAATCAATAAATCTAATAATAACAGATGCTGGAGGGGATGTGGCCAAAGGGAACCCTACTGCATTGTTGGTGTGAATGTACAATTGTTCAACCTCTCTGGAAAGCAGTATAGAAGTTCCTCAAAAGACTGCACACTGAGCTCCCGTATGACACAGAAACTCCACTTCTGGGCATTTACCCAAGTGATTACAAACAAGGTCATACTAAACTACCAGTACAACTATGTTTATTACAACATTATTTTCCATAGCTAAGTTATAGAACCAATCCAGATACCCTTCAGTAGATGATTGGATCAACAAAATGTGACATGTCTATCCATCTATCTATCTATCTATCTATCTATCTATCTATCTATCTATCTATCTATCTATCTATCTATCTATCTATTTAGCCTATGCTTACTTCAAAATGAATGACACTGTTCCATTTGTTGGGAAATGGAAAGAGTTGGGAAAAAATTATATTAAGTGAAGTAAGTCAGACCCAGGAAATACAGGTACCATGGTTTCCCTCTTTTGCAATAATTACTATATGTCTAAGATAATTTTATCAGATGAGCCAAAAAAGCTCAAAAGCTATAGATATATGACCATAGAAGATGATGCTAAGTGAAATGAACCCCAGGATATGGACACAGAAGGTCTTTATTTGTTGTTGTTATTGTTGTTTTATAATGTACTAAGTGATTTTTTTGTTTTCTTTGTATGTTCTTCCCCCTATTGCATATCCCCTGTTGTCATTCTACTTTATTTTGGTACTCTGCATCTTTTATATACAATTATTTAATTTGAGTAGAGGAAAGTGAATACAAAATGCTTAAACAAGGACACAGGATGACCCATTGCAACAATGATACTCACAAGACACTATGTTGGAAATGAACTTTATAACTTTGTGGGGGGAAGGGAGTGAGGGAGTCTGGGAGAGGGAAGGGATAGTAGGAGAATAACAAAGGATGGGTATCAGTGCTCAACAAGAAATGTACTCATTAACTTACTCATATAACTCTAACCCTTCTGTACAGCATCTTTACAATATTTTAATTAAATTTTAGGAAGAAAATAAAGAGATAATGTGAGTGGATCAAGGGAAGTTTAGTTTTTCCAAGCTCATTTGAAATCAAATTGGTTGATGTGCAGTTCATCTTATACTTGGGAGATCTTCTTAGCTTTATCAAAATACTCAAAGCAGTAACTTACTTGATTGACTCCAGGGGATGGAGCAAATTTACCAGAAGAACATGGTTGATAAACCCTCACATTTTATCAGGACACCCAAAACTACAGAGTCTGGAATCCCTAGATCTCTTTGGAGGGCACACGTACAAGGATCCATGAACATCCATCTTTGTCACCTTGAACAACAAGCTCTCAACATATAAGCTTTTGGTGACCTGTCAATATTCTAACTTATAACATACCTTTCTTTCTTTAGTCATTACAAATTTTTGAAGGGTGTTACTATTTTTTATTTATGTAACAATCCGTGAAAATGTGCGGAAACCCCACTAATTCCCACAGCTGAAGTCCACACAGATTTCATTTCCTTTGCTTCTGCCATGCATGTTCCTGAGGCTGAATTTGGTATAGAGGGGTCAATTACTGAAAGAAGGTGGAATCAAGGTCCAAGTTTTTTATTGTTTGATTGCCTTTGAAGTTTCTTAATTAAGCCATTGTGACTCTCCCTACAGGCATGTATCATTGTATCCTAAGCATTAGTAAAAGAGAAATGGAGAAGGGGGAGAATGAAAACAAGAAGCACTGACACTTGTACTTAACAGGGAAATTTATATCTATACAAATGCCAGAATTTTAAAGCTTTTAAAGCATTTCTAAATTGGTTGCAACATGTTCTTTTATGCTGGAAGCCATTGCTTATACAAATTATATGACGAAATACTTAATACAGTGACCAGCACTTATATTTTGCTTACTTTTTAAGAGTACGATGAAAAATATAAATAACAATTATATGTATATGCATTAAAAAACTTTTAAAATGTATGTTAAGAGTTTTTTCATTCCCAAGAAATTAATGAATAATGTGTTCTTTTTATATTTTTCCTAGCTTTTTATTATCTGAATACTATTTAATTTGGCTGTGTTCTGGTTTCCAAGTGTTTTTTCATATTTCTGAAAAAAGTGTTCTATGTTCAACGACAAATGAATTGTTGTGTAGTATAATCTCAAGTATTTATTTATTTATTTTGAATGAAGTTTTTTATTGTGATAATACTGCACAGAGGAGTTATAGTTACATGAGCAAGGTAATGAGTACATTTCTTATCAAGCATTGTTGCTTGATAAGAGTCCTTTGTTTTTTCCCTACCATACCTTCCCTCCCACCTCCTCATTACACTCCCCCCCCTAATCCTCCCACCTAAATTGTGAAGTTCATTTTTTGACATAGTGCTTTTCTTTTTCCCTTCCTTCCTTTCTTTCTTTCTTCCTTCCTTCCTTCCTTCCTTCCTTCCTTTCTTTCTTTCTTTCCTACCTTCCTTCCTTCCATCCTTCCTTCCTCCCTCCCTCCCTCCCTCCCTCCATTCTTTCTTCCTTCTTCCTTCCTTCCTTCCTTCCTTTCTTTCTTTCTTTCTTTCTTTCCTTCTTTCTTTCTTTCTTTCTTTCCTTCTTTCTTTCTTTCTTTCTTTCCTTCTTTCTTTCTTTCTTTCTTTCTTTCTTTCTTTCTTTCTTTCTTTCTTTCTTTCTTTCTTTCTTTCTTTCTTTCTTTCTTTCTTTCTTTCTTTCTTTTCTTTCTTTCTTTCTTTTCTTTCTTTCTTTCTGTCCTGAGGCTTGAACTCAGCCTGGGGTTTGAACCCTGAGCCTCTGTGTGCTCAAAGCTAGTGTTCTACCACTTGAGACACAACAACACTTCCCGCTTTTGCAAGTAGTTTATTGAAGGTAAGAGTCTCACAGACTTTTGTGACCTAGGCTGGCTTTGAACCACTATCCTCAGATCTTAGCCTACTGTTTAACTATGATTATAGATGCAAGCCACCAGTGCTCAGCTTATATTGTGCAGTTTTTTTTTAAAAAAGCAAGCGAAGTACAACCAAATGTACAAGAATATTGCAGATATGATAAAATATTTTATAAAATCTGTTATTTTAGGGAAACTGAAAAAATAAATAAAATGACCCAAACCAGTTAAAGTATTAGCTTCTAATTATTTTTAGCATAAGAAAGCTTTTAGCCAAGCACATTACTGAAGGTTCCATATTCCTTATTCATATAATGAGGATCTATGTTACTAGTGCACCAATCAGAACGAAGATGAGAGAACTGAAAACTAGCTGTTATATATATTATATTTGCAAGGAGATTATTTCTTATGGCTTTTCCTTTACCAGAGCAGTTACCTAATTCACAATAGCTAATGGATGTCAGAATTCTAGTAGGAGATTCAAGATTCAAGTAACATGAAAATTGAATTTTGTTAGTTTATTAGACTCTGAAATGATAAAAGGAATTTTAAAAGGCTTATGAGTGATTGAGGTTATCCAAACAGTGTCAGCCTATTAATGCTGCAAGTGTTCTATAAGAAAAAGCTTTGGATCTATAATACTGTATTTGATATCACTTGGGATCTGAAATTTGCAGAAAGAATTAGATCTAAAAGTTCCAAATGCAATTGACTTCAGTGATTGAACCTAAAATGAACTTGAAATCTTTAGCTAACTGAATAATTTGTTCCACATCCTTTCCTCTGATGCTTTCAAAAATACAATATTTTATAAGATATTATACAGGTTTTAAAGCTCAGTTTCAAAACTGTTTTCCCACAACTGGGTTGACAGTTTAGATTCAGATTCAAATGTGAAGCTTATTCATTTGGGCATTACATAAAGGAAATGTTTTTGTTTGTTTGTTCATTTTTAATCATTCTTTTCTTCCAAATACTTCACGGTTAATACAAAGCAACTAATAATAGAGATCAATTCAATCCGAAGTGATTGAAATAACTATATAAGAGTATATTTATACATGCCGGTGGCTCACACCTGTAATCCTAGCTACTCAGGAGGCTGAGATCTGAGGATCTAGGTTCAAAGCCAGCCGGGGCAGGAAAATCCATGAAACTCTTTTTTTTTTTTTTTAATTTTTATTTTTTTGTGAACACACTGTATAGAGGGGTTACAATTACATGGGCAGGTTAATGCGTACATTTCTTATCAAGCATTGCAGCCTCCTCTTTTGTTTACCCTTCACATCACTTCCCAGCCTCCCCCCCCCCCCCCCCCCCCCCCCCCCCCCCCCCCCCCCCTCCCCCCCCCCCCCCCCCCCCCCCCCCCCCCCACCTCTCGCCCCGCTCCCCTGGCACAAACATTGTAAAGCTCGTTTTCTACATGACATCTTGTACTTCTCATTGTTTCAACAGGTCCACCTGTATACTTAAACGACTTGTTTTTCCCCATCTCCTCTACAAGTTATACTGACATCAAATATAGTGAAAGCAGGGGTTATACTGTGGGGACATACAAAGCTACAAAGAGATAATCTTATAAATGTGTTAGAAACAATTGCATGAAAGGAAAAAAACATTAAAATACATACCTAAGGGTTCATTTTCCTAACATCACATTATCTGACCTTTTCCGCTTGATTCATACATATACTAGATATTGCAAATAAGGGAAACCATGGGACCTATGTTTCTTTGGGCCTGGCTTACTTCACTTAATATAATTTTTTCCAAGTTTTTCCATTTCCTAACTAATGGGGCAATGTCATTCTCTCTGATGGAGGCATAGAATTCCATTGTGTATATATACCACATTTTCTTGATCCATTCATCTACTGAGGGGCATCTTGGCTGGTTCCATATCTTAGCTATGGTAAATAAGGCCTCAACTCTACCCAGAACCTAGCCCCATGAAACTCTTATCTCCAATAAATCACCAGAAAATGGAAGTGGTGCTGTAGCTCAAGTGGTAGAGCGCTCGTCTTGAGCTGAAGAGCTGAGAGACAACACTCAGGCCCAGAGTTCAAGCCCCATGACCGACAAAAAAAAAAAAAAAAAAGAATACACACACATACACACACACAAGATTATATGAAAAATTCTAAATTTTGAAAAATGGTGATTTGTTGACAATGTAAATTGCTAACAGAAATGAGCATCACTCACTGGCCCAAGACTTTTATCTTAATATATTTTTTATTGTAAAGATTCTGTACAGAGGGGTTATGTTACATGACGAAGGTAATGAATACATTTCCTATGAAGCATTGTTACCCTTTGATTTTTTCCTACCATTCCTTATGTCCCCATCTGGCCCAAAACTTTTATCCTGATTTCTTAGGAGGGAAAGACCTAGGGAATTAGGATTCTACAGCTGTGAAAGATGTCAAGGAAGCACATGTAGGGGAATTCATGAAAGTAGACTTGTATTTGTTTATTTTATCTATATTTATAGAAGGTTTGAACACAGGCCTAGTAAATTAATGCTTCATAATATATTTCCTTTAACAGAGAATAACCAGGCATCAGTGGTTCAGTCCTGTAATCCTAGCTACTGATATGAGATCTGAGGACCACAATTCAAAGCCAGCCCAGGAAGGAAAGACCATGAAACTATTATCTTCAATGAACTGTGAAAAAAGCTGAAGCTAAGCTGTGGCAGAAGGGGTAGAGCATTAGTCTTGATGAAAAAAGCTCAGAGACAATGCTTGGCGCACACACATACGTACACAGAGAAAATAACAGTCATCTAGCAGAAACACTGAAAACACTCTAAATTAGTTCACTTTAAAACAAGATTGAAGGCTGTACTAGCTTTGCTTCCATTTACATATTACCTAGGAATCAAGCAACAAATATTTGCCTGACATTTTATGCATAACTGCATATAAAGTTCTACTACTAGAATGGGACAAAAATTATATGTCTGGTGTAAAAGAGAAAGCTTGAAAATCAGGCTGGCCATGCATTTCACTTGTCAGGAAAGGAATCAGATTCAGCAGAAGCAGAATTTATATTAATTACCCCCCAAAAAATAATGGAATTAACTTTACCAAAGAAGTGAAGGACCTCTATGATGAAAACTTTAAAAACCTGAAAAAGGAAACATAAGCAGAACTCAGGAAGTGGAAAACCTCCCAGGTTACCAGATTGGGAAGATTAACTTCATGAAAATGGCAATACTGCCAAAGGCTATCTATAAATGTAATGCAATCCTCATTAATATCCCAACCTTACTCTTTATTGAAATAGAGGAAACAATCCAAAATTTTATATGGAACAATAATAAACTCTGAATAACAAAAACAATTCTCAGGAGAAAGAACAGTTATGGAGGAGTATCAATACCAAACTTCAAACTGTATTATAAAATTATAGTAATCAAGCAGATTGGTACTGGCACAAGAACAGACCTGAAGACCAATGGAATAGGACTGGAGACACAGAAAGGAACCCCCAGACCTATGGCAAGACCCATGATAAGGGATGCAAACATTAGAATGGAAAAAAGCCTCTTCAGTAAATGGTGCTGGCAAAATTGGTTAAACAACCTGTAGACAATTAAAGTTAGATACTTATATATCATCCTGCACCAGAATCAACTCCAAATGGATCAAGCTCAAGCTAAAAACAGACACCCTGAAAAAATTACAGGAAGGAATGGGAGAATTCTAGGGCTGCTTGACACAGGCAGACATTTTCTTACTAAAGAACCAGAAACACAAAAAAAATCAAAGAAAGTTTGGACAAATGGAATTGCATTAAACTGCAGAGCTTCTGCACGGTAAAGGACATAGCTAGCAAGATCCATAGAAAGCCCACAGATTTAATTTTTTGAGTTCCAAGTATATTTTAGATGAGAAGCTTGTCTGTTGTATGACTAGTGAAGATCTTTTCCCAATCCATGTGATTTCTATTGAACTTGATAGCTATGCCCTTGGACAAGCAGAAGCTCTGCAGCTTCATGCAATCCCATTTGTCCAACCTTTCTTTGATTTGTTGTGTTTCTAGGTCTATATTAAAAAAAATTTTGGCCTGTGCCAAGGAGACCTATGGTTTCTTCTAATCCTTTCTGTAATTTTGTTTTCAGGGTGTCTGCTTTGACTTGGAGGTCTTTGATACATTTGGAGTTGATTCTAGTGCAGGGTGATATATAAGGAGCTAGCTTTAGTTTTCTACAAGTAGTTAACCAATTTTGCCAGCACCATTTTTCATCCATTCTATTTTTTTAGTTCCCTTATCAAATATTAGTTGGCTATAGGTCTGTGGGTTCATTTCAAGGTTTTCAGTTCTATTCCATTGGTCCTCAGGTCTGTTCTTGTGCCAGTAGCAAGCTGTTTTGATTACTATGGCTTTGTAGTAATATTTGAAATTTGGTATTGATGTTCCTCCAGCACTGTTCTTTCTGTTATGGATCGTTTTTGCTGTTTGAGATCTTTTATTGTTCCATATGAATTTTTGGATTGCTTCTTCTATTTCCTTGAAGAATGAGGTTGGAATATTGATAGGTATTGCATTGAATTTGTAGATAGCCTTGGGAAGTATTGCCATTTTCACGATGTTGATCCTTCCAATCCAGGAGCATGGGAATTTTTTTCCACTTCCTAAGTTCTGCTTTGATTTCCTTTTTCAGGTTTTTAAAGTTTTCATCATGGAGATCCTTCACTTCTTTAGTTAAGTTAATTCCTAGGTATCTGTTTTTTTGTGGGGGATATTACAAAAGGAGTTGCTTTCCTGATTTCAGCCGCACTCTTCTCAGTATTGGAATACAGAAAAGTCATTGATTTTTGAGCCATACAATGGACAGGGCCTCATAACTAAAGTATACTAGGAACTCAAAAAATTAAATCCCCCAACATTAAATTTTCAAAGAAACAACTGCCGGATAAATAAGTGGGATAAAGACTTAAAGAGAAAGTTCTCTGAAGAGGAAAGAAGGATGGCCAATAGACACATGAAGAAATGCTTAACTTCTCTAGCCATAAAAGAAATGCAAATCAAAACAACATTGAGATTCCACCTAAACCCAATTAGAATGGCTATAATCAAGAACTCTAATAACAACAGATGCTGGAGGGCATGTGGACAGAAGGGAGCCTTACTGCATTGTTGGTAGGAGTGTAAACCACTTTGGAAAGCAGTACGGAGGTTCCTCAAGACTCCACAGAGAGCTTTCCTATGACCCAGCAATCCCACTTCTGGGCATTAACCAAACCGTAACAAACAAGATCATACTAAGGCTACCAGTACATCTGTGTTTACTGCAGCATTATTTACTATACTTAAGATATGGAACCAAACCTGTTGTCCCTCAGTAGATGAATGGATAGAGAAATGTGGTATACAGTCAGGTGCTGGTGGCTCACGCCTGTAATCCTAGCTACTCAGGAGGCTGAAATCTGAGGATTGCGATTCAAACCCAGCCCAGGCAGGAAAGTCCGTGAGACTCTTATCTCCAATAAACCAGTAGAAAACCGGAAGTTGTGCTGTGGCTCAAGTAGTAGAGCTCTTGCCTTGAGCTAAAAAGCAGAGGGACAGCGCCCAAGCGCAGAGTTCAAGCCCCATGACCAACACCAAACAAAAAACAAAACAAAAACAAGAAATGTTTTATAGATATGTATATCTATATAGATAGATATATATATATATGCACAATGTAATTCTTAGACTCTATAAGAAAAAATGAAATTGCCCCATTTGTTAGTAAATGGAAAGACTTGGAAAAAATTATATTAAATGAAGTAATCCAGGGCCAAAGAAACATAGGTCCCATGGTTTCCCTTATTTGCAAAAACTAGTACATGTGTAGGACAAGCAGAAAATGTCAAAGCTATGTACATATGACCATATAAGATAATGTTAAACGAAATGAACCCCAAGAGCTATGTACGATTGACTATGTAAGATGATGTTAAATGAAATGAACCCCAAGATAGGGACTCAAATATCTTTCTACTTTCTTGCTCTTGTTTCTAATGTATTTATAATGTATCATGTGATTTTTTTTGTTTCTGTGTGTGTTCCTCCCCCACGGTAAAACCCCTGTTTTCACTGTATTTGATGTTGGCGCCCTGAATCTCGTATATATATTTCTCTAATTCGTGTAGGGGGAGGGAAAAATCCTTAAATAAAGATACAAGTAAACCCACTGTAACAATGAGATTTACAAAACATTATGTTGAAAATGAACTTTACAATTTCAGGGAGGGGGGATAGTTGTGGAGGTGGGAGGGAAGGGATGGTAAGGGAAAGAACAGAGGAAACAACAATGCTCAATAGAAAATATAATCATTAGCTTGTTCATGTAACTTTAATCCCTCTGTACAGTATTTTTTACACTAAAAAATGTACAAAAATGGGGGGAAAAAGCCCACTGATTGTGAGAAATTTTTCATTATTCATACAACAGACAAGGGCCTCCTGTCTAAAATATACTTAGAACTCAAAAACTTATCTGGCCATAAAAGAAATGCAAATCAGCCAGGTGCAGGTGGCTCATGCCTGTAATCTTACCTACTCAGGAGTGTGAGATCTGAGGATGGAGGTTCAAAGCCAGCAAGGTCAGGAAACTCCATGAGATTCTTATCTCCAAATAAGCACCAGAAACCTGAAAGTAGCACTCTGGCTCAAGTGGTAGAGTGCTTGCCTTAACAGCTCCCAGACCCAGAGTTAGAGCCCCATAATCGAAAAAAATATGCAAATCAAAACAACACTGAGATTCAACCTCACCCTAGTTAGAATGGTTGTAATTGAGAAATCTAATAATAACATATGCTGGAGGGGATGTGGCCAGAAGGGATCCCCTATTGCATTGTTGGTGGGAGTGTAAACTTATTCAACCACTTTGGAAAGCAGTAAGTAGGTTCCTCAAAAGACTCCATATAGAGTTCCCTTATGACCCAGCAATCCCACTTCTGGGCATTTACCCACATGGTCACAAACAAGGCCATACTAAAGCTACCAGCCCAACTATGCTTATCGCAGCATTACTTCCTATAGCTAAGATATGGAACCTATCCAGGTATTCCTCAGTAGATGAATGGATCAAGAAAATGTGGGGTAGGGGCTGGGAAGGTGGCTCAGTGGTAGAGCGCTTGCCTTGCATGCATGAAGCCCTGGGTTCGATTCCTTAGCACCACATAAGCAAAAAGAAAAAAGCCGGAAGTGGCGCTGTGGCTCAAGTGGTAGAGTGCTAGCCTTGAGCTGAAGACTGAGGGACAGCACCCAGGCCCAGAGTTCAGGCCCCATGACCTTACCAAAAAAAAAAAAAAAAAAAGAAAAAGAAAAAGAAAATGTGGGGTACATATACAACGTAATTCTATGCTTCCATCAGAAAGAATGGCATTGCCCCTTAAGTATGGGAATGGAAAGAATTGGAAAAACAAAGCATCATATTAAGTGAAGTAAGCAGGACTCAGAGAAAGTAAGCAGGACTCAGAGAAACATAGGTCCCATGGTTTCCCTTATTTGTAATAATTAGTGTACATGTAGGACAATTTAGCAGATTAGCAGAAAAGCTCAATAGCTGTTATATTTGACCATATAGGATGATGCTAAGCAAAATGAACTCCAAGATAAAGGCGCAAGTGTTTTTTTCTTTGTTGTTATTGTTCTTAATGTAGTATAAGATTTCCTTTTTGGGGGGGGGGTTCCCCCATTATGTTTTAATCCCCTGTTGTCACTGTATTTGATTTTCATACTCTGGGTATTGTAAACATGTCTATCTGAATTAGAGAAGGGAAGGGGTACAACAAAATGGTGAGATAAAGGACAAGAGGGGAGCCTATGCAACAGAGATACTCACAAGACAATATGCAGAAATGATCTGTACAGCTTGGGTGAGGGGTGGTGGAGAGGGAGAAATTGAGGAAGGCATAACAAGTTAGACAAAAAATGTACTCACTACCTTACTTATGTAATTGTAAGTCCTCTGTGCATCACCTAGATAATAAAATTTAAAAAAATAACTTAAGGTTAAATAATTGTGGGGGGATGTGAGAATTGGAAAGAACAACATGATCTTATATATATATATATATATATAATCATATTATGATTCCCTAATTTGGGAAATGAGGATAGTTTGACTTATTCTTTATTGTTTTCTCTTTTGGGGGTAGAAGGATTAGGGAAGAAATGTCAACCAGAATAGAATATAGATCATCATCACCACAATCCCTAAAAATTTAATAATACTTGAAAGTTAATAGCACTTAAAAATCTAGAAATCAACATTTCTAGATTCAAAAATGAAAATTGAATAATCTATTTCCATAGATGAATGATGAAAAAGAAATTAGTGGATTACATACAAATATCTTAGGTTACTTACTGCAAAATATGTGTTAAATCATATCAGACATTTTAGAAATTGTTATATTTGTATTAGAAAGGAAAGTACTATAAAATTCAAAAAAAGTATCTGAAAGACCCATAAAAATAGATTATAAAGTCACTTTTACACTAACTTAAATGATGAGATGAGATAGAGAAATGAGTCAAAGTTTAGTTTGATCATAAACAACAAATACTAATTTGGCATACAAGGAGGAAATAATTTGAGAATATGAATAAGTTGAAGAATGTGAGACATTGAAATTGACAAGAGGAAAACTTAATAACATTTAAGTCTGCATCTGTTCCCTCCTGTGTGTGGATAGCAAGGATCCAATAGCATGTCAATTCACTAGAGTGAACAACACTGTAGTCTCCAAATCTGTTTGGCTTTTTTTTTTTGTCTCGCATATTAAGTTGCTAGAGTTCCCTAATGAAAGTCCTGTGGTTGGCAGAATGATGTCCCTATCCTCAAAGATAACCATATGTTAATCTCTGGAAATTTTGACTAAGTTATCAAACAATAGCAAAACCAGATTTTTGTAGATATTAAGATAAAAATATTGAGGAATTTAAATGGAACAATGTATGTCAAACATGCAGATAATTAGGAAAAAATAGTAAGTAGGATGACATCTGACATCTCATCTTCATTTTCTTTTTCTTTATTACAAATTCTGGGATTTTCTTAATTCTTGAGCAGCTTTATATTCAAATGAGTTATGGAATTATGACACAGTTTAGTAGCTTTTCTAATTGTAATGTTTAAACAAATATTATATTCTTTTTTCTTTTTGTCAGTCATGGGGCTTGTACTCAGGGCCTGGGCTCTGTCCCTCAGCTCTTCACCTCAAGGCTAGCGCTCTACCGCTTTAGCCACAGTGCTACTTTTGTTTTTTTCTGCTTATGTGGTGCTAAGGAATTGAACCCAGGGCCTCATGCATGCAAGGCAAGCACTCTACCATTAAGCCACCTTCTCAGCCCCACAAATATTATTTTCATGTTAAATGTTTTCACATGATTTATCATTTGATAAAATCTGATGGTATATTTTACCATACAAACCTTTAAACTGTCTATATCCATGTTTTTCTGTAGTAACTAATGAGTTCCTAAGTATTATTATACAAGCAGTCATATCGGTATCCTAGGTTTCTTTCCTAAGGTTTTTTTTTTTTTATCATCTTGAGCATAGTACTATTTTTCCATATTATATTTTAGATTTTATGAGAAACGGCGCATGACTCCTTTTTCTCACTAGAGAATTAGGTGTATTATCAAATGTTAATCCTGTATACCTTAGGCATCAAATTTATTGAGACCTTCTTCTGGTGGGGGCAGGCTCATGCCTGTAATCCTATCTACTGAGGAAGCTGAGATCTGAAGATCAAGGTCTGAAGCCAGTCCAGGAAAAACAGTTTCTGTCAGACTCTTATATTCAATTAACCACTCAACAAACCAAAAGTGGTATTGTGGCTCAAGTGGTAGAGTGTTAGAGTGCTAGCCTTGAGCACATAGAGGCTCAGGGACAGCGCCCAGGTCTGAGTTTAAGTCCCATGATGAGAGAGAGAGAGAGAAGATAGAGAGAGACAGATAGACAGACAGACAGACAGAGAGACAGAGAGAGAGACAGAGGCAGAGACAGAGACAGAGACAGGGTCAGAGACAGATTCTTCTGAAAATAATGTACATTTTCTACCAACACCAAACTGCTATAGTTTCTAGATCTCTCTACTTTTATTTAATATCTGCTGTGAGCATCATTTTTCTTAGGAAAATGTTGTCACAGTTAAAAAATAATTAAGTGACATAATATCCATAAAAATGTAAGCAATTTTAAAATCAACATCAATATTCATCAACTCAACAATAATGCATTCTTCTATTATGATCAGATTCTATTTATTTTCAACACTTGTCTCATATTATTCTTTTTTGAAATTGAAATTAATTGTTTCTATCAAGGTAAAAACTGCTCAAGTTATTCATATCTCATTGCTAGTATCATTCTATGAATTCTATATTTCTTACCACATTGAGACTAACTACCTCAGAGATTCTAGGATATGATTTAAGTACTTCGATTTGTTTTCAAATTTGAGATGAAATGTTTCTAGTAGGTATTGGATTTGTCCAAATCTTTAACAACTTTTGTTTAAATTCTCAATTTTTCTACTCATATATAATATATCCTTGTTATATTTTTTATTTTTGAAAAGATCAGACTGCTTATAGTTCTTGACTAGTTAGGGTTCATTATTATTAGTAGTTGTAATCATATAATTATTATATTATGCAAGTGATACTTACTAAACATTTTAGACTTGATATGCAGTGATTCCTGCATTTTAATACCAGAATACATTTATACATATAATAGAGTATATGTTATACATATAATGATATATCCCATATTATATAGTGATATCATTAGCTTATGTTTCCAGTTTAAGTCGGAAATAGTTACACAGGCTCTCTGTGCAGTTCAGTTATGTTTATCTCTTCTGTGTTCTCAAAGTCAACGTAGGAAATGACCAAATAGAATAATTCAAGCTGAGTAGAACAAAAAGTAATCGATTTCATTGGCCAGATGACCATTTTTTATAATATTTTCAACTAAATTGAAAAACATAAAATAAAAGTATGTGTTTTATTTTAATATAAATATTAGACAATTTTTAAAACACAATAAACATGAAAAATAAAACAACTAATAAAACTTTTCTAATGATTATAGTCTTATATTAATTATAGAGCAAACTATTTACTACTTCTTTTAGTAAACATATGTAAATGTAAGGGATTACTTGAAGCAATAACTCTCAAACATATTATGCTAAAACATGGGAAATCTAATCATCAATAATCTTTATTTAACAGTATTGAGTATTTTGGAAAAAAACAATTATGTTCATAGTTACTTGTTTAATTAACAGTCCATTAGAATTGTAATTTGTGTTTATAGTTACATTGGTTGAACTGATGAACCAAGGTTCACTTTTTCTTTTCTAGTTAATTTTTTTATTCTGAAGAAGCTAATACTTCCTTGGTTTTAGGGCTTAAGCTCACCTAAATTTCTGCAAACTACTTTGCATTTTAAGCACAATATCTTTGAGAAGACTTGAACTATTCAAATTAATTATCACACAAATACAAGATAGAAGATAAAATAAGATTTGGTGATTTACCACACAATGATGACTAGGCATGAGGAAGTATGTCATTATTCACAAAGATGAATAGGCATGTCTCTAAGACTTGCCAAAATTTATTTATTTTTTATTTTATTTTTTATTGTGAAAATACCATACAGAGGGGTTACAATTACATGGGCAAGATAATGAATACATTTCTTATCAAGCATTTTTGCTTCCTTTTTTGTTTCCCCTTCCCATCCCTTCCCATCTCCCACCCCCACCTCCTCCACCCCCCCCACCCCACCCTCACCCCGGCCAAAGTTGTAAAGTTCGTCTTTGGACATAACGACTTGTATATATCATTTTTGCAATGGGTCCAAAAAAAGGTTTGTTTTTGCCCTTCCCCTCCACAAATTATACCAACATCAAATACAGTGAGAGCAGGGGTTATATCGTGGGGGAGGGACATACAAAGCAACAAAGAAATCATCTTATAAATATGTTAAAAACAACCACATGAAAGAAAAAAAAACATTTGAATACTTATCTTGGGGTCCATTTCACCTAACATCAAGTTATCTGACCTTTTCTGCTTGTCTCAGACATATACTAGTTATTGCAAATAAGGGCCTCCATCAGAAAGAATGACATTGCCCCATTTGTTAGGAAATAGAAAGACTTGGAAAAAATTATATTAAGATTTACTTTTTTAAAATGGAATTTTTCATGTATCTGTATAATGTTTATCAGGGACAATGATTTGAACTGTAATAACAAATGCAGGCTATGCTATTTTAGTCCTATCATGTTAACTCAAGTCTCTGTTAGCCATTTATTATTAATTAATTATTTTATGTATGTATGTATGTATGTATGTAGTATGGGTACTGGTACTTGGACTTGAACTCATGGCCTGGCATTTTCCCTTAGCTTTATTGCATAAGGCTGTTGTGCTATTTCTTGTGACACACTTTAACTTACAGCTCTTGTCTGGTTAGTTAGGAAGAAAAATATCATGGACTTTTCTGCCTATTCATAACCATTACTATTTTAATGATACAGTTACTGAAACATAAATATATTTCTTGATGTCAGCCTCAGTAGGTAGGATTATGAGTTTGACCCACAGGTGCCCAGCTAAACCTCTGCTTTCTTTCTTCCTGTTTTTACCTTCATTGAAAGTTTCTTCCAGGTCAAATATCTTTTAGCCATTTAATAGATACATGACTAGATTATACACACTTGGAATCAAATATACATTTTAAGACCTTCTTTAGTCTTTTTTTTAACCTTTGCCAATATAATGCTGTGAAAATAGGTTTATTCAAATACTACTGATATAAAGATAAAGCATTGTCTTATTCATAAGGAAGTTGCATTTCAAACATTGACTTTGTTGGAAAACAAAGATTTTTTAGTAGAAATAGTTCTTTAACTTTTATTTTATTATGCTATGAAAGATCTCAGAAATTAAATAGAAAAAACAATCTATCTTATTTTTGCTAGTTTATTTTCCTGTTTTCAGTGATTTCTATCTTGGATGATAATTTAACATAAAAATTGTATTTCTTTTTTTATTTCCTGCTATTTAGAAATAAGTCTATGCCATTAATTTCAATCTCCTACATTACAGCCAAAGCGTTGAATGGCTATACATATCTAGTTATTTATTTATTTATTATTATTTTACATTTCCTTGGTTCTACCTCATCTTGACAATTTGTGACTGACTAATAAATCAAACAAATATCATTAATATTGAATAGATAAATAGCCAATGACCATTGACCCTAATATATTAGCTATTGGGGGAATATATGTGTGTGTGTGTGTGTGTGTGTGTGTGTGTGTGTGTGTGTGTGCGCACGTATGTCTATACTAAGTCACTTTTGTCTGAGTCATATTGTCTATGAGATACATGAACTGACCAGTTATTATGAAATATTCCTGTTATATTCATTAACAATTTCCTGACCATAACTTCTAAAAATCTTTGCAGTAGTAGCTGCATTTACCAAGAATTCATGTCCTTAACCTAAGTAGCAATTTCCTGCTACTAGTTCCTGTATTTACTTTCCAAGTATAAAACCTTGATGAAAGGAAGATGAAAACTCTCAAATCAACTTTACTGAATTCAACACAATCTATGGTAGTGTTTTATGGCCCAAAGTGCTAAGAGGGTTGGCATGGACACCTTGAGAGTACACCTCCATTCAAGTTGATTTCCTTTTCCATGTTTATTTTACATAGGTATGCACATAGCTGTTCAAAACTTGCTGGTTTTTGAAAGAATCAACAACATTATTCCTATGTGAATTTTCCCTATATATCTTTGTTGAAATTCAAATGGGAATGTAAGATTTTAGTTTTCTCTGAAATCCTAGAAAATTGATTCTGCAGGGATTTGCACGATAACTCTAATGCTAATTAAATCAACATACTGCCTTGGATTAGATATGGAGATTTGTTCATGCAGTATAGTGTCCTTTTATCATTTCAACAGAGTTTTATGGGAAATCTAATTTCAGTTCAGTAGGCACTCTTTTTTACTCCTAATTCTAGTTAATAAAACAATGGCAAAATATTCCAGTTCGAAAGAGATTGTTAGAAAATTATTTTTTTCAGAATAACACCTCCTATAGTCTACCTTAAAAAAAAAGAAAGCCATTGTGCTTCACTTCTAAGTCTCCTTCTTTTACTTAGATGAAAATAAATAGAAGGTTATAACTTACTATTGAAGTTTATACAATTGCATTTATGATGAATCTTATTAGAAATGACATTGTTAAGCTTGCTGCCAATGACTCATGCCTGTATTCCTACTTTCTTAGGAGGTTGAAATCTGTGTTTCGAAGACAGCCACAGCAGGAAATATGAGAATTTTACCTACAATTAATCATCAAAAAGATAGAGGTGGAGCTGTTGCTCAAGTTGTAGAGCCCTATTATTGGGTAAAAACGAAAAAACAATAGTCAGTTCAAACTCTAGTTACTACTAAGGAAAAAACAAAAGAATGACATTGTTACACATCTCCCAATAAGAGATCTGCCTTACTTTCTATGTGAATAATTTACATAGGAGCTATGAAATTATATAATTTTGTTTTCTTTTTACTTATTCATTCATTTTTATTTTATTGTTATTATAAACCTAATGTACAGAGTGTTTTCTGTTATGTAAATAACATAATGAGTACATATGTTTTGGAACAGTGTCATCTCTTCCCTTCTTTTCTCTTCCTCCTCTCTCCCCCACATAGTTCATTTTCAACATAGTGTCTAATAAGTATCACTGCTACATTTGTTCACCCTTTATCCCTCTATTTATGTGTTCTTCTTTACCTCCCCAAAACATAAACCTAATACAAGACAAAAGGTACAGAAATTTTTTTAAAAAGTGTCAAAGTAAAAACCAAAAACCAAAAAACAACAATAACAAAAACCAAGAACCAAAAGAACATAAAACCTCTTGTTTCCATTTCTTGGAAGTTATTTCGAAGTTAGCTAGACCTAGAGGAACATATGTTGCATGCTTTCCCTTTTTGTTGTAACTACAAAATGACTATAAATCTACAGGTAAACACGCTGGTTGGTAAAAGACAAAAACAATGAAAACAATAAACAAACTATACTTGGATATGGTAAATTATACAGGACTCTAAACATTTACACAGTGAGACCAAAAGAGGATAATCTTATGACAGTACTACAAAGGTTCAATAGCTATGGGTGTATGACCAAATAAAATGATGTTTATCATAGTGAACTCCACAAATTATATCATTTTATGAAGTTTAATCCACCTGCTAGACAACATAGTACAAATTAGAAAAATATGAAGTTTTCAAGATACTTATACTGTACATCCAATGAAACAACTCCCCCAGTATTTACTCTAGTGCATGAGTATAGAACATTCTTAGCCTTATTAATCCATGCTCTTTAGTCACAGGTAATAAAATCATAGGTACATATGAAAGAATGGTAGGCAAGTTACACATATCCCAGAAGGCTTCTTAACTTTGTGATGTAGTGGCATCCAGAATAGATCTGCCATCCAATTTTATTTATAATGTGTCAAAACTTATATTAATATTTATACTTTATCAAAATTTTATTTCATAAAAATGTTCACCTAATGCATCCAGTTGAACTGTAATTGTAGCTAGAAGACTTTAGCTTGATGTCTACTTTATTCAGCAAGTAATGGCTACTTATGTAACAGTTCACATATGCAAAGTGGTGATTTGATAAATTAAGATGATTTAAGCAGTTTAAATTTTTGTTATGTGTTGGCTTTGTGAAAAGACAATAAATAATATTTTCATTATTGTTTGGTAAGTTTTGTATTTAAAGATTAACTTAAAATTGTGTATGCCAAATTAGGGCCAGTCCTTTATAACCTTCCCTTGGTGGGAGTCCTTATCTATGCAAGTTGAACACAAGTCTCGGCCTCCATGTAGTTTTAATGCTTTGTGGCAGGATATTTTTTGAAGAACAATTGGTTTCAGAATATCAGGGTAAACTGACCTTGATGTTTGGTCATTGGGAGATATAATGTTTCAGTCTGACTGAGTAATTTATTTTCTAATAAATGGAAAATCACAGTATAATTTCAATTCGACCTGGCATTGAATTATCCCCAAATTCCTTTAATAGTAATATGTATTCTACTGGAAAATCTGTATACGACAAGCTTCAAAGATCCTAGTAAAACCCAAAATTTCAGAGCTAACAGACTGACAAGGACAATAGCTGTTTGGGGTGATGCTGATGGTAACTCATCTGAGAGGAAAGAGGGTTATAATGGTAACCACAATTATCTAGGTGATTCATCTGAGCTCTTTTGGCAATTTTTCCAAACCTCTTCACCCTCCTGAAAGATAAAAATGACTAGTTGAATATAAAAGGTTGGAAAAAAGATTATGTAGTACTATGTTAAAGACTCAAACTGTTTATTGTGTTTCTTTCAAATAAACATGAATAACTGTTCATTTAAAACTACCTGTATCCCACATGGTCCATTGACTGCTAAATGATGACAAAGACTTCTGTTGGATGTCTGTATTACTCCCAGGAGAATTAATGGGGCCTCCAGAGGCAAAGACTAAAAGATGACTGCATAAGCAATTTTAGCTCTCTTTAATGAAGTACTCTTTTGTGAACACTCAGTTTATCTCCACTGAATGTTTTACTTAAAAATAATACATATATACATTGATCCCAAATAAATAGCAAGAAAAAGTTCATTAGAGACATTTCAGAAAATGAACTTTTATTGTTCTATTTATTTAAATGTAAATTGCCTTTTCATTATTGAGCACTTGAAAAACCTTGTCTTTTGATTGTTTTATTTAAAATAAAATAAGTATTAAGAATATTAACAAATATCTATTAAACCATGTCATAATAGAATGTTTTCTTGTTTCAGAATTTTCAGTGTTGTTGGTGAAGGCCAACTTGTTAAAAATTCAATGGTTCTTATTTGTCATTCATATCTAAAAAATTCATTCCACTCACTTTTAAAAATGTGTAATGTTTCTAGTGTGTTCTTTGCAAGGAATTCCTATTAAAGTTGTTAGGTCAACTCAATACAGAGTACAGAGACAGCAATTCAAAGGCAACACATTTTTTTGTTTTAAACTATTGCAAAGGGGTTTATTTCAATTCTTCAATAATTGAGACTAAGTGTAACTCTAACACAGAATGATAAAAATTTCCAAATGACTTAACTTCTCTTTTGTCACCCTCAGTTGTATTTTTCTTTCATTTCCATACTTCTTCTTTTATTTTTCAGAGTAATAGTGGGAGAAAATATGTAAATGTTGAGTAAATAGTTATACTTTGATGGTAGTGTCAGAATCTGTAAAACATTTAAAGCTGAATCATTTCTAAATGACATATTTAATAAATGCTAATTATATATCACAGTTTGGCTGGTTATTCTCTCTTCAAGAACTTGTGACAGTTGGGAGGGTTGGTGTTGTTGTTGTTGTTGGTGGTGGTGGTGGTGGTGGTGTGTGTGTTTGTGTGTGTGTGTTCTAATACAAACTGATTTTTTTTGGAGAGAGCATAATTGCATAATTGGTTGCTCTGTCAATATGCAAAATGGCTCACTTAGATTTGTGCTCATATGATCTCCCTATGTGTCTTTTCTTGGACTTTCTACAATTTTAATCCACAAAACCATGAGAGAAATAAAAAATATACAAGTAAAACACTTCTCATAGTACCTTTAGATATTTTATTCTTAGACATTTTAATCTTATATAATAGTAATCTTCTATAGTAATCAGCAAAGTAAAGTTAACAGCTGAGTCCATTGTTTGTTTATTTTTTTTTGGGGGGGTACAGTCATGGGGCCTGAACTCTGGGCTTAGTCTCTGTCCCTCAGCTCTTCAGCTCAAGGCTAGCGCTCTACCACTTGAGCCACAGCACCAGTTCTGGCTTTTTTTCTTTTTGCTTATGTGGTGCTGAGGAATCAAACCCAGGGCCTCAGGCATGCAAGGCAAGCGCTCTACCACTGAGCCACCGTCCCAGTCCCTGTTTGTTTATTTTTTAATCAATTGTATATGCTTTGCACTCTAAAGATATTGTTGCCCAGATATGACTGGGATCTTATGGTATACTAACTTAAAAAATACTTACTTTCAAGTTGTCTAGAGAGAATTTTTGGTGACCCCCAAATCTACACAAAAGTTGATGCTAAAAGCCACTCCACTGTGCTCTGTGTTACATCCAGGGAGAGACACTGGTTATTTTAAGTGGGAGTACTGGATGTCCCTTCAGAGCAATGTGCTCATTGTGATTCTGCTACAAATTCTATCTAGTCATATTCACTTCCTACCACTTATCCATTTTCATTGATTTTGATCAGCTTAAACAGGGTTCCAGATATTTACTTGGACCTCAGATGAATCTTAGATTTTAAAAGTTGATGTAATGTTTAATAAAGTTGATCTTTAGTATAAACACCCAGACTGATAATTTATCAGGGGTAAAGTGGCTATAGGTTTTAGAGATGGCAGCAGAGTGGCCTTGGCTAGCTTGTCTAAGGAAACACTGTAGAACCAAGCCATAGTGTAGTAGTTACATATGCAGTTATCTATACAGCAAGAACTTAATGGGCAAGAAACTAAGAAGACATAATTGCTTTTGGAAGAAGGAATAAGTTGCACAGAATATCAATGTTCTATCACTTCATGACATGATGTGGGGCTTTTAGAATCTTTCTAATTCAGTACTCAACACATAGAATCTGTGGTGAACTTTCCAGATAGTGATAGTTACCTTCTTTAGTACATAACAACAAGCTGCAATTTAGTCCTCTAGTGAAAAAAATAGAATAAGATTTGCTTCACTAGCCAGCATGTTTTGCTTCTGCATTGAACTGTCTTTAAATCCTGTCCTCCAGGAGAGCCACGAGTAAGTGTAAAGTAATTTCAGACTGTGATGGGCATGGAGTAAAGACATATCTCCATTAGGAACTAGGATTTCACCTCATTAACTGTGTGGTCCATATTGGTGATGGGGATCCTATCTTGTCTTAAGCTTTAGACTAATGCTGTGACTTCCCCAAGACAGCTGTTGAGGCTTTCCACACATGTTCACAGGTCTTCCTGTGCACCAATAGCATCTGGTATTTGATGACTCCTCAGGGAAGAAGGTGATTTTTCTACTGTAATTACAACCAACAGCTTTTTATTTTAGTCCTTAGAATTTGTGATTAGAAATGTGAAAATATGGGCTACAAATGGCAGAACACACCTATATTATCAAGGTACTTGGGTACTTCTAGAGCAGAAGCACCGCAGTTCAAAAGTAAGAGACTCTATTTCAAAAAGCAAACTAAAAGAAGAAAAGAAGAATATGACACTACTCAATTTGTAAATGAAAGCCTAAATCCCTAAATTCTAGCCCAAGTACTGATCAGAGAAATAACATTAAACATGAATATTAAAATATTTTATTTCTTTACCTCTTCTGTTTAATATCTTGGTATCTTTTATACTGATCTTTAAAAATAATTCTAGGAAAATACTAGACTTCACAGATCTTGTCTTATGATTTACTTATGTCTTTAAAACTGAAACATAATACTTTAACATAAAATTGAATAAGATGTATATAAGTATAAATAAAACATTTATGTGTGAATGTGTCTCAAGTAATAATTAGTGGTGAAATAAAAATCCATTTAAAATAGTTATAACACAAATGTACATACAGAAAACCCACTAAAAATACACTAAAGAGGTTAAACTATAACTTTGTGGTAGAGTAGAACTTATTATAATATTATTATTTGTGGTATCCAACTCATGTAAATTTGACCATAATTTTACATTGAAAAATATTTTATTCAAAGCAAAACTTGTATAAGTTTAAGGTAAAAGCAAGACACATGTTAAAATTTTGAGGGAAAGGCTGCACTTATTATGTTTATCTAAAATAAAATGGTTTTGATCATCTCTTAGTGGCATACAATTCTCTAAATGTAGTCACTGCATGAAAAGAAAGTGTGCAATCAATATTTTATTCCAATTTGAATTACAATAAAATTGAATTTTATTAAGTAGAAAAATGAAAGAGTTAATGCATTTGAGTTGAAATAAAAACTGGCTGTGTTGTTCACAGCTTGCACTTTTTGAATTGCTTTATGTTTTAGTAAGTTGTCTTAAATATTTTCCTGAACACAATGAGACATAAACAAATATTCCTGCTTATTTAAAAATCATTATGGTTTGCACCCAAATGAATAAAGTCAGCATTAAAAGAATGTACCAGCAACATTGTTCCACATAAAGAAGAACCTTCAAAGGGTAATAACATGATAAAAAGCGACAGCAACTGGTGTCCTAGTTTTCAGATTTCATGTTGATATCTTAAGGTTTATTTGAAAGCGGCTCTTTCACTAGCATTTGGACAGTTTTTGAAAGTAGAGCAAGGGATGGATAAATAAATTTTGAAAAAAAATGTGCAGAATCACCATTTCAGAGCTGAAACTTTTCAGAAATGATTTCATTCTAACTCCTTACTTAGCTCTAAGGAATGACTGTTGTGAAATTAATTAGACACACAGGTTTTATGACATTGGAAACTGTGTTTCCACTACTGAAGTCCTACAAAAGGTCAGCAGATACAATAGGGAACTCATGATATTCATGCCAACCATATCTTTATTTCCATATTGCCTTCATTAGAAATTCAAAATATTTTACTGAACAATTTCATTTCTATATTTTCTGCAAATAAAAACATGTTTCTTGGCCAATGAAATATATAGTAATTAGGCCTTTTTCTAGCATACCTGACAACTGACATTTTCAGGAAAATAAACAAGTAAACTTCTTTTGGATTCAGGGTAAAATATTTTGGATCATGGCTCTACTATAATATAAAAACTGAAGAAACTGAAAAAGTCCATTTAATTATCACATATGAAACTTCAAAATCAGCATTCTACAGTTTTTGCACTATTTTTTTTTGTAAAATTTTACTTTGGAAAAAAGAAGTCTATTTCAACTACAGGAAGTTTATTAAACTATTTTTAATAAAAGAAATAAAAGTTTTGTAATAATAATTTTAAAAAGTATGTCAGTATATCTCATAAATAATATCAAACACCATATATACTTTTAGTTTATTGTGTTCATTAAAATAAATACCTAACAAAATTTTGTTTCTTCCTTTTTTCCTTACTCTTCCTTCACTCTTCTTCTTTCCCTACTTTTTTTTTCCTTACTCTTCCTTCACTCTTCTTCTTTCCCTACTTTTCCTATCTCCATCTGTTCTGTTCTTTTTTATCTCTATTTTCTTGGGGGGTGGGTCCGGTGGTGGGGCCTGAACTCTGGGCCTGGGCACTGTCCCTCAGCTCTTCAGCTCAAGGCTAGCACTCTACCACTTGAGCCACAGCGCCACTTCCGGCTTTTTTCTTTTTGCTTATTTGGTGCTAAGGAATCGAACCCAGGGGCTAAGGCATGCAAGGCAAGCACTCTACTACTGAACCATCTTCCCAGCCTATCTCTATTTTTTCTTTATCTCTCTCTTCCTTCTTTCTTTTTCCTTTCATTCCTTCATCTTTCATCTCACTTACTTTCAAAAGACAAGCAAACATCATTATTATTTAAAAGTAAATGTAAATTTCTATATGATTTCTCACTTAGTAAAGCAATGTAATGTAATTGGATTTGGATGTGGAAGATGATGACCACAAACAAGGCCATACTAAAGCTACGAGCACAACTGTATTTATCACAGCATTATTCACCATTCATATATAATGTATATGGCTGGCGACTTTTTGTCTCTTTTATACATTTTTTTCCATATAGTATATCCTCTGTTGTTATTGGATTTGATTTTGGTACTCTGGTATTGTATATACATTTATTTGAATTAGGGAAGGAAAGGGGAACAACAGAATGATGAGATAAAGGACAATAGTTGGGAGGGAACTAATGCAACAGATATACTCACAAGACAATATGTGGGAAATGATCTGTACAAATTTGGGGAGGGGGAAGAGAAAAAGCAGGAGGAAATTGAGGAAATTGAGGAAAGGGTAACAAGTTTGAGAAAAAAATGCACTTATTACCTTAGTTATGTAACTGTAACCCATCTGTATATCAACTTAATAATTAAAAAATAGAATATGAAGCCAGGCACAGGTGGCTCATGCCTGTAATCCTAGCTACTGAGGAGGCTGAGATCTGAAGATCACAGTTCAAAGCCAGCCCAGGCAGAAAAGTCCATGAGACTCTTATCTCCAATTAACCACTACAAACCAGAAGTGGTGCTGTGGCTCAAGCGATAGAGTGCTCACCTTGAGCTGAAGAGCTGAGGGATAGCACCCAAGCCCAGAGTTCAAACCCCATGACCGATAAAAACAAAACAAAAGAAAAAATAAACAGAATTTAACTAAGAGTAGAATTTTATCTGAAACTTAGATAAAATAGTTTTGGATATATTATTTACTGAAGTACATAAAACAGAGCAGTATTTCAAATTCACATAGTTACCCTATCCTGAAATCTTTTCCTTTCATTACATCATTTCATGTTTTTTCATAAAATTAGCAGGAAAAAAAGGTGATTGTATGAGGACAGAAATAACGTCATTTATACATTTTAAAAAGTATTTATATACGGAAAACTTGCTGAAAACAATGGCAGCAGTGAATTATAGCTAAATTTTGGGAAAGGAAAGATTTTTCTTTGTGTAAATACTGTTTCCAGATGAAAACTTATTGCAATGATTCATTTCAACAGTATGTAATGAAAATCTCTGCTATCACCTACATAGTACGTAAATTATAAAAAGAGGAATAAAAGTACATATCAACATTGAGTCCCCTCAGATTATGACGAAACATTTTCTTAATAATAGATACTTCTGTTGATAGTTTTTCTTCATTTTTCATATTAATAAGAAATCTTATAAATATTATCAATCTTAATAGGTCATTTATGTGAATTCAAATTTCTATTTAGCAAAATTTTTGATTGTCCAAATAAACTATTTGTAAAAATAATGATTTCTAATAATTTCCCAAAAGGATCAGAAAAGGTATCCATGATGTTCAAACTTGCCTCCTGGGCAATAAATTCCTTGAACAATTTAACATACATGTTCTCATATTTCAGCCTCAGCAATTGCTTCAATGCCAGGAAATCCAACTTATAGTCCCTGGGAGCTGTATATTCCTTGTCAATCCTAAGTGAAAATTGTCTAGATTATAGTAATAGAATAGCTCCTCTTGAAATGTGAAGAGAAGCCAGCCAAGTATAAGTATCAGTCAAATATTCTAATTAAATTACTTTTTTATTTCTTTGGATCTTTTCCATAATGTAAAAGATAACAAGAAGTTCTATGGATGTGAGTTTTGTGCTTTTCCTAAGATGATACAATACTTCAAGAAATCTATGAATTGATCAGTAAACTCAAATACAGTTCAGATTCTTCCTTTCTTTCTTTTATTAATGTCTTTATACTTCTTTTTTTCCTTTTTGTAGGATAAGGGTATTGAACCTAAAAATTGTTATTGGCTTGGTCTAGTGATTGATCTCTGCTCTTTTTTTTTTTTAAATGCAGTTTCACTAACTTTTCAAACATGAGCTTTAATCCAGGTATTTCTGACTCTATCCATTTGGAAATCTTGGATTAAAAGTGAATGCGACCACCACAGCCAGCCAGAACACTGGAGTCATTAACCAAAGAATGTATTTTTATCCTATTGAAATATTTTTCAAGCAACCACTTTTCATTCTTTAATGATGTACCTAATGTATGATATTGAACCATGTTAATTTTCATGTAACATTTGTATCAACATGATCTCCCAAAAGGCATACCTTCTTATTTCCATCTAGTAAAATTTTAAACATGACTTCACATCAACTACCAGTTACTGAAGACCATCTGAGTTCTTTAGAAAATAGTGCTATTTTTTGTGAGGCTATTATGAAAGGAATTGCTTTCCTGATTTAAGCCACATTCTTTTCATTGTTGGCATACAGAAAGGCCATTGATTTTTGAGGGTTAATTTTATACCCTGCTACTTTATCAAAGTTTCAAATCAGCTTGAGTAATCTGGGAGTGGAGTTCATGGGATTCTTTAAGTACAATATCATGTCATCTGCAAAGAGAGAATTTTACTTCATCTTTTCCTTTTTGGATCCCCTTTAAGTTTGCATTTTGTCTTTTTGCTGTAGCTAGACATTCTAATACTAAATTGAAGAGAAGTGGAGAGAGTAGACATCCTTGTCTCATTCATGAGTTTACAGGAAATGGCTTTATTTTTTTTTTATCATTAAGTATAATGCTGCCTGTAGATTTGTTATATACAACTTTTATTGTATTGAGGAATGTTCCACGGATTCCTAATTTTTACAGAGCCTTCAATTACAGAGGTGTTGGATCTTGTCAAATGCTTTTTTGCATCTATTGAGATAATCATGTGGTTCTTATCCTTGCTCTTGTTGATGTGAAGAATTATGTTAATTGATTTGCGTATATTGAACCAGTGTTGCATCCCTGAAATGTATCCTGTTTGATCATGGTGTACAATTTTTTGGATCAATTGTTGAAGTCGATTGGCCAAAAATTTGTTGAGAAGTTTTGTATTGATGTTCATCAAAGAAATGAGTTTATAGTTCTTTTACTTTGATGAGCCCCTACCTAGTTTTGGGTTGAAGGTTATGATGGCTTCATAGAAAGAGTTCCATAGTGAACTTTCTCTTTCAATTTCTTTGAAGAGTTGGAGGAGTATTGGTGTGAGTTCTGCTTTGAAAGCCTTGTAGAATTCTGCTGTAAATCCGTCCAGTCCTCGGCTTTTCTTAGATGGGAGGTCTCTTATTGCTGGTTCTATTTCAATGCTTGATATGCATCTAAGTTGGTTTAACTCATCTTCGTTTAGTTTTGGCATGTCGATATTTACTAGGAAACAGTCCATTTCTTCCAGATTCTCAAACTTATTAGCCTAAATGTTTGCGAAGTATTACATTAAAAAATAAAATACTTAGGAATTTATTTAACTAAAGAAGTAAGGGACTTCTACAGGAAAACATTAAAAATCTTTTAAAAAGGCAATCAAAACGGATCAAAGAAAGTGGAAAAGCCTCCCATGCTCCTGCATTGGAAGTGTCAACATGGTGAAAATGGCAATACTTCCCAAGGCTATCTACAAATTCAGTGCAATACCTATCAATATTCCAACCTCATTCTTCAAGGAAATAGAAGAGGAAAAAAAATTCATATAGAACAATAAAAGACCCCAAGTAGCAAAAATGATCCTTAACAGAAAGAACAGTACTGGAGGAATATCAATACCAAATTTCAAAGTCTACTACAATAGTCATCAAAACACCTTGGTACTGGAACAAGGACAGACTTCAAGACCAATGGAATAGAGTTGAAAACCCAGAAATGAACACACAGACCTATAGCCACCAAATCTTCAATAAGGGAGCTAAAAAAAATAGAATGGAAGAAAGACAGCCTCTTAATGGTGCTGGCAAAATTGGTTATTCACCTGTAGAAAACTAAAGGTAGACCTAATAGATCACCCTGCACCAGAATCAACCGCAAATGGATCAGAAATGAACCTACAGACCTATAGCCACCAAATCTTCAATAAGGGAACTAAAAAAAAATAGAATGGAAGAAAGACAGCCTCTTCATGGTGCTGGCAAAATTGGTTAATCACCTGTAGAAAACTAAAGGTAGACCTAATAGATCACCCTGCACTAGAATCAACTGCAAATGGATCAAAGACCTCTGAGTCAAAGCAGACACCCTGAAAACCTTACAGGACAGAATAAGAAATCCTAGATCTCCTTGGCACAGGCTGAAATTTTCCTAATAGAGACCCAGAAACACAACAAATCAAGGAAAGGTTGGACAAATAAGATTGCATGAAGCTTCACAGCTTCTTCTTGGCCAAGGGCATAGCTATCAAGATCAATAGTAAGCCCATGGATTGGGAGAAGATCCTCACTAGCCATTCAACAGACAAGGGTCTCATATCTAAAATATACCTGGAACCCAAAAAATTAAATTCCTCAACAAATCCTCAAAGAAACAACTGCCCGATAAACAGTGGGATAAAGACTTATAGAGAAACTTCTCTGAAGAGAAAATGAGAATGAGAATGGCCAATAGACACATGACGAAATGCTCAACCTCTCTAGCCATAGAAGAAATGCAAATCCAAACAACATTGAGATTCTACCTCACCCCAATTAGAATGGCTATAATCAAGAACTCTAATAACAACAGATGCTGGAGGGGATGTGGACAGAAGGGAACCCTACTGTATTGTTGGTGGGAGTGTAAACTTCTTCAACCACTTTGGAAAGCAGTATGAAGGTTCCTCAAAAGACACCACAGAGATCTCTCCTATGACCGAGCAATATCACTTTTGGTCATTTGCCCAAATGATCACAAACTATACCACACTAAAGCTACCAGTACAACAATGTTTATTGCATCATTATTTACTGCTAAGATATGGAACCAACCCAGGTGCCCCTCAGTAGATGAATGGATCAAGAAAATTGGTATATATACACACTGGAATTCTATGCATCCATCAGAAAGAATGTCATTGCCCCATTTGTTAGAAAATGGAAAGACGTGGTAACAATTATATTAAGTGAAGTAAGCCAGGCCCAAAGAAACATAGATCCGGTGGTTTCCCTTATTTACAATAAGTAGTATATATCTGAGACAAGCAGAAAATTTCAGATAAGATGATTTTAAGGGAAATGTACACCAAGATAAGGACACTCTTTGTTTTCTTTTTTTCTTGCTATTGTTTCTAACATATTTATAAGGTACCACGTGGTTTTTTGCTGCTTTGTACGTCCCTCCCCAACGGTATAACTTCTGCTTTCACTGTATTTGATGTAGTTATAATTTGTGGAGCGGGAGGGAAAATAAATTGTTTAAATAGGGATACAGGTTGACCAATTGCAACAATGAGATGTACAAGATGCTATCTCGAAAAATGAACTTTACAATTTAGGTGGGGTGGGAGTGAGGGGTGGGAGAGTAGCAAGGGAGGAATGTAGTTGTGGAGATGGAAGGGTAGGGATGGTATGGGGAAAAAAAGAAGACAACAATGTTTGATAAGAAATGTACTCATTAACTTGCTCATGTGATTATAACTCCTCTGTACAGTATTTTCAAAATAAAAAAAATAATGTTCTCATTACCTTGCTCATGTAACTGTAACCCCTCTGTACAGTATTTTCACAATAAGAAACATATATAAAAAATAGTTCTATTAAAAGTAGCTGACTAGAAATTTTTAGAAAGTTTATCTATATAGTAATCTACCCCTGAAAGCTTGCTGAAATGAAACAATAACAACATATATGTGGGCAAAATATTACCCACAGTGTCTTACCAAGCAAGTTGTATAAATATAAATGTTGGTTATAATCACGTTACTCCAAATAGTCTTTATACAGCCTGTTAAGAGGTCCATTTTTCATGTTTAATTATCTACTGTACTATTTGGCTACTAAAATTATTTTACTTGGGGATGGGAAGGTGGCTCAGTGGTAGAGCTCTTACCTTGCATGCCTGAGGCCCTGGGTTTGATTCCTTAGCACCACATAGCAAAAAGAAAAATGCTGGAAGTGGCGCTGTGGTTCAAGTGGTAGAGCGCTAGCCTTGAGCTGAAGAGCTGAGGGACAGTGCCCAGGCCCAGAGTTCAGGCCCCACGACCGAACCATCTATATATTTATTACTTGTTAAGCTGGGTGCCGGTGGCTCACGCCTGTAACCCTAGCTACTCAGGAGGCTGAGATCTGAGGATCATGGTTCAAAGCCTGACCAGGCAGGAAAGTCTGTGAGACTCTTATCTCCAATAAACCACTAGAAAACCGGAAGTGGCTCTGTGGCTCAAGTGGTAGAGCTTTCGCCTTGAGCTGAAGAGCACAGGGACAGTGCCCAGGCCCAGAGTTCAAGCCTCATGACCAACCAAAAAAAATTATTTTACTTGTTGAGAAAATTGAACTTGAAATTATTTGATTCATCACAATAGATTAACGTTCTACCCACAATGTATATAAAAGTCTGATTTTTTAAAAAAGTTAGCCAAACCATAAGCAAATTCTAGTTAGATATTTGAATTTTACCGAGCAGTCACTAAGGTTACAGGTACTATATAGATTTAAAAAAAAAAGGATTGTGAGTACCATAGTTAAATACTATTAGTTATAAGTCAGAAATTAAAGCCCAGAAAAATAAAAAGAATAAATACCCAAATAAAGAATATTAATATGTACTAAATCAATATATATTATTTTCAAAATATATTTTTATTTTATTGATTTTCCTTACTGATTCTTGCCTTAAATTACTTCACATACTCATATATATGGACCTCAAGGCACCTGCTTATGTACAATGTTTATGAATTCTCAGTTTAATTCAGGCACTAGTGGTTTACTATTGTAATCTTAGCTTTTTGAGTTTCTTTTGGAAGGTTTTTGGTTTATGCCTGTCCTTGACAGAAAACTTGGAAACATTTTCCATTGAAATACTTAGGCCTGTTGGTGCATGTACCATCACAGGTAAAACAAAATACTATTATATTATTGACAATAATATTTATTATACATATTTATTGTGGTCCAGACCTATTTGGGGCCAGGAAGACTATGTCTCAATGTCAGACAATGGACAATGTTCTAATTGCCAAAATATACAAAGAGCGCTAGAATCTCAAACCTAAAAGAATCAACAACTCAATTAAGGCTTAAATAGACAAACCAGTTAAATAGAAACTTCTCATTAAAAAAAAGTAGTCAGTTAACATATAAGGTAATACTCAATGTCTCTGGCCATAGAAGAGTGAAAAATCAAACCAAAACTCAAGTCCCGTCTCATCCAATTAAAGTAAACATCAGGAAGAAATAAAAAACAACTCGAGATGCTGCTAGAGTTGTGAGAGAAAAGAAACTCTAATACACTGTTCTTGGAAATTTGACATTGGTCAAACAGTTTGGAGTTTGATCAGAACTAAACTAGTAATTACCATATAATGCAACAATATCACTATTGTGAATTTATTCAAAACATTACATATCAAGATAGAATAAGGCCACATGCTCATTGCTGCAATGTTTACCACAGACCAAATGATCTTCAACTGACAAACAGATCAAGAAGCTGTGGCGAATAAACACAATGAGATTTTACTAATCCACTTCAAATAATGGAGTTATATCATTTACAAAGGAATGGATGGACCTGAATTATAATATGTGAAGTAAGTTAGGTCCAGAGAGACAAAGAAGGCATACTTTCTCTTATATGTGGAATCTAGAACGAATTTATCAACATACAAATCAACACATACAGCCTTGTCTTCAAGTATATACAAATATATTAACTGAATTATGGTATTTTCAGGGGAGAATTAAAATGGCATAATTCCTTAGAAAAACAAATTCACTGTTCAACAAAATGAATACCAGGAAATGGGCACTTGAAAGTTTTGGGGAGGAGAATAAAAAATTAAGAGAGAATGTGGGGGAATTCAATCAAGCTACTCAATACAGAAACTATGAAATTAAGAAAATTGGCAGGAGTTGCCTGGGGAAGGATGCAGAAGAATAATGCAAGAGGTGACATGGATCCAGATGCATTATGATTACATACTAATTTGTTTAATGATAAGCCCTTTGCACGATTATTTAAAGATCTTTTTAAAATATATAAAAACTAAAAGGCCAGAGACATAGCTTAGTAGTTCACCTACGTCCTATATGCAAGCCTAAGTTCACCCAGTTATGCAAATAAAATATAAATAAAAACCACTTTCCCAGTTCACAGTCAAAACATTCTTACTCCATTGTGAAGATTTCTGTGTCTCTTAAACTCTAGTTGAAATTCCAAGGACAAACATATTTAAGCTTTGTTGATATACTGGAATATCATTTCACTGGATTTTGCAAGCAAGCTTTAAGCTTTAAGAATATCAGATTCGCAGCTTTTAAGCTATACAAGGACTAATCAACAGAGTTTTGAGGATCAGAGAAGTGTATATAGTAAGACCGAGTACTTTTCAGGGACATGAAAGATGACACACAGATAGAGAGGCAGCTACTCCTGACTTGGGATCAGGAGGTTCACAATAAGTCCATCTCTGTGTCAAAAGACAAAAAGACTCTATCAGAAAAAATAACTAAATAAAAAATAATGGTATATAAGATGATGCTAAGCAAAATGAACCCCAAGATATGAACCCAAGAGGTTTTACTTTGTTGTCGTTGCTGTTTTTAATGTACTATGTGATTTTGTTTGTTTCTTTTGTACGTTCTTCCCCCTATGGTATATTCCCTGTTGTCACTGTATTTGATTTTGGTACCGTGCAGCTTGTATATACATTTATCTGATTTGGGGAGGGGAGAGGGAATAACAAAATTTTGAAAGAAGGACACAGGATGACCCATTGCACAAGGAAATTCACAAGAGACTATGTTAGAAATGAACTTTACAACTTGGGGAGGGGGGAGGCGCGAGAGGGAAGAGATAGTAGGAGAAAAACAAAGGAGGTGGTAATAATGTTCAGCAAGCAATATACTCATTACCTTACTCATGTAACTCTAAACCCTCTATAAAGAATCTTTACAGTTAAAAAAAACAATGCTTAGTTTTATGGCCCAAGTTTTAGGGTGTCTGTTTAGCAAATACAGGTACATGAGTTCAAAGGCTAGTACTGCCACATAAAAGAAAAAGACAACAAAAAGGAAGAATGAGAATTTTTCATGGAAGTGTTCATAGGTATGTTATACCTCCCTTGAAATAGAGCAGATCTTATCATTGTCATCTTTTCTCTAAGTTGGTGGAGTCACCTATTACTAAACCAGGAAACAAGTCAGAGTTGAAGCACAACAGTTATTTTCTTTGGCATCAAAACTGGTGACAGTTTTTAAGCCATTAAAATTGGAGATTTATATATTTTAATTTCAGAATGTTATTTGTTATTTTACTTTCCTGAAGATTGATCATAATTCGAATGGTGAGGTTCCTGAATAATTATTTAGGTTTTTCAATTAATGGCTGTAATGTCAACCACTGTAAACTGTTGCTCTTTTCACTAGAGACAGAGTGGAAATCTTGAGATTGGGAATGAGGCAATGACTTGGCTAGCATTAAAGTGGTAACCCTCTATCTGTTAGAAGCGTAATCCATCTTTGAAATATGTAAGCAATGGCCAATATTTGAAATTCACTGCAGATTGTATATTATAATACTCATTTGAACATTGAATGTATTCTAAGGGACCCTAAGGTTTGGCCTCTTGTGTATATTCCATCTTTAGAGGTTTATGGAGGAGTACATTGATGACATGAGACACAAAGCAGGGATCTCATGGCAACTTTAGTAAATACACTCTCATATTGAAAAATATAGTATTTCTGTACCTTTTGTCTTGTATATAAGTTTATTTGATTTGAAGAACAGAGGGGAAGCAAAGAAATGGTGGGACAGGAGCTGGGAAGGTGGCTCAGTGGTAGAGTGCTTGCCTTGCATGCCTGAGGCCCTGGGTTCGATTCCTCAGCACCACATAAGCAAAAAGAAAAAAGCCGGAAGTGGAGCTGTGGCTCAAGCAGAAGAGTGCTAGCCTTGAGCTGAAGAGCTGAGGGACAGTGCCCAGGCCCAGAGTTCAGGCCCCACGACCAGACCTTCCTCCCTCCCCCCAAAAAAGAAATGACGGGACAAAGAGCCAACCAATTCAGCAGTGAAACCCACTAGACATTATGTTGTGAATAAACTATTCAACTTTGATGGGAGGGAATTTAGGAGGGGGTATACTGGGAGAGAATGAGGTCAGGGAGGGCACATACCTCTGTACTTCATTTTACAATGTAACAAAACAAAAACAAAAACAAATATAGTATATTTATCGTGTCATAGTCAAAATTCGTATGAATTGTTGAAATGTTGGATTGGCTCTTGAAGAGTAAATGGGTGCTCATAAAAAAAGTAAGTGCTTGATCAAGATAAAACAACAAAAATATATGATAATCTATAAGATGGCATGCTTTGGGATTTCTAGTAATCATCAAGTGTGTGTGTGTGTGTGTGTGTGTGTGTGTGTGTGTGTGTGTGTGTGTGTGTGTGCCTGCACACACGTGATAGGGCTGTGTGTGTGCCTGCACACACGTGATAGGGCTTGAACTCAGGAACTGGATACTGTCCTTGTCCACTCCCTACTACTTGTCATAGCTGCACTTCTTGCTTTTTGGTGGGTAATTGGAGATATGAGTCTCATAGACTTTCCTGCCCAGTCTGGATTTGAACCCCAATCCTCAGATTTTAGCCTCTTCGGTAACAAGGATCATTAGACAGGATTTTTACTCATATATTATATGTAAAGTTGTCTTGTCTCATAGAAATTTTGACTTTCTGAGCTCTACCAAGTTTTGAAGTGTCGAGGACATGTATTGTGTTGCAAAGATCTGGGCAGACTTGGTCTCTAGTTAGAGATCATAAACTGAAGAGATTTTCTTTTGATATATTATATTATTATCAATTTTTGTTCTGTTGTTAAAACCAGAACTATTAACAAATAGTAATATGTGTAAATACTTTTCTCAGATTATTTTTTCATATAAATAATCTTGGAGCACATTTAATTTGACTAATTACAACTATTCCTTTTTTCTTGCTTCTAATTACAGAAATAAAATGTCATAATTTTAAGAATAATATTGATCCTTAGATATATATAAAAGAGTGATAGTGTTTTTATAAACCAACTTTTAAAAGTATTTTTATGCAATACCTTTTTTCCATTTTATTTTATTGTAAAAATGCTGTACAGAGGATTTACACTTACACGAGTAAGGTAATGAGTACATTTCTTTTTGAGCATTGTTATCCTTAAAAGTTGTTATGCAAGATATTTTTTCACTTTCCTAATTAGTAACATCCATGGTGTCACCCAAAGTAATTCCTTTATTTTTCTTTTCTTTTTTTTGTTTTTTATTATTTTTTATTTGTAGGATGTAGAGCTTGAACTCAGAGCCTGGATGCTGTCCCAGAACTCTTTTGCTGAAGGCCAGCACTCTATCACTATGAACCATAGCACCACTTCCAGTTTTTTGGTGGTGAATTGGAGATAAGAGTTTCAGGGGTCCTATTCAGCCCAGTTTGGCTTTGAACTGCGACCTCAGATCTCAGCCATCTGAGTAGGTAGGATTACAGTCATGAGTCACTGGTGCTTGAACTAAGAAGTTATTTTCACTGGTTGATATGACTTTTTGTTGAAAACTTACCTTAAATTTCAAGTTCAAACAAGCATTAATTTTTAGATCTCTTTCATGATATTTTGAAGAATTACTTTTATTTCTTAATAAGCCATGACATTCTCCAACTTTCTTCTAAATTATTTTAAAGGACATCTGGATACATTATTTTCTTCTTTGTTTGGAAAATGGAAATGCATGGTAATAATTATATTTTATAATATCAAAAATACTTCTGACTTTTTGTATAATTTAATAATTCTCAGGTAAGTAATTTATGGGGAGAAATAAAAATATTATACGAATAAATTATATATTTTTTCACCTTGTGACCCACATCTCTATAGTAATTTAAATCCTGGTATATTCTTCTGACTGCTACACAGATGACATTTCTGATATTCAGGAGATCAATGTGTCATCAGAGATTTGCTAGTGAATGAAAAGTTGCCTAGACACAGCAAGCATCTAGAGTAATTTTCCATTTTTTAATGATAGCTTCACTTTATACTTCAAATCTAGACACTGAAGATTGATAATTATTAAATTAACAAAATAATTTTCAAATGTTACTTGTTTTATTTAAAAGGAGATTAGCATAACTATTACAGCTTTAGAATGTAAAAGGCTAAATTTTGTACATGAGAGTCTAGTATTATTTAGTCTGAATGATAAAATTGCATAAAATATCATGGTTTAAGTTTTATTTGCCTGTCTGATGTATTGTGTTTTAAATATGTATGATGACATTTTGTTTCTGCATTTATTCTAAACAATGATTACAGTTATATAAATTCCTCTTTTAAAAGTTAATGATCGAATATTTAAAGAAAATTTTCTATGAATGTGTCATAACAAAACATTGTCATTATTTGTTTTATAAAACTATTCTTGAAAATAAAACAGAAACTTTTAGCTAATATAAGGGGAAACAGGCTTCAAGAAATGCTTCATTTTGCTGTTGTTTGCTTCATGCTTTCATCCCATGGTTTTTAAACGTGAAAATGATAAATTACTATCAGTCTTTGACAGCTCTTTGATATGTCCCGTTGTACAGGAGAAACTAAGTTGAGACCACCTGAACTCATTTCTCTTGGGATTTTGAACAACTATAAAAAATGGTTTTGTTTTGGACTTGGTAGGGTTCAGAAATGAAAATGCCATTATGTCAAGGATAACACATCAATCTAATTTGCTACCTGGATTCCCAATCTCATCGTTTCTTTGTTGAAAATATTTTTCAATATTCAAGACATTATCCATTTTGGTGCACATTCTATTAATATATTTAAATGTTTATCTTATAGTTATATAAATATTATGAAGGTTTATCTTATAGTAAAATGGTTGAAATATAGCAATCCATTAATTACATTATTATTAATGATTTCTCTAAACCTTTGAAAATAAGGATATTTTGGTATGTGACTGCAAAGATTACAGCTAAGGATATATCAAGAGACAACCCTTGGAAAAGGCAAGTGATTAAATAGGGTCCCAAATTTGCTATATTGTTATGGTTTGAAAAGTTAGCAGTTTTATTCATAGGATGAAATTTTTTTCTGATTTTTATTATATTATTGTGATGAAATTTGTCATGTTAGTTCACCAAAGTTGGAAATATTGATAAAAAAAGACCAATGATCATTTTAGTATTCTGAAAGAAGAAATTAGGAAATATATTATTTTTAATTAAGTTTTTTATTGTAAAAATACTGTACAAAGGGGTTACAGTTACATGAGCAAGGTAATGAGTACATTTCTTATCAAGCATTGTTGCCTCCTCCTTTGTTTTTCTCCTACAATCCCTTCGCTGCCACCTCCTCAACTATTCCTCCCCCCCAGTCTAAATTGTTTTGTGTGTGTGTGTGTGTGAAAATACTGTTCAGAGAGGTTACAATTACATGGGCAAGATAATGAGCACATTTCTTATCAAACATTGTAGCCTCCTCCTTTGTTTCCCCTTCTCATCCTTTGCCATCCTTCCCCCGCCCCCCTACCGAATCCTTCCCGCCCCCCCACCAAAGTTGTAAAGTTCGTTTTCGACATAATGACTTGTACATCTCATTGTTGCAATGGGTCCACTTGTATCCCTATTTAAACAATTTGTTTTTTCCATTCTCCTCCCCAAATTATACCAACATCAAATACAGTGAAAACAGGGGTTATGCCGTGGGGGAGGGACATACAAAGCAACAAAAAAAAAAAAAATCACATGGTAGCTTATAAATGCGTTAGAAAAATAGTAAGGAAGAAAAAAACATTTGTGTCACTATCTTGTGGTTCATTTTGCTTATCATCTTATCTGACCTTTTCTTATTGCCCAGCCAAATACTAGTTATTGCAAATAAGGGAAACCATGGGACCTATGTTTCTTTGGGCCTGCCTTATTTCACTCAATATCATTTTTTCCAAGTCTTCCCATTTCCTAACAAATGGGACAATGTCGTTTTTTCTAATGGATGCATAGAATTCCATTGTGTATATATGCCACATTTTTTGAGGGCCATCTGGGTTGGTTCCATACCTTAGCTATGGTAAATAATACTGTAATAAACATAGTTGTGCTGGTAGGTTTAGTATGGTCTTTTTGGTGATCATTCAGGTAAATGCCCATAAGAATTACAACTCTTTTACTGTTCTCATATCATAAAATAGATGTGTGTATATGTGTGTGTTTGTGCATGTGTGTGTTGCTGTGTTTGTGTGTGTGTGTGTGAAAGTTAAGTTTTTTAGGGAATAGCATGAAAGTATAGAACACGTATAAGTAGCATGAGGGCCTTAACAATAGTAATTATTTTGATACATAAACATGAAACAGCTTTCCAGTTATTTACATATTATCCAGTTTCATTAATATTTTATACTGTGTTAAAACCACACAAATATTATTATCTTACTTTTGGATGTCTCAGATTTCTGACCCATGTTCTTTGGGCTGCAATCACCTCAGGGTTATTTATTAAAAGAATATCAGGGAAATTTATTCCCTTCTCTTTCTAGTCTCAAAAAAAAAAATCCCTTCCTTCATGATTTTTTTCTCTCATCAAACCAACAATAGCTCTATATTCTCTCCTTGCCTCATTTCTGATATCATGCTTCTCTTTTCTACATAAAGAACTTTTCTGACTTTATTAGATCTCTATGGACATTCTAGGACTGCCTCTCTCTGTCAAGGTCTGTTGATTTCCTTCCATTTGAAAATTCATTCTTCTTAAATACCCTTCCTTCCCTCTGAAACCTAATTTCTTTGGATACCATGAGTTATGTGCTATTTGTCAGGATCAGGAGGCAGATATTTTTGGAGGGGAGGGGCTTGGCTCTTCTTATAATACTAACCACAAGATGAGATTGAATAACTCCTACAAAATAAGGATATTTTAGCAATATGTTCATTGGTAAAACTGATAGTCATTTACTTGCAATGTGTTGCAGTAAAGAAAGCTATGATATAATATTCATGAAGAGAAAAGGATAAGTTTGAATTTTATTTACTATGTGTTTCCTAATAGGGGTTTCTTTATGCTTTGAGGCTACTTCCTTTACAAGAAATGTGAAGCCAGTTAAGTACCTCTCCAAGTTCTGAGAATAGAGTTTGATATTTAATATAAAGCACTCAACAGGTAAAATACGAACTAGTCCCAAAATGTTGGATGCTATCACTCATGTACTGGGACTACAATGATTTGAGATTTAATGAGTGTTGTTTGTTGATTATTTATTTGTTATTTCAAGAAATAATTTAATTTCCTATCATTATGACATCAAAACACTCACAATATAAAACACATGACAGTTCAAAATATTATGATAATATTGCTTTGTTTTTTTGGAAAATCCAGCAGCGATATGTTATTCTAATAGCTATGATTTTTTATTTTGTAGATTTAGGAATTTAATCACAGAGAGATGAACAAAAATTGTCAGGGTCCTATAGGAGAGTCAAGATGTGGAAAAGTAAGGACTTCTTTTCTTAGTCACTGCCTAATATCAATCATTCATATAACTTCTGGTCTCATAATGTGTTGGTGGAAAACTGTACCGTATTTTACATGACAAATACACTAAAAATATAACATATGTTTGTTCAATGCATATGCATATATATTGATTTTCTTTTAAGTTATAAAAGTGGAATTTTATTTAACAACTTGTGGTAGAAAAAAATAATTTGTATTTCCAATAATTTGCCTCTTTATATTTTATCTTCTCATTTACTTTAGAGATTAATTAAATTACAACTTTAACATCTTCACAAAGGAAGTCCTAATGTGTCCAAGGAAGCCATCTTCCGTGGACAAAGTGTTAATTGCACTTGCTAACATATGATGAATATACGGTAGGATATGTAAACATGTAGTAATTTAATCAGCATAATTTCCACTTCCATTTTCTCTTCATTGCTTTATATTTGAAGATTCTAGGCTTCTGTGTTATAGCATACATAAAATAAATGAGACATTATAATAAATTGTAATAGTAATACTCCTACCTCACTCTGTGATGGGAACCCTAGAGATATTATTTGAACTATTAGTGTCTTCTTATCCAGCTTCTTACTCTCCCTGTACACTCCACAATTACCATTTTCATCACAAATATACATACAGATTGACATTGTTGTTAGTATCCAGATATGGAAGATGATGCCATTCTATATCAAAAGTATTGAACTTAACATTATATGCTCTGTCTTCAAACACTTAGTTCTATATAATATGCTATCATTCATTTAATAGCTCTCTGTATTATTTAATTATTTTATTGTATAATGTATTATTCAATGCATTTAATGTATTGTTTAAACCACCTTATAACAATTCATCCGCTGACAAAATTGAGTTTGATTCCATATTATAGCTATTATAATGTTCCAGTACATATGAGAGCCGAGTTATCTGTTTCATATGATGGCTTTATTTATTTTGGATATTTTCCCCTAAGGTAGGATATCTGAATCCCTAAGATGGGGGAATTAGAGTCTAACTGGGGACTTTTTTTTTTAATAAGTTTTTTATTGTGAAAATACTTTACAGAGGGGTTACAATTACATGAGCAAGGGGACTGGGAAAGTGGCTCAGTGGTGTGCTTGCCTTGCATGCATGAGGCCCTGTGTTCAATTCCTCAGCACCACATAAGCAAAAAGAAAAAAGCCAGAAGTGATGCTGTGGCTCAAGCGGTAGAGCGCTAGTCTTGAGCTGAAGAGCTGAGGGACAGCACCCAGGCCCATAGTTCAGGCCCACGACCAACCCCCCCCCCCCAAAAAAAAAAGAACATAAGGTTAAAACAACAACAACAAAAACAAAAACAATTACATGAGCAAGGTAATGAGTACATTTCTTATCAAGCACTGCTGCCTCCTTCTTTGTTTTTCCTCTACCATCCTTTCCCTCCCATCTCCACAACTATACTCCTCCCCTCCTCTCCCTCTCCCCCGCCTAAATTCGTTACTCGACATAGCGTCTTGTATATCTCCTTGTTGCAATGGGTCAACCTGTATCCCTATTTAAACAATTTGTTTTTTTTCCCTTCCCATCCCCAAATTATACCAACATCAAATAGAGTTTTGTTTATTACGAAGGTGAGAAGCTGGGCGACAGTGACTCACGCCTGTAATACAAGCTACTGTGGAGGCTGAGATCTGAGGATCGCGATTCAAAGCTAGCCTGGGCAGGAAACTCTGTGAGACTGTTATCTCCAATAAAACCACTAGAAAACTGGAAGTGGCACTGTGGCTCAAGCGGTAGAGCACTTGCCTTGAGCTGAAGAGTGCAGGGACAGCACCCAAGCCCAGAGGTCAAGCCCCACGACCAACCATAAAACAAAACAGAACAAGAAGGTGAGAATGGCTGTGCACCTGGAATTGATAAGTAGAAACAGAGATATTGTTGAACCTCCTGAGAAAACTTACTGAAAGAATGTTCCAAACTGTAATCTTAGCAACTTAAGAAAATGAGACCTTAATAATTACCTTTGCAAGGTTTCCTCCTTAATCAGAAAAGTCCACAAGATTTCACATGGGACTAAAGGAATGATTCAAGTGGTAATGCACAAGCGATGTTAGCTTGTGGGAGCCTGAGTATCTGAGATAAAATCACAATACAAGCGAACATACATGCATCTAAAACATACCAACAACAAATGTCTACCTGTGGAAGGCAGATAGTTTAGTCATTAATGACTTTTCATTTGTGTTTTGTTTTTTAGATGGCACAGTTTTAGAAACTAAAACAATTTTAAGGGACGACAATTAAATATTTACCTTAAATTGCTTTCTCTTTAAGAATGCTGGCATTGTTTGTTTGCCCTTATATGTGGAAGCTAGATTTAGCTTATAAATCATAAGTAAATACATTAGGTGGCGTGCAAATGTATACAGATGTATTATCTGATATATATATATACATATATATATATATATGTATTTATATATGTATATATTGGGGGGTCTGGTCGTGGGCCTGAACTCTGGTACTGGGCACTGTCCCTCAGCTGTTCAGCTCAAGGTTAGCATTCAACCACTTGAGCTACAGCACCACTTCCTGCTTTTTTCTTTTTGCTTATGTGGTGCTGAGGAATGGAACCCAGGGCCTCATGCATGCAAGGCAAGCGCTCTACCACTGAGCCACTTTCCCAGCCCCCTGATATATTATTGATTCAAGAAAGAACTCAAATAATATAATTCCTTAGAAAAGCAAAGTCAAAGTATAATTAAATATTCACCAGGAAACAAGCACTTGAAAGATGTGCAGGTCAAGAGGAAAAGTAGAAGAATGAAGAGGAAAACATAGGTCAATGAAATCAAGAATTCACTGTATAGCCTGCAAAATTAAGAGTGAGGGAAGGGGTGGATAAGGGGGAGATTGATAAGAACATCGGAATTGGTGATATTGATCAAGATGCATTGTAATCATAAACTCATTGTTAAATGTCAATTCCTTTGAACAACTACTTAAAAATAATATTAAAAGTAAAGTAACTGCAAGAACAAGGAATTTGACAAGTAGCAGAAATGTGGTGTAAGGAAACTTTGGCCCAGGAGAAAAAAATTCTGTCTTAATTTTAAAAAGCCTATTTTCAACAGGAACTAATATGTGTCTTGTAGCTGTTGAGGTATAGAGGAAAAAGGTTGAAATATTCTGCTATTCATCATTTCTATGCTATGGCTGTAATGATTTTTTAATTTAAGAATGGCTTATTATTACCTGGTATTGAAACTGCAATAAAATGAAAGAAAAAATAATAAAAATCAGATTAAAAGTTTTAGATTTTTTCTAGATACTTTTTGAAATCCTGTGAACCACTGTTTTTGTTGTCATTAACTGCCTTATGCCCAAAAGGCATGATAAAAATTATAAAAGTTTTCTACATTACAGTGCCTTTCATTTAAAGTTGCAATTTATAACTTGCTCATAATTGGTAAATATATGCAGAGTTGAATGCATATTTACTGCATGGCATTTGGTCCTAGTGAAAGTGAGAAGCCGATCTCCCAACATGAACTAAGTAATAATATTCTAAGTAAAATGTCCTTAGTCTTCCTATTATATTTATATCATGCTGATAAATTGATGTTATTTTGACAACAATGGAAGCACAAATAAAAAGAATTTTTGGACAGATGAATTTATAATTATGTTATTCATAGGTAACAATGATGAAATCACACACACTCAGCAATCAGCTTCTCTATTAATGCAAGTATTTCAGTGAAAAAAAACTTCTCTAATGAAATATGACATAATAGGAACTAATTGTAGTAAATCTTGAAAGTGTTTTCAATTATTAGTACTTTCATTGCATTAGTATATAGATTATGTTTTAAGTACTTTATTTGTAATTGTGGTAGGATGGAAAATGCTGCTATTACATTGGACCATTGAACCAACTGAGTTCTTCTTATCATTGAAAAATGAAGTTCGTACAAAGAAGAGAGGAAGAATAAAGAGAGCTGTTTGCATACAGAATTTATCCTGGAATTTTGCTATGTATTATACAATTCTTGCTTATATTCATTTAAGTGAATGTTTTGATTAAATCTGTAAGTAACTCTGATGACTTTGAAATTTGGCTCTTCATAAAAATTATTCATCAATAATTAATGTAAAGGCACACATCTATATGCCATATCATTTTTAATCCCTAATAGGTTAAGAACATCAAATTCGTGTCAGATTTTTTTGGGGGGTAAAGGTCAATCGTGGGGCTTGAACTCTAGGCCTCTGAGAAGTCCCTCAGCTTGTCAAGTCAAGGCTAGTGCTGTACCACTTGATCCACAGCACCACATCTGGGGTTTATGGTGGCTTTTTGGAGATAAAAGTCTCACAGAGTTTCCTGCCTGTGTTGGCTTTGAACGGTAATCCTCAGATCTCAGCCTCCTGAGTAGATAGAATCACTATCACTTGATTTGTGTCAGATTTTTATATGATTTTTTTTTTACAGCTTCTTGTAAATTCAAACCATCTTTTCATGACCATTCAGCATTTTGACATTTGCCTCCCAAGGAAGAGTCCCAACAAGAATATCATTTTAATGTATAGTAGAATATAATTGTCATACTCATAACTGTTTTTTCTTTTCTTTTCTTTTCTTTGCAATTTCTGTGTGTGTGTGTGTGTGTGTGTGTGTGTGCGCACACACACACACACCGCATGCACGCCCAACCACCAGTCCTCGGTCTTGGATTCTTAAATTCAGGACCTGACACTGCCCCTGAGCTTTTTGGTTCAAAGATAATTCTATCACTTAAGCCAGAGCTCTATTTCCAGCTTTTTTTGATATTTAATTGGAGATAAGAGTCTCACAGAATCTTTTGCTTGGGCTAGCTTCAAACTATTATCCTCAGATCTCTAGGATTATAGATGTGACCCATCAGTGCACAGCGTAGCTGTCTATCTTAAGAATAAAATTTTATCTGTTAGATTACATTCTTAAAATGTTTAATTGTATTATTTGACATCATTTAACTCACTTTCTTCAATTCACTTTAGACCACTGTATTCACTATGGTAATATGATGAAATAATTTTTGGTCTGGTATCTGGATAAAATTTCACTTTAACAAGTGTGTATATTTGCAGAAGCTATTGAACCTGGCAGGATCAATATTTACTTCATTTGCATCAATAAAATCAATTACTATGTTACCATGTTCACTTTCCCTATTTACATCACACACTAATTCATTAGAAACTATGACACATAAAAGTATTTTAATAAATTCTTATAAGTACCCTCCGCTAACCAATTGCACCACTAGAGCTCCATATTTTAATAAATTCTATGAAATAATCCTCAATCAGACTTTCATCTTTGTCAGAAAAAGAGAGCTAGAAACTCTTAATTATAACTTCCTAATTGCATGTAAAATAATTTGTTTTTCCCCCCCTTGGCCTGTCAGTAATACTAACAAAGGATAGATTTTTTTTAATTTTGTTTATTTTTATTTTTTTACTAAAACACAGGTTTTCCTTCATTGACTTAACACTTTGGACTGAATCTAATTTTTCAATGTTTTCCCCACATGAACATTATATTATTCCAAGTCTCTTATTTACTATCTTATGCATGATGAGTATGAAATTGTAAAGACAGAAAATGAAAACTTTAAGAGTGCTCGCTTTGAGCTGTAGAGCTAAGAGACAGCACCCAGGCCCAGAGTTCAAGCCCCACCACTGACCAAAAAAAAAAAAAAAAAGAAAATGAAAACTTTAGTACTAGCTAAAACACTTACATATATATATATAGAGAGAGAGATAGATATTTATACCTATCTATGACTATACCTATATGCTTATCTATCTATCTATTTATCTATCTGTCTGTCTGTCTATAATCCACTTTGTGGAATTAGACTCATTCCCAAAAATAATAGACTGATAAATAAAAATGATTACATCTATTATATTAAACCTTTTTCAGTTTATTTATTTAATTTCCTTTCTGTTGATGTGCCACAAATAACTACAAAGTCAACTTAAAGAAAAAATATTTACTTTTGCCTCATTTTCAGAGATTTTAGTTATGGTTCTTGCCTCTGTTGTTTCTGGGTATGTGGTAAGGCAGAATATTATGGCAAGGAGAAAAGTTACTCACCTCACGGCTATCAGGACACAGAAAGAGCTGAAGGAAAGCGTCAGGCACACAATCATTTCATGGCTATTTTCTCTAACAATCTACTTCTCTAGGTAGCCTGGAACTTCTCAATGTTATGTTATCTCCAATAATGTATTGTTAACATACTTATTAGTAGGCAAATGATGTAGTTCAGTAGCTGATGTGTGAAAAAAAAAATGAGAGTAGAAGAGACTCTGGCTATGGTAACATTATCCTAATTTGGAGAAAACAGGTTTAATGATGTCCTATCTTCTGGTATAATTATGAATACCATTTCATTATTCCCAATAAATCCTAGTTTACAGCAATTTATACATATATATGTATATATATATATATATATATATATATATATGTATATTTACTAGGTCATAACCTTCACTGCCTATCATTTCCCAATATATCTGAACATATATCTGAACTTTGTCTTTTGGTAACATTGCTTTTGGGGGACAATTTATATCCAAAAATAATAAATACAAGAAGTGGCACTAACTGGGGCAACGTGAGATTCTGGTGTCTCTGACCTTTTTTTTTTTTTTTTTTTTAAATTTTATTTTATTTTATTTGAGAACATACTGTACAGAGGGGTTACAATTACATGGGCAGGAAAATGCATACATTTCTTACCAAGCATTGCAGATTCCTCCTTTGTTTACCCTTCACCTCCCTTCCCAGCCTCCGCCCTCCTCCCCACCCAATCATACTCCCCCTCCCCCCCCCCCCCACCGACATTGTAAAGCTGGTTTTGACATGACCATTTGTAATTCTCATTGTTGCAACAGGTCCACCTGAATCCTTAAACGACTTGTTTGTCCCCATCTCCTCCACATGTTATACTGACATCAAATATAGTGAAAGCGGGGGTTACACTGTGGGGGAGGGACATACAAAGCAACAAAGAAATAATATTATACATGCGTTAGAAACACATGCATGAAAGAAACAAAAACATTAAAATACATATTTGAGGGTTCGTTTTCCTAACATCACATTCTCTGACTTTTTCCACTTGACTCATACCTATACTAGATATTGAAAATAAGGGAAACCATGGGACCTATGTTTCTTTGGGCCTGGCTTACTTCACTTAATATAATTTTTTCCAAGCCTTTCCATTTCCTAACAAATGAGGCAATGTCATTCTTTCTGATGGAGGCATAGAATTCCATTGTGTATATATATCACATCTTCTTGATCCATTCATCAACTGAGGGGCATCTAGGTTGGTTCCATATCTTAGCTATGGTAAATAATGCTGCAATAAACATAGTTGTGCTGGTAGCTTTAGTGTGGCCTTGTTTGTGATCATTTGGGTAAATGCCCAAAAGTGGGATTGCTGGGTCATTGGGGAGCTCTATGTGGAGTCTTTTGAGGAACCTCCATACTGCTTTCCAAAGTGGTTGAACAAGTTTACATTCCCACCAACAATGAAGTAAGGTTCCTTTCTGTCCACATCCCCTCCAGCATCTGTTGTTGTTAGAGTTCTTGATTTTTGCTGTTCTAACTGGAGTGAGGTGATATCTCAATGTTGTTTTGATTTGCATTTCTTTTATGGCTAGGGATGTTGAACATTTCTTCATGTGTCTATTGGCCATCCTTCTTTCTTCTTCAGAGAAGCTTCTCTTTAAGCCTTTTGTCCACTTACTTATTGGGCAGTTGTTTCTTTGAGGATTTGTTGTTGGGTGGTTTAATTTTTTGAGTTCCAAGTATATTTTAGATATGAGACCCTTGTCCGTTGTATGGCTAGTAAAGATCTTCTCCCAATCTGTGGGCTTTCTATTGATCTTGCTAGCTATGTCATTTGCCCTGCAGAAGCTCTGCAACCTTATACAATCCCATTTGTCCAACCTTTCTTTGATTTGTTGTGTTTCTGGGTCTCTATTCAGAAAGTTTTGGCCTGAGCCGAGAAGACCCAGGGTTTCTCCTATTCCATCCTGTAATGTTTTCAGAGTGTCTGCTTTGAGTTCAAGGTCTTTGATCCATTTGGAGTTGATTCTGGTGCAGGGTGATATATAAGGATCTAGCTTTAGTTTTCTACATGTAGTTAACCAGTTTTGCCAGCACCATTTACTGAAGAGGCTGTCTGTCTTCCATTCTATTGTTTTAGCTCCCTTATTGAAGATTAGATGGCTATAGGTCTGTAGGTTCATTTCTGGGTTTTCAATTCTATTCCATTGGTCCTGAGGTCTGTTCTTATGCCAATACCAAGCTGTTTTGATTACTATGGCTTTATAGTAGAGTTTGAAATTTGGTACTGATATTCCTCCAGCAGTGTTCTTTCCGTTGAGGTGCGTTTTTGCTATTCGGGGTCTTTTATTGTTCCATATGAATTTTTGGATTGCCTCTTCTATTTCCTTGAAGAATGAGGGTGGAATTTTGATAGGTATTGCGTTGAATTTGTAGATAGCCTTGGGAAGTATTGCCATTTTCACGATGTTAATCTTTCCAATCCAGGAGCATGGGAGGTTTTGCCATTTTTTAAGTTCTGTGTTGATTTCCTTTTTCAAGATTTTAAAGTTTTCATCATAGAGGTCCTTCACTTCTTTAGTTAAGTTAATTCCTAGGTATTTTATTTTTTGTGGGGCTATTACAAATGGAGTTGCTTTCCTAATTTCAGCCACACTTTTCTCATTGTTGGCATACAGAAAAGCCATTGATTTTTGCAGGTTAATTTTATAACCTGCTACTTTGCCAAAGTTTTGAATCAGCTTGAGTAATTTGGGAGTGGAGTCTATGGGATTCTTTAAATACAAGATCATGTCATCTGCAAAGAGGGAGAGTTTTATTTCTTCTTTCCCTATTTGGATCCCCTTTATGTCTGCATCTTGTCTTATTGTTGTGGCTAGGCATTCTAATACTAGATTGAAGAGAAGTGGAGAGAGTGGGCATCCTTGTCTTGTTCCTGAGTTAAGAGGAAATGGCTTTAGTTTTTCACCATTGAGTATAATGCTGGCTGTAGGTTTGTCATATACAGCCTTTATTGTATTGAGGAATGTTCCACGGATTCCTAATTTTTCAAAAACCTTCATCATGAAGGGGTGTTGGATCTTGTCAAATGCTTTTTCTGCGTCTATTGAGATAACCATGTGGTTCTTATTCTTGCTCCTGTTGATGTGATGAATAATGTTAATTGATTTGCGTATATTGAACCAGCTTTGCATCCCTGAAATGAATCCTGTTTGATCGTGGTGTATGATTTTTTGGATGAATTGTTGAAGTCGGTTGGCCAAAATTTTGTTGAGAAGTTTTGCATCAATGTTCATCAAAGAAATGGGTCTATAGTTCTCTTTCTTTGATGAGTCCCTGTCTGGTTTTGGGATGAGGGTTATGATGGCTTCATAGAATGTGTTCGGTAGTGAGCTTTCTCTTTCAATTTCATTGAAGAGTAGGAGGAGAATTGGTGTGAGCTCTGCTTTGAAGGCCTTGTAAAATTCCGCTGTAAAACCATCTGGTCCTGGACTTTTCTTAGCTGGGAGGTCTCTTATTGCTGTTTCTATTTCAATGCTTGATATGGGCCTGTTAAGATAGTTTAACTCATCTTGGTTTAGTTTTGGCATGTCAATATTTGCTAGGACGAGGTCCATTTCTGTCAAGTTCTCAAACTTATTAGCATACAGTTTTGAGAAGTATTCCCTTATAATGTTCTGAATCTTGGTTGTTTCCGTGGTGATGTTTCCATTATCATCTCTGAGTTTATTAATTTGGGTGTGTTCTCTTCTTTTTCTGATAAGATTTGCTAAGGGTCTGTCAATTTTGTTAATTTTTTCGAATAACCAACTCTTTGTTTTGTTGATTCTTTCTATAGTTTTTTTGGATTCTAATTCATTTAATTCTGATTTAATTTTGATTATTTCTTTCCATCTACTGGATTGGGGTTTATCTTGCTGCTCTTTTTCAAGGAGGTTTAGATGCGTCATTAAATTGCTAGTTTCAGATCTCTCCAATTTGTTGATGTAGGAGCTCAGAGCTATAAACTTGCCTCTGAGTACTGCCTTTGCTGTGTCCCAGAGGAGCTGGTATTTTGTGTGTTCATTTTTGTTGAATAGCATGAACATTTGAATTTCCTTTCTAATCTCTTCCATGACCCACTCATGATTCAGCAGTGTGTTGTTCAGCCTCCATGTGATAGCGGACTTTCTTTGGTGGCTTTTGGTGTTTAGTTCTAATTTTATTCCCTTGTGGTCAGAGAGAATGCAAGGTATAACTTCAATGTTTCTGAATTTAGACAAGTTTGCTTTGTGACCTAAAATGTGGTCTATTTTAGAAAACGTTCCATGTGCTGCTGAGAAAAACGTGTATTCTGATGCTGCTGGGTGAAATGTTCAGTAAATGTCTGTTAAGTCTAGTTGATCTATTCAGCTGTTTAGATCTGTGGTTTCTCTGTTGAGTTTTTGCCGAGTTGATGTATCTAGTGGGGAGAGTGGTGTGTTAAAATCCCCAACAATTAATGTCTTTGGATCTATATGGGATTTGAGGGAAAGTAGTGTTTCTTTGATAAATTTGGGTGCTCCATTGTTTGGTGAATAGATATTTAGAATTGTAATATCCTCCTGAAGGAGAGATCCTTTAATTAGTATGTAGTGACCTTCTTTATCTCTTTTCACGAATTTTAATTTGAAGTCTATTTTATCTGATATTAGGATTGCAACTCCCGCCTGTTTATGCGGTCCGTTTGCTTGGTAGATTTTGTTCCAGCCTTTAACATTGAAAATGTGTTTGTTTTTACGGGCAAGATGTGACTCCTGCAGGCAGCAGATAGAAGGGTCTTGTTTTTTAATCCAACTAGACAGTCTATGTCGCTTAATTGGAGAGTTCAGTCCGTTAACATTAAGAGATAGGACTGATAGGTATTTGGGAGTTCCTGCCATGTTATCTACCTTCTTGGGGGCTGCGAAAACTGGGTTCTTCCTATGGTTCTTGGATTCTCAGTTTGGGTGCAGTTTCTTGGCCTTTATTGCGGTCTTGTTGGTTTTCTATGTGTAGGACATCTTTAAGAATCTTTTGTAGGGCTGGTTTGGTGGAGATGTATTGTTTCAATTTTTCTTGGCTATGGAAGGTTTTTATTTGGCCTTCAGCTATGAAGGAGAGTTTAGCTGGGTACAGTATTCTTGGTTGATAGTTGTTTGTTTTTAGGGCATGGCATATATCATTCCAGGCTCTTCTTGCTTTGATTGTCTCTGCTGAGAAATCTGAGGTGATTCTAATTGGTTTCCCTTTATAAGTGATTACCCTTTTCTCTCTGACAGCTTTAAGGATCTTTTCCTTGTTCTGAGTTGATCCTGTGTGGATTATAATGTGGCGGTGGATGTCCTATTCTGGTCTGGTCTATTTGGGGTTCTAAAGGCTTCTTGTATCTGGACAGGCCTATCTTTTTGCATGTTTGGGAAGTTCTCTGCTAGGATCCTGTTAAACAAATTTCCTAGACCATTAATTTCTGTTTCTAGGTGCTCCTCTACACTCATTATCCTTAGATTAGGCCTTCTGATGGTGTCTTCCAGGTGTTGGATAGATCTATCATATTTCTTGGACTTGTCTTGGATGGTTGTATGTTCTTTCTCTATAATATCTAGGCTGTCTTCAATCCCTGAGATTCGATCTTCTGCATGGTCTAACCTGCTTTCAAGACTCTCTACTTTGTTTTTTATCTCTTTTCCTTCTAGTTGGTCAGCTTTGATGGCTTCAAGTTCTTTGTTGAAGCTCTGTTTTAGGTCTTGTACGAATTTCTTTACTTCCTTAATTTGGTGTTCAGTGTTTGTCCTCAAATCACTTAGTTGATTGGTTATGGTTTCTTTGGGCTCCCATTCCTTCTGTTGTGTTCCATTCAGCATTCCCTTTGTGGTCTCCCTGACTTCCTTCAGCTCTTTGTTAATGGATTCCATGAATGCCTTTAGTGATCTTTGTATGTTCTCTACCTCGTCTCTCAATTCCTGTATTACTCTTTGATTAGCTTCCTCCCGTTCGTGGGATTCCTGCAGATCTCTTTGAGTGTTCTCAGCCTGCTCATGCCATTCCTCCCTTTCTCTTTGAGTATTCTCAAGTTGTTCACGCAAATACTGTATCAGTTTTTGAGTAGCTTCCTCACACTTATGATATTCCTGTATAAACTTCTGGGATGCCTCCTCTCTCTCCCTGTCACGCTCATACAGAGTCCTTTGTACATTGTCAAACTTTTCATTTATCATGTTTGCCAGCAGTGTTTGTAGAGCTGTTTGGGAAGTCTCCTCTGGATTATTCATTATCTGTTCTAACCCCTGATTATCAAGATTGGGAATTGAGATACCCGAATTTGCCATTTTTCTTGTGTTTTTCCGGCTTACTCTGCCCCTTTGAGATGAAGATAGCACCAGTTTTGTGCTAGAACACTATCTTAAGCCAACCATCAACCAAAGTTTGCATTTGTACAGTCAATAGTTTACAGATACAATCTAGTTCAACAGATACATCTATTCGACATCAAACAACTATATGTTAAAGGGCTTCGAACTGCATAGAAGAATTTTGAAAACCAGAAATTATTAGGGTTAGGGAGAGATGTGGGTAAAAAATAGGAATAGATTGGTGTGGGGAGGCACAGGGAGAGTTAACTATGTCCTAATAGGAAATAGGTTGGGTAGGATGCAAGCAGAGAGAGAGAGAAGAAGAAGAAAGGGAAAGGGGAATGAAAAGAGACCAGAAAAAAAAATAGAAACGTAAAAATTAATGTTATTTTAGAGATTAAAAGACCATCTATTTATAGAGGAATATGAATATGTTGAGAGAAAGGGAGGGACATAGAGGAGATGTGAAAAACTTTAAAAAAAATGCTTAAAATATTATATAGGTATAAAGAGGTAGTACTGCTATTAATGAATTTAAGTCTCAGAGGTTTTGAATTGAGTAATAAGTTTGTGGATTAAGTGTGTACACAATGGGGGGTAGGGTCTACTGGTTAACTACGGGTTTATCTGAGGATGTGCAGGACAAGAGTTAAGTCACATAAAGAAGAACAAAGAGGAAAAGATGGAAAGGATAGGAAAGTGAGAAGAAAAGATCAGAAGTTCAGTAGAGCTAGACAAAAAACAAAAAGATAATTAAGAATGAAAGAAAAAGAGAAAGAAGACAAGAAAAGAAAGGAAAACACACATTCACGTATTCCTAAAATAAAAATTATAAGAGGAGAAAAGAAAAAAAAAAGTTAATGGAAAACAATTATTTTTTCAGAAGAGGCAAAAATTAAAGATTAATAAAAGTTTTAGAAAAGCAAAAAATTTTTTTTATATATATAAGGTAACAAAAAACGAAAAAAAAAAAACAAAAAAAAAGAAAAAAAGAAAAGAAGAAGAAGAAAAAAAAAGTTCTTTGATTTTTTTTTTTGGGGGGGGGGGATGGGTGGGAAGAGTCCTGTATCTCCCTTTTGTCTGTAACCAGAGTCTGGTTGGAGTCTCTGGTCAGCTTGAGGTCCTGTGGCTTGATTGGTTTCTTAAGTCAGTTTGTTGGAACAGGCAGAAAAATGCTCTGCTTTACCCAAGATTTTGAGATCCCCCTCCCAGGTTAGTTTACTGGGAGGGTGATCTGCTTTGAGAATCACAAAAGAGGGGGATGCAGTGATGAGGCTAGGTTCTGGGTAGAGTTGAGGCCTTTCAACAAACAGTAGCTTTTCCCTGGGGCTATTTTGTGAAAAAAAACTCACAGCACCCAGCCTGGAGCCATTCTCAGGGTTTCTGTTTTTCAATTGATTGTGGTGGCTGCTAGAGGGAGGGGCAGCCTCTGGCTCTGGTTACCCAGTGAGGAGAGCCACTCCAATGGCTGGCGCCTGAGCTGGGTGACTTTTCCCTGGATGGAACTGAGTCTGTGAGGTCCCTTCGCCGTTAAGTTCTTGTGACCTGCTAAATGACTCGTTTTATTCCAAGGCCTGAGCTGGAGCTAGCCGCTCCTCCGAGCTTTGTCGGTATCCAAGATGGAGATCACCGGTGCTGGGGGGGGAGGGGTGGCCTTCCCTCCTCTGCTCACTGGGAAGGAGTGAGGAAGTGGGGCTTCTACTCACGCCGAGTCTTGGATCCTGGGTCGTCTCTGGTCTGCAAAGTGCAGGATGAAGTTGTCCACTCCTTGTCGGTTCTTGCTGGTGTTGAGTGGAATCCTCTCGCCTGCTGCGTCTGGCTCCTTCGTCCCGGACTCTCTGTGTGAGCGCTCAGGTATGGCCGCGGCTGTGGTGGCCGCTGCGACCCTGCCGCCGCCGCAGCAGCTCCTGGCAGGCGCTCAGATGTGTCTGCTTGGCTTCCCCTCTCTTGACTAACTCTCTGTCCTGTGATGGCACACTTGGTGTGATTCTCTGGCTTGGGACTGTTCACTGGAGCTCTGAAAGTGTTTTCTATGCAAGAGCTTGTTCAGATTCCAGCTTCTCCTCCGCCATCTTCCCGGAACTCCTCGTCTCTGACCTTTTCATATGAAACAGTACCACATAACAACAAAAAAAAATTCTCTTAATTGCCAAACTTCTGCTAAGAATTATTGCTGATAGCTGGACGTCAGTGGCTCACGCCTGTAATCCTAGCTACTCAGGAGGCTGAGATCTGAGGATCACGGTTCAAAGCCAGCCCAGGCAGGAAAGTCCGTGAGACTCTTATCTCCAATAAACCACTAGAAAACCAGAAGAGTTGCTGTAGCTCAAGTGGTAGAGCGCTTGCCTTGAGCTGAAGAGCTGAGGGACAGTGCCCAGGCCCAGAGTTCAAGACCCACGACCGACAAAAACAAACAAACAAACAAGAAACAAAAGAATTATTGCTGATAGTGGATGGTCATTTTATAAAATATTATGCAATCAAATTTGAAAGATAAAGTAGAACTTATAATAGATAGAGCTAGCATGAGCAAACTGAAAAAGGAATGATAGAATAGACAGCAGTCATTTCCTTACTAGAGTTTTTACACAATAAAATCAAGAATTTGATTAATATCTTCAGCAGCATGCTTGCATTTTAATAAACAAAATTCATGCAGAAGGTGTGGCCCTGGTGAGCTCTCTCCATGTCTAGCCCTTTCCTATAGTACATGCCGTTATCTTCTCTATCTTCTTATAAAACCTAGTCAGACTGATTATTTTTTTAACTTTCAAATATTCAGTGTCTCTGAACACTTCAGTTGAAGCTTCCCTTTGTTTATATGTTGCTTCAGACCGACCTCAATCATTTCCTTACCTCTAGTTTAAAGAAAGATTCCTTAAAATTCAGTAGATTTTGTCTCCTTTCACATATAATTTCATGTTAGAAACACCTTTGTAGCACCTATAAAAATCTATAGTTATGTATATGAATGGCATTGTTGAGAAGCTTCTTCTCAATGGACTATAAATGCTGGGAAACCGGGTACAAGATTATTGGATTCATTAAGTCTCAAACACTCTCATTCAAACAAAGGAATTGGGTTCTGGTGGCTCATGTTTATAACCTTTGCTGGTCAGAAGAGTGTGTTCTGAGGCTCACAATTTGAGGGCAGACCAGGTACCAAAGTACATGAAATTTTTATCTCCAGTCAAGTACAAAAAGTTAGAAATAGAGCTACAGCTTAAGTGTTAGAGTGCCAGACTTGAGAGAAGAAGTTGTGAGGACAGTACCCAGGTCTGAGCTCAAACCCCAGGGCTGGCAAAACCTATGTACATACATACATACATGCATACATACATATATACATACATATATGCATGTGTATGTACATACATAGAAATAAAAAAATAGACTAAGATCTTTTTCATTATAAGCTCCCAATTAGTCTCTTGTTATTTTTTATGGTTATTGCAAAGGTGATGTACAGAGGGGGTTACAGTTACATAAATCAGATTGAGTACATTTCTTTTTGAACAGGGTTTCCCTTTCCTTCTCTGTCGCAGTTTTTCCCTCCAGTCCCCACCCACAAATTGTATAGTTCATTTTTCCATAGTGTCTGGTGAGTGTCACTGCTGTATTTGTTTACCCTTTGTCCCCACCATTCTGAGCCCTCCCATATACTCACAAAGAGAGACAATTCAACAAACAAGACAAAAGTAAATGAAAACAGAAACAGCAATAAAGAAAAAAAGATTTAAAAAAAATTCTTGTTTCTACTTTCTGGAATTTACTTGGAAAAGATTCTCTTATATGTTAAGATGCACAAAGCTATTTCACCTATTCTCCTAAGAACAACCTCCTTTGGCTTCACAGTATGTGAAAGCCTAGAGACCTGTTATTATTTATTCTTTTCAATGTTATTTCTTTGCTGGGAGGATCTATTGATCTATTTTATCTGTAGTTTTCAGAACACATATGATAACATTCTTTACATAGCTTTAAACATGTGGAAACCACTAAAGTTTTTAAATGGTAATTTTTTGAGCTCCTACCACATCATTGGCACAGTGGTACTAATTAAATATATATATTTCAAAACTCATAGCCATCATATTTATGTATCTCAGTTTTGTGTTAAACAAAATTAATATGTGCCAAATATCAGGTTTTTGAGGTACTAATTATCCTGGCTTTTAAAATTTTCTGTCTGCCAATTAATGACAGCTCCATTAATTTATTAAAATAAATGTTTTGTAGAGTATCTTCAATGAATTTGTTTACAGAATAATTATGTAGTTCAAGACAATCTAATTGTTTTCATAGAAAGCTGCATATGTTGTCAAGTATGAAAGAAAAATACCTGGAAGTTACTAAGAATATGAACTTATCATTGGCAATACACATATCTTTGCAGTATATTTCACAATTGATAAAATTGAAGTTGTTAAGCTGATACTTGCATGTCAAAAGATTTCTATGGCAATCTTCTGGTGCAATTAGAAACTCTTGTAGAGAAATTTGTGTTTCTTTTAGTAATGCTTATTTCATACCAATTTTATACAAGGTAAACTGTTGCTTGATGATTCAGTTTAATAATGTATATACCTATGAACACTCAGACATTAAACTGATACTTCTCATTTTATCCTAAAATTACCAAGTAGAAAAACTGCAGGAAATGATATGTTGAAGAATAATGATGTATTATTCCTTAGGAGTAAACATAATAGATAACTTTTAGAGAAAAGACAAATTAATAGAATACATTTTAACATATTTTATCCAAAAATTGAGTGTCTTTGAATATCTGTATTCATAATAGCATTGTTGAGGGGAAAAAATGTCTCAGTTGAAGGTCAAAATTGAAGATAAGAGAAACCTGTGCTCATTAACATCTCAGAACATTTCTGTCAGTGATTTAATTAAAGATCATGGAGAAAAATGTGTGGTGTTCCTGAAAGATATACTTTTATAAGGCCTGAAATCTAGTTTTAACTGTTCTTATTACACAAAAGATTATTTTTATGTGTAAAAGTTTTATAGGGTATGACAACAAATGTCTGTTGTTTATCAATCACCTTCATTATGGTGCTCTGTTTTAACAGCCCAAATGGTGTCAGGCAAGAGTGTTCTGGGGAACTACTGAGGAAGATTTGAAGAAAGTCAGTGATGGAGATGTACTAAACAAGAGTAACCATGTCTCAGACATTTCCATCTTTTTTTAAAATTCTAGCTTTATCGATTATTATTTATACCCATTGTTAAAGATTGGGAGAGCTAGTTTGGATGGAACATAACTGTAATCCTAGGACTTAGGAAGCTAAAGCAAGGACGTAGTGGGAAGCTGAGCAATGAGTAAATATCAGTCCAGCCTAGGCAACATAGTAATGCTTGCACCAATGCTAATACCAATGTAAACATGATGGCTGTGTCTTGCATGTGACTGTATACTTCTGTGGCAGAGGAAATATAATTTATCTGAAAGTTACTTACGTTTATACAAATCTATTTAAAGTTATACACAGTCAAGGAATTCATAAGATAACATTTTCTAAAAATTTTGGAACTAGGTTTATGGTAACTCATAGCTCTTCATGTTGTTTTATATAATGAACCATGTAGAGACAATGATGGCAGAACTATATTCTGCTTTGTGTTAGATACAGTGGCATTGTATAATTCAAAATTGTCAGATTACAAAATTTCTTTGATTCATATTATTCATTTTTCTAAACTCAAGATTAACAACAGCTCTATAAACTATAGATACATTTTTATGTTAGTTTTTTTCACTGCTAGATTTAAATTACTCCAATGTCATTTAATCAACCCAATATTCACTTCTGATACATATGTTGAAGTTGCTGCAAGTTTTGACAAACTTCTTGTATTGCATTCTTATAGACCTTTAAATAGCTTATAATTTAATTGATGACAAATATTACTTGAATATCTTCAGAATATCAGATGATTCTGTATGATTTGAAAAAATCCAAACGTTTCCACATATTTTATAATTTGTTTCTGGAACTGCACAGTTTAATATAATGCTTATAATAGCTTCCTTATAATATTTAAAATTTAATTAATTCAATATAAAATTATTTTTAATATAAATGTACTGAGTGGAAAAAAAACAGACCTATACAACACGTCTACATTTATCTGCATGAGTCAGTGTCATTTTTTCATCAATTTAATCTAGGTGTTTTGTGTCCCAGGGAGAAAAAAAAAGTAGCTCTTATTTTATGAGCAACTGAACAGACCTTAAATCTAGATAAATGAGACTATTACCTGGGTAGATAATCCATTTATCTCCAGTGACAATCTGCACTAATGTTACAGTTTTGCTTTCACAATGTAATATAAGATACTCAAACCTAAACTTGAGTCCCCTCAAGTGACTGTCAAAGAATGGTGTCTCATCTCAGTATTGAATATACACCAAATATAATAAATGAAAAACACCTATATAGTTAAATGTTGTGCTTCAGAAGATAAAATTTGTCTTATATTTAAGGATAATCTGCTTATATTTAATATTATCCTAAAAGAAGACAGTGACATTTTTTATCTATAGTCCCCAAATCCTACATAGCCTAATGAAAATATCTTTAATAACTCTCCTTTAGAAGCTTAGAAGTAGCATAATTTAATTTTCATTTTTCATTTCAAAAACTGACACAATTATAGTGGTCTAGTGCATTATATTACATATTCTTAGTTGCTAAGCTGAGACTTCTTTTTGTACATAGATCACTATTATGGATAGAAAAACTTTAACAAATGCAAGGTTTCTTTCTTTATTTCAAAAATGTTTTAATGACTATTTTCTTTTTTATTGTTAAAGTGATGTATAGAGGGGTTACAGTTACATAAGGAAGGTAATAAGTAAAAAGTAAGCCAAACTTATTACTCTTTCCCTCAGTTTTCTCCTAATTTCCCTGGCCCCCAACTTCCTCAAGGTGTTCAGATCTTTTCCAAGTGATTGTCTTATGCATATCACTGGTTTCAATTAAGTGAATGAAACTGACAAAACTACTGATGGGCAAATTAAAATATAGTACTTGATATCTCCCAGTTTTGGAGGCTTTTATTGAATTTCTGAAAGGTGAGGAATAGATGCATTGTAAATATATTCCTTCAAAAATGTATACAATTTATATGTGGTATTTATTTTGAATATTTGCCATAATGATTTATGCATTCAAATTTATAGAATCTTAAAAACTCCCAAATATGAAATGTTATTCTATTTCCTTTCTGTAGACTCAAGTTTTATCTATTACTAGCCTAACAGATAGGTTTTAACATTTCCTTTAGCTTAGCCCAACTGACATTTAATTCTTTTAGGCTTGGGCAGTTGAAAATTGTTTGTTTTACTTTTGAAGGCAGCCTAATCTGGTTATAGATTGTAGGTATGACATTTTTGCTTTCATCAATTGAAAACAGTATTAAATTTTCTTGTCTCAATTTTCATCTTATGTTGAGACCCATATTTTATGCATTGGTTGATTATATTTTTCAGGTATTTCATTTGGTGTGCTTTTCTGTGACTTGATCTCATTTGTTTTAGCTTGTTGAAAGTTTGTGGAGCACAAGTGTTATATTCTGTGAAATTTCAGGATAAACTGGATATTACTGGAAATATAAATTTAGTATATTTATTTAATATAGACTTAATTATAAACTTATAAACTTAAACACAACTTTAATATATTTATAAAATATAACTATAAACTATAGTTTATAGTCCCTCAGCTCTTCAGCTCAAGGCTAGTGCTCTACACTTGAGCCACAGTACCACTTCCAGTTTTTTCTGCTTATGTGGTGCTGAGGAATTGGACGCAGGGCCTCATGCATGCAAGGCAAGCCCTCTACCACTGAGCCACCTTCCCAGCCCCTAAATTTTGAATTTTTTTTATTATCTGGATGAATTTAGTAATAGGTTGAGGAGCTGAGTTGGTGAGTCATAGATAGAACTCCATAAAAACCTTCCCTGAATATCAGTTTTTAATTTCACAGTTACTTAAAATATTTCCTGCTTGCCATCAACTATAGTTTATCTGGTTAGACACATATCTAAATAATAAAGCACATATGGAACATATAGCTTAGAGAGGCATTTAGATTTGAGGTACTTTTACTGTGAGTAACACTTTTTATAAAGTACAAGGGATTCCTCATATGACTAATATTTTTAAAAGTAAAACCTTTTTGATTTACCTAGATGCTCCTTTTGCTAGACTAAAGAGTGACAACATCATTGAATTTCTATAATACCAACTTGAAAATAGCCAATAATTATAATGTATATATTTTTTTAGCAATCTATGGTACGTGTGAGAGCTACCACTTCATTCATTGTATTTTACATAATAAATAATTACATTCTATCAAAATATATGGAAAAATTTATTTACATACAAACATACATACATAAATTTTCGTCTTTAATATTTCATCAGTAAAACAAAGAAGAATCAATAATAGAAGCAAACTTTCCATTTTTCTGATCTGAGCCTCTGGTATTCATTTACGTATGCTTAAAATATATGGTAGAGTCAAAAGCATAAAATAATTAATTATATATAACATATAGTTAAAATATCTCTACAGAAGCCAGTAATGAAGATAAGGCCAAAAAAGATTTCATAGAAAATTAATAAGATATATTAGTGTGAACAAATCAGTGGATTACTACAGAGTAACCCGATTAAATAAACATGTTGAAATGGGATTTAAATTATGTGATCTTGATATCTCTTGAGTTCGCCTCAACCAGATTGTATTGTTAAGGACATTTATGGCTTTAAAAAATATAATTATTGTTACAAAATGTATTTACAAAACAGCACAACTATGTTTATTGCTTATTACCACTCTTCACCATAACCAACTTATGGGATCAGATGTTCTGTAGTGGACTAAATGGATCAAGAAAATGTAGTACAAACACATACTGAGACTTTATTTATCCATTAGAAAAAAAATGATATTTTACCACTCATTAGGAAGTAGAAAGACCTGGTAAATTATGTTAAGTGAAGTAAGTCAGGCTCAAAGAGGCAAAAGATGAGTTCTTTCCTTTATATGTGGAGGCTAAATTTACCTTAAACACTTGTAAGTAGATATGTTGGGTGGAAAGCAAGTGGATGCAAATTATTAATTGAGGTATGGTTGATTCAAGTGAAATTCTAATAGTGTAATTCCATAAGAAAGCAATGTAAAAGTTCAGCAATATAAAAATTCAAGTAGCAAGTGCATAAAAAAGGTGGAGATCCCGTGGACTCCACTCCCAAATTAATCAAGATGATTCAAAACTTTGGCAAAGATGCAGGGTATAAAAGTAACCCTCAAAAATCAATGGCTTTGCTATATGCCAACAATGAGAAGACCACAGCTGAAATCAGGAAAACAACTGCATTTGTAATAGCCTCACAAAAAAGAAAAAACCTCGGAATTAACTTAAGCAAAGAAGTGAAGGACATCTATGATGAAAACTTTAAAAACTTGAAAAAGGAAATCAAAACAGAACTTAGAAAGTGGAAAAACCACCTATGCTTCTGCATTGGAAGGATCAACATTATGGAAATGGCAATACTTCCCAATGTATTTACAAATTCAATGTGATACCTATCAATATTCCAGCCTCATTCTTCAAGGAAATAGAAGAGGTAATCCAAAAATTCATGGAACAATAAAAGACCCAGAATAGTAAAAATGATCCTTAACAAAAACAACAGTGCTGGAAGAATATCAATACCAAATTTCAAACTCTACTACAAATCCATAGTAATCAAAACAGCTTGGTACTGGCACAAGAACAGACCTCAGGACCAATGGAATAGAATTGAAAATCCAGAAATGAACCCACAGACCTATAGCCACCGAATCTTCGATAAGGGAGCTAAAATTAGAATGAAAAAAGAAAGCCTCTTCAATAAATGGTGCTGGCAAAACTGGTTATTCACCTGTAGAAAATAAAGGTAGATCTAATATATCACCCTGCACCAGAATCAACTGCAAATGGATCAAAGACCTCAGTCAAAGCAGACACCCTGAAAACCTTACAGGATGGAATAGGAAAAACCCTAGGTCTCATTGGCACAGGCTAAAATTTTCTTAACAGAGACCCAGAAACACAACAAATCAAAGAAAGATTGGACAAATATGATTGTACAAGGTTCACAGTGTCTGCTTGGCCAATGGCATAGCTATCAAGACCAATAGTAACCATGGATTGGGAGAAGACCTTCACTAGGCATACAATGGACAAGGGTCTCATATCTAAAATATACTTGGAACTCAAAAATTTAAATCCCCCAACAACAAATCCTCAAAGAAACAACTGCCCGATAAATAAGTGGGATAAAGACTTACAGAGAAACTTTTCTGAAAAGGAAATAAGAATGCCCAATAGACACATGAAAAAATGCTCAACCTCTCTAGCCATAAAAGAAATGTAAATCCAAACAACATTGAGATTCCACCTCACCCCAGTTAGAATGGCTATAATCAAGAACTCTAATAACAACAGATGTGGCCAGAAGGGAACCCTACTGCTTTGTTGGTGAGAGTGTAAACTTTTTCAACCACTGTGGAAAGTAGTATGGAGGTTCTTCAAAAGACTCCACAGGGAGCTCCTCTATGACCCAGCAATCCCACTTTGGGGCACTTACCCAAATGATCACAAACAAGACCATACTAAATCTACCAGCACAACTATGTTTGTTGCAGCATTGTTTATCGTAGCTAAGGTATGGAATCAGCCTAGATGCCCCTCAGTAGAAGAATGGATCAAGAAAATGTGGCATATACATATATATACATATGTATATATATGTATATACATATGTATATACATATGTATATGTATATGCCATATTTTACATATATATAAATTCTATATTTGCATATATACATATTTACACATGTATGTATATGCCACATTTTACATATATGTAAAATATATATTTACATACATATGTATATAAATATATTTGCATATATATGTAAAATGGAATTTTATGCTTCCATCAGAAAAAATGATATTGCTCCATTTGTTAGGAAATGGAAAAAAATAATATTAATAAAATAATATTAAGTGAAGTAAGCTCCAGGCACAAAGAAACATAGGTCCCATAGTTTCCCTTATTTTCAATAAGTAGTATATGTCTGGGACAAGCAGAAAAGGTCAGATAAGTTGATGTTAAGTGAAATTAATCTCAAGATAGGGGCATAAATATTTTTTTGTTTTTGTTTTCTTTCTTGCTATTGTTTCTAACATATTTATAAGATACCATGTGATTTTTTGTTGCTTTGTATGTCCCTCCCACACAGTATAACCTCTGTTTTCACTATATTAGATGTTGGTATAATTTGGGGAGGGGAATAGAAAAAACAAAATGTTTAAATAGGGATACAGGTTGACCTATTGCAACAATGAAATGTGCAAGATGATATGTGAAAAACGAATTTTACAATTTAGGTGGGGTTGGGGGTGTGGGAAGTGGGGGGTGGATGGGAGAAGGGGGATGTATTTGTGGAGGTGGGAGGGAAGGGAGGTTAAGGGGAAAACAAAGGAAGAGGCAACAATGCTTGATAGGAAATGTACTTATTACTTTGCTCATGTGACTGTAACCCCTCTGTAGAGTATTTTCACAATAAAAAACTTATTTAAAAAGGTGGGTGGTGTTGGAAAATGGAAAAGTGTTAGACAAATGAAGAGAAGAAGAGAGGGAGAATACAGTCAAGAATTCCATGTTTAATACTAAAACAATTACAAGAGTGAAGGAAGGGATGATTGAGAATGTTGACAGGGATGACATTGATTAAGATGTATTATGTTCATAAACTACTTTGTTAAAACTACTAAACTCCATAAACTACTGAAGATAATATTTAAAAGATTATCACAGCAAAATTATTTAGGTAAAATTTATGTTCAACAATTATTATCAAAACAGGGACTAAGTTAAAATAGTTGAGTTTGTTCAGATAGGTACTAAAATAACAGGTTTAGATCAATAGTTACATAGAATCAAGCAATTTAAATCAGGAAAAGAGTGGAATTGATTGTCCAAACCTGTATTCCTCTAAACTGAGGAGGTTGCAGAAATCTGGATAAAAAGGATTCTGCTAAACATAATGACACATACCTGTTTTCCCATTTATGATGTGCATGAACTTGTCATCTCCAGAGACATACAGAAGAAACGTAAATGTACTCCTTTCAAAAACATCTTTTAACATGGTTTTTAAATTTTAATTTTAAAAGAGAGATTAATGAAAAGGGTAACCAATGAAATAGTGATATTCACAAGACAATACATTGGAAATGATTTGAACTAATGAGAGCAGCGATTGCTGGGGAGTGGGAAAAAATGAGGAACAGAGTATCAAATTCAACAAGAAATGTACTCACTACTTTACATATGTAATTGCAACCCCTCTATACATCATCTTTACAATAAAAATTAAGATTAAAAATAAATTATTCTAACAGGAAGGAGAAAAACAGAAAGATTAAGTCAGACTCAAAAGGAAAATAAATAAAGCACATTATGAACATGACTTTTCTTATATGGTATTTTCATAAAATGATGGAATGTATATTATTTGTCAATATTGTGTGCTACAGATATGAGATTTTAGTTTTAGGTTTTTAAAATTTTTTTATGAAAGATTACTTCTTTATGCTAGCTGCATAATAATTTGTATTTAACTTTTCCAAATAATTAATTGGAAAGGCAACTTAAAAATAAGAGACTAAGCTACAACCAAATAGCAAAAGCATTAGTAACTTATCATTTGGTCATCTAATTAAAATACATTCACAACCATATAATTCATTAGTTTTCCAATTTCCAGTGATGGAGTCTATACTTTTAAAATATTTAGAGGAACCCATATTACACAGTGAAGTGGTGACACTTCTGTGACTGTGTTTCAAATGAAATGCAACAACAGAATAAACCACTGTTCAAACAGGCCATAAAAATAATTTTTAAAAATGCCACATAGGTAATTAATTAGAAACAAAATTAATTTGGATCACATCATTTGAAAATATTGCAAAATTAAATTGTAGATCAGTTTAATATATTTTCATTTACAATACAGAATTTAACTCTAACCTCACTTGAGTTGTTTTTTTTAGTAAGAAATAAAGATACATTATTTTTTAAAAAACTATTCAAAATTTAAGGTTGATATAGGTTTACAAAAATGCATAATTTTTTCCTTAAAATTTTAGGAGTTATATACTTATGTTTCCTAGAGCATTGATCTTGTATAGATCTTTATTGGTTTTTCTTTTTTTATTGTGAAAATTCTGTACAGAGGGGTTCAAATTACATGGGCCAGATAATGAGTACATTTCTTATCAAGCATTGTTGCTCCTCCTTTGTTTCCCCTTTTATTTTATACTTTCTTTATATTTTGGAATAGCTGCCAAATTAATTTTGTGCAATCAATTTTAACCATTTAATTTAATTTATTATGTATTTAGTTATCTTTATGTAATTGTATAAAAGGTTTTCATAGCATTGACAGTGATCAAGAAGTACTGTAGTCATTAATTATCATGATGAATTGAAAACCTCATGAAACCAACTTTCTTTAATAATGTCCTTGGATATTAAAATTTATATATTAAAAATGCTTTATGAATATATGCTTGAAATGTGGACACAGTTGAGTCTCAAACATATGACTCACATATTTTTTAACAAATAATCAAATGAACAATGAGAATTCCATAAATTCATTCCATTATAGTTAAAGAATAGGAAAAGAAATATTAATAATGTTGCTAACAACAAAGCAGAAAATCTAGCACTAAATGATTTCAGATTGTTAAGCAGAATTCATTGTATGAAACTGAGGGCATAAATGACCTATTGCAACAATGAGATGTATAAGACGTTATGTCGAAAAACGAACTTTACAACTTTGGCATGGGGACAGGGACTGAGAGGGTGGGTGGACTAGATGGGAAAGGATGGTAAGGGGAAACCAAGGAGGACGCAACAATGCTTGATAAGAAATGTACTCATTACCTTGCCCATGTAATTGTAACCCCTCTGTACAGTATTTTCACAATAAAAATAATAATAATCTTTGGCTATAAACTTTTCTAGACTCAGTGGTAAAGCTTGATTGATGACTGCTTATAATAGTAATAATCCTTGCAAAATCAGTTATTACCACAGTTAACAACTAATTTGTTTTAGTGGTAGCTGCCTTTGGCTTTGCTCAAGCTGTTAGCAAACTGGTCATTAAATGCTGGTTCCAATTGATTTCTTAGAGCCCTATTTAACAGAAATTTGATTTCAATTCAACACCCACAGAGACTAATTTTGATTCAGTAAACAAGTAAGTCTCTTTTCTGAACATTTTCCTTGATATGATAATGTTTTTTTCTTTTATGATAGATCAAAATATATTTCCCAGAAGTCAGCTTACATATATCACATGGGTGAGTGCTCTATAGATAAGTAGATCAGTGCTTATGTTTCTCTGTTTCTGCATAGGGCACTCAGACTAATATAGTACAAGAAAAACATGGAAGAATGACATGGCTTCAGTTAACACATCCATATAAACTTTAAGACCTCTGTGTTATTTAGGCCTTTAACAGTAACAAAATTCAGGGCTACAGAGGAATTGATCTTCTGTCATTAAGTATAATTGCAAAAAATCCTCATCATGTTACCTATTTATTTTCCATTTTCAAATCCAACTCATCTATCTTACAAGTCCACTACTGCTAGTTGTTTAGTATAAGATTTGACTAAAGTCAGGTATTGATGGCTCTTCAATCCCATCTATTCAGGATGCTGAGAGCTGAGAATTGTGATTGGAAGCCAGCCTAAGCAGACAAATTCCTGAAACTCTTCTCTCCAACAACCATGAAAAAATTGAATTGTTTGACCACTTTGAATTCATTTGAGTATGTGGTTTGAAGTGGGAGTCCAATTTTACTGTTTTGCAAATTAACATCCTATTGTTCACCGTCATTTATTGAAAAGACTGTCCTTCACTACTACTACTATTACTACTACTACTACTATTGGTATTAGTTTGCTGGTTATTCTTGCTAAGCAGCATTTTGCCTAGTGGTAAAATGTGTCATCTGGGAAGGAGAGATGTGGGCAATGACGTACATTTTCATATAACATACTGTGTTTGGCATGTTGATGAAGTATCTCAGTAGCAATATCAAATAGACAATTGAAAGAAAATAATATAGGTCTTAATACAGGTATTTGGGGAGCAGCACATCAGTTTATTTAAATAATAACTATTGGATAGAGCATCTGATTTTTATTTTGTCCTTTGAGAGGCTTGAACTCTGGGTCTGGCCGTTGTCCCTCAACTCTTCAGCTCAGGGCAAGGGCTCTACCACTTGAGCCACAGTGCCACCTCCAGTTTTCTGAGTGGTTTATTTGAGATAAGAGTCTTGAAGTCTTTCCTGTCTGGGCTGGCTTTGAACCATGATCCTCAGATCTCAGCCTCCTGAGTAACTAGGATTTCAGATGTGAGCCACCGGGGCCTGCTGAAAATGTAGTTTAATTTCATTGTTGAGGAGTATAGAATTCCACTCTGGTAGAATCTGTATTCAGCAGTAGATATGTCTTGCTCTTTGAAACAGGATTATTACTTATAAAGTTGATTTTAAGATTTTCTTTTTGCTTTATCAGATTTAATCTGAGCCGGGTGCCAGTGGCTCACACCTGTAATCCTAGCTACTCAGGAAGCAGAGATCTGAGGATCGTGATTCAAAGCCAGCCCTGGCAGGAAAGTCTGTGAAATTCTAATGTCCCACAAACACCAGAAAACCGGAAGTGGCACTGTGGCTCAAGTGGTAGAGCGCTAGCCTTGAGCTGAAGAGCTGAGGGACAGCGCCCAGGCCCAGAGTTCAGGCTTCACCACAAAAAAAAAAAAAAAAAAAAAAAGAAAGAAAGAAAGAAAAATGGATATATCTATATCTAAAAAATTACTTTAATATATCTATATCTAGATTGTATTTTGTCATTGGTTTCTTCTTGCAGTATGCAAAAGGTTGAATCTGAGAGTCATTTTCAGTATTGACCACAAATTTTATTTTTGGACTATTATTTTTTAAGGTAGATACATATAAATTAGACTTCACTGTATTCCTTGTGATTTTTAATTTTATTATTTGCTTTTGCTTTTGAAATATATTCTATGTATGTTTATTAGACATTCTTTCTTACATTTAAAGATCTATTTAGATCTTTCCTTATTCAGTCTTATTTTTGTTATTTTTATAGTCTTTAGTGATCAATTAGCATTTTATCACATTATTTATTATAATATTGAAATCATACTGATTTTTTTAAAACCTTTTTTATTTTTTATTGTGAAAAATACTGTACAAAGAGGTTACAATTACATGAGCAAGGTAATGAGTACATTTCTTATCAAGCATTGTTGCCTCCTCCTTTGTTTCCCCTTACCATCTCTTCCCATCATTCTCATATGATCATATTCAAATTACATGATTAGTACATGCACTTTACCTTTCTCGGATAAAACTCAACTCAAATCCTCTTCTTCTGTCTATGAGTCACTGTGACTCTACTTTACCTCCTGGCATTAGCTACTACCTCTAGAATTAAACATCTGAAAGACAATTGCCACCCTTATATTCTTTGTCTATCTTTTTTTTTTTTTTTTGCTAAGATACATGTTGGGTACTTTATTTCTTATTTTGTTTTTTTTTTTGCTAAGATACATGTTGGGTACTTTATTTCTTATTTATTTCTTATTTTCAGTGCCTTCACCTATGCACAATTATTTTTGTTCTTGTTATTCAGCAAAATTACTTTGAATTTTTTTCAAATCATTCTATTACCATTCTCATGGAAAGAGCTTATGAATTGTCAAATTTTCAATATCAAACTAAAACATTTTTGTGTGGTAAAAGACACAGACAACAGGGCTGGAAATATGGATCAGTGGTAGAGTGTTTGTCTTGCATGCATGAGGCCCTGGGTTCGAATCCTCAGCACTACATAAGCAGAAAAAGCCAGAAGTGGTGCTATGGCTCAAGTGGTAGAGCGCTAGCCTTGAGCTGAAGGACAGCGCCCAGGCCCAGAGTCCAGGCCACATGACTGACCAAAAAAATTTTAAAAAAAAATTAAAAAGACACAGACAACAAACAAAAACAAAACAATGCAAAAGCAGCTTACGGAATGAGAAGATTTGTGTTTGCTATACATTAGACATTGGCCTAACACACAGAATATAAAGAGAATTTAAATAATTAAATCCTCAATAAAGCAACTACCCAATTAATGAATGGACTGATGTACTAAAGAGAATCTTCCTATAGGAAGTAAAAAAAATCAACAATAGGTACCTAAAGAAATATCCATCATCTCTAGCCATAAAGGAAATGTAAAACAACGGTGGGCTCCTATCTCACCTCAATTAGAAGGTCCTTTATGAAGAAAGCAAACAATGACAGACACCGGCAAGGATTCAGCATAAAAAGAACCCTAATACACTGTTGATAGGAATGCACATTTGTTCAACCACTCTGGAAAGCCTTGTGGAAGTTCTCCGAAAGATTAAAAACATAAAACTACCATGTAGTCCAACAATTTCAATCCTGGGCATTTATCCAAGATTGTAAACCAGGATTTATTAAAGCCTTCAGCATAACCATGTTTATTTTAGTACTCTTTGAGAAAATGTGGTATATACACACAATGGAATTGTATGCATTCATTACATATTTCTATAAGTTCTATATTTCATATTTCATAATTTCTAAAGAAATGGAAAGACTTGTAAAAAAAATTACAGGAGGTAACATAAGTCAGGTCCAGATAGAAAAAAAGATTCTTGTTTTCCCATATTTGTGAAAGCTAAATTTAGTTTACAAACTTATAAGTAAAAATGTTGGGTGGTATGCAAATGTACAAATATGTATTAATTAAAATAAGGTAGATTTAAGTGACAATTAAAATAGTATAATTCCTTAAAAAAGTAAGTTCAAAGTCCAAGAAAATAAACTCCAGGAAGCAAGTACATCAAAAAGATGGAATGAGGTTAAGGGGAAATGGGTAGATGAAGGAATAGGAGAAAAGGGTGGGAATGAAGCCAATAATTCAATTTATTTTATGAGGAGAGTGAGGAAAGCCATGGACTGAGGAGGAATAGATGAGAATACTTTGTTAATTTGCAACTCCTTTGTACAAATATTTAAAAGTAACAAATATGATGCAATTGAAAGCTTATTTTTTGAATTTATTCTATTTATAAAATTATTTTAATTATTAACACCTATAAATTTTATACAAATCAATGATATGGACTATTTATTTCCAAATACATATGTATTGCACTCTGATTGCATCCCTTCTCCAGCTTCTCTCCTTTCCTAATTTTCCCTCCCTTATAATATAGATAAGATAGATAAATAGATAGATACATATAGACATAGATGTCATAAACTGCTTTCCAATTGAAAAATATTTTTGGTTTTATAATTATTTAATCAGTAAGTGGATTGAAGCTGTTTGAAATAGTGACACATTCCAGCGTATTTTCCTTAATATATAGGTCAGAGTTAAGTAAGAATATGAAAATTATTTCAATTGGATGAGTGTGTGTGTGTGTGTGTGTGTATGTCTTATCCATTGAATATTTTTTCCTATTTCAATTTGGAATTTACTTTCTATTGATTTTTCTCAGATGTTCAGAAGAAGAATGTTTTTCAGCCTAATATTGGTGAACAAATAAGAAATATAAAATTATCACAAATTCATGTATTGTCTTAGGGAATATATTTAGTTAACACGGTTATGGAATAAAAATTTTCAAAAAAGTTTTAAACTTTACCACTAACAACATATTGAAACAAATATTTGATTAAATTTTTAAGTAGGCTAGAGTAAAATATGCTTCTTGTTCATCATCATTAATAATATTTGCAGGTAATGACATTATTGTACCTTTTGCTTTGCTTTTCACAAATACCTAAATGTGTAAAGTACTCTTGATTTTGTACTAAAATGTGTTTATATTTGAGTGAATTTCAAGTCACTATTTTTGGCTTTTGCAAATATACTACACTTAAACAAATTCAATCTGTAAGTTGCAGAAGGTATAAATTATCAAACATGGCAAAAAGATAAGAGATTCCTGCATCATTAGTGATACAAAAAATGCTCCTGACACACTAAATTTCAAGATCATAATTCATATCTTTTCTTTCATCAAATTAAAAATGGTATTCTATACTCCTAATTTTAAAAAGTGTATACAATGCATGGCTCTTAATTCTCACCGTGATCCTTTTTATTTTTAATACTTTTGTATATTATAGAATTCCCTGGCTTTTGAATAAGAAAACCTCTTTTTCTTTGGCTTGAGGCAAAGTGCCTAGAGTTTGATTTATCTTCTGTGCTTATCTCTCTTTTAACAATATGAACCTTTCCTCAGACAAGTTCAGCTCTGTATGAGACCCCACAGGGAACTGATTTTCTTTTTTAAGGAATGTGTACAAAGTACTTAATAAGTTATGTCCTTCCATGATTTACTGTATATTATATTTTCAGTGACTACAGTTAACTTTCTTAGTCTCTAGATGCCAATATTTTAATGAAAACAAGACATTTTCAACAAAATGTCAGAAACAAAGAGATCAAAGTGCTGGGGGAGCAGTTTGGCAACAGTTTGAGCTTTGAATTTCCTATTCACTTTCCAAAAACATTCACTTAAAAAGCATTTATTGAAGCTGAACTGCCTTTATCAGCCTGATCAGAGCTCCATAAAGAGCATGCATGATTCAACTGCCTTCCCAAGCTTTAAAAAATATTACTTTGATATATGCCTCACAAGTGTAGCACAATAGTTTTCATGCTCACGTTTGTTAAGATTTAGTGCAGCCATTAAAGAACAGAAGGGCTCTTTGGTGGCAATCCTCAGACATACCAAATATCCCAAAGCAAAACCTTCTACAAATCAGAGATTAAGATACTGACAAAAATTTCCACTTGATTGCAGTTTTCCCCTTTAAACCTTATATCAGGAGTGACTATCTTTTCGATCAAATCTCTCAGAGAGGTGAATAGATAGTTTTTTTCCCCCTCTCTTGGAGGAAAATATCAACTGAGAGATAAAAAGTGACATTTTATATGCCTTGTCCATGAGTCAGTCGATTTATTAAAAGAAAAGAAAAGGAAAAAAGAAAAAAAAATAACAATGGTGTGTGAGAGTGACCTATACATGAAGTCTGTGTCATGTGTCTTGTCAAGTATTGATCACTTAAGTCTTTACTGTTTGCCTACCGCAGTATAGCTAATAATTTCTTTTTATTTAGTTTGTGGCTTTGAATTCTTTTCATGGCTTTGCTGATTTCTCTGAGACCTATTAGATCATTCATTTGCTGTACAAATGGCTATTGAAATTGAGCTTGCTGAAGGACTTTTTCTGGGCAAACATCCTTCGTTCTCCATCAGTTCATGTGTCAAATGTTTTGCATGCAGATTGGGTTTACTTGGAAGCAGTGGGTGCCATCAATCTTCATGACTTTGCAGTATTTACCATTTCACCTCTACCTGGCCCAATGGGATATTGAAAAGGATGGATGAGCTATCAAGTTATTCCCTTTGACTGACATCAGGTATTTCTAACTCACCTTAGTACTTTGGGGTCAATGATAGCATGTAGAAATTTGAACACTAGGTGATGTGGAAAGTATCCTCCATGTTTTGACATACTGTTCTTCTTTGTTAGCTTTTAAAATTGCATTTTTGAACTTTAGGCACAAATCTGAGCTAAACCTCAATTTAGTTTACTTGTATGTATAATCAAGACATATTTTTATACAGTTTTAAATGGTTAGTGCAATAGTTTCACTTCCTGAATGAATGTATTTGGCAAGAGATGATTATAAAAATATTGTAATTTTATGGGCTATCTTATTTACTGTGTTTGTATTCTAAGATTATCTATGATAAATGAATTATGCTTTAGTTATTTCCAGGCAGTAATTAGCAGAGTTAGAGGAAGATATATTATATTATATTATATGTCCCTTTGGGTAAAATATTTTGGGGGTATGATCATGTGTGTTATATACATATATTTTTTTTCCTATTCTTTTTTTTTTCTTGGCCATAGGGATTGATTTCAAGGCCTCAGTGGTGACATTGAGGTTTTTTGCTCAAGGCAAGTGATCAGGTCTCTACCACTTTGAGTTACAGCTCCAGTTCCTCATGTGTATTTTATATAGATATTGATGGACAGTTAAATTGATATAGTTAGTAGATACATACATATATATATATACGTGTATGTATATTTGTGTGTAGGGTGACATATCTCTATATATGTATATATAAATGTGTAGACTGCTCTACCACAATCCAGATTTACCTGGCTTAACCAGGCAGTGGTGACTTACAGGTGTAGCTATTCAGGAGGCTGAGATATGAGAATCATGGTTGAAGTCCAGCTGGGCAAGGAAGTCCAGGAGGCTCTTTTTTTCCAATTAACGCCCAGAAAATCAGAAGTGGCACTGTGGTTCAAAGTGGTAGAAACCTAGCCTTGAGCAAAAGAGCTCAAGGAGATTGCCCAGGCCTAAGTTAAGTCCAATGACTTAAAAAATAAGTTAACAAAAAGAGATTTACCTGGTTTAAGTCATTAGGAATACTTATATGTTTATTGTGAATTCATGAGTTTTGCCGAAGTGGTCTACCTCTCTCTTGTACCTAAGCCCTTATTAGACCATATATTTTGTGTCTGAATATAGTAGACTATATATTGACTATAATGTGTTATGTATTTTAATGTATATCAGAGTTTGCTCATAGTGAACTATATATTTCTTGTCTGAGCTATTTCGGAGATCTCTGCTTCAGAATAGAATAATTCCATCTCAAATCAGAATCGGTTCCCTATCAGTACTGTTGAGATTGTAGCCTAATTCTTCTAATTATTGTCTTGACTTTATCATAGTAGAAGAAAAGGGGCTGAAAGCAAAATTAGATGGAAATTCTGGCTGGAATTTGCCACCAGAAAACAAAGTAGTAAGTGTGGATTGAATCTAAGATTATATGATCAAGATTGGGTTTATTGATTTAGAAATATTAGCCTGGCAGCCGGGTGTTGGTGGCTCAAGCCTGTAATCCTAGCTACTGAGGAGGCTGAGATATGAGGATCACCGTTCAAAGCCAGCCCTGGCAGAAAAGTCTGCGAGACTCTTATCTCCAATAAACCACTAGAAACAGGAAGTGGTGCTGTGGCTCAAGCGGTAGAGCACTCGCCTTGAGCTGAAGAGCTGAGGGATAGCGCCCAAGCCCAGAGCGCAAGCCCAGGGAACAACCAAAAAAAAAAGAAAAAGAAAGAAATATTAGCCTGGCTTGTATTTAGTTATCTTGGACAGGACTTTAATACATAGGATAAACTTGATGTTTAGATCACATATTGAGATATTACAAGACACCATAATTCCCTCAAATTATATTGAAAGAAACAGACTTGCATCACACAGTGTAAAAGGAGGAATAAAAATAACCATACATAGCTCTTGTTGCAGTTGCTGTATAACATGAAGACCTAAAAGTTCTCAGGTGACTATACTGCAAGTAAAAGGTCAGGTGACTCACCATTTCTCAAGTAGGTAAGGAATGTGGTAGTGACAGAGTCACTAAGTCACTAAGAGTTGGGGATTTTTGTTGTTGTTTTTATTTTATTTTTAATGAACTCAACATGTGAGCACTCTTGACAACATTAGAGGCCATTAGAGAGCTCAGCTTCCAAAGAGAAATTACAAAAATAACACTCTAGAGCAGTGGCACTTAAGTACAGAAAAATCTGTGGATGCATTTATCATGAAATGCAGCATAGTCCAAAGGGCAACCAAGAGAGTCTATCAGACAGCTGGTTAATGAAAAGGCACCTATAGTTATAGAATAATAAGCTTTAATAATAAATAATTGAGTGTCTGACAAGGATTCTACCTTTTATTAAATCTTTCAATGAAAGCAAAATTGAATGACCAGGAACCTTGAAAGCCAGATCCTCATATGTAATACTTTGAAAATACCTAAAGCACCAATGTAGTACCTGAGAGACATAGGCACCAAAAGCAAGGGGATCTATGAATATTTTGAGGTCTATTGGACATTAAGTTTAATGTTAGAGAATATGGAGAATAATAATTGGCTTTTTGTTAGATTGAAATAGAATACTGACAATAAATGGAATCTCATTCAACTGTATTTTCATAATAAATGCCAAAAATATTTTAAGGATATACAAATTCAAGGAATCTAGTTTTGGGCAAAGGCACATTTGATTAGCCTAGAAAGATATTGGCCAATAATAATAGATTATTCCAAACCTAATTAGCAAACCTATTAATTAGCATTAATATTTGTCACCATTCTAGATGCAATAACTAACCAAGAGCTTATTATCACTATCTCAGGTAGCTGGGAATGGCCATTCATTTTGAAAATAAATTTTGCTCTTTTTACTATTCAATAAATAGGTTTAAGAACAATTCATGTTGACATGAATAGGTAATAGAATATTTACGTATTAGGATTAAAAGGTCTAACTACTCTCTTCCATTAGTATTAACAAAGTTCAAAAGCATTTATGCTACAAGGTTATCCTTCACAATATCACATAAATCCAACTATTTGTACCTATACTGCCAATTATACCAGATAAGTAGAAATACTCTATGAAGTTGGAGATATTCTGTATTACCATCCTAAGAATGAAAAAAAATGTATATATGTTTATACAATCATAATCCAAAAATAATTAAAGACTGTTCATGGTGATCTCAGTTACTTGTGGGGGCAAAGATCAGTAGGAAAATAGTTCAATACCAATTGAGGCACCATGTTAGAAAAACATAATCTTAACCAATTAAGTGGGAATAGTAATGGAAATATATGATCCAGGTTTCACTGGAGCTGGATTCAAGATAGGTAAAATTTGAGATCCTCCCTGAGAAACAACTAAAACTGAGGCGTGGGATAGTTAGACAACTGGGGATGTAGAGGGCTTGCCTAGCAAGTCCAAGGCTGTGAATTCAAATCCTGAAAAAGAGAGAGATACAGACAGACACACACACAGACACACAGATTCACAGATGCAGAGAAGCTGAGAGGCTGAGAAGCTGAAAGGCAGAGTCAGAAAGACAGAGTAAGAACCAATGATCGGACAATTTGAGATATCCTCCCAATTGGAAGTATCAATATTATATATCTTACAACTTGAAGAAATTTGAGAGACTACTTCAGGTCCTGGAGACAGCACACTTTACAGCTGGGCACACTGCTACATACCAGGAGGGAATATGAAAAATTAACAGATGTGGGTGTGGAGTTCTGATCAAAACATGAGTCTGACTTTTTTGTTTGTTTGTTTCTCTGTGAATCTATTCTGACCAACCCAAGATTAGTGATAGCAAAGCAGGCTATTGTAATCAGAATATATACACTATTAGAAACATTATATAAAGAAGAATAAGACACGACCCTTGATTTCAATAAACTTGAATTTCCTTGTTATATTGGCAAACAAAAGTGAGTGGATAGCAGTAAATTATTAAGATACATACAAAAGCTGATTGTACATGTGTTGGAAATGGCAAAATAGAAAGAAAACAATAAATAAATGTGTGCTTTGCTTAGACAATGTCAGCATAGTATCTGTAGACACTTGTATGGCTACTGTACTTCATTTAATGTTAAGAATCTTCATACATTTTTATGATGTTTAAATGTTCACATTTGAAAATACACAAAATATAATATTAATCTTTCAGAGTTTACTTATTCAAAAGCTATGTATGCAAATGCCTTCTTTCTTGTGCAGTTTAAGAAACTACATTACATAATACATCTGTAGGTTACTATAAATTTATGGGCTTGTAAGGCAGGTGGAGCTATGTATACATAAATGAGGGCTAAGATCAAGAGTAAAACTTGGAATCTATTAAAGAATGACAATAAATAATTGGTACTAAAATGTAACATGCCTTATTTTAAAAAATACTGTATGGCAGCACAGAGAATAATTCATAAAATGTAGGAAATGTTAAGAATAATTTAAAAATGATACTGTTAAATATCAGCAAAGGAAATATATATTTCCTGTTACAGCCTTCTCGTTCCATTTCCTCCTTTACTATTAACTGTCATCTCAATTCTAAAACTATTCAGGATAGTGCTTGCAAAATGGTAGTCTAATTTTAGGTACTTTTACATATAACCTTGATAACATTGGTGTTTCCATATTTCATTATGCATAACTTCAGTTACATGTCCACATCTTCTTATGACTTAAATGGGTCAAAATATATGAAAATCATGTAAATTGTATAACCTTTTTAAGGAGAAATATCATAATATATCTTTGGAAATTCTCATAGCCTTCTTTTACAATTTGTATGCAATATCTACAAAGATATAAATATGTATATATATATATATATATATATATCTATATATATAGATATATATCACCAGATCCAAGAGGTTGAGATCTGAGGATCTCGGTTCAAAGCCAGCCCTAGAAAGAAAGTCCATGAGACTCTTATCTCCAATTAACCATGAGAAAACTGGAAATGGTGCTTTGGTTCAAGTGGTAGAGCACCTGCCTTGAGTTGAAGAGCTGAGGGACAGTGCCCAGGTCCAGAGTACAAGCCCCAAAACCAAAAAAAAAATCCCATATATATATATATATATATATATACATATATATATATATATATATATATGCCTGCTTATATAAATATTTACACATATAAAATAAGCATTTAAATCACAAATATAAATTTCAAAATAGACTATGACAAAAGTCAATTTAGGTAATAAATTTGACCTTAATTGCTAGTCATTTATGCCAGATAATTCAAATATTGTTTTTTTCATTTTATTCTTTGATATAAATATAAAACAAATTTTGTATTTAACATTTCATCTGAGTCCTTAGGACTGAAAAAAATAATAAAATTGTAATAATTGACACTACTGTGCTTGACTGAAAAAATGAATTCCTCACACATTTTTAGAACTAAATATTTAAAATAAAACTTCTTTACAAAAATAACCTCAGTAAGCTCTTACTAGATTAAAAATATGTCACTAGAATGTAATATATTAAATTTAAAACTCAGTCAAATTGTCAGATAATTCAAAGAAACAGATTAAGAATTTCTTAATAGAAATTTCAAACAACAACATCTTGGAGATTTTGGTCTTATTTTTTATTAGATTGAGAAAAAATAGAATTACTAAGAAAAATAGAATTACTAAGGGGCAGCAAAAATATAATCATTTCTTTTAAATAACAATTAGCTTTACTTCACTTAAAAATAGTTATGGGTTACATTTAAACTTCCCTTGTTGTAAGGTTACATATCTCTGACTTACTGTACTACAAGCTTTCTCTTCTATCCTACAGCAATTACTGACAACAGTATACTTATGATCAAGAGAGCCAGTCCTCTTGACAAATTAATATTTAGTCATCAGTTATATCTACATATCTTTACATAATTCTGATTTTGCATAGGATTCAAAGAAGTATCAGAAAAGTAAGAAAAGCATATGATGAAATATATTAAGGAATATAATCCAGCATTCATTTTTTTCCAATTATAAGATAAAATAAAGATCTTATTTAGTACAAAATTATGTTTTTTTGTGTTTTATTTTTAACAATTTAGGATGTAGATGATGAGATTATTTCTGAGGCAAAGAAACATTAATGCACAATTTTCAGTATAATGTTCTCTGACACCATTTAAATGCTATTATCTAATACTATATATTTACTGAGAAATAGCATATCATCACCTAGATGTTTCATTTTTATAAATTTTTATTTTGATATGTTTCCATTTAAAATTCAGTATCTATTCAAAAACAATTCTCTCTCTTTGAGATGTATGCTGATAATTAAAAATACTGTATCTGTCTGAGATCAAGCAGAAATGGTCAGATAAGTTGATGTTAGGTGAAATGAACCCCAAGATAAGGACTCAAATGGTTTTTCTTTCTTGCTATTGTTTCTAACATCTTTATAAGATGATTTTATTTTGTTTTGTATGTCCCTCCCCTATGGTATAACCCCTGTTTTCACTATATTTGATATTGGTATAATTTTGGACCGATTGCAACAATGAGATGTACAAGACTTTGGCGGGAGGTGGGGGGGTTGATGGGAGGACAGGATGGTAAGGGGAAACAAAAGAGCAGGCAACAATGCTTGGTAAGAAATGTACTCAAGAAATATACTCATTACCTTGCTCATGTAATTGTAACCCCTCTGAATGGTATATTCACAATAAAAAACTTATTAATTAAAAATACTATAAAGTGTTTACTATGTAAGATAAAGGAATACAAAGATGCTCAGAAAGGTGTCTTGCATTATTATTCAATTTTCATATTTGACAAATATTACTAAAAAGCATAGTTAGTATCAATAGAACTAAACACTTGTTTTTTTAATGAATACATTAATACACTCTGCAAACAAAGCTTGAACATAACCGTGTCATAACAAAAGATTTTTTTTCCTGGTAGTTTGATTTTTGTAGTTTACTCTGGTTCCTGTATTTTTCTTATTCTACTCTTCTCAAGCAAAGCACTTTTCCCCAAACCAGTCTTAAATCATATTTTATCAACGTATTCTATATATTTTAAATCACTCATAATATATAACTATATAGAGAGATACATGCATTATGTGCATTCATGCACATATATGAAATACATATTTTGTTGTTGGTAACAAAACTGGGCTTTTAGCATTTGATATGAAGATACTCTTTCATTGAGCTATGCCCTGTGTCCTTCCTTTTATTATGAAGATATTTTTATTAGTAACTTTTTGATGGAGCATTATTGGATTTCTGTTTGGTGTTGTTTTGGTTTTGGTTTTTCTACCCTAATCTTGTCTCAGTCTACCTAAATCTTCCATGTATCTTCTACCCCACATCTCAATAGTGTGTTGCCCATTGGCCTTGAACAACAATCTTCTCAATCTCTGCTTTGAGAAACTTGAATCACAAATGTTAAGCCACTGCACCCAGGTGTAAAGCTCATTTTTTTCCATTGCTTTTTTAAAAGGTGAGAAGATGTATATTCATTATTTTACATCATCTTTCCACTAGTACTGTGAAATCTATCTAAGTCAATATGAAGATTCTTAATTTTGTTTTTCCTTGATTCATTACTGTTATATATATATGTACATATGTATATATTTGTAGTATCTACATATACATTTATCAATTCATCAAATCCACTATAATATGCATTCTTCTCTTCATGTTGATTAACATTATTTCAATTTATGTCGTTGATAGAATTACAGTGGGCATCTATGTTTGTGTGACAGATTTCATATGGCAATATTATGTTTACTCTGAAAATTGAGGGTGAGTTCTTTTCTATTCTTGTAAGTACAACTAAAAAACCTAGTGATTGTCTATAACAATGATCTTAAACCTGAGGAGAATATGATATACTAACAAGAATCCTTGGAATCTGATGATGAACATTACAGAAAAACTCTGTAATGTTTTTGATATTGCATCTACCTAGAATGTATGCTAGTGAGGTTTTGAACTTAGAAATGCAATACTTTCATGCACACACACACACACACACATACACATGAATGTCTGCATAGAAGGCAGCTCTCTAGTCAGAAAAAGAAAGTGGCAGTCTAAGGAGACAGACAACTTTTTAAAATAGCTGTTTCCAGAGTGAAAAAATCTACAGAAAGTGGTCTTACTTCTTCATCTTCCCACCATACTTCAAAAAGTAAGCCCAGATTTTTATGTATTCTAGGCATAAAAGGGTTACTTCCACTAAACTCACTCCTCACCAGACCCAGGGTTTTATCAGAGACAGCCAAACAATGTGTCGTGTACTTCCAACTTGAAAAAAAAAGACTCATAAAACAAGACTCAGCTCTGAGGTGTTTGTGGAGAGCATAACAGGAGTAGTATTTACACAGTGAAGGAGACATCAATAGCATCTTATTGGAGAGTAGATCTGATATTCTAACCAGAAGTAATAAGGAGTCCATAATTGAGTGTCAAGAGTAGACTGGATTTCAGGGTTATAAACATTAGCAAGGCAGAATCCTCAAGCCTTTTCCAAAGCTGTATGAGAGAAAGAGAAACTAAGATCCAACATTCATCTGTACAAAATAAAAAGATTAAGTTTTCTTTAAGATTTTTTGGACTATATCCCAAAACATGTGGCATTTGTGTCATCTGATTTCTTGAAATGAGAGGAGAAAATGAGCTGAGACAAATACCAGGAAGCAATGGCACATTCTATATTTGACATTTGACAGGAGACCTAAATCTACAAATGCACGAATCAGTGAAAAGCAAGATACTTAAGGAATCCACACTAACACATTTATGAAACCAAAATATGTAGTAGAAATAGAGAAAAATGTCAGTTTATTTGTAATGAAAAGGTAACTTGGATGACGGAAGATGTCTCATAAAAACCTGTGGAGGCCAGAAGGAAAGGGCACAGAAACTTTTAAATCATCAGAGAAAGTAACTGTCAATCCAGATCTTATACACAGTGCAAAGTATCATCTAAAATTGAAGAAAATTTCAAGAAAGTCTGAGATGCAGGGCATCACAATCCAACACCTGTTCAGGATAACATTTTCTCCATAAGGAAGCACGTTCTCAAATGTTTAAACAACATCTACCAAGAACAGTACAATTAAGAATATTCAGCAGTAAAAAGATCAAATGATTTCCCCTTAAGATCAAGAGAAAAGCAAGTATAATTCAGAAATGAGCCTTAGACTGATAAAGTACACTGATCTTTGACCAAGGTCAAAGGCAAATCAATGTAAGAAAGATATTCTCTTCAGATAATAGTGCTGCAAATATTGAATATCACAGTGCATTACTTCAATAAGAACCACCATCAAATTCTCACAGCTTATACAAAAATGGAGACAAACTGACCCAAAAACTAAAACCTAGAATAACAAATTATAAGGAAATGGGCAGAATACATAGCTATGATACCAAAAATGTGAAACATATCCAAGGAGAAACAATGATAACTTGAAATTTAAAAGTATAACCCTTTTCTCTGTGAAATATCATGTTTAGGATTAAGGATTGAAAGAAGGGCTTTATTTATAAATAGTCCCTCTATCTCTGACTTCATCCCACATTTTTTAAAAAATTTTCAATGTGATTTACAGAGGGGTTGCAGTTACATAAGTAAGGTAAGAAGTACTTTACTTGTCAAACTCATTACCCCTCCCCTCAATTTTCTACTTTCTCTCCTCCCAACCCAAATTGTACAGATCATTTCTAGCATATTGTGCTGTATATATCACAGTGGCATTGGTTCCCCCCTTGTTCTTTTTCTCATCATTCTGTTAGACCCCCTCCCTTCTGTAATTCAAATAAACGTATATACAATACCAGGGTACCAAAATCACATACATGACAACAGGGGATATACCATAGGATGGAGAACATAATGATAGGTTTAAAAAGTGAAGAAAATACCTATACACACATAACCAAATATCAATTAAGGACTGATATTTATTACATATAAAAATAGTTTCTAAACCTGGAGCCAGAGGCTCATTCCTGTAATCCTAGCTACTCACGAAGCTGAGATTTGAGGATCATGAGTTGAAGCCAGCCTGAAGAGGTAAGTTCCATGAGACCCTTATCTCCAACAAACTGCTTACAAAAAGTTTGGTACTTTAGCTCAAGTTACAGAGTGATATGATAGCCTTGAGCGCAAAGAGCTCAGGAACAGCACACAGGTGCTGATTTTAAGGCCCAAGACTGGCCAAAAAAACAAAACAAAACAACAAGATAAAAAGATACACTTGGAACTGCAAAACTAAAACAACAACAACAAAAAACACTAAGGGTGCAAGAATTGAAGGGACATTTCACAGAAGGGATATGTCAATAAGTGCAACTAATGGTATTCAGTATTTTTCACCATTCAAAAATTGTAATGAAAATCAAGTTATAATATCAACAGTACCAATAATAAATGGTAGCTAAGAATGTGGCTACATTGCTCTCTTGTACACTGCTGTTGGGAATCAAAACACATTCTAGAAAACAATTTCATGGATTTTGATGAAAATAAGCATGCTGGAATTGGAAGGTCATGCAGCTAAAATGCATAATATGTTGCTGAAAATTTATGAAGCTAAAACATGTGTGTTAGAAAGAGAACTTTAGCAAGCTGAAAAGCATAATGGAAATGATAGGTTTACGAAAGAGAAAATGAGACACATTGCAGGAGAGAAGCAGGCTGGGGCAAGACTTTAAAACAACAGTGAAATGTAAATGTAGGGTGTTTTCCATTTTTTCATAATCAGGAACATTTGATGCACAAGATGCATTGACAAGTGTAGTTTGTATAGCATATATACAATTGTGCTTGCCAAGGTTTATTGAGAAATTGCACATGCATACTCTATTGAGTGATTATATAGCATTAAACTAAAGTCCCCAGTGGGCACAGGAGCCACATGATCACTCTGGGGACATTTCTTTCTTTCTCATTTTCATAGTCCTTTGTTGTTTATTTTTCTTAAACTCTATATCCAAATTCAATATTTGTGGTTCCTTCATGGATTTGTGTGTGTGTGTGTGTGTGTGTGTGTGTGTGTGTGTGTGTGTGTGTGTGTGTGTGTGTGTGTGTGTGTGTGTGTGTAGGTTGTGCAGGCTGAATTCTGGGCCTGGATGCTGTCCCTCAGATATTCAGCTCAAGGCAAGAAGCCTACCACTTGAGCTACAGTGCCACTCCAGATTTTTTCTGCTTATGTGGTACTTACGAATCGAACCGAGGGCCTCATGCATGTGAGGCAAGCACTCTACCACTGAGCCACCTTCCAGCTCCCTTCATGTTAATTTTAAGAAATGATTTTGTTTTTCAGAAATGCTTGCTGAATATCCTGGACTTCCATCTAGCATCATGAATTAGTAAATTTTTACACTATATGTTTTGGTTCTCTGTGTCATTTTGGTACGTTGTAACATAATTTCTCTATTTTGTTTAAAATCAATATCTCAACAAAATATACCTCTCTTCATGCTATTTTATGTTTTAAACTTTGAGTTCTTCCTACTATTATCATACTACAAAATTCCGATAGTTTTATGAACCACATTCTTTAAAGCATCATCTCTACTTTTTTATATTTTTTACTATAACACAGTATATTATTTCTGAAAATTAACATATTTCCATACTATAGATAGGCAATAGCTCTATCTATCTATATATCTATCTAGGCAAAGTAAATTTCTCTCCCAATTTTTTTTTTTTTTAGTGGGTCGTGGGGCTTGAACTCTGGGCTTAGGCACTGTTCCTGCACTCTTCAGGTCAAGGCGAGCGCTCTACTACTTGAGCAACAGCACCATTTCTGGTTTTCTATTGGTTTATTGGAAATAAGTGTCCCTCAGACATGCCTTCCCTGGCTGGCTTTGAACTGTGATCATCATAGCTCAGCCTCCTAAGTAGCTAGGATTACAGGGGTGAGCCACCAATGCCCGTCTTCTCATAAACTTTAAGAATCCTTTTTGTAAACTCTATTTTGGTGGAATCCTGTCTACTTCAAACTACAATTCACATCTACCTTTGCTCCTAAACTAGGATTTACCCAAATATTTAGATGAGGCACAAGTTTCTCCATTCCCTAGTTGGTCTGATTAAATTAAGTAATTAATATTACAGTTTTCATAGTTTGATTCGTTGTTGATTGATTAGTCATTTTTGAAATTGTTCAAAATTTTAAATAAATGTGTAAACATTTAAATCCCAGACATTGATATGGCAAAAACACTTTTTGAATTTCGAATTTATGTACTACCTGAAAAACTGAATTAGAACACTTCACCTGAGGGTTTTTCAATGATATTCAGAAGATCAACAGGTTTGCAAGACTTCAGATCTCTCAATACATTGACAGCAATTGCTGCTGAATGAACTTCAGGTAAAAGTATATTCAGTGATCACCAAATACCTCCTGCTTCCTTAAATAAACCCCATCTTTAGAATTAAAGAGACCTGAAAAAAGTCATTTGAGTTTTTTTTAATATATTTTTATTGTAAGTATACTGTACAAAGAGATTACAATTATGTGAGTAATGAATATATTTCCTATCAAATATTGTTACCCCGTCTTTGTTTGAGTTTTTAAATAACATTGGATGAATAAAAGTTTTCTTCAATAGTTAAAAGAACTCACAACTCTTCAAATACGGAAATCACAGATAATCTCTCTTGGTAATTGTTAAAGGTCATATTTTAATCTAGTACATCAAACTGATAATAACAACACAGTGTAGTTGAAGGTCATAGCATACAATGATCTCAAAACTTACCACAATAAACTCAATTAAAGATAGTATTTATTTTCTGAAATTATTGGTTTTAACCAACTTAAAAGCACCCTAATTAATGGTTTTTTAAATATATTTTTTATTGTAAAAATACTGTATAGAGGGGTTACAGTCCATGAGCAAGGTAACGAGTGCATTTCCTATCAAGCATTGTTACCTCCTCCTTTGTTTTCCCCTTGCCTTCCTTTCCCTCCCACCTACACATCTACACTGCCCACTCTCCACTCCCCTGCTTGCTTAAATTGTAAAGTTTGTTTTTCAACATAGTGTCTTGTACATCTCATTGTTACAATGGATCAGACTGAAACCCTTTTTAATCATTTTGTTTTTTCCCTTCCTCTCCCCAAGCTAGAGAAGTGTGTATATATAAGATGCAGGGCACCAACACCAAATACAGTGAAAACAGGGTCTATACCATGGGGGAGGAACACACAAATAAACAAAAAAAAATCACACGATACATTATAAATACATTTTTTAGATAGATATACATATTTGACATTTTTTGTTGTTAATTACAAATTACTATTATATTCTTTGCCTACCACCAGATGGAAGGTTTGATATTTTCACATAAGAACTGTCCAAAGTACAAAATCTAAACTCCCTTCCTTGTGACATTGACTTTCTTTTAGTTCATCTATGCTGTATAATAAATTCATATTACAAAATAAGACAGGATAAAGTTATAACACTTTATAATCAAAACAATATTCAATATAGCAATTAAAAACATTTTTAGAAAAAAATAAAAACCTCATAAAGATAATTCCAGCACAAGAAAATGTTAAATATTTTCATTTTCTCTAATCAAGTTCAACAAATTGATTTCAGATATAGAACACCAGTAGAGAAACATCAAATATTTGGTTAAAAATAAGATAAAAACATTTTCCATGTAATTTTTAAAAGATCAGTTTACAGAATGATTAATTGTTAAACATAAAGTATAATTTTATTTATTATTTACATGAATAAAATATGTATAAATCATTTAATATGATTAGAAATAATTGTAAAAGTTACAAAGTAAGCAGATTATTTCAAGTATCGTATATTTTGAGAGTTGTAATGCTGTGATAATTATAAATATCACACTCACAGCATGTGATCCTTTCTACATAAATCAGTTCCAAAAACAAATAAACACAATTAAGACTTGACCGAAAACATAGTGAAAAGGTTACATCAAAATCAGGTAATTCTTAAACTTTGTCACTTCTCCTAAAAAAAATTATACATGAAAACTGTTATGTTTACATTTTTATCTTCTTTTAAAATATATTTTCTAATATTAAAATTTCCTAATGACAAACTTAGATATTTGTGATGTTTTCAAATTTAAATATATGTTTGATATTCATTAATATGTTTTTCATTTTGAGAGCAGTTGGTAACTGTGTTATTTTAGGGAAGTTTCTATGAATATTTATATTTTATAGGAATGACACAACTGTGTATCCATAACAACCTACACCTCATTAAATTCTATTCATTATGATATTTTAAATATTTTAAGGCATTCAAACATTCTAAATTTTAAAAACTTAAGTTGGTAATGCATATTTGTGTTGCTATTTTCTCTTAAAGAGAAGATAAAGGATATCATAAATAAGGAAAAGATAACTTTCTTTGCAAAAAGTAAAATTCTCCAAAGTTTTTACAATTATCCCTGTGCTATTAAACTATTAGATTTTCATAATGTCAGTTTGGGCTAATAAAACAAACTAGTTTGAGATCAATTTAAATAATAAATGTAAAATCTTATGATGATAATTTACTTCATTAAATATAAATTAAATAACTAATAATTTTGACATCATGCTTTAAAATGAAAAGGTTCTGGGGGAATAAAACAATACAATATTTAATACAGAGCATGAAAATAAATGATAATTCTAATCAAAATGAATTATATTCTGTACTCTGCCTGATATATTGCTATGTATGTATATAAATGTATGTGCACATATGTTCATGTATATTTATATCTGTATATATGTATGTCTATAGATGCATGTATCTACATGGGCATACAAATATACACAAACACATATACATATATGTATGTGTGTGCACTGTATCTATATATAACTATATATGCATATGTATATATATGCATTTTAGTCTTTTAAATAGTTTATATTTTCAGTATTGTTATTTTCATAATTTTATATTCAAGCCACAAAAGAATCTTATTACATTAATGAAGCCAAAGTTTCCTGTATCAAAGAAGACTAAGAAGATGAAATAATTCAGATTTTATATAGATGTTATTCTATTTGAAACTTTACTGAAGCAAAGCCAGACATCATTAATAATATCTTTAGAATTTTTTTTTTTGGTGGGTCGTCGTGCTTGAATTCTGGGCCTGGGCGATGTCCCTCAGCTCTTCAGCTCAAGGCTAGGGCTCTACCACTTGAGCCACAGTATCACTTCCGGTGTTCTGAGTGGTTCATTGGAGGTAAGAGTCTCACGGTCTTTCCTGGCCAGGCTGGTTTTGAACTGCAATCCTCAGATCTCAGCCTCCTGAGCTGCTAGGATTACAGGTGTGAGCCACCGGTGCCCAGCCTCGTAGAATTTTTTTTAATGATACAGCCATTCCCACTTACCTTGCTAAGTCAATTTCCCATATTAACTGCCTCAATCTTAAATTCTTTCCTTCCAGTTTACATATCCTATTAAAAGCTGTTGAATAAAACCCTTTCATATTTATACCAGTTTCCAATAACCAAAAATATCAAGATTTGTTCAAAAAGACCTCTAACTCTAGAGTCTGACATTACCTTAATTTGAGAAAGAAAATGTTTTACTCAGAATTCTTAAGTGGTTTATGTCCCCAAATCACCCATATTCTAATACCTAGAATTCTATGTTAACTGCCATGACACAAGAGCTTAGCAAATATATGTTAAATATCCTGAAATTGGGAAGTTATTCTGGACAGATGATGCTCATTGAATAATTAACGTCTACATAAGATGGGACCAGGAACTTCTGAGCCAAGAGTAAAAGTTGTGGTATTGGAAGTAAGACGTTGGAGTGATACAAATAAATGGGATTTTAAGTCACATGATCTGTCACCTATTCAAACTCTAAAATGTAAAGAAATGCTTCCTGAGACAATATGGCTCTGCTGACATCTGGATTTTTTTTTTTTCCAGAGCTGAGGACAGTACTCAGGGACTTGTGCTGTCCAGGCCCCATCTGGATTTTGCTCTTCTCTATGTCAGATCTGCAAAGGAGCAATTCATACCATTATGTACTATACATGTCTATGATTTCAATAAGAAACTAACATAGGTTTTGCCCCTTTTTTTTTAATTCTAGACATTCCAAGTAGTATAGTAATGCTGTTTTTAACCATTCTACTTGATCTGACAAGATGCTCTTAATTTATTTTCTAAAACTTTTCCAGAATTTACATGTAGCATGGTAATGAAATAACAATTTGTATGGACTGAGATTACTTTCAGTAGTGCCAAGTAAGATTTTTATAAAGAAATGTATTCATTAGTAGAAAAATCTGATAATGCAAGAGTTCTGGTCAATTTTAGACAAGACCTAAGAAATAATTCTAAAGTGTAAATGTCAATGTTCACTGACGTCCAAGTTAAGAATTTGTTTTTTAATTTCACAAAAAAAGGATATGTAGTCACATTAATAAATGCAAGTCATTTCAGGTAGGTCAATGCAGTGTTTCAATACTATGTCCTTCTTCTTAGGTAACCATTTCCATAACACACTTAGTTTAGCTTTCTATTTTAATATTGTATATTTTAGTTAGAAAATTCTAAATAAGAAATTCTAAATACTTTGTTAGAAAAAAATATTTTGGCCAGGCGCCAATGGCTCATGTCTGTAATCCAAGCTAATCAGGAGGCTGAGGTCTGAGGATTGCGGTTCAAAGACAGTCCGGGCAGGAAAGTCCAAGAGACTCTTATTTTCAATGAACCACTAGAAAACGGGAAGTGGCTCGGCGGCTCAAGCAGTAGAGCACTCACCTTGAGCTGAAGAGTTGAGGGACAGCCCTCAAGCCCAGAGTTCAAGCCCCATGAAGACAAAACAAAAAGAAAGATATTTTGTTCACTGTTGAAATATATTATTAATGATAATGACCACTCTTGCAGTAGTCTAGAATCGAATGTAGAATAGACCAACACTGATAATACACGGATTCATTGTATAAGTTAGAGAACCAGTGTAATCATATATCATGAAACAAAATGAACTGACTTCAAGTGTAAATCTGATACTATATAGTACTTAGTACTAACATAGCAATGCAAAATATTATTTCTTCATCCAAAAATAAACAAATACAAAAATTTATATTAAAATACTGACACTTTTTATTTTGAAAAATAAACTACTTTTAAAAAGTAACTCATATGAATTATATTTATTTTCTTAATATTTGCTCATGTTTAAATTTTACTTTAATTTTTTTGCAAAACAATGAATAACCCTATCCCAAAAGAAAACCATGTCTTCTGTCTTTATAACTATTTTGTTTAGCTCTAATTTTTTTGTGCATTCCACATTTTCCACCCTAAAAGAGAAGCTTTTCACTTTTTTGCACCTAAGGGAACCATAACCTTTCTATAAGTAAGTTTACAATCATTAAAAAAAATCCAACATTGGTTTATGTTAACTATATTTGCTTCTACATTTCCCTAATCATTTCCAAAAACCAATGTTAAATTCACCCCCAAGCAAATTTAAATGCATTTGCAGCATTCTTTGTAAATGTAAATCAGGAGCATTCCAATGTCCTTCACATATTTATGATATTCTGTGCATAAGTTAACTTCAGGAGCTTTATAAGTCATAGTATCTATGTTAGAACTCATAGTCTAATATTTTCTTCAGCATTATCGACAAAGGAAAGGTTGTTTCAGCCAATCCAAAAAAATAAAAAAAAGACAACAACAAAAAAATTTCTTTGCTATACAATCTAAATGCTATATTCTTGGACAGATACTTTATAAAACTGAAGTGAAGTGCTTTACCAATATATAGCTTTCCATTTATTTTAGTTGCTTTATAAATATGGAAGGAAATTATATCTTCCTTGTTTTTTCTACCTTATAATTTTCTTTCTTCCCCCCAGTGTGAATTAATTTAATAATTATATAATGTTTCATGAATGACGTTTCAGCTTCTATTTGTCTTTCATTGTACAAAAATGTTAGTTGATATCAGTCAGGGTTGCCTTTAAAATAAGCTTGACAAAAAATCAAGGTAGTGACAATATCAGTTTCTATAGAGTGCTTACAATGAGAAAATTATGTTTATTGTCTATTTTAGAAATAATTTAATTAATAATGTGCACAAAGGTCGCATAACGTGTCTAATACTTGAAAAAAAAACATACTTTACCAACATTTACACTTCTTCAAATGTTCTAATGGAAGTAATTGGTAAATTGGTATACCATGAATGGTGACTATCAATAGAAAAAAAAAAAACGTGAGCATATTGAAGTCCTTACAAATACAACATTACCAGAGAAACTCAGAACAGTCCTTATTTTATCAGTGGGAAATTCACTTGGAATGAAAATACCTACCTGGTTTAAAAAAATCATATTAAAAATGAAATTCAATCTTATGGTTTTAGCTATGACTGACATTAAGAAATTATGACATTTGATCTTCTAGATCAGCAATATAGTACTAGAGTGTCTATTAGCCATTTGTGATTTTAGTTCTTTACTTATGATTATAGACAAATTTTAAGATATTTCATAAGATCAAACTTATATGTCCTATAATAACTATCATACAGAATCTGAAGACTGCAAGTTGGATGCTCATACTTGTAAATCCCAGCTGCTTGGGAGACAAAATTTGGAAGTATCAAAGTCTGAGGATAGCCCAGGTGAAAAGTCTGCAAGACCCAACCTGAACAAATATTTGGATGAGTTACGCATCCCACCCATACATGAGTGGTAGCTATTCTTGAAGTCGGTAGCTATTCAAGGTTCTCATGGGCTGAACACACAGAGCAAACTTGAAAAACAACTGTAGCAAAAAGGATTTGAGGTCTGATTCAAATAAAACCCAAGCCAAGGTATGTGTAAGGCCTTGAGTTCAAAATCCAGTACTACAGAGAGTGAGGGGGGACAGAGGGAGGGCAGAAGAGGAAGGGAGAATCCCAACACATTTAAATTCAAAAGACAGACACTATTATCCTGATAAGATATTGTGTTTTGTGAATTTATAACCAAATATTTGTTATAAAAAGATGCCTAAAAAACAGATAGGTAAGTAATCTCAATGGAAAAAAAAAGACAATTCTCAATCGTTTAAGTAAAGAGGATAGTGCCTTGTAGGTCTATTTTGGAAATAAATAAATAAATAAAAGAAGGTATGTTTTCCCCTGCTTTCACTATATTTGATGTCAGTATAACTTGTGGAGGAGATGGGAAAAAACAAGTCGTTTAAGGATACAGGTGGACCTGTTGCAACAATGAGAAGTACAAGTTGTCATGTCGAAAACGAGCTTTACAACGTTGTGGGGGGAGGGGGGAGGATTGGGTCGGGGGGGAGGCTGGGAAGGGATGTGAAGTGTAAACAAAGGAGGAGGCTGCAATGCTTGATAAGAAATGTACGCATTATCCTGCCCATGAAATTGTAACCCCTCTGTACAGTACGTTCACAAAAATAAAATAAAAAAAAAGATATTGCTAAGTGAAATGAACCTCAAGATAGGGACACAAAAAATTTTAACTTTCTTGCTGTTGTTTTTAATATATTTATAATATACTAAGTGTTTTTGTTGTTTTCATTGATGCTGTTGTTGTTTCTTTTGTATGATTTTTCTCCCTGGTATAACCCCTGTATCCACTGTATTCGATGTCGGTGCCCTGCATCTTGTATATACATTTTTCTAATTTGGAGAGGGGAAGAGAAATGACAAAATGCTTAAATATGGTTACAGGATGACCCATTGTAACAACGGGATGTACAAGACTGTTGAAAATGAACTTTACAACTTCAGAGAGGGACAGAGGGAGGAATTTGGGAGGTGGGGAGGGAAGGGATGGATGGTGGGGAAAAACAAAGGAAGAGGTAACAATGCTCCATAGGAAATGCACTCATTACCTTACTCATTTACTCCTCTGTAGAGTATCTTTACAATATAAAATATATATACAAAAATATTTTTATCTGTTGGTATGTTAATATAGATATGTAGCTTTAGCCCATTGTTGAAGACATATTTACCATTTTCTTTAATCGCCTTATATTTAATATCTCTGATTATAAACTAGTATAATACTAGTTTTTGAGACCAAAGTGTTACCTTTGTTCTGTTATAAACCAATGTGATTTATATCAAAGCTCACCAATTATAATAGGTGATTTAAAATACAGGTTTCAAAACTGATTCAAAATCATAAGATATTTGTCAACCCCAGCCTATATACTTTAGTTATCATACAAATTATGACTACTGGAAATGCACAGGCATAGCTAACATGTGGAAACATGCACATTCCCATGATAAATATCATCTCAATACTTCACCATGTTAACTTTTAATAATTATTTTAAAAAGACCTTTATATGATTTCATGTTTGAATAACAATTGTGCAATAATTTTCCCTCAGTACATAATTTTGAAAGATATGTTTGGTTTCATGTAAACAAAATACTATCAGAATTTTTTTATTGTGAAAATACTGTACAGAGGGTTACAATTACATGGGCAAGATAATGAGTACATTTCTTATCAAGCATTGTAGCCTCCTCCTTTGTTTCCCTTTCACATCCTTTCCTACCCTCCCCTGCCTCCCATCTTCCCCCCCCCAAAGTTGTAAACTTCGTTTTTTGACATAACGACTTGTACATCTCATTGTTGCAATGGGTCCGCCTGTATCCCTATTTAAATGATTTGTTTTTCCCCTTCCCCTCCACAAATTATACCGACATCAAATACAGTGAAAGCAGGGGTTATACTGTGGGGGAAGGACATACAAAGCAACAAAGAAATAATCTCATAAATGTGTTAGAAACAATCGCATGAAAGAAAAAAAAACATTTGAATACATATCTTAGAGTTCATTTCCCTAACATCACCTTATCTGACCTTTTCTGCTTGACTCAGACATATACTAACTAGGTATTGCAAAAAAGGGAATCCATGGGACCTATTTTTCTTTGGGCCTGGCTTACTTCACTTAATATAAATTTTTCCAAGCCTTTCCATTTCTTAACAAATGGGGCAGTGTCAATATTTCTGATGGAGGCATAGAATTCCATTGTGTATATATACCACATTTTCTTGATCCATTCATCTACTGAGGGGCATCTTTTTTAAAATGTGATTGCTTCTATATCAAAATCTAACATAATTCCCAATGATATATCAAAAACTCAACTAAAATATTTCTATTACTTCTGCAAATAATGGAATTTAACATTTAATAATCTATGGAAAATAATACATTCTAACATTTAATAAGCTAGGGAAGAGTACATATTGGAAAATTTAAAGTATCCTTTTTATTTAAAAATGAATGTGTCTACAAGTGTTGTAGATGTGAATATTCATATATGTTCAATTATATGATAGTAGAACTGTAGCTTCTTTATGAACAACAAAATACAGTGTGTCAGCTGTTCTTGAGTGGACAGTATAAACTACTCATAAAGATCAATCATATATTGCTATCAACAACCAACAACCAACATTTAAAATTTATTATTATTTTTACTATTTCACATAAAAATGGATGGAAAGTGTAGTTTGATGATTTAAATCACTTTTTGGTAGAATCCAGCTGGACTTATTTAAGCATTTGATGTTGTTGGCATTATGCTCTGGGTAGATAATCTAGGATAGCCTTAACAAGATTAGATAGTCTTTCATTTATTTATTTAATTGAACTAGTGCTTTTGCTATATTCTCATGGGTGTGGTTTCAAAAGGAAGCAATCTCGGCCATGTAATGGGAATCAGACTACATATGTACACTCTTGGAAAACCTATGCATAGTTAATCCTTGCTTATATTATCTGGTTAAGCAAAGAAAGTTACAGGAATGAATTAGCAGTGTGGACACTAAAATGGAAATGAAAAATGAAAATATTCTTATAAATCCATTCCACCATTTGGGAAATAGCTCAAGTAGTAGAATGGTTGAATAGCAAGCGCATAAACCTAATTTTAATACCCCAGGGCCATAAAAAATAAAAATAAATGTATTTACTTACTTTAATTATAAGTGCATTTGTATATTTAATAAATAGATTTAACAAATGATTTGTAAAATTCTAAGAATGTACAAAGTGAGTTTCAAAATCATTTGATGTCAAGGTGTGGTGTTTGACGACTATAATTCTAGCTACTCCCAAGGCAGAGACCAGGAACATTGTTATTGACTTAGTGGGAGGAAAAGATGTATTAAGACACATGTATTTCAACCATTAAGCTTACCTCCAATCACAACTACTTAAGGTATCGTAAGCAGGGTGATGATATTCTAGACCTATGTCCAGGTAAAAATATGATTGATACTTTATACAAAACAAAAAAAAATAACAGCAGGCAGGTTCAAGTATTGAATCATCTACATAGTCAGACAAAATATCCTAATTTAAATATTAGGCCTTCCCACCAAAAGTAGTTTTATTTGGTAATATTTCTCAATATGCTTAAATATATATATATATATATATGTATACATACATATATGTGTCTGCGTTTTATGAATTAGACATTAAACTGCTTTAAATATCTTTCTTTTAATCTGTTTCTTCCATCTTATTAGCATTAGAACTTATTATATTAAACATATAAATTCAATTTCATGTATATAACATCACTTTTTTCTGTTTTAACATGTAGTTTGATGAATGCTTGAGTAATTTTACAGATAATTACATTACTTTGTATTATACAGATCATTATCATCATGTATATATTTTTTCTTTTTATTCTCATAAATTTGCTTTTGAAAGCAAAATTTTTATGCATAAACATCAACATATTAATTTTTATTATCATAGTTTTTTGGATCAAGCTTTTAATTAATGTAATGGCATTTTAGAATTACACAAATTTATACATAACAATTATTAGCTCATGCACAAATAACTAACTTACAAAGATATATACTTCATAAGAAGTTTAATAAAGCAGACAAAATGGAGGCTGCAATATATCTTAGATATAAGACTACCTACAGGTTTGTAAATATTATCCATAATAATAGACTTTTATAATCCCCAAATTTTTAACTCCGAAATTAGATTCTAGAAGGATTTTAAAAAAATCCTTCTCCAGAAAACTGAAAAAGAAAATATGGTTTAATTGGCATTGAATTAGAGGTTAAACTCTTTCGAACTATTCACACTTGTTCTACTTATAGGTCTTTACTTGTGCTGTAGTTTTTCTCTTTGAAATAACTTATTTATCAGTGAAATACCAGAGAAACAGAATGAGTAAGGGAATTATCAATTTCATTACAAGATGGGGGAAATGAATGGCAAAATAAATCCCTTACATACTGAGAAAAAAATTTCTGGTATTCTTTGTGTTCAGATTGTGCCTCTGGTCACATACGGTTGTATGAAAGTAAAGTACTAACTATAAAAACAACTCATACAGACCAATTATGCAGGCCTCAGTCCGGAAAACTGCCCAGCAAAACACTTGTAATCCCTAATCTGTGTTCTTCCTACACTTGGACTGAGTACAGATGGCCTATAATATCATAGCCAAGTTCTGGTAGATTGTAATCTGTCTACATTATGTTTAAGTAGCCTGACTGAATTTCTTAAATCCATCCTTTCAAATTTTCTGTGTATGATTTTTATTTTGAATTTCATGTTCTCTTAACTGCATTATTAGAATATCTTACTTATAAAACATATTATAAGGGGTGGGAAGGTGGCTCAGTGGTAGGGCACTTGCCTTGCATGAATGAGGCCCTGGGTTCGACTCCTCAGCACCACATAAGCAAAAAGAAAAAAAGCCGGGAGTGACGCTGTGGCTCAAGGGGTAGAGAACTAGCCTTGAGCTGAGGAGCTAAGAGACAGCGCCCAGGCCCAGAGTTCAGGCCTCATAACTGGACCACCTCCCCCCAAGAAAAACATAAACTCAAAAGCATTCTGTTCACTGCTGTATCAATTTATATTGTTATTAGTTAGTTTATGATGGCATTAAGATAAAGATAATTTTAGCTGAAATATCTGTGTTTCCAAGGGCCTGTAGGCAATAACCTAGAATCATTATCAGTTTGTTTTTATAAATGATATTTTACACTACATGCTGTAGGGCTTTTTAATTATTGCCTGCCAACATTCAAAATAGAGACTGATACATGTAAATAGCTTCTTGTTAATATGTTAGTGCTTATATTGGGCATACTGATTTATTTCAGAATCATGTTTATTTCAATTTTAAATATTTTACTTAGGTAGGCTTCTATGACTTATCATGGCAAAATAAAGACATAATATATATTAAAACTATTTGATAATAAATGTACTTATTACCTTACTTATGTAACTGTAACCCTTCTATACATCGACTCAACTATAAAAAATAAAATGAAAAAGGAAAAATATGTATGTTCTTATATTTTCATATCTTTCCCCTTGAAATTTAGAAAAACCTCTTGTTTGAAAACATTAAATTTAATTTTAACATATATGTACATAAAAACAATGTAGCAGTGGTAAACCATGTTTCAACACTTTCAGATGTTTTCTACTATTTAAATCAAAAGCAATATATTTAACTTCTTAAATATTCATTATTTCTACATGGTAAAATATTCAGCATCCTCTGTTTAGATTGACGAAAATGTACAGTATATTATTGTTAAATATACTCTCATCTACTGTGCAATAACACATAGGGAGCTCTTGCTCCTGTCTGACTCAGAAACCATTTGTTTTTATTTCCTCTGATACTGTCCCACCTTTGTTTCCCCCAGCTTGCTTCTGGTAATCACTGTAACATTCTCAACAAATTAAAGACAGATTATTAAAATTCTAAATCAGATGCTGGTGGGTTATGCCTGTAATCTTAGCTCTTCAGGAGGCTGAGATTTCAGGATCGTTGTTTTAGGGAACAGCCCAGGCAGGAAAGGTCCTGAGACTATTACCTTCAATTAATCAATAAAAAAACAGACATTACATTGTGGTTTAAGTAGTAAAGTGTTAGCCTTGAGTAGAAAAGCTCAGGATTACTGTCCAAGACAAGTTCAAGCCCGATGACTTACAGAAAAATAAAAAGAAAAGAATGATTCTTCATGTGAGTGTGATCAACTAGTATTCATCTTTCTGTGTATATTTCAATTAATATAATGATCTCCATTTGCATTCATGTTGCATAAGATGACATAATTTCATTCATCACTTGACTTAATCATATCTTTATATTTATATTTATGTATTTATATTTATTAGAGTTTCTTTATTCCAAAAATAAAAAGATGTAAACCATTCCCATTTCTTGTCTATGGTATCTATAGACAAAATACACACATACTTCCTTTCTTTTATTACTATTTTTATTGAGTTACAGTTACATAAGTAAGGCTATAAGTATATTTGTTTTTAATCATTATTGCCTCATCCCTCTTTATGTATATGATATTCTTAACATGGGCTCTCTTAGTGCAAAGGACCATATATAATGAATCATATTAACATGAACTCCAACTTATTGAAACAAGAGGTTCTCATTACTCCCTGTATATTGTTATTTTCTTTTTCTCTATTGCTGTTATTTTCCTTCTTTTCTCTTAGCTTTTGTATCTCTTGTTTTGCATAATAGACAATGCAATATGTGAAAGGGAAAAAGGAAAACAGAAACAGCAGAACAAACGGATAAAACACAGCAACATTGATAGTCACTTGACACTACGTTGGATATGAGCATTCCTTTTTTTTTGGGGGGGGGGAGGGGTCCAGTCATGGAGCCTGAACTCTGGGCCTGGGCGCTGTCCCTCAGCTCTTCAGCTCAAGGCTAGCGCTCTACCACTTAAGCCACAGCGCCACTTCCGGCTTTTTCTTTTTGCTTATGTGGTGCTGAGGAATCGAACCCAGGGCCTCAGGCATGCAAGGCAAGCGCTCTACCACTGAGCCACCTTCCCAGCCGGAGGATTTCTTTTTAATTGACACTAAGTAGTGGGATTGCTGGGTCATAAAACAGTTCACATTTCCATTTTTGGAGTGTCCTCCATATTCTTTTCTATAATAGACATATTATTTGCATTCCGACTAATCGCAATAAAACATTCCTCTTACTCTACATTCCCATCAAGATTCCATGTCCTTTATCTTAATTTTTAAATATCAATAAGTAGTCATACAAAGGAGATGCCGTGTAACAAAGTAGTTTGTGAATACAATGTAGGTTGTTCAGCATCACATCCTTCAAGATTTTCACCCACTTTCCATCATCACTTTCCTTATTTTTTTTAAAAATTTTGTCACATTTATGATGAATTCTTTTTTTTTCAAATACTTGGAAAACTTTTATTCATCTCTTGATTCTGGTATCATTTCATCCACTCAGTAATTACTGAGCATTTATTTTTTTTTAATTTTTATTTATTTTTTATTGTGAAAATACTGTACAGAGGGACATTTATGATGAATTCTTGACTGCATTCTGCCCCTTCCCCCATTTCATTCCTATTTCTTTTTGATAATAGCCATTCTCACACAGATGAGGCAATTTCTCGTTGTGATTTTGAATTGCATTTTTCTTTTGACTAGTTATTTTGCACATTGTTATTCATGTACCTGTTGAACATTTTCTGTGTCCTTGTGAGAAGTATTTGAACCTTTAGCCTTATTTTCAAAATTAAGTTATTTATGTCTTATTTTTCTATGTTTTGCTACAGATTTGAAATCTTTACATATTTTATATACTATTTCTTTGCATATTCAGTAAGTTTTGTCTTTGCTTGGTTCTCTGTTCTTAATTTGATACAATTCTAATTTGTGAGATTTGTTTTAATTACCTATGAATTTTGTGTCAGGTTTTTGTTGTTTTGTTGTTGTTGCTTGTGTGTGTGTGTGTGTGTGTGTGTGTGTGTTTGTGTGAGTGTGTGTGTGTGTTTGGTCAGGGCAGCTATATGTATACTAGAGGGAATTAAATCAGCCCATTGAAGAGACATCCGTTCTAGTTTTTACTGCAAAAATGGCCACATAGTCAAGAGGTGGAAACTGTCTATCAGCTAAAGAATGGACTGATATTCAGCTATAGAATTAAAAGAAGCTCACCAGTTGTTACATGCCTGCTTGTAGAGATCACAAAGTGAAATAAATCAGTCTCTGGACTACATACTGTATGATCTCTCACATATATGGAATCTGAATAAATTGATATAATAGAATTTGAGAGTAGAATGTTGGTTCTCAGGGGCTAAAGACAGCATGGGGGAATATTAGGAGATGTGGATGAAAGTGTACTAAATATAAAGTGCAAGCATTTCTTATGAGCCAGTTCATTTTTATTTTTAGTATTTTGTAGTTTAATTTTAATGTCAAGGTGATGTACAGAGAGGTTACAGTTACATACATGAGGTAGTGAGTACATTTCTTGTCAAACATTGTAGTTTTATTGAACTAGAAGATGACTAACTTTATGTATTAAAAATAAATTTTAAATAAAAACAAATATTTTTTATATTTTTAATACTGATCAAAAATAAATAAGTGAAAATAGGTTTAATAAAGGCAATGAGATACTCTTAATAGTTTCTGTTATAAAAAGTAAGAACATTTCTACAATTTTAATTTTTAAAAACTTTTAAGAATTTTTACACTCCACATAAGATTACTTATACATTCCGGTATGTATGTTTGAAAAACAATCATGCTGATTTTTATTACTAAATAATAGACACCTCATAAACACAGTTCAGAATTGTTTAAAGCTTTATGTTAAAATTTCATATGTCAGAATTATTTATTTAAATTGTATGCTGGTAGATAAGTAGATTCAAAGGATTCAATAACTCTCTTGCTTCCTAAATTATAATGATCAGGTTTTAAATAAATCTGAAACTATGTGAATGTTTTCATTATAATTTGACAGACAAATTTCTTTGAGAGATTTTCATATCGATTAGAATATATCTTGTTTATATATTTTTTTTCTGGTTCTAATTATAAAACTAAGGTTGTTGCACATGCTAGCAAACACTTTGGCTTGAGCTACATAATACATTTGTTAATGCTATTGTTTTGTTTTATCAGTCTAACACATAATTTTGCTCAGGCAGACTTGGAGTAGCAATTCTTTCCTGCACCTACTAGTATCTGATATTTCATACATGCATTAACATGCACAATTATTTTTAAAGTTTAAGTATATAAATATTGTGGGTTATAGATGACAAATGTCATTGTAAATAAAGTGAAATAAAAGAGCATGTCTAAGTCATTATTTTCAAAGCTCTCTTTCTGTAAAAAATGTGCATTTACTAAGAGAAAACAAGACTGTTATTTTATCATTCATATCTTGAGTCATCTTATGAATTTTGAAGACAGGATTTTAGAAAGATTTGTTAAGATATCATACTACAATTTGTCATTAACTTTATCTTCATTTTTTCTGATGATATATTCATACGACTATATAAGTAATGTTACGTCTACTTTCTTGTATTTTTCCTAAAACTTATTTCCATGACAAAATTTCTGTCATGCTGATATTGTAGGTGTTAACTTATCTGCTACATCTTTAAATCATCTTAAACAGAAACTTGTAATCTCTACTATTTTGAATGTTAAAAACTAAATTCGGTCTTTTATCAATGATAGCAAAATATGAAAAATATAAACTATAAATTACTATAAGTGGTATGTATGCACCACTCCTGTGAGAGGACCTGGAAAGTAATCAACACCCATCTATATAGAAAGAATACAGAACCCTAGTGTCTTTATACTAGGGAGAGAGAGAGAAGAGACAGAGAAACACATACAGAGAGGCATTATTTCTGCCTCCCAACATAGAGCTTCACACACTATTTTGGGGACACAGGTATCTAAATTTTAATCCATTGATCTAGATCGGTAAAAACATAATCATAATCCCAAACTCTAAAAAAATCAGAAAAATTGTTAGATGTTTTAATGTTTTGGTCTAAAAACTCTTTAGAACTGCTACTAGATAAATGTAATGTTAAATGCTACAGGAATGTTTAGCTTCCTTGTAGAAATGATCTCTCTTAATAGTTAAAGCCAAAGGTGATGGAAAATTAATCCAGAAATGAAATGTTCAAAGAAACAAAGAGAATAGTACAAACACAGTATAATGAACACAATATATTTTTACTCTTGTTTGCTTTCATTTGTGAGGTATCAAGGAAAAAATATATGTACTGGTCTTGTTTTTTTTCCTTAGCTGTGAACTTTTCTTTATTTGCCATTAATGATATTGTATTTTATCATTGCTCCATACTATCTCTTTGTGACTTCCAAATTAAAATAAAAAAGATAGATGTAGACAAATTAGCTTATGCTGTAATTATGGAAGGAAGACTATAATAATCCCTGAAATTTTTACAGAGGAATGTATTTCCACTTTGCTACAAAGATCATCTATTTCTTTGGTTAGGTTAATTCTTAGGTGTTTTATTTCTTTTTTGAGGCTATTGCAAATTGAGTGTTTTTTTTCATAATTTCACTTTCTGCTTGTACACTGTTGGCATACAGAAAGACTTCAGATTATTGTGGGTTAATATTTTATCCTGTTACTTTACCAGAATGGTTGAAGATCTCTAGATTGGAGGTACAGTTTTTTGCCTCCTTTAGTTACAAGATAATGTTATCTGCAAATAGGAATAGTTTTATTTTTTCTTTCCCTATATGAGACCCTTTTATGTTCTTTTCTTATTGCTCTGGCTAGTTATTACAGAACTATATTAAATAGGAGTGGAGAAAGTGGACACCATTGCATTGTTTTCTAGTTGTAGGCGAAATCATTTCAGTATTTCCCCATTCAGTATCATGTTGGCTGTCATATATAGCCTTTGTTATTTTAAGGAAAGTTCTTCTATTCTTAGAATTTTATAAAACTTTTAAAACTTATGGATATTGTATTTTGTGAAAAGATTGTTTCCTGTTGCGATTGAGATGGTCATGTGGTTCTTGTTTTTAACTCTGTTGACATGGTAAATTACACTTATTGATTTGCATATGCTAAAACAGCCTTGTATTGGTGGGGTGCAGTGTACATGGTCATAATGTATCATTTTGTTTAGTTGTTTCTGGGTTGTGTCAGTGAATATTTTATGGAAGAGCTTTTCATCTGTGCTCATCAGAAAAATGTATCTATAGTTCTATTTTATGGTGGATCCTTACCTGGTATTGAGAAAAGTATGATGCTGGCTTCAAAAAATGAGATTGGAATTTCTCCTTCTGTTTCTATTTCTTGGAAAAGCTTGAGGAGTATTGCTGTTAGATCTTTAAACGTCTTAGAAAATTCAGTACTGAATCCATCTGGGCCTGGGCTTTTATTTGTTGGAAAACGTCTGATTGTTTCCTCAATTTTGTTAGCTTATTTAACTAGTCTATATCTTGTTGGTTCCACTCAGTTTGTACGTCTCTAGAAATTTGTCCATTTATGCTAGGTTTTCCTTCTTTTTTGAATATGGAATTTGAAAGTAATCCTTTATAATTGAATTTCTTAGAGGTTTGTTGTAATGCTTCCTGTGGCAGCTTTGGTTTTTATGATTTGAATCTTGTCTCTTCTTTATCAGTCTTCCTGTGGTTTGACAATGTATTTTTTTTCAAAGAAATGGCTTTTTGTTTCATTGATTGTTTCATTGATTGTACGCATAATTTTAGTTTTTTTGTTTGTTTTGTTTTTAGTTTCTATTTCATTAATTTCTATGCTAATCTTTTCTATCTCCATCTGGGGCTTTGGCCCCCGTCTGGCACCTACTTAGTGCACTGACATATGCTTGGCCCCAGGCTGTCATGCACTCCGCCAACTGATCCACATTCTGTCCCAGAATGGGTGTGGAGTGGTGGGGGAGCGGGAGGGAGGAGGCGCAGGGGGAGTGTAGGGCACATGGGCAGCAAAGATGGCACTAAGAGGGAGTTGAATGGGCAGAGCTTGAGTTTGTTAAAATCTGACAGGATACCACAACTAGGGGAAGTGAAGTCAGTCCATGTACAGCTCCCCTACAGCAGGGAAAGTATAGAAAGCTTAGGCGCATGATAGGGTGATCTCTACAGTGATTGGCTGGTTCCTTTTCCTCCCCTTCCATGCCACACGATTTTTCTGCTTTAAAAAATGCTTGCTGTGTGGTAATAAACGAGTTCCTACTTGACTTGGCTCCCTGCTGTGTCTGACTGTCTCTGAGGCTAAGGGAGGCTGGGGAATGGACGAGGAGCATACTTACCTTTCTACGGACCCGTTGGTCTTCTGCTAGATGGACACCAACAGGGGAGTTCCTGGTTTTGGGACTCCATAGCAGGCCTGAGCTTCTGAAGGGACAGGCTCCCACTGGGCAGCAAGAGATGATTGTACCTGCTGTCTAGCAGCAGATCAGGTTTTTCTGATAGCAGCTAGGGCTGTGGAGGAGGCAAGGTCCTAGTACCCAAACATTATTGGTCTCAGTGGTCTTTCAACTAGGAAGGTAAGGGGATGAGGAAGATGTCTGGCTTCTTTGCACTATGCAAGTATGGGGTCCCTTCTTGGGGTGTAGGGAGGGGTCTCGGCCGAGCACTCTGGGTGACCACCAGTGCTGATCTCTCATGGGAGGGGTCCCAAATAGGGGGTACTCAGAGTTCCTGGCATTGGTTTTGAGCTAACCAGGAGCAATGATAAAGTTTTCTGAGTCTGGATGTGGTGATCTCATATTGTTGATCTGTGTGCTGGTCAGGGTCCCAGTGCAGCTGAAAGCCTGGCACATTGTGTATGTGGTGAGGGTGGGTGGGGAGGAGGGAGAGACCCATTGCAGTTTTCTGTCCTTTGTGTGTTAAGCATATGTTTTTCTTAGTTCTTGTGATTCTCTATATATTTATTTTTTCTTCTTTTAGATATCTTGGGGTGAAGTGTATGTTAGGATGCTAAGTCTCTGATTAGAGAGCTCTATTGTGATATTGTCATTTTCCCTGCTTTCACCAATAGCTTTTTTTAAACAGAGAAGAGATAGTTAAATTATGAACTTCAAATAATTCTGAAATTGATTGCTTTCAAAAATTTCAAGTAATACAACACCACTTTTAATGCACTTTATTGCTATTGCAAAGGTGACATACAGAACAGTAACAGTTATAACATAAAGAGTTCTTCTTGAACAGAATCACTCCTTCCCTTGCTTCTACCAGTTTTCCCCTACTGTCCCCACCCACATCATATATAGTTCCTTTTGAACAAAATGTCTAGTAAGTATCACTGCTGTATGTGTTCACTCTTTGTCATAACATTTCTGTGCCTCTTCTTACATCGCAAGCACAGATAGCTGAACAAAAAAGACAGGAGGAAAAGAAAAAAATGGCAACCAAAGAAAAAATAAACACTCATTTTTCCATTTTCTGCAGTTCATTTCAATAAATAAATGTTTTATGTAATCAGATTCACATAGGTATTGTAGCTTTGAATTCCTGTCCTATATTACCTTCCTTTGGTCTAACAGTGTGTGCATGTCTAAAGACTTGTATATTTCATCATGTCTCAGTGCATTTTTAGCATTTCAGTGTGTTTACTTGTAGGTCGATAGGCACTTTCTAGTTAACAAATGAGGGAAATCATGTAATCTATGTTTGTTTTGGTCTGGCTTAATTCACTTAATATAATTTTCCACATATTTCCATTTCCTTACAAATATAATATTATTCTTTCTGATAGGTGAGTAGAATTTCATTGTTTATATACACCACACTTTCTTGTTTCATTCATCCACTGAGGAGCATCTGGTTGATTTAATATCTTGGTAGGGTAAACCATGTTACAATGAAAATACTTTTGCTGCTAGCTTTAGTGTGGCATTATTTGTGATATGTAGAGCCTGACATTATATATATATATACCAAACATTAAAGGCAAACAACTACCAACTGAGAATATTGTATGTGACAAAGTTCTCCTTCATAATCAAAAGACAAATAAAAGCATTCCATGCCAAAGAAAAATTGAAACAATTTATTCCCACCAAACCAGCACTACAGGACATACTCAAATATGTACTATCTAAGAAAATCAACAAGAACAGGATATTCACAGAGAAAATGCTCCCTTACCATAGAACCAAAAAAATAAAATAAGAATAGATTAGACACAGACTGTAAGAAAGTGGACAACAAGGGAGGCATTACCAGGCACTTCTCAGTCCTAATTCTCAATATCAATGGACTAAACTCTCCAATTATAAACATAAAATAGCTGGTTGGATTAAAAATGCAAGACCCATCCATATGGTCTCTACAAAGCCACATCTTGCTGACAAAAACAAGCATATTCTCAAACTGAAGAGTTGGAATAAAATACTTCAAACAAATTGTCCTTATAAACAGAAACACAAATATTAGATAAAATGGACATCAAATTAAAATTCATGAAAAATTGACAAAAAGGACCTTGCATACTAATAAAGGAAACTGTCTACAGGAGGACATAACAGTTTTAATTTTCATATGCACCAAATGTGGGATTGCCCAACTTGTTGAAACAAATACTACTTGACCTAAAAACACACAGATCCAAATACATAGATTTTTGTTGATTTAAACACATCATTATTAAATATTATTTTATATTTTCAGATGCATATAGATATTGCATCTTTATGTTCCTGTCCTAAGAGTATTTTCTTTTGGTTTCACTGTGTGTGTGAATGCCTATAGATTTATATATTTTTTGATATTCCAATGCATTTTTTTATAAATGAAAATCTAATCAATATTGAGATCTCACCTTGTCCCAGTTAGAATGACCATTATGAAGAAAACTAACAATAACAAGTTCTGCCTTTGATATGGTCAAAATTTCACTGTTGATGGAAATATAAATTTGTTCAATTATTCTGGAAAGTTGTATAGAGATTCCTTTAAAGACTAAACAAGAGTTTCCCTATTACAAAGAAACTCCACTCCCAGACATTTATCCAATAGAACACAAATAAGGACAGACTAAAGCTACCAGCACAATCATGTTTACCATCAAGACAATATGGAATCACCCCAGACACTTCTCCGTGGAAAAATAGATCAGGAAAATGTTGTCTATGTACACAATAGAATTGTACTCATCCATTAGAATGAGATTGTGCCATTAATAAGGAAATTGAAAGACTTAGAAAATTTTACATTCATTGAAGAAGTAAGCCACACTCAATAAACAGGTTGCATGGTTCCCTAAATTTGTTGTCACTAAGAATGCATCTATAAATCTCTAAATATGCACATTGAATAGCACTACATTTTTTTACTGTTTATGGTTTGGCTCAACTATTTTGTTTCCCTTTATTTAGTGTAATTTTAGTCAACCTGGCTCAGAGAATAATCAGAACTGTTATGTGAGTTGTGTTTTTGTGAGTACCAAATTAAAAATGATAGAGGTTGACAAGATCAGATAAAAACTATCTATTCTGAAAGCTCTGCCTAACTGAATAGTTATAATGATCTTTAACCATTTTTTCCCTAAGAATCCAAACCTAGATTTGAGAATATCAGTTATGTCACCAATAATTCTTTCCATAAACAAATAAACTGTTTCTATATTAACCTTCTAAAATGCTTCACCATATCTCCATGAATCTTTCCACAGAATAAACAATTTCAAATGCCAACCTGTGTATCTTTATAGTTATAATATATGCAATTGTTAAATGAAGAAATGATGACAACCTTCATAAGACAATAGCATAACTTTATAATAGAATACTCATACAACAATTTGAAATATTAAAGTTCAGAGCAATTTCAAACAATAACTATGAATATTTAAAAGAAATGCTTGATATATCACTCTTTCCCTCCTGTAAACATCTCTGTTAATTACATGGGGCTTGAAAAAGCTTTACTTCATCCTGTAAGTCCCCTAGAGCTAGCAATTGTTGCTGGGTTTAGAAATTGTGGCAGGATGCCAATTATACTGCATGATGAATGAAATATCTGCGACAACTGTCACAAAGCAACAAAAGTCACAGCACACATTTTAAAGCCAGAGGCTTAGAATTAGGCTTCTCATTGCATATGTAAATAACATTTATCTCAAATTTATTTATAACAATGAGAAAATATGCTTTCATATTAAAAACTTCCCAAATTTTCAGGCTTCACTACCCAGTTCTCACTTGTAGCTATGATGAGTGCACACATAAATAGGCATCACATTATAAAGAAGTTGATAATGTACATTTTATTTATAGACTTAGTAGCATGGGAATTACTTCATTTTTTCCCTTTGGAAAAATCATAAAATATTTTCACTGTAAGTAATTTACAAATTGTTCAAGTTATTTAGCTAGGAATATTTTATAATAATTTTTAAAATTGTTTGTGCTGGGCACTGGTGGCTCATGCTTGTAATCCTAGATACTCAGGAGGCTGAGATCTGAGGATTGTGGTTCAAAGTCAGCCCAAGCAGGAAAATCCATGAGACTCATATCTCCAGTTAACCAAGCTCTTGCTTTGAGCTGAAGATCTCAGGGCTAATGGCCAGGCCCAGAATTCAAACTTCTGACTAACCAAAAAAAAAGGATTATTTTTATTTTTGTGCAATTCCCTGTTGTTGTTATAGATCATAGATCATGTTTCTGTTTCTTTCTTTGACTTATATATGCTCAAAATCTACAAGTGCAGACTTACTTCTTAGTCTTGTTTTTATTGTGGGAGAACATAAATTATCCTATCAGTCTTCTCATTTTTTCCCTAGAGAAAATGTTATATAATTTAATTTGTTCCAGCTTTACTCTAAACTATGTGTGTGTTTGGTGTGTGTGTGTGTGTGTGTGCGTGTGTGTGTGTGTGTGTGTGTGTGTGTGTGTGTGTGTGTGTGCAGGTCATGTGTAGATTAAATTGTCTATCTAAAGTTCCACTAATATTTTTTTTAATTTTAACAATAATTTGTATATGTTATATTATGATATTTGTTCCTTTCATGTGTGAAATTTGTGTTCTGCAGACAAGTAATCATACAAGAAACAAAACTAAAATGGCAAAAAATACTATATAAATAACTTTTGGAAAAATGAATGTAATTTTCAATACAGCAAATGAAAATAAACCATAGGGGAAAATGGATAAACTTTGTACATTAAATATGGGATAAAATATTTAAGGTTTACATTTGTGAAAAACATTAGCAAGAAGGAAATGTATATATCATGATCATATAGAAAGAAGAAATGGAAGCAAATCAACCAGTTAAGAAGATGAGAGTCTAGAATTATTTGTACACCCTACTGGTGTGTGAAGGTCTGTAATGGTTTCTCAGATGCTTTGTACAAATTTATCTCTCCACACAGACTGTGTTTTTTAGCCAATCACAATGATGAACAGCAATAACAGTGACCATAAAATCTCTCACTATATTCCATATTTTTTCATGAGTAAATTCATTTAATTCAACATTTCTTACACCAAACATATATAGTATGTTATCATTATATTATCATTACTATTTAGTGTTGGTTATCAAGGACAGAATAGGCTAGGAATGGGTTACCTGAAATTTGGTAAGCAACTGAATCTACCAGATACTGGAGAGAAAGTTTTGAAACCCAGATATTCTCCCTCCACTATGAGTCTGTGTAATGACTAAGAAAATTAAAAGACTGCACCCTGAGCATATTCTTGCTGAAAGAGCAGATACTTTTAGTTCTCACTGGCCTTGCTACTCTCTCTCTTTTCTTTTTCTCTGTCATTCTGTCTGCCTCTGACTGTCTCTCACTTTGTCATTCTGTCTTTCTGAATCTGTCTCTGTCTCTGACCCTTTCTCTTTTATCAAGAGCAATCAAAAGAATATAGGCTACTGAAAAGGTTATATTAACAACTATTTATATTATATTGGTTACTCAAATTGATTTCTAGGAAAAGAAAAAGAGGTATAATGAATGCAAACATGACATACTAGAATATGGAGAGTATATAAGGTTTACTAAATAACTGACAATTTTGTTCAGAATAATTTCACAGAGGCAGAACCTTCTTTCAGAACAATGTAGCAATGTTCTCTTGTGCCTACCATGCATTACACATGTGTCATTCTGATACTTATGTGGTTGTTGGTGGATTAATTCTTGGCTGCTAAGGTACAGAAGGGCTGAATTTGTCAATGAGTAAATAATTGAGAGCAAAGATGGGTATGGACTTTCTCATATTTTAATTATTTTTTAAGAAAACATATAAAATCAGAAGTGACCTTGGAATAATAACAAAGCAATGCACAGTGTAAAAATCACTAGTTCATTTCTTTTCCTTAAATCTTACCTTTCTAGAGAATTATTACTATCTAGTGAATACCTTTGGTCTTTCTCTTTTTGAAATGACTGCTTAAAATGTCTTGAGACTTCCTAGTGTGTATCCAAAAGCTACATGTTTGTGAGGGACTTGTAACTGTTAAATTAGAAGAGATTCTCTTAAGCAAATGAAACAACTCTTTCTTGAACACTTAGAAAAAGTTCTTTGTTATTGCTAATAGTACCTTTTTACCTTGTGTTTCTAGAAATAGGAAATATCCAAGAGCTTCAATTCAGCAACTATATGAGAAAACTCCCCTTCATCCATCAGTGTCACTTTATATATTAGAAGCCAGCAGACCATTTCTCTCACTTTACTTCAGCTTCTTTTTAGGATGAGGTAAGGTTCATAATGCTCAAATATGATAGTTCTTTCTTCTAGCCTATTATTTAGAGAGCAATCAATTTTGCTCTGTGTCACTTGACAAACTCGAGCTTTGCAAAAAGAAAGTAAATTCTCACTAGTGCTTATGTTTGAGGGTATACATGCATGTGAATAGGACCTAGGGTACAACATACTGAACAGGTTAATATCATTACATAGTTTATGGCTTTTTAAAGAGTTCCTTTAAGATGTCTTGATTTTTCAGAAAATTTGGGTTTTCTTTCAACTAAATTATCACCTACATAAGTCTCTGAATGTTTAAAACTTTTATTCGGCCTTTTTTAAAAATAATAACAGATGAAATCCTGAGGTATCTGTTGAACAACTAATAGGATTATTGGATAGCATCATGGAATGAAAGACTTTCCTCAAAATGGAGTTTGCTATATCAATTTATTTTCTTCCGAGGGTTACAGGCATTGGCCTTTGGAATGACCATCATCTTATAATTTGTACTTCAATCCTCACTACATAATTGAATAAAGTGATTCATAAGCTTAACATTTGAATTGTGTTTCAAATAGTGCACATCATTTTGCATAGGTATTTAGAGTGTTAAATAATTATTTTTATGAGTGGTTTTATTCATTGCAAAAATTTTGGCTTAATATTATATCTTGAACTCTCACCTAAATTCAATGTTACATAAGTATTTCTAGTACATTCGAATAGTCATCTTACCTTAAATTTAATATTACCATGCTCTAAAGCTACTTATGCCACTTATTAGTGCTTAAAATTTGGTTGATGCACATATATTTGTATACATGTATGTGCACATTTTATACACACAGACACTAAAATACAGATTGATCACAATTAGATGAAATGGTTTTATATAAGGTTCTCTTTTTAATCTTTCTACTTATAGACAACAGTTCTCCCCTCTTTATTCTCCCTCCCCATTCCTACACTTTCCCATACTAATCCCTCAATATTCATTGTTCTTTGTTCACGCATTCAAATTTAGAAGGTTTTTTTTTTCACTGTTAATAAGCATGCAAAGAGAAATTACTACAAGACCACCAGAAAATAAAAAGAAAGCAACTAACAATTGTTGGATAGCTGATACTTCAGGGATTATAACAGATATACCTCAATGATTTCTATAATTTGTTATAATATAATAGGCTTATTCATCTCATGTATGTGTGTACTCACATGTGTTACTGATCTATGGATGCAGGGTTGCTTTAGCATTGCTAGACAAGTTGCTCTAGTATTTGAAGTATGAATCCAGCCATTTAATTCCCTTTTTCAGTAAACTATTTGAGTCAAAGATAGATTAGACATATTTTCTAAGGCAGAACCCCAGTCTGAATTTATACAAATTTAGATTTTATAATTGCTTCATTCCATTCCACACATAAAGTTTTCATGTCATTTTAATTTTCAACATGCTTTGAATTTCCCATTCTCATTTATTGAACTATTCTATATTTTAACATATTTGTAAAGAAATAATGTTTATACTCAGCTCTGTAATCTGCATAATTTCCACATTGCCAGGAGTCATAAGATAGTTTATTTAAAATTATTCCACTAAATAAAACTAAATAAATTGAAATAGAAATGAATCATCTCAGTATAAAATTGATCCTGTCAGTTATAATATGCTACATTCTACTGTGAGATATTCTGTGTATATTATACTACTTTGAATGTTGTCATTGAATTAATTGTCTAATTTTTCTCCAAATGTTGCTTGATTAAAACAACACTTATACTTTACATAGTCTTCATCGACTTAACAAATTCCTATAATCCAATGAGAGAGAATACGTTATCCAAAGAAAAATGCGACTGATTTTTCACATATTTCTTTTTCTTTTTATTTTCCTCAGCCAGAAAACATATAAACTAGATACTTAATAATGAATTCACAAGCCTTTTAGATTTCTCTTCCTCTGCAACAGTCCAATGAGTCTTTATCTGTTGCTCCAGACAGCCATCTTCTCAAATCACCTAGAGATGTGAATGATAACCCTATCACCTACTAGACAGAAACATCAAAATTCTAGCCACCATTCACGAAGATGGCTTTTTCTTATCTGAAGCTATCCATCTATAATATGTAAGGGCAGAGCCTGCTTTCAGTAATGCAGCTGGTTATAGCAACTAAGAATAGCACAAGCTTCTGTCGACATGATGTAGAATAACTCAATTTCTTTACACAGAACCAAACTAGAATGCTTGACTCCTGAAGAACAAATGGGGAAAATCTTTGTTGAGGATAAATTACAAATGACTGCATCCAATAATTAAAATATTTTACAAATCTGTAAACCCTTAAGACTTGACATTAGTGAGTAGTTTAAACAGCTATCACTGTAATGTTTAGTAATGCAACTGACTTTTATTCTTTTGCAAAACATAATCAAAACCAATAGATAGATATATATGAGATTGAAAATAAATCAAATACATTTGACTGAATCAGAAATGTCAATGTCATGAAATCATTAGATATGCATTTCCTGTGCTATTCCTGTCAGATAACATAGGTTTCCAAGTTTTATTTTTCTGTCTGACATTTCTGTTTAGTTTTTAAATACAGTATTATATAAGTAGCTATTAAATCTGTGGTGAAATAAATTCATCTTGAGTAAGCAAGTATATTTACTTAACATTTACAAATACTAGTTAATATAAAATAACATTCCCCTTAATAAAATAGTCATAAAATTGTATGTATATATGTACATATTTACATATATACACACATACATACATTTATCATTTTAGTGAATACAACAATGTATTGGCATGCCAGTAAGGATTATTATTTTCTTTAACTAACAATAACTACTAGTATGTTAAACAACATACTATTTTCACTTAGAGACATTTGCACTTGTATAGTTTTCTCATTTTTCTTTTCTTTCACCTTCTTGACAATATTTCTTGCTACCCAGTGTAGAAGTTCTCATCAGATCTCATGAAAGCCTGAAGTTAACAAAATCATTTTACTTGAGGTAAATTTAAAACCGGAGTCTCTAGGAATAAGTACCACACCTGCACTCCCATTCCCAAGATCTTTAAATCTTAATGATTTGTGTTCCAGAAATGGACTTAGGCATTACTTTTCTACCTACACTTCTTTTAGCTCACTTTAAGTGGCTTGGCTGTTTGCACTTAAGGATTTTGAACAACTTTAGATACATGATTGCCCCTCTATCCTTTAAGAATAAGAGGTGAGGTTTTGCATAATTTACATAGACTTCAGGTACTAAGAGGTATTAGAAGAGTTTTATCAAGTAAGTGTGTGGGCGATTGAAGGGGCACCAGAGTGACATTTCCTAATTGTGTGTGGGATAATTTAATAAATGGCTGGCTTCCCTGTCAATTACAGGATAAAGGCCTGAGCATAGGAAATGTTTGGATTAATTATTAATATCAATTGGCTATTAGAGCCCTTCAGTTTCTTGCTGTGTGGCAAAGTACATCAGTGAAAGTGCTAGAAAGAAGGCAATTCGTTTGCATGCTGATGGCTCTGAATTGTAATAAATCTTAACAAGTTCTAAACCTTCTGACTCTCAATTGACCTTCTAAATCTTCCTTTTGTGGTACTAGTCTCAGTGGAGACAGTATGGTTTAATATACTTGAGTCGCATGAGGAAAGTATGAATTCTACATAGATGTAACATGTCTGAGATATGGAAAAATCATGACTTGTGTTTAGACTCCTATCTACAGGTGATGATGAAATATTCTAGGTTATCATCATGGCTGTTATTGTTAGCATTGCGCATGGTAAAAAAATAATGCTTATTTTGTTAATATAGACTAATTGCACAAGTTGTAGTTTTACCATGATTTTCTTTCCATAGAAATATCTACATTGACTGTGTCTACCCTTTTGGAATCCTCTTTTCCCACACATGTGAGAAACAGATGTTTTTGCTCTTTCCTATAAAATTCTGAGCAAACACTGACAGATTTTTGCTTTCTCTACATTTATCTCCTTCACAAATGCAAGTTGATTCAAAGAGATCATTTATGTATCAAAGAAAAACAACAATAACAATGAAATTAAACTGTTTTGAAATTCATTTCAATATTATATAATGATGATTCTTACATGAAATGTGAAAATTGGACTATTAGACAAGAAATAATGTAAGTAATTCAATACATATAAACACTATGTATAGATAGAGACTTGTCTTTGGACTTTAGCTCAGGCCATATTTCAACACCTATTTTAATGTCTTTTACTGAATTGTAAGTCTGAGGTCAGCTTCTTATCTGTAGGACACCATGTTGTCCACTTCAATGAAATTACTAAGCAAATCAGAAGACCTGTATCTTCAGAATAGCTCCATCCATAAAAGTAAACACTTCTAAATTATTTTATCATATCATAAAATAATTAAATGGCAAAAATTTATTTGTAATAAATATATGCTTAGAAAAAATCCCGAGGTCATTAATCGTGTATATTTTCGTTTTTAGAAAGAACACTAAATTTTAATAGCTGCCTTTGTTAGTATCAATTGAGAAAGAGAAAAAGATTGGAATCTGCTTGCTTACTTATTTCTATACTTGTTTGTTCATTCAAGTACTTGGAATTGAAGTCAAGATCTCATGAATACAATCAATATAACTACTCTACCATTATGGATTGATTGATAGATTTGGGGTTTTGGGGAGGGAGTAGCAGAGTCTCACACTTTTGCTTGGGCAGACTAGCATCAGCCTACTTACACCTTCCAAGGTGTTGTGACCAGAACCACCCAACAAGTTTTTGTGTTTTCTTAATTCCTCATTAAAATTGTATTAACATATTAACATATAATTATTCTACCCTTAATGACTATGTTCAACTTGTATGAACAATTCATTGTTGTGTAGCTTCTATGCAGTAAAAATTTTAAAAAAATTGTTATCTTTCATGGATTTTGATGTTCCAGTCTATGATGGGTTGTACCCATTGCGTTGGGGATTGTGACAAAGCAAAATAATATGACGGGAATGTGGAGCTGAAAGAAAACAAAAAACAACACCATTTTGTTTGGGGCGGTCATATATGGGTCTTCAATAAATAGTCTTTTAAGGATAACATTAAACAATAAAATTTAGCTTAATAATGAGGTACAGTGATTACTAGGAACAAAATAAATCCATAGGTTGCTTTCAAAGGCCTGTTTATGTCATTGCACAGGTGTCTTACAGCATGCCCTGATTATACCTCTCATATTATTCATCAGCTATTGCCTTCTTTGTTGAGGGAATTTTTTGATATATGGAACATATCTAATACTATAAGACACTTAACTTTTAGTAATAAAGTCATTTTAAAAATTTTGCTTTGAGTCTTTGAGAAAGATGAGAAATATTTTCAAATACATATGCTCCATGAGAACAGTATTTCCTACATTCTGAATCTTCTTGTCTCTTTTAAACAAAACAGAAGGACATTATCTCCTTGCCAGAGACCTGAAAGCCAGCTTTTATTTTCAGCTCTAATGGTCTCATCTGAATAGGCATCCCAGGAGTGTGAGCTGACAGAAGACCCCACACTGTGACTCATGCTGTTAAATGCCAAGTTGATGGGTAACAAAGTTATCATAATCCATAATTTAATTATAGATAATGCCTGAATTTTTATTGTAACACTGAGATTCTGACTTCATTTACACTTCTGGGATCCTTCACAAATGATTTGGGCTGATATTTGATATAGGGTCAGGAATAAGAAACTTTTATAAAAACTGTTTTCAATCTTACTTGAAAGAAAGAGTCTACATCTGAAGTGGATTTATTTTGGAGGGTTGTCATATGTCTATAGTTGCTGTGGTAAGTATAAATTTTAATAAGAATTTGTGTAGATGTCACCTTTGTGCCACAGATATTTGGGAGGGAGTTCTTACATCTTTTGGATGTAAACATTGATGCTTTTCTTGTTACTGCTGAAAATCTTGAAAGCAGAAATAAAAAGTAAAAAAACCAACACCAAAAAACCTGTTTACTTGTAACTATAAGGAAAGAAAAAAGATACCCTCCATAGTTGATTTTTTTCCTTAAATATGACTGTTCTCATACAAATTTCTTCTTAGTTCATGAAATTTCAGAGAGTTCTCCTCCTTTAAAATTTTAAATAATTTGTTTTTTCCTTTCCCCTCCACACATTATACCAACATCAAATACAATGAAAACAGGGGTTATACAGTGGGGAAGGGACATACAAAGCAACAATGAAATTATCTTATAAATATGTTAGAAACAATCGTAAGAAAGAAAGAAAAAACATTTGAATCCTTACCTTGGGGTTCATTTCACCTAACATTAACTTATGTGACCTTTTCTGCTTGTCTCAGACCTATACTAGTTATTTCAAATAAGGGAAACCATGGACCTATATAGTTTCTTGGGCCTGGCTAACTTCCCTTAATGTAATTTAAATAGGGATACAAGTGGCCCCATTGTAACAATGAGATGTACAAGTTGTTATGTTGAAAAACGAACTTTTCAACTTTGGCAGGACATGGGGACATGGGGCGTAGGGAGGGAGTTGGAGATGGGAGATGGGAGATGGGAAGGGATGAGAAGGGGAAACAAAGGAGGAGGCAACAATGCTTGATAAGAAATGTACTCATTACCTTGCCCATGTAATTGTAACCCCTCTGTACGGTATTTTTCATCAAAAAAAGAATATATTAAACATAAAAAAATTAAATAGGTGAACAATACTATCCCTTGTGCTTCATGAAACATTTGCCTGGCAGTATACCCCAGGGATAAGATCACCTGCAGCCTTTATTGGCATTTATATTTGTGGCAGAATCATTCATTAAAATAGTCCAAATCTTGGTAATACTCACTGTTAACACTTAAGGTTTCCTGAAGGAAATATGGCAATAAAGTAAAATGATGTTTTACAGAATTTTAAAAAAATCTGAGTTCTTGATTATAGCCATTCTAACTGGGGTGAGGTGGTATCTCAATGTCGTTTTGATTTGCATATTTTTATGGCTGGGGAGGTTGAGCATTTCTTCATGTGTCTATTGGCCATTCTTATTTCCTCTTCAGAGAAGTTTCTTTGTAAGTCTTTAGCCCACTTATTTATTGGGCAGTTGTTTCTTTGAGGATTTGTAGTTGGGAAGATTTAATTTTTTGAGTTCCAAGTATATTTTAGATATGAGACCCTTGTCTGTTATATGGCTAGTGAAGATCTTCTCCCAATCTGTGGGCTTTCTATTGATCTTGCTAGATATATCCTTTGTCATGCAGAAGCTCTGCAGGTTCATGCAATCCCATTTTTCCAACCTCTATTTAATGATATTATTATGGTATATCTATATAAAGAAATGAATCAATTGAGGTTTGAGTAATTTGTTCTGTTTGTGTCTGTAAGGATGTGTATGGTCGACGATTGCAATATATGCATTTACTACAGAATGTATTATAAAAGAAAGATATTTATGCTGTATATACTTGGTATTATTACTTTGAAAGCTAAGAGGATTGCCAATCTCAGAACTTCCTTGAAAACTGCAAATGTATTTATAAATGAAAGCTAGTTGTGTACAGGTAGAAAATGATTATGAGAAATATGCTTTTATCTTCAATATTCTTAAGAATATAAATTCTACAGTATAATAATTTCATTATTTTTGGTGATTTTATATATCAAATTATAATACATCCTCCTACAATTTATAACAGTTAAACATACATGTTTTTGATTAATTTAACTAAGTAAAATGTAAAAATATATTGAAATGGCACCATGATATAGAGAGAAACAGAGAAATTTACATATTCTTCAATATGGCATAGCAATTTTATAGGAAAAGCATAAGAACATTAGATTATTAAGTGTATTTAAAAAGAAATGGAATTCTCTATTGAATCTAAAACCGGAGCATAACTTTGTTCTGTTCTAATGACATACATATTTATCCTATGAATTAGTTAATAAAATTAAGTGAATTACAGACAAACATTGTCTATGTTATATGTATACAGAAATCTAAAAGCCATTGTTGTTATATATTGATTCTTATTTCTGTTGTTACACATTTTAAATAATTTCACCACATTGTATTAAAGAACATACATGCTATCATTTAATTTAAATATACAGCTAGCAGTAGCACCCCTGAGATAGGCTGAAGGGAGAATAGATGTTAAAGGAATCAAAGAGAATAACTGGGAAAGTATCATCTGTCTTTACATTCCCTAAATTACGCATTCTGGCTATTAAAGGAAGTAGCACCATATAAAAGTTGCCAGTTAAAAGCATGCTCATAAATCTTTGGTAAGGTAAATTAGTGTATCTACTACAGAAATCAGATTGGAACTGCCTCAAATCTAAAAACAACTATCATAGGAGCCAATTATACAACTCTGTAGTCATTAAAAAATATACATACCTGAATATGAAAATACATGTTTATTGTTACCTTACTCATAATGCATACAGTCTACTTTCCTATCAATGGATGAAATTATAACGGAGGATGTTATTCAGTCACTAAGAAGAACAAAATGCCTGGGTGCCAGTGGCTCATGCCTGCATATCCTGGTTACTCAGGAGGCTGAGGAATGAAGATCCCGGTTCAAAGCCAGCCCAGGCAAGAAAGTCCTTGAGACTCTCATCTCCAATTAACCTCCAGAAATCCAGAAGGGGCACTGTGCCTCATATGGTAGAGCTAGCCTTGAGCTGAAGAGAACAGGGACAGCCCCCAAACCCAAAGATCAAGCCCCACAACCACAACAACAAAATAAATACATACTTAAAAAATGAAAAATTAAAAAAAAACGAAGAGGTCTCATTTACAGGAAGTAGAATAAACTGGAGAATATAATAGTTATCGAATAAGCCAGATTGAAATCACAAGTTTTATCTCATATGTACAAGCGCGGGAAAAATATATATGATATCATTGTACAAAAGAAATGAAAGAAAAGAAAAGAAAAAAAATGAGGAAGTGTGAGTAAAAGGAAATTACAGAAGGGAATAAAGGGATTGATACAATCAAATTATTTTATAGGAATGAATGAAATTGTTACAATAAAGTCCATTATTCTCTATAATGAAAATGGACTGATGAAAATGCAACTCAACGTATCGTATTACTTCAAACATTTTTCTCTTCTTTCTGGTTAAAAAAATTTAAACTCTTCTCCCAGAGACTTATTTTACGTTATTGTCAGTTACAACCATCTACTGAAAATCTCAATACTACAACCCATTCTCCTTTTTGCTGTAATTCTGCTGTAATTCTTCAACAATGTGCCAAACTTTTCTCATCACTACCTTCCTGCTCCCCTTCTCAGCTTTTGTCAACCACTCATGTATTCCTCTAAAAAAACTTTCAATTCTAAATCAAAAGGACATGCCAAATATGTCTTTCTAACTCTGATTTATTTCACTGAATAAAGAATCTGTCATGTTTATTCATGCTATCTCAAAAGACTATGCTTTATCCTCTTTTATGACTTAAAAGTACTCCATTATTTCTATTGTACTTTTTCATTCATTTTAATGCTGCTATAAGCTTTAGGTACAGATTTTTTTTTGATATATTGATTGTATTTAGAAAAAGAATGATTGTGCTGAGAAAAAAATGACAGAGAAAAACAATTTGTTTCAACAATTTGTATCTCTAATCCTGAATTTAAAAAAAAATTTAAAAAACCTAGTAACTCCAACAGTGATTTGGTAGCAAATTTCTGCCCTTTAGAATAATATAATAATATGTACTGGGGAAAATCTTCTAAGCATTTAGGTATTTTGACACTAACATCAATAAAAGCTATGTGCTGCTATTGTGTCTCTACATTGCTACCTGACTTATCAGCACCTTGAGCAAGCAAACAAAAAGAAATGTTCAAAAAGAAATGTAGTCATTACAAGACTTATGTAACCCTAGCCCCTTTCTCTGTCTCTTTTACCATTAAAAATATATTGGTGAGGAAGAAGTTGATTCCACCTATTAGATAACAATATATATCTCATAGTTGACAATCGTTTTAGTGGGTACCAAAATGGTGACCTTCACAAGTAAAATAGTTAAACTCTACGTTAATGCTCATATGACAATTCGCAAAGCTTTGTTTAACTCTCTTGTGTCAATCTTCGACTCTTATTTTTCACAATATTTGACTAATTTGTAAGTCATATGACTGTTATAAAAGTTGTAGGTAGCTAACTACCAAATAAATTAGTCTATATTATTCAAAAATGTTGCCCTCTGCTACACACTTCTTCTCCCTTTTTGTACAGAGCCACATGTATGTATGATTATAAGCCTCAGACAATTTCAAGATGGCCCAAACCTATAATAAAAAAACCTGTTTTTTTTTGTTTTTTTAACAAGCACTCAAAATTTCACCTTCAGTCTCTTGTCAGAGATATTTCCCGTGAGATGATTTTATAGTGTTAGTATTGGTTATAATATCTCTGTGGTTTTTGTTTGCTTGTTTACTTCATTAGAACAATGAGGAATTCTAAAACTTCATTTTCTTTCATTTAAGACTATTGAATTTGAAAAGATGGAAAACTGAGTGTCACTTTTATTCTATTTTATAATATTCTGACACATATATGGTAAAATTATGAGACACAGCTGAAGAAGATGGTCACTACCATCCCTGCAGTTTCCAAGACTACACTAGCACAGACACAATCAATGATATCAAGGCTTTCTACAATACCCCTCATTCTAAAAATAAACAACTAGCCTCATGCATTCATGAAACACATCATTCAAAATCCTCTTTGACTATAACTGTCAACAAAAGCAGTTGAAGAAGAAAGAGTATGGTTTTCTCTAAATGTTATTTTCCAAATATTTGTTAAGAGCCAGAACCATTACAAAACTTAGGTTGTTAGGGAAAATGTGATATTTATATACATTTGGAATATTATTTAGTCTATGTATATATGTATAGATACACACACAGCCAATATTACATGGTTAAATGCACGTATCCCATGTACTATTTCAGTTAACTCCATACTTCCAAAGTTAATTTCAGAATGAGAAAATGGAGTCTGGAGTTTAAGTTCATACATTCACCAAGATCTACTTAAAACTATGCTACATAATATACCACTTGACATATTTTCCTTCATTTTAAAGAATAAGTTAATATATTATTGTACCTTTATTTACCATAAGCAAGCATTAGATTTCTTTGTTTAGATCCCTTAGTTACAAAAAATAGAGTAGTATTGTCTTTGGGATGATCTTCTAATATGAAGTGAAATTGTCAGAAATACCATGAATGCTTGTAAAACCTGGTAAAAATGATAGATCAAAGCTCATATTTTCTCTAAACAAAAACTGAAGAACTTGGAGTTTGATAATTATTGTATGACACTGTGTGGAACACTGAAGAACACACATTTTTGTAACTTATACTACCTGCGTATTTCACCAGATCATCTAAGTATATCAGTTACTCTTCTAAAACATGCAACTTATAGTTTTGTGAATATTGTAGGGTTTTAATAAACAAAAAAGAGACGGAAAGTTATTGTGTATTTGATGACACTTGAATTTGAATGAGTACATTGGGGATAGCACATATTTAAAAATACAAGAGATGAACTTGAAAAACATGTTATATGACAAGAAGATTTTACACAGTTTTAAATTGACTTTGCAATTTTGAAATATACTGCATCTGCTGTCTATCTTTGACACTACTGGTGTGGAGTTTAGACACTACATGTGGATGCATAATTTATATTTTGATTACATTTGTAAGGCCAAAGAGGTGCTGTGTTCATGAATAATTCCAACCAGCTGAAAGAATAGGCTTTTCAAACTTCCATTTTTGTGTTCTGCTTTCCATACTGGATGTCTTAACAATGTAAAACATGTTACTGATGGATAGGATTAAGAATCCACTGTGTTCTGACAGTTCTCCTCTATAATATTCCGCTAGGTTACAGAAATAATGTAAAAATTAATGATAACTCACAGACACTTAACATATGTGCACTTTCTTTTATAGGTAAGATATGATAAAAATCAAATAATGCTAGTATAGTATTTTATCTAAGTAAATGAAATATATTTTATAAAGAAAATGGAAGATTTTCTGCTTGTCTCATACATATACTAGATATTGCAAATAAGAGAAACCATGGGACCTATGTTTCTTTGGGCCTGGCTTACTTCACTTAATATAATTTTTTCCAAGGTTTTCCATTTCCTAACAAATGGGGCAATGTCAGGTTAGATAAGGTTAGATAATGTGATGTTAGGAAAATGAACCCTTAGATATGTATTTTAATGTTTTTTTCTTTCATGCATTTGTTTCTAAGGCATTTATAAGATTATCTCTTCGTTGCTTTGTATGTCCCTCCCCCACAGTATAACCCCTGCTTTCACTATATTTGATGTCAGTATAACTTGTGGAGGAGATGGGGAAAAACAAGTCGTTTAAGGATACAGGTGGACCTGTTGCAACAATGAGAAGTACAAGTTGTCATGTCGAAAACGAGCTGTACAACGTTGGTGGCGGGGGGAGTTGGGGGGGGAGACTGAGAAGGGATGGGAAGGGGAAACAAAGGAGGAGGCTGCAATACTTGATAAGAAATGTACGCATTATCCTGCCCATGTAATTATAACCCCTCTGTACAGTATGTTCACAAAAAAATAAATAAATAAAATAGAATAAAAAATAAAAAAAGAAAATGGAAGATTTATTGTAATAATTAGTATACTTTATATCAAAAGTCTAGAAAACTTGCTCCCCACATTCTTAAATACAGCATTGAATATTAAGCATTCAAATTTAATTCTTAGTTAAGATTCACATCATGGTTTGCTTGTTCCGGATAAATTTATTTCCATGTGTTTTTAACTCCTTTAATAGAGAACAAAAATGTAATATTTATAGAAATAAAAATTTGGAGTGAAAATTAAAATGATATTGTATTTGAACAGTAAGAGACATAATAAGGCTCAGAACCAAATATAGGTAAATTTAAATATTTTTTATGAACTAGTATTCAAATTCATCTCAAATACCAAGATACTGCAATGTATTTCATTATAGTGTCGAAAGAAATAGTGATTTATGAACAGTGATGGGTTCTTTTTGTTTATTTGTTTGTTTGTTGTTATTGTAAAGGTAATGTAAGGAGGCATTATGGTTACATATATCAGGTAAAGACTGCATCTTAATTACAACTTTTTATAAATTTATTTTTTTCTTTTTAATTAGTGTTTATTAATTTTAAATAGATGTTTCATTGTAATAATTCCATGCATACAGTGTATTTTGATAAATTTACTTAACACCATAAGTAACGTTTAGTTAAGGGGGACTAGTTGCTCTGATTAGATTGGCAGAGTAGATTAAATTATATTTAATCTATTTTAGGCCTATTTTTTGAGTTATGTATCCTCTTTGTTGTGCAAAATTACATTTATTATGCAAATTATTTTTAAAATAATTCATATATTAATACTCAAAATCCATAAAATCCATATATTAATATTCAGTTGTTTGTTTAATGTGTAATTTGTAAACTATTCATAATTTATTATTTGATAGTTATCTCTTCCCTATAGCTTTGATTAACAGGTAAAAATAATTTAAAAGTTTGGATAAAGTTAACTGTACTGAGTTAACTTTTAAGAGACAATCTATATTGTTGCTATAATATATATTTTAAAATATTCTACATTTGCAAATTAGTCTTAATTTTAATTATAATAAAAAATTGTAATTCTTTTGTGCTTTATCAGATTACTTCTTTTATGCTTGGTAAGATACATTACAAGTGAAACTTCTTTGTTCTTGTAAGTTAATACTATACTTAATATACTAGTATAGAGTTCTGCATTAATTGCTCATTAGTTGCAGTCTTCCTGAAGCTAAATATTGAGATGGATTTTTCCTTTGGTTCATATAAGAACATCATTGTAGTTGATAGCCTATATTTCAATGTATATTGTTGGACAAATGTTGCCAATTTACAAACCATGGAGATTTATAAATTGTATAATCTTAGTGATGAATAAACGTGACACTCAGATAATCTTTAAAATGTACAAAATCATCCCATTTCCAAACATATTTGCAGTGAGGCAATACAATATATTTCTGACTTTAATAACTCAGTTACTGACTGGCTGTAAATTCTCGGATTACTATAACACCCTTAAAGTCTTCTAATTTCTTAGAATAATTCACAGTAACTAGGGAAGAAATATATTTAGGATTAGAGTTCTGTTGTAAAAATGCACATAAGGCAAATGCTGGAAGCTTCAGGAAAGACTTTTTTATGCACAGAGATAGTATATAGCATGATCCTGGAACATCTACATGTTCATAAACAGAGAAGCTACTCTAAGCTTTGTTTACAGTTTTTTTGTGTTTCACTGTACAGTAATGATCAATGAAATCCTAGGTCAGATGATTTAATTTCTATTTCCTAAACCTGTCCCTTTTACAAAAATAGGCAGCAAGTTGCTCCAAAACTCTAAACACTTATTTAGGTTTTCTAGACACAAATTCCCAAGAAATAAGGAAGAAGAAAAAGACTAGAGTAGCTAAATCAATCAATCAATCAGTCAATCAATCAATCTATCTATCTATCTATCTATACATACATAAATATATATGTATATATGGTATTTAGAAAGTGTGTACAGATATATATATATATATATATATATATTATAGTCAGCTAACATTATTGGATGTTGGATTTTTTGGAATAGGATTTTATTTTCCTTTTAAAATTAAAATTTCTGGAAAGGATGAGAATGTAACTGTAGTGTGAAGAGCCTTTAAAACCTATCTATTTTCTTTAATTTTCAAATAAAGACAACCCTGAAATACCACCTTACCCCAATCAGAATGACCTATATCCTAAATTCAGACAATGACAAATGCTGGCAGGTATGTGGGAAAACAGGAACCCTACTGCACTGGTGGTGGGCATATAAAGTAATACAACCACTTTGGAAAGTAGTTTCTCAGAAAACTAAAGATAGACCTTCTCTACAACCCAACCATACCACTCCCAGGCATTTACCCTGAACAACAGGAACCAGCATAGAAGAACACATGTATCTCCATGTTTGTTGCTGCACTGTTCACAATAGCCAATATATGAAGCAAACCAGATGTGCCACTACAGATGAATGGATGCAAAAATTTGGGTACTTATATACAATGGAATATTATGCAGATATTACAAAGGACAATATAATGACATTGACAGGGAAATGAATGGAACTAGAGTAAATCATCTTTATCAAAATAAGCCAAGATCAGAGAGGCAAATGGCACATGTTCTCCCTGATATGCAGATGTTAAATTCAAAACATCAGAAGATACGACAAAGTAAACATGACTCAAGAAACAAAGGACCTCTTCTTAATTTATCAAATCATTTTAGATGACTCTATGACCCCATATATGATATACACATGTGCACATAATAGAGAAGCTAGGAGGAGGGCACAGAATCAGAGGAAAATGGGGTGAAAAAACAAAAAAACACTTATTTTACCTTCTATTTTAGAAGGTCGTCTTTTGCTGGATATACATTTGTAGATTGTAGAACTTCCTTCTTTTTAAAAAATCATTGTTGAAAATACACTATTCCTAGATGGGCGCCGGTGGCTCCTGCCTGTAATCCTAGCTACTCAGGAGGCTGAGATCTGAGGATTGTGGTTCAAAGCCAGCCAGGGCAGGAAAGTCCGGGAGACTCTTATCTCCAATAAACCACTCAGAAAACCAGAAGTGGTGCAGTGGCTCAAGTGGTAGAGCACTAGACTTGAGCTGAAGAGCTGAAGGACAGCATTCAGGCCCGGAGTTCAAGCCCCCTGACTGAAATATATATATATATATATATATATATATATATATATATATATATATATAATGTATACATATACATATTATATATATGCTACTTCACTAAAAAAATTTTTCCTATTTTCTTTAAACAAATAATTTTCACTCATTGTAGACCTTTTCAGATACTTTTACTCTGGTCTTACTTATAGAGCAACTCTGTGACCACTGGGTAAGAAGTGTACTATATAAAACAGAGTTGATAGCACATTTGTCTGAATATGTCAATAACTGATGGGGGGAAATTATCATAAATCAACATAGGCTGATTCACAAGAAAAAAAACCTTACACATTCATTTTCATAACAGTTAATTGTATCACATGAACCACAAATCTCATTCAGACATGTTATGTATTTTTTGTTTGTTTTGTTTTGTTTTCTGGGCCTGGCACTTGAATTCTGAGCCTTGGTTTTTTTCCCTCAGATCTTTTTGTTCATAGCTAGCACTCTACCACTTGAGCTACAGTGCCACTTCCAGTGTTTCTGTGGTTAGGTGGAGATAAGAGTCTCATGAACATCACTGCCCAAGATGGCTTGGAACGGAGATTCTCAAATCTCCGTTTTCTGAGTAGCTAGGATTACGAACATGAGCCACCAGAACCCAGTATGCCTGATATTTTTTTAGAGTCAACCTTAGAGAAATAGTGTAACTGTGGAGAAAGGCAGTTATTACATTTTAGGAGAAGAAGGAACAAGGATCTTGGGAGCAGGTAAAATTCAGAAAGACCTTCTGTTTATCTCTTCATTTCAGCATGTCAATCCTACAAATCTCAACATATATTGTAAATATGTGTTTGCACACGCAACCATAAACATAGGCATATACACAAATGCACACACATATCTCTTTATTATATTAAGGCTTAAATTACTAAAAATGTTCATTTTTATAGTACTGAGATTGAACCCAGAGTCTTGCAGTGTCATGTGTTTTAGCACTTTTGCATGATATAGTCTTTATATAAAATACTTATCGCAGATTAATTTATTAATTTTATACTATTTTAATAATAAGTTCATCCTTCATAGAAAAGCATTTGCAATTTCATGTTTAAATTTCATAATTTGTGTGAGCAACCACTCCTAGTGAGCTACTTAATTCATACCTTACCAGCTCCTTCTAGATAGATTGCACACAAATACCAGTGGAAATAATCATCATGTGGTCATTGTCACATTTTCTCCATGACAAAATGAAATCTTGATTTGGAATCAATGATATATTAACTACTCAAAATTCTGGCCAATGATTATAGGTATAAGGATACCAAAAATACTGGAGTGGAAATATATTCTGATTATGTGAATACAGATTAGTTAGTTAGTTCTAGGATACTATGACTAGAGGAAATGTATAAATGACAGATGAGTCCTGCTGGCTGGTCCATACTCCATCCCATTGAAATAATGACCACATGGTTGGAATTCTAAGCAATACATTTGAGGAAAAAATAGATAAAGAATAAGCATCCGAATGGTTTGAAAGTACATTTATGACATATTGACTTTCTTTTCCTTGTTTTTCTCAAATTATAAAGACTAGGTGGTCATGAAGCATAACTATAGAGAACTACCCACAAGATTTCCCCATACATAATCTCCTCTGATTATCTACAGAGCTACTCACCTGGAGGAGTATGTCTTTTTCATTGATCTATATTTGCCTTCAACTTCAAGTAGTTACTATGCAGGGTTTCTGTCTTTATATATGATTATGACAAACAAATAGCCTTTACAAACAAATAGCCAATTGATGTGAAACAAATCATACATATTAGACAATTTCTAGATGAGTTTGAAACACTTTGTCTAGTGGACAGATTAAAATTTAATTTGGGAATTTTAATATATTGGATGCATTGACATAATAGTCTTAGATGTATGTATTGATTTGAAGAAAAGTAAAGCAGGTGTATTATCAAATAAAAATGTGATTAAATATATCTTATAGGATGTCTTTAGTTTCATGTAGATCATAATCATATAGAAGTAATTTAATAGGAGAGTAATTAAGATTCAACTTTATAATGGAAACTAATAAGGTAATAATAAAAGCACAGTTAACATTTTTTCATTATCACTAGGAGTAAAGTTTCCCTTAACAATGTTTTAAAATTTTTATTTATATGATCCAAGAAGAAATATCATTTTCATATAGCTTTTCAAATACACATGAAAAATAAAAGCTCAAAAATCTCTCTTACATTTACCTGAGCCAAGTAATATAAAATATTTTATTTACTTCATGCATAAAGCTCAAGGTGTATAATTTTCTTAATGAAAAATTAAGAAGAAATAACTACCAATTATTGACTAGCTGTTTTGCTAAGTTAAAAAATAATATAAAGCCACATTGTTATAATTGTACAAAATAGAACAAAAAGTGATGCATGTTTCTTATTTTTTTATTGATGTTTCTTATTTTTATAACTAGATGAAAACTATTGTCAACAAGCTAAACTTTGGGGATGTAGTGGTTCATGTCTGTAACCCTAGCTACACAGGAGTCTAAAACAGGGAGATCTCAGTTCAAGCCAGGTTGGGTAGAAAAGTTTGTCAAACTCTTATCTTCATTAAGTTCTAAAAAAGGAGGAAGTAGTTGTGGCTCAAATGGTAGCATTCTAGTCTTGAGCAAGAAGTGCTCAGTGACAGAGCCCAGGCCCTGAATTTAAACCCTAGGACAAACACAAAAATAAAAAAATGAATAAATAAATAAAATAAAAACAAGCAAGTAAGAAAGGAAGGAAGGAAGGAAGAGAGAGAGAGAGAGAGAAAGAAAAGAAAGAAAGAAAGAAAGAAAAGAAAGAAAGAAAGAAAGAAAGAAAGAAAGAAAGAAAGAAAGAAAGAAAGAAAGAAAGAAAGAGAAAGAAAGAAAGAAAGAAAGAAAGAAAGAAAGAAAGAAAGCAAGCAGGCAGGCAGGCAAACAAGCAAGCAAGCAAGCAAGAAAGAAAGAAACTAAAGTTGAAAGTTACAGTTTTAGTATGAATGGTGTGAGCTGCTTGGCTCTATCCTTTATTACTAATGTAATATATGGTTAGCATTTGAATGCATGTTTCATTCATTTCTATTGTTTCTATAGCATTTTTCGATAAAGCTTCAAATCTGCTGAATCCAGGTTTAATTCTAAATTGGATTTCTTTTTGAATTGCATTATCCTTAAGCAATGCATCATCATCACAGGTCATTGCACCAATGAAATTAATCTGATATAACACCTGCATGACAGGGAAAATGATATATTAGTGTGATTCATCATTAATGAACATCATCAACACATGATCTATTAGGGAAATGCTCAAAGGATGGTGTCATTAGGAAAGAGTGAGTTCCTATTGCTAAATTATGGTGAAGATGCAATATTGAAAAGCCTTGTAAAACTCAGGCGGCAGCATGCAGATATGCCAATACAGAGGCAAATTTCCTGAAACCTTTATTTTATTTTTAGTTAAAAGTGTTGCAGTTGCATTTTTGCTAATAAGGTTTATGGCTCTACTGCAAAATTAAATCTGTCCTAATTATTCATCCACTTTTAATCATTCATTCATACTCTATAAATTATATCATTTGTGATACAGATATATACTTGCTGCATAATCAATGAGAAATTCAAATATTTTACTTGAGAAAGAAATACAGGGGAGTTAAGCAGATATATGAAAAAAAATTAGCCAGTATGGTTGTCTTTTCAAGTACTTAATCAGGTATAAATGTGACACAAACATCTCATTTGAGTAGATACATCTAGATTTAGTAAGAAAATTAATTTTAAAAAAGCCTTTGAATAGTTCTACCAGTAAATTCAAGATAAACTAAGATAAATTTAAAATAAGTTATTTACAGGTTGAACAGTAAGTAGCTGAGTAGCTGATATGAAAGATTTAGAAACTAAAGACACATTCTTTTCCTTTTACATAGCATGAACAACTAACTTTTTAATGATTATATTATTTTGAACAAAGATTAGAATTTGTTTCCCTCTCAAAAATATGTACTTGATTAAGGAAGGTTTTGATCTGTTCAATTCATTGTTTTCTCTCACACTAAAACAGTGATCAGATATGTTTGGTACTCAATATGTTTTTACTTCATGAAATAACTCATTTAATGTAATAGTGTCATGAAATAATTGAAAACCCCTTACAATATGTATGAATTTGAATAATTTATATATTAAATGTGATTTAGAATACTAATTTAAATAAATATCTGCCAAATATTAAAGAATCATGTTGATATTACCACTAATATTCTTATTAATAATAGAATAAATAAATATACTACATTGCAATTTTACAGATTAAGTTACAATTTCACAAAATTTCAAAGATTAATAATGTGAGAGTAGAATTTTTGTTGAAGTGATTGGCATTTAAACCATATACTCCAGACAACATACATAAAACTATTTTCCCGTTACTAGTAGAAACAATTATGAAAAACCTCAAAATAACACCAGTGGAATGAAAAGTGGTATTTGAACACTAGGAAGAAAGAAGTTAACTGTTGTTTTGTTTTGTTCTTTGTTTTATTTTAGATCTGACGATTGGAGTAATAACATATTTAGGTTGGCTATTATAAACCCCACTGTACTATGCGCCTAGCAAAATAAATAGTACAGGTAGATCAGTTCTTCTAAGAACAAATGAGAACGTGTGAAAAATACCAGAGAAGACTGTAAAGTCATCAGAAGGCTTATAAAATAGGCCAAGAAAAATACCGTCCCTCCCAGGAACCCTAAAACTTCCAGCTGAGGTATGACTAAAGTAGAACATCAGGGAATGAAATCAGAATGGTCTTCTATAGAAAGGATTATTGGATACTAAAGATTCCTCTCTCATCACACTGAGAGACATTGGGCCAAGAGGAACCCTGGGATAGAATGATGGCTCATATACCACAGGAAATTTCATAACAAATGACTGCAGGGACAGAGAGACTTCTGTACTCCTGATAGACTCCCTGTAGGCAGTGCCTGGTACTAGCAGAAGGAACTGACAAGTGGCCCAACACATTAAGTTCTTTTGCTTTTCTGGTGGAATACTCTTTCTATTGAAAAGATTCAGTGAACTGGGTGGTGTATGGGGTATCAATCAGGGACTCCTACAATAAATAAGTAAGTAAGCCTCTAATTAAGAACAATTTTTCATTTCTTTATTTCTCAAGCATGACACTCTTTCTACATCTGGAAACTCTTGGAGGTGTATCTGAAAAAATATCTTACTTCAACAAGGAGCACCAATAGGAATCATGTCATGACCTAAATAGATTCAAACATGTGAGCGAAAATGGCATCATATGAAAAATTTTACCAAGTTACTGACTAGAAGTACAACTCCCCAAAAGCAGTTCAAATTCTATCCTTAACAAGAGACTCTTCAAAAATAAAATAATTAAGCATCACAAAGAGACAAAGAAAGAGGTCTGTCTTTATTGTATTATTTTAAATATAATATGTGATTTTATTTTGTTGTTGTTATTGTTGTTTCCTTTATATCCCCATATGGCATATCCCTTGTTGTCACTGTACTTGATTTTGGTACCCTACAACTTGTACTTACATATGTCTAATCTGGGGAGGGGAAGGGAAATAACAAAACACTGAAACAAGGACGCAGGATGACCCATTACAACAAGGATACCCACAAGATAGTATATTGGAAATTAACTTTACAACTTCGGGAGATGGGGTAGGTGGAGTGGGGAGGGGAGGAGTGAGGAAAGTGGGAAGGGGAAGGGATAGTGGGTCAACAACAAGGAAGGGAAGGGGTAACAATGATCGACAAGTAATGTACTCATTGCCTTATTCATGTAACTGTAACTCCTCTGTCCAGCATCTTTACAATAAAAAAGCTTATAAATGTGTTGGATTACAAAATATAATAATACACACATAAAATGCATTTACATATACAATATATAAATTCAAAGTATTGTAAGAAATTTAAGTTTAAAACCTTCTCAAATTTGGTTGAAATGGAGCAACATAAAACCACAGATCCACAAAATAAACACAGTGAGACTCAAAGGCAATGAAGTGAGAAAAATCTATCCAAGATATAGCATGGTCAAACTTCCAAGCATGAAAATCTTGAAAGGAGCAAACAAGAAAAATAGTTATAGGGAAATTCTAAATTGAATATCAGCAAATTTCTCATCTGAAATCATGATTTAAAAAAGTCTACAATGGAAAAAATAAAACCATGTTAATTACAAATGGTAAATCTGGTCCAAGTAAACATCAGGATTGGAGTAGAAATGTCACACCTAGCTGAAGGAAAATTAAGAGTTTCTTCCAGGCCCTTGAAGTAATAATCATTTTTGAACAGAAAGAAAGAAAATAATGAAAAAGGAATCTTAGGAAATTAGGAAGGAATAAGCAACAACAAAAAGCAGGTAGATGGTGTGTTAGTTAGAGTTATCACTGTGACAAATACCTGGAAATAATAATTTATAAAAGAAATTTTGGCTCATAGCTTCAGTCTATGATCAATTGCTTACATTGCTGGGTGCTTGCAGCCAGAATCACTAAAATTGCATGAAGCATGAAGGAGAAAAATACTGCTCATCATATGATGGAATGGAAATCGAGAGAAAGAAAGGGATTGAGGCAAGATATTCTTCAAAGATACCATTACTGACCTACTTTTTCAAACCAACTCAACCTCCTATTAGCATTATATGCTACAAAATTAAGATTGATCTTCTGGTTAAGGCAGAGTCCTCCTGGTTTTGTCACATTTCTGTGCTTGCTTCTACCAACTTGGGTCAAATTTTCAAGACATGAGCCTTTTGAGAGATGACTCATGTCTATACTATAACATAAGGGTATTCAAGTATACTGTCCTTTCCTTTTTAGACTTAAATGACCACATTTCTTCTTCTTCATCATCTTTATTCCAAGGTCACCACTGTGATCAGCCACTGGTTGAAATAGAGTTTCATTAACTTATTATACTCTTTTTAATTTTTTTTCCAGTTTCACTTTTCATCTTAAATCACATACTTGAGTCACCCAGCTGACATAGGTTGTTCTGTATTTATTGGAGAGTCCTCTTATTTTTAATTTATTTTTATTTTTATTTTTTGTCGATCATGGGGCTTGAACTCTGGGCTTGGGCTCTATCCTGGTGCTCTTCAGCTCAAGGCGAGTGCTCTACCACTTGAGCCACAGCACCAATTCTGGTCTTCAAGTAGTTTATTGGAGATAAGAGTCTCAAGGACTTTTCTGCCCGGGCTGGCTTTGAACCGTGAACCTCAGATCTCAGCCTCCTGAGTAGCTAGAATTACAGGCCTGAGCCACCGGCACTTGGCTCGGACAGTCCTCTTGATTATAAATTATAAATACAGCTTCAAGAATCAGAGTTTTGTCCGGTAGTTACTTTCTGAAAAATGTCACAAGCATACAAATAATTGTATCCCAAAAGACTATATTAAAGTTACAGCTAAAAGAGATTTAAATGTACCATGCACTTCCCAAATACTCATTCTACATCAAATTGAGACTTCAGCACTAACATTGACAGACATTTTTATTGGCAGAAATATTTTCAATATAAGCTTAATGAAAGTAGAAATATATGGCTTTATAGTTATAGATAGGTAAATAGTGCTAAATTTTGTATATTAAATCAGTTTAGATTTAAAAGTGATAAACACAAATCTTTCAGTCCCAGAGAAACAAAATCTTTAAATAATATTAAGAAAATAAAGGATAAAATAGAAGAATAACAAACTCATTTGTCCTGTTCTATAAATGGAAATACTCTAGAATTCTTTTTTTTTTTTTAATTTTATTTTATTTTATTTTATTTGAAAACATACTGTACAGAGGGGTTACAATTACATGGGCAGGAAAATGCATACATTTCTTACCAAGCATTGCAGCCTCCTCCTTTGTTTACCATTCACCTCCCTTCCCAGCCTCCCCCCTCCCCCCCCACCCAATCATACCCCCCCTCCCTCCCCCCCACCGACATTGTAAAGCTGGTTTTGACATGACATTTTGTACTTCTCATTGTTGCAACAGGTCCACCTGAATCCTTAAACGACTTGTTTGTCCCCGTCTCCTCCACATGTTATACTGACATCAAATATAGTGAAAGCGGGGGTTACACTGTGGGGGAGGGACATACAAAGCAACAAAGAAATAATATTATAAATGCGTTAGAAACACATGCATGAATGAAACAAAAACATTAAAATACATATTTGAGGGTTCGTTTTCCTAACATCACATTCTCTGACTTTTTCCGCTTGACTCATACCTATACTAGATATTGCAAATAAGGGAAACCATGGGACCTATGTTTCTTTGGGCCTGGCTTACTTCACTTAATATAATTTTTTCCAAGCCTTTCCATTTCCTAACAAATGGGGCAATGTCATTCTTTCTGATGGAGGCATAGAATTCCATTGTGTATATATACCACATCTTCTTGATCCATTCATCTACTGAGGGGCATCTGGGTTGGTTCCATATCTTAGCTATGGTAAATAATGCTGCAATAAACATAGTTGTGCTGGTAGCTTTAGTGTGGCCTTGTTTGTGGTCATTTGGGTAAATGCCCAAAAGTGGGATTGCTGGGTCATTGGGGAGCTCTATATGGAGTCTTTTGAGGAACCTCCATACTGCTTTCCAAAGTGGTTGAACAAGTTTACATTCCCACCAACAATGAAGTAAGGTTCCTTTCTGTCCACATCCCCTCCAGCATCTGTTGTTGTTAGAGTTCTTGATTTTTGCTGTTCTAACTGGAGTGAGGTGATATCTCAATGTTGTTTTGATTTGCATTTCTTTTATGGCTAGGGATGTTGAACATTTCTTCATGTGTCTATTGGCCATCCTTCTTTCTTCTTCAGAGAAGCTTCTCTTTAGGTCTTTCGCCCACTTACTTATTGGGCAGTTGTTTCTTTGAGGATTTGTTGTTGGGTAGTTTAATTTTTTGAGTTCCAAGTATATTTTAGATATGAGACCCTTGTCCGTTGTATGGCTAGTAAAGATCTTCTCCCAATCCGTGGGCTTTCTATTGATCTTGCTAGCTATGTCATTTGCCCTGCAGAAGCTCTGCAACCTTATACAATCCCATTTGTCCAACCTTTCTTTGATTTGTTGTGTTTCCGGGTCTCTATTCAGAAAATTTCGGCCTGAGCCGAGGAGACCCAGGGTTTCTCCTATTCCATCCTGTAATGTTTTCAGAGTGTCTGCTTTGAGTTCAAGGTCTTTGATCCATTTGGAGTTGATTCTGGTGCAGGGTGATATATAAGGATCTAGCTTTAGTTTTCTACATGTAGTTAACCAGTTTTGCCAGCACCATTTACTGAAGAGGCTGTCTGTCTTCCATTCTATTGTTTTAGCTCCCTTATCAAAGATTAGATGGCTATAGGTCTGTAGGTTCATTTCTGGGTTTTCAATTCTATTCCATTGGTCCTGAGGTCTGTTCTTATGCCAATACCAAGCTGTTTTGATTACTATGGCTTTATAGTAGAGTTTGAAATTTGGTATTGATATTCCTCCAGCAGTGTTCTTTCCGTTGAGGAGCGTTTTTGCTATTCGGGGTCTTTTATTGTTCCATATGAATTTTTGGATTGCCTCTTCTATTTCCTTGAAGAATGAGGGTGGAATTTTGATAGGTATTGCGTTGAATTTGTAGATAGCCTTGGGAAGTATTGCCATTTTCACGATGTTAATCTTTCCAATCCAGGAGCATGGGAGGTTTTGCCATTTTTTAAGTTCTGTGTTGATTTCCTTTTTCAAGATTTTAAAGTTTTCATCATAGAGGTCCTTCACTTCTTTAGTTAAGTTAATTCCTAGGTATTTTATTTTTTGTGGGGCTATTGCAAATGGAGTTGCTTTCCTAATTTCAGCCACACTTTTCTCATTGTTGGCATACAGAAAAGCCATGGATTTTGGGGGGTTAATTTTATAACCTGCTACTTTGCCAAAGTTTTGAATCAGCTTAAGTAATTTGGGAGTGGAGTCTATGGGATTCTTTAAATACAAGATCATGTCATCTGCAAAGAGGGAGAGTTTTATTTCTTCTTTCCCTATTTGGATCCCCTTTATGTCTGCATCTTGTCTTATTGCTGTAGCTAGGCATTCTAACACTAGATTGAAGAGAAGTGGAGAGAGTGGGCATCCTTGTCTTGTTCCTGAGTTAAGAGGAAATGGCTTTAGTTTTTCACCATTGAGTATAATGCTGGCTGTAGGTTTGTCATATACAGCCTTTATTGTACTGAGGAATGTTCCATGGATTCCTAATTTTTCCAAAACCTTCATCATAAAGGGGTGTTGGATCTTGTCGAATGCTTTTTCTGCATCTATTGAGATAACCATGTGGTTCTTATTCTTGCTCCTGTTGATGTGATGAATAATATTAATTGATTTGCGTATATTGAACCAGCTTTGCATCCCTGAAATGAATCCTGTTTGATCGTGTTGTATGATTTTTTGGATGAATTGTTGAAGTCGGTTGGCCAAAATTTTGTTGAGAAGTTTTGCATCAATGTTCATCAAAGAAATGGGTCTATAGTTCTCTTTCTTTGATGAGTCCCTGCCTGGTTTTGGGATGAGGGTTATGATGGCTTCATAGAATGTGTTCGGTAGTGAGCTTTCTCTTTCAATTTCATTGAAGAGTTGGAGGAGAATTGGTGTGAGCTCTGCTTTGAAGGCCTTGTAAAATTCCACTGTAAAACCATCTGGTCCTGGACTTTTCTTAGCTGGGAGGTCTCTTATTGCTGTTTCTATTTCAATGCTTGATATGGGCCTGTTAAGATAGTTTAACTCATCTTGGTTTAGTTTTTGCATGTCAATATTTGCTAGGAAGAGGTCCATTTCTGTCAAGTTCTCAAACTTATTAGCATACAGTTTTGAGAAGTATTCCCTTATAATGTTCTGAATCTTGGTTGTTTCCGTGGTGATGTTTCCATTCTCATCTCTGAGTTTATTAATTTGGGTGTGTTCTCTTCTTTTTCTGATAAGATTTGCTAAGGGTCTGTCAATTTTGTTAAGTTTTTCGAAGAACCAACTCTTTGTTTTGTTGATTCTTTCTATAGTTTTTTTGGATTCTAATTCATTTAATTCTGATTTAATTTTGATTATTTCTTTCCGTCTACTGGATTGGGGTTTATCTTGCTGCTCTTTTTCAAGGAGGTTTAGATGCGTCATTAAATTGCTAGTTTCAGATCTCTCCAATTTGTTGATGTAGGAGCTCAGAGCTATAAACTTGCCTCTGAGTACTGCCTTTGCTGTGTCCCAGAGGAGCTGGTAATTTGTGTGTTCATTTTTGTTGAATAGCATGAACATTTGAATTTCCTTTCTAATCTCTTCCATGACCCACTCATGATTCAGCAGTGTGTTGTTCAGCCTCCATGTGATACCGGACTTTCTTTGGTGGCTTTTGGTGTTGAGTTCTAATTTTATTCCCTTGTGGTCAGAGAGAATGCAAGGTATAACTTCAATGTTTCTGAATTTAGACAAGTTTGCTTTGTGGCCTAAAATGTGGTCTATTTTAGAAAACGTTCCATGTGCTGCTGAGAAAAACGTGTATTCTGATGCTGCTGGGTGAAATTTTCGGTAAATGTCTGTTAAGTCTAGTTGATCTATGCAGCTGTTTAGATCTGTGGTTTCTCTGTTGAGTTTTTGCCGAGTTGATCTATCTAGTGGGGAGAGTGGTGTGTTAAAATCCCCAACTATTAATGTCTTTGGATCTATATGGGATTTGAGAGAAAGTAGTGTTTCTTTGATAAATTTGGGTGCTCCATTGTTTGGTGAATAGATATTTAGAATTGTAATATCCTCCTGAAGGAGAGATCCTTTAATTAGTATGTAGTGACCTTCTTTATCTCTTTTCACGAATTTTAATTTGAAGTCTATTTTATCTGATATTAGGATTGCAACTCCCGCCTGTTTATGTGGTCCGTTTGCTTGGTAGATTTTGTTCCAGCCTTTAACATTGAAAATGTGTTTGTTTTTACGGGCAAGATGTGACTCCTGCAGGCAGCAGATAGAAGGGTCTTGTTTTTTAATCCAACTAGACAATCTATGTCGCTTAATTGGAGAGTTCAGTCCGTTAACATTAAGAGATAGGACTGATAGGTATTTGGGAGTTCCTGCCATGTTATCTACCTTTTTGGGGGCTGCGAAAACTGGGTTCTTCCTATGGTTCTTGGATTCTCAGTTTGGGTGCAGTTTCTTGGCCTTTATTGCGGTCTTGTTGGTTTTCTATGTGTAGGACATCTTTAAGAATCTTTTGTAGGGCTGGTTTGGTGGAGATGTATTGTTTCAATTTTTCTTTGTTATGGAAGGTTTTTATTTGGGCTTCGGTTATGATGGAGAGTTTAGCTGGGTACAGTATTCTTGGTTGATAGTTGTTTGTTTTTAGGGCATGGCATACATCGTTCCAGGCTCTTCTTGCTTTGATTGTCTCTGCTGAGAAATCTGAGGTGATTCTAATTGGTTTCCCTTTATAAGTGATTACCCTTTTCTCTCTGACAGCTTTAAGGATCTTTTCCTTGTTCTGAGTTGATCCTGTGTGGATTATAATGTGGCGGTGGGATGTCCTATTCTGGTCTGGTCTATTTGGGGTTCTAAAGGCTTCTTGTATCTGGACAGGCCTATCTTTTTGCATGTTTGGGAAGTTCTCTGCTAGGATCCTGTTAAACAAATTTCCTAGACCATTAACTTCTGTTTCTAGGTGCTCCTCTACACCCATTATCCTTAGATTAGGCCTTCTGATGGTGTCTTCCAGGTGTTGGATAGATCTATCATATTTCTTGGACTTGTCTTGGATGGTTGTATGTTCTTTCTCTATAATATCTAGGCTGTCTTCAATCCCTGAGATTCGATCTTCTGCATGGTCTAACCTGCTGTCAAGACTCTCTACTTTGTTTTTTATCTCTTTTCCTTCTAGTTGGTCAGCTTTGATGGCTTCAAGTTCTTTGTTGAAGCTCTGTTTTAGGTCTTGTATGAATTTCTTTACTTCCTTAATTTGGTGTTCAGTGTTTGTCCTCAAATCACTTAGTTGATTGGTTATGGTTTCTTTGGGCTCCCATTCCTTCTGTTGGGTTCCATTCAGCATTCCCTTTGTGGTCTCCCTGACTTCCTTCAGCTCTTTGTTAATGGATTCCATGAATGCCTTTAGTGATCTTTGTGTGTTCTCTACCTGGTCTCTCAATTCCTGTATTACTCTTTGATTAGCTTCCTCACGTTCGTGGGATTCCTGCAGATCTCTTTTAGTGTTCTCAGCCTGCTCACGCCATTCCTCCCTTTCTCTTTGAGTATTCTCAAGTTGTTCACGCAACTCCTGTATCAGTTTTTGAGTAGCTTCCTCACGCTTATGATATTCCTGTATAAACTTCTGGGATGCCTCCTCTCTCTCCCTGTCACGCTCATACAGAGTCCTTTGTACATTGTCAAACTTTTCATTTATCATGTTTGCCAGCAGTGTTTGTAGAGCTGTTTGGGAACTCTCCTCTGGATTATTCATTATCTGTTCTAACCCCTGATTATCAAGATTGGGAATTGAGATACCCGAATTTGCCATTTTTCTTGTGTTTTTCCGGCTTACTCTGCCCATTTGAGATGAAGATAGCACCAGTTTTGTGCTAGAACACTATCTTAAGGCAACCATCAACCAAAGTTTGCATTTGTACAGTCAATAGTCTACAGATACAATCTAGTTCAACAGATACATCTATTCAACATCAAACCGCAGAGAAGAATTTGGAAAACCAGAAATTATTAGGGTTAGGGAGAGATGTGGGTAAAAAATAGGAATAGATTGGTGTGGGGAGGCACAGGGAGAGTTAACTATGTCCTAATCACAGTGCAGGAAATAGGTTGGGTAGGATGCAAGTAGAGAGAGAGAGAGAAAGAAGAAAGGGAAAGGGGAATGAAAAGAGACCAGAAAAAAAAATAGAAACGTAAAAATTAATGTTATTTTAGAGATTAAAAGACCATCTATTTATAGAGGAATATGAATATGTTGAGAGAAAGGGAGGGACATAGAGGAGATGTAAAAAACTTTAAAAAAATGCTTAAAATATTATATAGGTATAAAGAGGTAGTACTGCTATTAATGAATTTAAGTCTCAGAGGTTTTGAATTGAGTAATAAGTTTGTGGGTTAAGTGTGTACACAATGGGGGGTAGGGTCTACTGGTTAACTATGGGTTTATCTGAGGATGTGCAGGACAAGTGTTAAGTCACATAAAGAAGAACAAAGAGGAAAAGATGGAAAGGATAGGAAAGTGAGAAGAAAAGATCAGAAGTTCAGTAGAGCTAGACAAAAAACAAAAAGATAATTAAGAATGAAAGAAAAAGAGAAAGAAGACAAGAAAAGAAAGGAAAACACACATTCACATTTTCCTAAAATAAAAATTATAAGAGGAAAAAAGAAAAAAAAAAAGTTAATGGAAAACAATTATTTTTTCAGAAGAGGCAAAAATTAAAGATTAATAAAAGTTTTAGAAAAGAAAAAAAAATTTTTTTATATATATAAGGTAACAAAAAACGAAGAAAAAAAAACAAAACAAAAAAAAAGAAAAAAAGAAAAGAAGAAGAAGAAGAAGAAAAAAAAAAGGTCTTTGATTTTTTTTTTTTGGGGGGGGAGGGGTGGGAAGAGTCCTGTATCTCCCTTTTGTCTGTAACCAGAGTGTGGTTGGAGTCTCTGGTCAGCTTGAGGTCCTGTGGCTTGATTGGTTTCTTAAGTCAGTTTGTTGGAACAGGCAGAAAAATGCTCTGCTTTACCCAAGATTTTGAGATTCCCCCTCCCAGGTTAGTTTACTGGGAGGGTGATCTGCTTTGAGAATCACAAAAGAGGGGGATGCAGTGATGAGGCTAGGTTCTGGGTAGAGCTGAGGCCTTTCAACAAACAGTAGCTTTTCCCTGGGGCTATTTTGTGAAAAAAACTCACAGCCCCCAGCCTGGAGCCATTCTCAGGGTTTCTGTTTTTCAATTGATTGTGGTGGCTGTTAGAGGGAGGGGCAGCCTCTGGCTCTGGTTACCTGGTGAGGAGAGCCACTCCAATGGCTGGCGCCTGAGCTGGGTGACTTTTCCCTGGATGGAACTGAGTCTGTGAGGTCACTTCGCCATTAAGTTCTTGTGACCTGCTAAATGACTAGTTTTATTCCAAGGCCTGAGCTTGAGCTAGCCACTCCTCCGAGCTTTGTCGGTATCCAAGATGGAGCTCACTGGTGCTGGGGGGGGGGGGGGAGGGAGGGGTGGCCTTCCCTCCTCTGCTCCCTGGGAAGGAGTGAGGAAGTGGGGCTACTCACGCCGAGTCTTGGATCCAGGGTCGTCTCTGGTCTGCAAAGTGCAGGATGAAGTTGTCCGCTCCTTGTCGGTTCTTGCTGGTGTTGAGTAGAATCTGCTCGCCCGCTGCGTCTGGCTCCTTCGTCCCGGACTCTCTGTGTGAGCGCTCAGGTATGGCCGCGGCTGCGGTCGCCGCTGCGACCCTGCCGCCGCAGCAGCAGCTGCTGGCAGACGCTCAGATGTGTCTGCTTGGCTTCCCCTCTCTTGGCTAACTCTCTGTCCTGTGATGGCACACTTGGTGTGATTCTCTGGCTTGGGACTGTTCACTGGAACTCTGAAACTGTTTTCTATGCAAGAGCTTGTTCAGATTCCAGCTTCCCCTCCGCCATCTTCCCGGAACCCTCCTCTAGAATTCTTAAGTATAACATCCAGTATAATTATTTACATTAGACTTCAAAGAAATGATGATACAGAAAAGAACAAGAGAAATGCAAGTGATGGTCATTTCCACACAACACAATATATATATATATATATATATATATATATATATATATATATATATATATATATATATATATATACATAATATTCCTGAAGGAGAGTGTGATGTCACATATAAGAAATCATGAAAAATGTCCAGGATCTCACTTTGCATATACGTGAGTCTAACCCAGGAAGTATGAAAATCAGTTTGTAAGAGAAAGTAATCAGAATGGCTTAAACTGCTTGGGCAAATACAAGCTAAATAAATTATGGTAATATGTTTTACTTATCAAGTGTAATGTGAAGATTATCTGATAAATTGATAAACAGTTGTTCTACAATAAAGCCAAAATTCAACATATCTTTGTGGTATTATTAATAAGTACATTTTGTTTAATAGACTCTAGAAAAGTAAATAATTTATTTCATATAAATTAATAGATTCTAAGGAGAGCTCAAGTAGTATAATTCTTTAGAAAGACTAAGTGAAAGCCCAAGAATATAACAACCACAAAAAGGATACTTACAAAAGGGGTTTAGGGCCAAGGGGAAAGGGAAGAAGAAAGAAAGGGAAATGGGATTGAAAGCAGGCAAGAATTTGTTGTATATGCAACAGAATTGAGAAAAAAAATAATGGAAGGGTTTGTTTGAAGAAGGACAAAGATGTTGAAGGGATGACATAAATCAAGATTCATTATATACATAAACTGCTTTGTTAAGTGACAAAAAACAATACATAATCTAAAAATTAAGGAAAATAATGTAAGGGATGTGTTGAGCAAGATGGCTGAGAATGTTGAATAGGGAAGACATTGATCAAGATACACTGCATTTATACAATTTTGTTGAATACCAATTCCTTTGGGCAATTACTTAAAGAAATTAAAAACATTAAAATAAATATTCAAAAAATATGTTTAAAACGGGTTATCTACATATCAACTATTCTCTTACTCACATATAATATTCAACTGCTTACACCATGAGTTAATGCAGAGACTATAGAATGGAGAGTGGACAGAAGTTTCTGGATAATTGTAGGTTGATTGTGTTAATATGGACCTATAGAAATGACATACACTTGTGTGTGTATAAATAATTTATGTAGTAGTAATTTTTTCCTCTCCATATTGAAATACTTATGGTAAAAAACATCCTCATCATTTTACTTGATCTATTTTAATCCCTAAAATAATCCTAAAGAAAAAAAAATGATATAATCCTTGATTGATGGATTGTTCATTAAATTTGATCATGTATTATTGCTAATCTTCTTAAAATAATAAAAGTAGTATATAACACTACCAAAACTATGTATATACAGAAATTGAAGTTGAGAAAGTTTTTTCTAAAAAAAAAAATATCATCCCTAATGGTTATCAGAAATTCAGCTAGAATTTTTTCTTTTTTTCTTTTTATTTATTTTTTATTTTTATTTTTTAAGGTTTTTTATTTTGAAAATACTGTACAGAGGAGTTACAATTACATGGGCAAGATAATGAGTACATTTCTTATCAAACATTGTAGCCTCCTCCTTTGTTTCCCCTTTGCATCCTCCCCCCGCCCCCCGACCCAGTCCTCCCCGCCCTCCCCACGAAAGTTTTTCGACATAACTTGTACATCTCATTGTTGCAATGGGTCCATCTATATCCCTATTTAAACGATTTGTTTTTCCCCTTCCCCTCCACAAATTATACCAACAGGTTACAATTACATGGGCAAGATAGTGATCACATTTCTTATCAAGCATTGTTGGATTCTCCTTTGTTTCCCCTTCCCATCCCTTCCCCTCTCCAACCCCCCATACCCAACACACCCCTACCACTACCATCACACCCCGTTCAGCCCCCCACCCCGCCAAAGTTGTAAATTTCTTTTTTGACATAAAGTCTTGTACATCTCATTGTTGTAATGGGTCCACCTGTAACCCAATTTAAGAAATTTTTTTTTATTTCCCTTTAACTCTACAAATTATATCAACATCAAATACAATGAAAGTAGGGCTTATACCATAAGGGAGGTGCAAACAAAGAAATCATCTTACAAATATGTTGGAAACAATCACAAGAAAGAATAAAAAAAAAAACATTTGAATCCCTATCTTGGGGTTCATTTCACCTAACATCAACTTGTTGGACAGTTTCTGTTTATCTCAGACATATACTTATTATTGCAAATAAGGGAAATGATGGGATCTGTGTTCTTTGGTCCTGGCTTACTTCATTTAATATAATTTTTTTCAAGTCTTTCCATTTCCTAATAAATGGGGCAATGTCATTCATTCTGATGGAGGCATAGAATTCCATTGTGTATATATGCCACATTTTCTTGATCCATTCATCTACTAAGGGGCATCTGGGTTGGTTCCATATCTTAGCTACAATAAATAATGCTGCAATAAACATAGTTGTGCTGGTAGCTTTAGTATGGTCATGTTTGTGATCATTTGGGTAAATGCCCAAAAGTGGGATTGCTGGGTCATAGGGAAGTTCTATGTGGAGTCTTTTGAGGAACCTTCACACTACTTTCCAAAATGATTGAACAAGTTTAAACTCCCACCAACAATGCAGGAAAGTTACCTTCTGTCCACATCCCCTCCAACATCTGTTTTTATTAGAGTTCTTGATTCTAGCTATTCTAACTGGTGTGAGGTGGTATCTCAATGTTGTTTTGATTTACATTTCTTTCATGGCTAGAGAGGTTGAGGATTTCTTCATGTGTCTATTGGCCATCCTTCTTTCCTCTTCAAAGAATTTCTCTTTTAAGTCTTTAGCCCACTTTTTTATTGGGCAGTTGTTTCTTTGAGGATTTCTTGTTGGGAAATTTAAATTTTTGAGTTCCAGGTATACTGTAGATAACAGACCCTTGTCTGTTGTATGGCTAGTGAAGATCTCCCAATCCATGGGCTTTCTATTGATCTTGCAAGCTATATCTTTTGCCATGCAGAAGCTCTGCAATTTCATGCAATCCCATTTGCCAACCTTTCTTTGATTTGTTGTGTTTCTGGGGCTCTATTAAGAAAATTTATGCCTGTGCCAAGGAGACCTAGGGTTTCTCCTATTCCATCCTGTAATGTTCTCAGAGTGTTTGCTTTGACTCCAAGGTCTTTGATCCATATGGAGTTGATTCTGGTGAAGGGTGATATATAAGGATCTAGCTTTAGTTTTCTACAAGTGATTATTGAGGAGGCTATCTTTCTTCCATTATATTTTTATAGCTTCCTTATCAAAGATTCAGTGGCTATAGGTCTGTGGGTTCATTTCTGGATTTTCAATTCTATTCCATTTGTCCTGAGGTCTGTTCTTGTGCCAGTACCAAGCTGTTTTGATTACTATGGCTGTGTAGTAGAGTTTGAAATTTGGTATTGATATTCATCCAGCACTGTTCTTTCTGTTAAGGATCGTTTATGCTATTCAGGGTCTTTTATTGATCCATGTGAATTTTTGGATTACCTCTTCTATTTCCTTGAAGAATAAGGTTGGAATATTGATAGGTAATGCATTGAATTTGTAGATAGCCTTGGGAAGTATTGACATTTCCACGATGTTGATCCTTCCAATCCAGAAGCATAGGAGGTTTTTCCACTCTCTTAAGTTCTGTTTTGATTTCCTTTTTTAAAGTTTTTAAAGTTTTTAAAGTTTTCATCATAGAGGTCTTTCATTTCTTTGGTTAAGTTAATTCCTAGGTATTTTACTTTTTGTGGGGCTATTACAAATGGAGTTGCTTTCCTGATTTCAGCTGTGGTCTTCTCATTGTTGGCATACACAAAAGCCATTGATTTTTGAGGGTTAATTTTATACCCTTATACTTTGCCAAAGTTTTGAATCAGAGCTAGAATTTTTCTGACTTCACAATTAACTGTTATTTTTAAATTTTGCAGAGAGAAATAGAAGGCAAAAAGAAGTAGAGGTAGACCCCAGGACACACATGATTTACAAGATATAAAGGAATTTAGTCTTTCTTTTTGTCCTCTAGCAAGTAAGTCAGCTCTATCCTGGCACTTTATAAATTGCAGGTGAGACCAAGAGAGCAGAACCCCTTTCTCGCAAACTCAACTGTTCTCTGATCCTTATTGACCTCTCATTCAATCACTAGTCTTATGGGGACTAAAGGTTGGATAGTTATATGAGTTCCTTAAATATTCAGGTATATCACAATTGTTTGCCTTACCCTGTCTGAACCTAGTCTTAGTTCAAATATGATACCCATGTCATAGAAGTTAAAAAATGTAGAAGTATGTCAAAAACTGAGTGCTTAGCCGAGAGTCAAAACAAACTTGCTATATTCATATGCTGCTTTCCCTAGGTCTCTTTCTACATTTCTCAATCTAAACTGTTGGTGGGAATGTAAACTTGTTCAACCACTCCAGAAAGCAATATGGAGGTTCCTCAAATGACTAAATGTAGAGCTCCCTGATGACCCAGCAATCCCAGTTCTGGGCATTTACCCCATTGACCACAAACTAAGGCATACTACCAGCACAACAATGTTTATTGCAGCATTATTTACCATATTAAGATAAGGAATTTATCGCTTACATTTAAATTTATTCTTTAGATATGTACATTTTAAAATAGAGTAAGTATGGTTTGAAATTGTTGGGGAACATCTTAATGGTCAGATCTTATTCAGTAATCACAGATTGAAAATAAAAGGTGGAATCTCTGTTATGAAATTTCTACTACAGTTTTGGAAAGACAATTTCATTTCTTTTGTACTCTCAGCAGTGTTACTGCTAACAATTCATTAAAGTTTGTTGGAGATGAATAAAGAAATGAATTAGTTGGATTATTGCTATGATATTTTGCATACATTATTGTTGAACTAATATATTAGTCAAAAATTTAAAATATAAATGAAATTATATTTTAAGTGATAAATATACATAGAAAGGTACATATAGATGCATATAAACAATGAGGTATATTTATTCAATAGACAGATTTCTGGATAAGAATTTTACCCAGTAATTGATTTGTGTTGTGTTAGGTACATAAGAAGAAAAGCACTCTATACAATAGTTTCTAAGAGACTCTTTACCTATAATTTAAAATCTAATTAAAATATTCTTGAATATTTTAGAACAAGAAGCTAATATTTACCATATTTTAAACATACCAGGCATTATTTTAATAAATTAATATCTAATAGGTTGTGTAATCCTCATTATAGATTTAAAATAACTATTATTAGACAAAACAACATTTATTACAGAAATGAATTAGTTCAATCCAGTGTCCAGATATTTAACTCAATATACATGTCCACATGATCTATTGTTACTATTTCTTCTTTACCAATACAGAAAGTATCATTGTATTTCATACAGGTATTTAGATGATTAAATTTCTCAATCCTATGGAAGATCTAAAACACCAAGTTATTACTAAATATCTAATAGAAAACAACAACAACAATAAAAGACAAAACAGGATAGGGTATATATTTAATCATCAATTCCTATGAATTATTTCTGCCTTTATTGGGTGTCAATAAGTTAATTCAGTAACTACAGGTTTTAGTGAATCACAAAGTTCTCAGGTGAGATTTTGATGACAAATGGAATCCTACGTACATTTCTTCAAGCCTAGCAATTATAAAGCCTAGCAATTATAAAGGTACTGAAAAAAAAGTTGAATGAGATTTGTAGTCAAAAAACCAACATTGCAAGCTATAAGAATTATGGGAGAATGAAGAAAAAAGGAAATTGACAGTTATTTTTAGCATAGAGAAAATAATACAACATTGAATCTCTCATTCAGCATGAAAAAGGTTAATGTGATTTGTAAAATGACTTATTTGCTTTCCCATTGAGAATGAAAAAAATATATATATAGTTAAATTGAGCATGAATTATTTCGGTGATACAAAAGCCTGTCTTGGTTAAAACTAGAGCAGGCAGTAGGAGAGGTTTTAGAGACACTCTCTGTGAAGCTGAAGGATCAAATAGATAACATCTCCGGAGACAAATTAGGTTCAGTGCTATCTCTGCAGTAGAATAAATCTGAAGCTGTAGAAACTCAATATTTTGTGGTTTCTATTCTCCCAATGTAGAGGATTGGCTTAACTCTCAGATCTATTATATTGAAAATCTGATATTTTGTATAATTAAGAGAAATCCTTCAATTTTTTAAGTATTTTAAATAAGCTATCTTGCTTTAAGATTCTACCTAATGCAGCTCCAATTGAAATAACTATTACAGGAGAAGATAAAATAATGGTTCCATTTTACTGTCTTTTAAATTCAGTAATAATAGCTTGTAATTATAGAGCACCTCTCTTCCATGGAGCTTAATGTGTTTTGCAGACATTGCCTCATTAATCTTCCCACCTTCCTTTTAAGGTAGAAATCATGGTCCTCATTATATACTGGAGAACCTGAGGCACAGAGAAGTTAATTGGTTTGCCCAAGGTCACACAGCAAGTAACTGACAAGGCGATGACTTCTGAGTCATGATCTAATGCTTTGCACACCAGGCCATTCAGTTTTTCCCATTGGGGAGAAATAATCCATTCATTTTTATCAAAGTTCAACTCCAGACTGCTAAATTCCTTGGGGCAAAGTTACATACTACAATTTCACACCACAACATTGGCACACTGTCAATTCACACAGAGGAGATCTCTCACTGAGCTGCAAGATTATAATAAAAATAAAGGGGAAAGAAGAGATTATAAAATGGCTCTCTAGATGTCTGAGTTTGTGCTGCCAACAACGCATACTATCAAACTGCAAGAAAGCCTCTAAACTGCAGACATTAAATTCTAATGATCTTAAATGTTTTAAAAATATTCTAACAGTGATAAAACAAAGCTAACTAGGTCAGAGTGGAAGTGGTTTACAGATGCACTTCATTTATTCATGGGTGTACATTATTTTTTTACCAGGTCTTTGGAAAACATTCATAAATAAGTACCCTCATCCAAGCAAGACAAATATCCAGCACATTAAGACGTTATCACTTCAAAAACAACAGCAAAACATTATGTGAAACCACTGTCCAATCTGCCCAATAAATCACTGATTGTAGAATACCTGAAGGAAGATATCATAGACACAGAGGTTGCCTGCTTATTTGAAATCCCAATATTCAATCTAAGTGAGCAGCATAGATTATCATTTTCTTGGATGATGAAAATGCAGTAACAATGTTCAACAGCCCATTTGTACTGCTTAATCCAAAATGGGAGGGATTCACAGCAGCGCTGAAAGGTAGTTTTCTTCATTCTAAGGAAACCTCTGAAGATGCTTATCATTAATGATTTTTTTCCTCTCAAGCATAACTAAGCAAGAGCTATAGAAAATTCTTTGCTGATTTAATGTTCTGTATATTCTGCACAGTGGTATAAAAAGAAAACACAGCAAAAACTTTTTCGTGTTCGGTGATGCTGTTTTGTTAGAGAATGGCTTCCACCATGCAGTTCATGTACCTTTGCAATGGTTAAACTTTAATTTACTTATGAATGTAATAAAGAACAATTGTCTATTTGTACAGATGTGTATTGACTGTGACTGGATAAATATGATCCATTTGGATTAAGTGTGAACTCAGATTGTAATGGTTTGGATAAGAAACGCTTTCCCTCCTCCTCCCAAGTGCTCATATGTTGAGAGTTTGCTTGCTCAATATGGTCATGTTCAGAGTTACGTATTTGGGGAAATGATCAGGATGATGATGTTCTGACATCATCAATGGATTCACCTGTAAGTGGACTCATGCCATTGTTGGGAGATGGTATAAGCAAATACTTCATTTGAGGAAATAGGTTACCTTTTGAAAGGTATCATGTACCCAACTCTTTCTCAGATCTCTCTTCACAGCAGCTGTATTCCAACACATTCTCTCTCTGCCACCATGTTCTTTCATGCGTGAGGCCCAAAGAAATACATTCACTGACAGTGGGAATAAAACCAAAATATATCTTTGCTCCTTGAAAATGTGTCACTAGGGTCCTTGTCACATAGGCAAATTCTCTGGCTAGCACAGAAGCAGAGTGGTCACAGAACTCCTGGGCTTGGATCTTGTACATGTGCATCAAAGGCCAATAGGAAATGAGGGAAAGAAGTGCAGTTCACCCCTCAACAATCTCCTTTCTAGTTAAGTGAACTATGTAAAAGTGAAGATCTTTCTTGTTGTTGCTCACTGATGAATATTAAAAGTGAATAAAAAACATTCCAGTCAACATTTTGCTAGCAGAAGATTCATGTCTGTGTGCACATGCACTTGATATTCTTACCACAAATAGTTGAAACACGTAATAAGGCTTCTGGAAGAACGTTATCTTCATAGATGCACAAACTGCATGCTTCATATTTGTAAGTTACTTAATTTCTAGGAGTTAAACCAGTTGGGTTTAATCACAGAATTGAAACTTAAGAGCCATGTGACAGTAATGCTGTATGACCTGGTTTTACAGTTCCTTGCTTCCTAAAACCGAAATAATAATAATGCTTATCATATAAGCAAGTTTCAGGTTAACTATAATAATGTATATAAAACTCATATAATAATCCATAAAAATATTGAATACTACATGAATATCAATTACTATTAACTAACGATATATTTCCTGCAGTTGATCCAACTTTAAATATGATATCAAGTCAAAAGTACATTTTTTATTTTCTAATGTATTTTGTTCCCATAAAGGGTGTAAATAAACTATCAATGAAGTAGTAGACATTCTTGCATCTGACCTCAGTTTCCCTCAAAACAATTAACAAAAATAAATGAGTCTCACATACTGTTAAATCAATGAATCTATTTTGTTGTTTTTATTCAGATGATGGTTTATTTGAAAAGAAAGAAAACAATTCTGAGCTAGTAAATATGTAAATGAAACTCTTGGGAGAAATATATACATTCAGAAAATGTACTTATAAGCATTTGAATGCATCTTCTTCAGTTTAGATGCTGCTGTTGGTTAATATACAGCTTAATAGTCTAGAATCTACAGTTAACCTAGGATCTCCCAGACATTATCAGTGGTATTCAAAAAGATCTTTTTATTTTTCCATTACATTCCACTTTTTATTAGAAGTCTTTTGAACCTTGAAGCCATTTGGTTTCAGGTGTCACCATAAGAACTTTAGAGAAGGATTCATAAATACACTAAACGTGTAAAAAAAATAATAATATAAATGCAAAACAAAGTGAAAGAAAAGAGAGAAAGGTAAAGAGAAAATAGAAAGGAAGAAAAAACCAGAAAGGAAAGGCTAAAAATTAAGGTGACAAGGTCATATGGGAATGACATATTTCTGTGTGTTATTATGCTAAAAGAATGAGAAGTTTTATTCTTACTTGCTCCAGTACATTTCCTGAACATATACTTTGCAAATAAGTGGCTTCTTATGCTATGGTAGCAGAGCCCTTCCACCATTCCTAAAATGGTGGCTTCTTTCCTAATCACAGAATGGAAACACCTATCCAGAAACATATATTCCTGCTGTCCTTGAACTTCCCTTTCCATGATGTTTCATGTAAAATCTAGCAGACATTTTTCAATTTACAGGAAAAAAAACCATATTAAAATCACTTTCGACAACATCTTCAGTTAACCCCTTAGCCTAACCTCTAGTACTACCATCTCTGCTTCTTGCTTACCTAAAGTTTCTATCTACTTAGGCATTAAAGTGAACCAATAGTCTTTTTATTTTTGGTCAGTTGTGGGGCCTGAACTCTGGGCCTGAGCATTGTCCTTCAGCTCTTCAGCTCAAGGCTAGTGCTCTACCAATTGAGCCACAGTCCAACTTCTGGCTTTTTCTGCTTATGTGGTACTGAGAAATTGAACCCAGGGCCTCATGAATGCAAAGCAAGCACTCTACCACTGAGCCACTTTCCCAGCCCCTATAAAGTAAATCATCCACTAATTATTATGTTGGAGAAAACTGAACATAGTCTAGTCCTGTCTATAATTAATAATTATCAAAATTAAAATTAATTTCTGCCACAAAACTATCAATTCCTTGCATATGCTGGTTTCTTGCTTTCCTGAGGCTTTAAGGCCTGCCTTTTCCTTTTCTTGAGCACAATATCTGGTATTTCTTATATAATCTAAATGTAGCAACATCACCTCTGTGATCCACACTACAATAAATTCAGTCTCTACAGCTTTACTCTTCCTTATTTATCTTTTTCTATATATAGAGAGAAATGTATATATGCATACATTTATATATATGTGCATATATATATGTAAGTTTATCTTTCAAATAAATGGACACAGGCCCAAATATTTTCTTCCTTAGTTGGTATCTAGTTTTTAGGTTATAGACACAAAGAGTAATACTTCTTAAAAATATTTATCAAACAAGAACGTGATTAATAATTGAACAGAAGAAAACATAAAACAAAAGCTAGAAAAAATATTATAGATGTCTACGTCCAGGTCTCTTAATCAATAACATAGTACCTAAAATAAAGTATTTAATTCTATGGGTTTTTGGTTCCTGATTTTAGTTCCTCAGTACACTCCCATCTCCAGTTACTCATTTTCCTCCCAAAGTCATAAATACTGGTATGTAGTTACAAGAGTCCAAAGAGTGAAGGATAAAATTAATGTAAGAAAGAGAACAAACTCAATACAAATAAACTCATACATTTTCAAAATGGATCCTACCTGGAAGTCTCATTAATTTCCCAAACTCTTTTGTGCCTCTTCTTCCAATTCTTAGAGTATTTCCATGTACAATACCCAAAGATAGCAACAGTGAATATTAAAGAATAAGTAATGCATAATGTTCAAATTTTTGTGGTTGGATGAGCAAAGCAGAAAGTGCCCGTGAATAGGAAATGTAACCAATTTCAAATGACACTAGCCAAATTCTGAATTGGTAGTGAAAGAAGTTTATTACATGAAACACATTGTTAGATTCAGCAAAATGTATGGGAAGCTAGATGATGGGGAGCCTTGGAGGCCCCCATGTTTGACTATTTCATCTGAGGCTTGAGTCACTCAGAATTAATTTTTAAATATAATATGCTTTAGATTTGGCTTACTAACGTCCTTTTTTTTCCTCTAAACATTACAATGACATAAGTCACTGCTTATATTGTTAATCCCAGGTACTTTACACATTTTATGTCACATCATAAAGTATCTTAATGGCATATGATAGTGAAAAGACATGTTATTTATAAAAATAGTTAAAGAATAATCCAGTTGCTTCAAATATCATTTTTAAATTAGCAGTCTAATGGTGGAAGAAACACAATAAACACATATATAAAATTTGAAGCAAACTTTAATTTCAAATATAACTATTCTAGCTATTTACAAAAATGTACATCATTTTTTTCCCATCTCTCATTACATTCAGTATGCGTCAGGATGAACTCCTAGGAGAATATTCAGGATTATTCACTCTTTGAATAATGGCTTGTATGTGGGTTTCAAACAAATGCAGTAGGAGTCTGAAGAAAAACATTTCATTTCCAAAGAAATGTTCAAACCTTCCCAGGGGACACAGAAAAGATTCTGTTGAACTAAGGGACACCTGACAGCCACTTAAGGGGCTCCATGCATTCACAGTGAAAACTATTTTACCTCCTCCTCATACCCTAGTTTTAATGTATGAGAACAACTTGGTATTCAAATAATGTATAATCTCACATAGTACAGGGAATTCATTAATAGGTAATGCAGAGAAAAAGGGACACGATGTCATCCACAGAAAAAGGAAAGCACTCCCTAATGGCATGATCAGGTTTCATTCAATCTGATATGTATCCAAAGGCATTGTGGTCCCTTCTCTGCTTAGAAATACTTGTGCTTTTCAACACGAGCTGCTGACTAAATGTAGAGTCTTGACAAAAAGCAAATATGTTTTGATCTGTAGTAAATTCAGGGCACTACTTTTTTTTTATTCTATACACTTACCATGATTCGTCTGGTGATATCTTTCTTGGCCAAAACAAGTGAGTTCAATTTAATAGGGAACAAATGGATTGAGAATATAACAATGCGCTTGTGTCAGCTTTGCATGGCAAAGAAAAAAATCACCTTTTATTTTTGCTTATACATCTGAAAATATTCAATAGGAATCTAACAGTATGAACATACAGTGCACTCTCATTCATGACATTGAACAGAATAAAGATTATGAAAATATTAAAATTTTCTCATTTATGTAGTGGATACGAAGTGTAGTCTGTATAACTGTTATAATAGCTGTTTGTGCACACTCATACACATGTGCCCATGTGCTTGTGCACTTGCTCAGCATTCTTGTTCAGATGGTATTTTACTACTAGTTAGCCTCTAGTCTGTTATTTTGTTTGTTTTTGTTGTTGTGTGTTTTTCATTCTCAAAATTTATTTTAAAATACACACCATTATATGGAAACCCTTAAGTATGCACACTTTTATGTTTTTACATATTTGTCAAAATGCATTTATAAAATATAAAATTAAATAAATGACATAGAGACCTCCTTGAAGGTATTTGATACTGACTGGTTACTTTTTAAAAAAAAAATTATTGTGAAATACCGTACAGAGGGCTTACAATTACAAGGGTAAGGTAATGAGTACATTTCTAAGGTAATGAGGAGGCATTGTTGCCTCCTCCTTTGTTTTTTGTTGTTTATCTTACTGGTGATTTTTTGTATAGGTCCTATGGATTTTTCGACTCAGATTGGCTTTAAAATGTGAGTTTCCAATCTCAGTGTTTTGAGTAGCTAGCATTACAGTCATAAAGCAATGCCCCCTAATGTATTTTAATATTAATAGTCATGAAGGAGATAGATTGACTCTTTTAGAAAAGCTTTCTTTGAATGACAATACTTGGAAAAATATGTTAAGTGAATTAAAGTAGTCACAGAGAAACAAAGGTTGCCAGGTTACTTCATATCTGGAAGGTAGATTTAGCTTATAAACCTGCGAGTAAACATATTAGTGTTAATCAAGTGTATAAAAATGTATTAAATGAAATATGGTAGAATCAGTGGAGAACTCAAATAATAATTGCTTAGAAAGGCAAAGGCAAAGTTCAACAAAATAAACACCAGGATGTGAGTGATTTAAAGAGGTGAGGTGTGATCAAGGAGAAAGAAGTAGATGAATGAAGAGGAGAAGAGGGGGAAAATGAAGTCCAGTATTCAATGTATATCCTACAAAATTAAGAATACTGAAAGAAGACTGACAGGGGAGAGATGGGTGAGAATGTTCCCACGATTGATCAAGATGCAATGCTTTAATGAACTGCTTTGTTAAATGGAAACTCCTTTGCATGACTACTTAAAGATAATTAAAGAATAAGCTAAAAACAAAAAAGAAAACTTTCTTTGGAGATTTCTTCACTAATGAGTACATGGGAGTTTCTTTAAAAATATGGTAGAATTAGTGATGCATGGTAGGCCATGCTTTAGTTGTGCCTCTCTTATTAGTATCCAGACACACAAAGTTCTCCAACCTGTCAAGAGCTCATAATAAATTCATTAAGTCATTTATATGTGAAGTTTAAGCTTAAGGATTGCCAAGTGTCTACTGGGTGACACATCCTGCATTCAGTATGGGAAATACAACATACATGATGCAGACATGGAAGTACTGCAAGTGTTGAACAAGAAAGGTGTTGGTATTCAATCATTGTTTTAAAATGGCAGTAGATACTGCTGTTCTGTGAAGACTGGCACCAGAAGAAACAGATAGCTGGCAAGGAGACCAGGGGAAAACTAATTAGGTGATGTATAAATCCAGAATACTGTCAGCAGAAGTACAGAGTAGTGAATGGCCAGAAATGAAATGAACTGGACAGAGGTGACTGCCATGTTTGTTGCAACTGATATGTCCAGAAGCAATTCATTTACTACAATAAGATCACTGGAAAGGAAATCCATGGTGGGAAAAAGATGAATTCTAATCTTGAATGTGTTGAACTTTTGTGACCTGTTTGGGAAAAAAAAAATATCAATCAACAACAAATCCTCCTAAAATAAGTTTGTGGGCTAGAGGCTCAAAGATCATATTTATATTTATATTATATACATATATATTTAACTTCTCACTCATATATGGTATACATTGAGAATTCTGGAAATGGGTAGGATATTTTAGAAAAGATGCTTTGAATGATACTCTAGAAATCTTAAATCCTGATGCAAAGTAACTCAAAACAAAAGAATCATATAAAAAAGATAAAGCCAGAAAAATGTTTTTATCATTTCTTTCAAAGGAAATTCTTTAAGAGATTCCAGTATTGTATAATGAATACAAGAAGGACTTTAAAAGAACATTAAAATAAAATAAATAAATAATTAAGCCTGTGATGAAATATAGGAAGAGGTGTAAGAGAACAAAGCTTTCTCTTTATGAGCTAGTGCACAGCAGGGAAGATGGTTCTGAAGGAGCCATTTCAAAGAGATGAAACAGGAAAGCGGATTGATAGGGTTTTTGCAGATGGAGCCATGCTAAGGACAAGAAGCAGCAGTTCTGGGAAAAGAAACTGCCAGCCTATAAGCATTTCCAAATTCAGATTTGCAGCAAGATTAGATAGCAGTTGATGTGAACGAGAAAAAAAAAAAAAAGCACGACTCTAGTGCAAACTTCCTTGAAAAATATACAGGCTGTAATTCCTAGTAACTTTGCTTTCATTTGGGGTACACTAGAACTTTTCCACCTGAGATAAACGAACACATTGTAAAAGAATGAGAAGCTTCAAGTGAGCTCAGAAAAGTACAGATTTTCATTTGGAAATGCCATTGTATCAACATGGACATCACTGATAATTTTCAGAGAAAAAAGGCAGATTATGGTATGTTTGGATTAAATAATGGGGTGAGTAGAGAATTATGTTCAGAAGTTTGCCTCTGTACAGGCTAGAGAATGAAGTGAAAGAGGTGATATGGAATATACAGAAAATGAATAATCTGTTTCACTTATATTACTATTTACTATCAGTATTATTTTCACCGTAGCTAACTGAGGAAAACAACATTAAAAACAAAATGTGAAAGAAAAGAGTGAGGAAATAATACATAATTGTTAGGTTTTTAAAAAGAGGTAGCCGAGTAAGAACTGCACCACGCAAGTGGTATTCAGGTAAAGGGTAGGTTTATTCACTAGACCTGCTGGGACCAGGCAAGGTTGGCACTCCACATGGCTGACAAAAAGAGCATCTGGCCCCAGATTAGGCCTTATATAGGATAGGGGGCGGGGAAGGGTGTGTCCAGGTAAAGGGAAGTGGGATCAGGTGGGAGAAAGGTGTGGCCACATCAGATTAAGATGTGACCTCAGTGGATGCAGATGTGACCTCTTCCAGGTGTCCCAGTTGCCTAGGTACTGGGCGAGGTCTGTTCGCTGTCCAGGAGTGGACCTTAAAATAATTTTATGAGTAAAATTAGACATTGATAGTGAAAGCATAATGAATACAAATAACATTTTGGAACTCTAGAGACATAAGTTCAGGAAAGGAATTCTTCCCAACTTTTCTGCTTAGTTCAGCTATTGATAAAGTGTGTGTATGAAGTCATTTATGGTTAGAACTTTTTCAAGATTGCTACTTTCTAATTTGTTTTAAATCATTACTTCGTTGCAAAAAAATCATTTTTAAAAATTAGGTAGTTATGTGCTTTAGGAAGGAGGTGGGAAGAAGAATGCATTAAAGTGAAATAAGGAGAAAAAATACTTATGATGGTTATGTACAAATAATTTGTCAGAAAAACTCTAAACAAGTCCTCCATTCAGCAGGTATTTTGGAGTCCAGTTGAAGTGCCAGATACTTTTTCAAACACCAAAATTTAATACCAAACAATACAAGATGATGGTCAGCTTTAACTAGTTTCCATATTAATAGAGGAAAGAAATCCAGTTTTAAAAAAAACACACAAGTCAAAACACACACACACACACACACACACACACACACAAGTCGTTATGTCGAAAACGAACTTTACAAATTTCGTGGTGGGGGGAGGATTGGGGGGGTGGGGGTGGGGAGAGGATGGGAAGGAATGGGAAGGAGAAACAAAGGAGGAGGCTACAATGCTTGATAAGAAATGTACTCATTATCTTGCCCATGTAATTGTAACCCCTCTGTACAGTATTTTCACAATAAAAAAAGAACAAAAACACAATATATCATAGATATATTAAACAGAAAATTGTATATTGGTGGAAAGGAAAAGTGGTTTGTTAGTCACAGGAGACTGGTTTTCCCGGAGACCTGGCAACCCAGGAGGCGGATGCTGAGAGCTCATTATGCTGAGTGCACATTCTTGGCAGGTGAAGCAGCAAGAACAAAGGTCTTCAAGTTAAAACTTGCTTGTCAGACCCAGGGAACAGAAAGTAGGTCTGTTGCCTGGAATTAACATACAAGTGGGAGAGTGGCTTTAGAAGAGTTTAGGCAGTAGATTAAAGTCAACTCATGTAGCAATTTGTAAATCAAGAGAACAGACTGAATTTTATTTCAATTAAAATGGAAGATCACTGAATTATTTAAAGTAAGTGAAGTGGTCAGACTTATTTTGAAGTAATTTGTGCTGGCGGGTTTGTGAGTTGGGGACTAGGTGGACTAGTAGTAGGAGCTAAGAGTAGAACGTAGGAGAAAAAAAAAATGACTTTTTCCCAAACCAGAATTAAGTGTTGTTATATAGCACTTGAAATGGAGAATCTTGAATTGAAACTGGCATTTTTGAAAACAGAGAAACAAAAGAGTTTGCTGATGGAGTACCTATGGATTAAAAACTTATAAACAAATAATTCTTTTGATTTTTTTTTTTTTTTTGGTCCGGTCGTGGGACCTGAACTCTGGGCCTGGGTGCTGTCCCTCAGCTCTTCAGCTCAAGGCTAACACTCTACCACTTGAGTCACAGTGCCACTTCCGACTTTTTTCTTATGTGGTGCTGAGGAATCGAACCCAGGGCCTCAGGCATGCAAGGCAAGCGCTCTACCACTGAGCCACCTTCCCAGCCCAATTCTTTAGATTTTTAAACATGCAAAAAATAAAGGAAATACAAATGCTAGTAATGATAGATAAGATTATCTCAAAATATGACAAGGATTGTGTGACATCCATAGGAAGGACTGAGGAGTAATGCTGAGCTTGGGCTACAAAGAATATAACACTAAAAAGCTGAATTTGGTTAGAAGGATTTTTTTTTAATTCTTCTTTTAAAGAAAAGGTGAACTTCACATTTGAACTCAGAAACACATTTTTTTTTCTTTTTTTTCCAGGTTTTTTTTTTTAATTTAATTTAATTTTATTTGTGAACATACTGTACAGAGGGGTTACAATTACATGGGCAGGATAATGCGTACATTTCTTACCCAGCATTGCAGCCTCCTCCTTTGGTTTACTCTTCACATCCCTTCCCAGCCTCCCCCCTCCCCCCCAATCCCAATCCTTCTCCTTCCACCCTTCCCCCCCCCCCCCCCCCCACCGACGTTGTAAAGCTCCTTTTGGACATGACAACTTGTACTTCTCATTGTTGCAACAGGTCCACCTGTATCCTTAAACAACTGGTTTTTTCCCCATCTCCTCCACAAGTTATACTGACATCAAATATAGTGAAAGCAGGGGTTATACTGTGGGGGAGGGACATACAAAGCAACAAAGAGATAATCTTATAAATGCGTTAGAAACACATGCATGAAAGAAAAAAACATTAAAAGACATATCTAAGGGTTCATTTTCCTGACATCACATTATCTGACCTTTTCCGCTTGACTCATACATATACTAGATATTACAAATAAGGGAAACCATAGGACCTATGTTTCTTTGGGCCTGGCTTACTTCACTTAATATAATTTTTTCCAAGTTTTTCCATTTCCTAACAAATGGGGCAATGTCATTCTTTCTGATGGAGGCATAGAATTCCATTGTGTTTATATACCACATTTTCTTGATCCATTCATCTACTGAGGGGCATCTGGGTTGGTTCCATATCTTAGCTATGGTAAATAATGCTGCAATAAACATTGTTGTGCTGGTAGCTTTAGTGTGGTCTTGTTTGTAAACATTTGGGTAAATGCCCAAAAGTGGGATTGCTGGGTCATAGGGGAGCTCTATGTGAAGTCTTTTGAGGAACCTCCATACTGCTTTCCAAAGTGGTTGAACAAGTTTACAGTCCCACCAACAATGAAGTAAGGTTCCTTTCTGTCCACATCCCCTCCAGCATCTGTTGTTGTTAGAGTTCTTGATTTTTGCGTTCTATCTGGGGTGAGGTGATATCTCAATGTTGTTTTGATTTGTATTTATTTTATGGCTAGGGATGTTGAACATTTCTTCATGTGTCTATTGGCCATCCTTCTTTCTTCTTCAGAGAAGTTTCTCTTTAAGTCTTTCGCCCACTTATTTATTGGGCAGTCAGAAACACATTTTTTGATGGAGCTAAAACCAATCAAAAGAAATTTAGAGCAGATTAAGAAAAGTGTACAAAATGAGAAAGATATAATCTCTGCAGTCAAGTTGTTCAAGAACTTATTTTTATTCAAGCTTACAAAGGTATGTGATATATGCAAGAGGGGTAAGATGTTATTAGTTTTTATCGCATATATGTATATAAACTGTACTGCAAATAATCCAGTAGAAATTATTTTAAAATATTGGTAATGGAAGTAATTTGGGAGAATAATTCCTGAGAAGGAAGGCTAACTCTATAGCAGTAAGGAAAGAGTTGGCCAAAAATGCTAACCAGGATGGCTATTACGATAGTAAAGCAAATAAAGTCACGCTGGCATGGGTGGCTCATTCCTGTAATCCTAGCTACTTAAGAGGATGAAATATTATGATCATGGTTTGAAGGCAGCATGGGCAAGAAAAACTGGTTAATTGGAGACTCATATCTCCAGTTAACGACCAAAAATCTGAAAGTGGAGTTGTGGCTAACTCAAGTGTTACACTTAGCCTTGAGCAAGAAAGCTCAAGAACAGCACATAGGCCTAGAGTTCAAGACCCAGAACCAGCACAAAAGAAAGAAAGAAAGAAAGGACAAGAATGACAAAAAGAAAGAGAAGGAAGGAAGGAAGGAAGGAAGGAAGAGAGGGAGGGAGGGAGGGAGGGAGGAAGGGAGAGAGGGAGGGAAAGAGGAAGGAAATAATAAGGCATTATTTGATTTGCTGGCATTCAGCACAAATCATGTTGTTTTTAATGTACTTTCTGTTTTTTGCATCCTCTAATGCCAACAAATATATTTCACAGTGATTTTATAATCAGTGTCTACAATTTGCTGGTAGAAGCCTCAGTGCTCATGACAAAAGCTGGTGGCAGCAGAGTACCAACAAGTACTTGAATGTGCAGCTGGACTTTGATTGCCAAATCTCCTCTAACAGATGAGCTTTTGTTCTTTCAGAGGTGCAAGTCATTTCTTAGTTATTGATTTCTAAGTAATACTTCCCTCCCTTTTCAGACATTGCAATATTTCCAACAATATTATAACCTAAACACCTATACCAAATCTTCTTTTGCTTGAAATACCTGCAATGCTGGGTTCTTTTATTAAATGAATCTTGACAGGGATGGTGGTGTATGAACTCGAGGAAGAGGAATAGGAGTGAAAATCATATTCTGATGGCTGAAATGCTGTGTGTATGAAATGTTTCAGTAGGACCATGCTTCACAACGTTCATTTATTCAGCCCCTTGCTTTTGCTTCAGAAGTTGTAGGTCGCTCCTTAAACAACTGCAGACAATCCAGCAAAGATCATGAAGTATAATTTTTAAAACCCCAGTAGATGTTTGAACAAACCACAGAAACTAGAAACACATATTTTTTTCAAAACAATATTGAACTCTGACAATAATAAAATCCTTTAACTTGTTAGACCAATTTTCTTTAAGCAAATATACTATTTGCTAATAAATGCTTAAATTCCTCACTCTCTTACTATAAATTTCCCCAGTTGTCTTAAGGGTTGTTTCATGTCTTCTTGGGGAAAAAAATAATGAATTCCTTCCTTTTATGATGATCCTGAACAATTTTAAATACCCATCATAGGAACTGTCCATTTTTTTAATGAAATCTTCCTGTCTTTCTTTCTACACAACAATATTAAATATATTTGACATCATAGTACCTGTCTTTTATAACTAAATAGATTAATTAATATTTTTCTTACAATACCCCAGTAGGAATTATTAGGACAGTTCCACTAGCACAGAAAACATTGAGATAATTATCTTCAGTGCATATCAGTTTATACCAGTCTTTATTATATTTATGAGCTATGACAAACATTTTAATAAGAGTGTGTTAAAATATTGGGTGTTTTTGTATCACATTTGGCTTTTTGGCTAATAGTCTGCATTTTTAGATAATGTACCTTTTGAAATCAGTGCTTTACAATTTCTATTATTTCATTTTGCTCCCTTGAATTTGGGTTCATTCCAGACTGAATTCTTTCTAATCCACAGAGTGAATTCCATACATTATTATTTCATCATTAGATTGTATCATCACGTTAATTTTATCTTTATCCAAGTCTATACCTAAAATACTTATGTATGATTTCTGTGTTATAATATAAAGTTTTAAAATCAATCTTGTTCACAACATCAATGCAAATATTCAGGACTATTCTGATTTAAATAATGCAAAATAAAAATGCAAAAGTTAAATGCATACAGAAAGACGGAGGGAAATGAGATCAGAGATGATTTAACAAATAAGGAAACACACTATGTGTTTCCTTGAATGACTATCACAACACACCACAGGCTGAGTGGTTTAAACAACCCAAAACATACTAATCTCCGTTCTGGAGGCTAGAATTCTAATGTGAGCATTCTGGCAAGCTAGAATTTCTCTGAGTCTTTTCTTTTGTGGTTCACAGATACTCAACTACATTGTGATCTTTCATCTCCTCTCTGTTTACATGTCTTAGGGTCATTTTCTAGATTTTCTCTTGTTTTATTTCAAGATTTTTCATTCTATAGAATGATTATTAACACCAATAGGTCTGTCTCCAGCAGTGGAGCACATTGGTCATTGATGAAAGTAAACTCTGCAACTTGTGGGTGGAGATGGGAAGGGAGGGAATGGGAGAGAGTGAGGGAAAATATGACACTATACAAAAGGAAATATACTTATTACTTGATGCATATAAATGTAACCCATCCATATATCACATCTATAATAACAATAAGGTATTTTTTTAAATATCTGTATCTCATCTACAACAAAATAGTTGTGTGTATTTGGTTTAACATGCAGAATTGTTATCCATAAAGGGAGAAGAACTTAGATAAAACATGAAATTAGTTATTCTGAGTTTGCTGAGGAATATGATATGCGTAAAATATTTTCTATACTGATCACCATATAGTTACCACTCAGTAAAATCTAACTGCAATTATTGTAACTGCTCAATTCCTGTGTGACATAGTTAAGGATCAAGTTCAAATATTTAATGGAATTGCTCGGTCATAGGGGAGTTCTATGTGGAATCATTTGAGGAACCTACATAGTGCTTTCCAAAGTGGTTGAACAAGTTTACACTTCCACCAACAATGCAGTAAGGTTCCCTTCTGTCCACATTCCCTCCAGCATCTGTTGTTATTAGAGTTCTTGATTCTAGCCATTCTAACTGGGGTGAGGTGGTATCTCAATGTTGTTTTGATTTGCATTTCTTTTATGGCTAGAGAGGTTGAGCATTTCATCTGTCTATTGGCCATCCTTCTTTCATCTTCAGAGAAATTTCCCTTTAAGTCTTTAGCCCACTTATTTATTGGGCAGTTGTTTCTTTGAAGATTTGTTTTTGGGGGATTTAATTTTTTAAGTTCCAGGTATATTTTACCCAAATGATCACAAACAAGACCTCACTAAAACTACCAGCACGACTATATTTATTGCAGCATTATTTACTGTAGCTAAGATATGGAACCAACCCAGATGCCCCTCAGTAGATGAATGGATCAAGAAAATTTGGTATATATACACAATGGAATTCTATGCCTCCATCAGAAAGAATGACATTGTCCCATTTGTTAGGAAATGGAAAAACTTGGAAAAAATTATATTAAGTGAAGTAAGCCAGGCCCAAAGAAACACAGTTCCCATGGTTTCCCTTATTTGCAATAAGTAGTATATGTCTGAGTCAAGCAGAAAAGGTCAAATAAGTTGATGTTAGGAGAAGGAACCCCAAGATAAGTATTCAAATATTTATTTGTTTTTTTTTTCCTTTCATGCAATTGTTTCTAACATATTTATAAGATGGTTTCTATGTTGCTTTGTATGTCCCTCCCCCACGGTATAACCCATGCTTTCACTGTATTTGACGTTGGTATAATTTGTGGAGGGGAAGGGAAAAAACAAATCATTTAACTAGGGATACAGGTGGACCCATTGCAACAATGAGATGTACAAGTCGTTATGTCTAAAAACGAACTTTACAATTTTGGTGGAGGCTGAGGGGAGGATCTGATGGGGGGAGAGGGGAGTATGAGAAGGGATGGGAAGGGGAAACAAAGAGATGGCAACAATGCTTGCCCCTGTAATTGTAACTCCTACTTATTCTCACAATAAAAAATTAATGTATTTTGTAGTTTTCATCTCTTTCCCAAAGTGCACCTTTGTTAGTGTTAACAGCCTCCACTAATATTTCTTTGTTAAATTTGTACTCTGTAGTGATCATGTAAAAAGCTGAAGTTGAAAATGCAGGGAATGCATCTTGGTTGTAGTATTTTCAATAAAATGTAACATTTCAAGCCAGAGTATATTTAAGCTTATAATAGGTTTATTTACATTTACTGCAAATGAAACACATAGAAGAATACAAATTGACACAATCACAATCTAATACATTACAGATGATGTTGCTATATAGCATTATTTCAATCTTTGAAATGATTGTAAATTTTTAGTCTGATCATCCAAGCAACTAATAATTTAAAAATCAGAATCATTATTCTACATATTAGAACTTTCCATTATAATCTTTGGCTTGAACTACTTAAACTCAGAAGGAGCTTTAGAGGGAGTTTCGCATTATACTTCGCATGACCCAATGAAAACATGTAATACAGCAATGATTTTGAGTCTATGAATGTTCTTTTCAGTGTATTGATCCATATCTCAGTACCTGGGAAATATCTCTACCTTACCTGCACAATGTGAAAATTGGGTTTACTTCACAACACATTATTATAGAGCTTATCCAAACCTTAAGTCAGCGATATACTAATAACTCCATCGTTCTGTTATTTATTTCCTAAGAATAAAATTTTACATCAGTTTGAAAACTAATTCCCATGGGAAAAAATGTTTACCATCACGTTGGATTTCTGGAAGTCTAAGATTCTACTGATTTAAATTGTAAAATTCCACAAATTGTCATCCCTAAACCTGGAGATTTTTTTTTTTTTTATTGTGAGAATACCATACAGAGGAGTTACAATTACTTGGGCAAGATAATGAGTACATTTCTTATCAAACATTGTTGCCTCCTCTTTGTTTCCCCTTCCCATCCCTTCTCATTCTCCCTAACTCCCCCCACCCAATATTCTCCCCACCCCCCACCAAAGTTCGTTTTCGATATAACGACTTGTACATCTCATTGTTGCAAACTGGAGATATTTTAAACCATAAACTTATCAGATAGTTCTAGTAGTTTGCAGAATTGCGGCACAAAATTCAGAAATGTTTTTGCTCATCCTTTACTTAAGACTTTCAAATGGTAAGTTGTCATTTTACCTGGAATGACATTCCTTAAACATAAAATACTTCTCCAACAACTTCTTTGTCCATTGTTTCCTGTGATTTTCCCCACCTAACACCAAAATTGTGCCAACCTTGTACTTTATAATTCGGAAGACTTGAGATGAGTGTTTCTTCCCTATTGCAACAGTCTTAATATTCATTATTGTATGATAAAATTTTCCTTGACAACCTATGATCGAATAAAATCATATTCCCTTAGTAAAAATGATAATGTAGAGTTCTAATTTGAACTTAACTGTTTTTTTTTTTTTTTCTCTAGGAGTTCATCAGGTCTGGCCATTTCTAAATAACTCACTGGATCTGTCTATTGACAACTTTTAGCATAATAGAATATTTTTTCTTATGAATAGCATATACAGAGGAAAGAAGATTTTGGTAATTTATGCAGTAAAAATGCACCAGTATTGATGTGCAAAAACACCTCTGCGTCTGTGATGCTTCAGTGTAGACCAACTTCAGAGTATATCTTTCACTAAAAATTCTACACAAAGCCAATGTTGTGAAACAGAAGACAGTGCCTGTGCACTTGTATGGAAAAACAAATGAATATGTCACCCAGGTAAAATGTCCAATAGGTAAAGTCACAGGTGATGTCAATTGCCAAAGTTTCAGTATCACTGAAACAATATCACATCACCTCTGTATAAGGCTACCAGGAGACAAAATTAAGACATTTGAAGAAACCACGCAATAATCTGACTGTTCATATATTTGAAGTTTCTGAAATTTATATCAAAATGAAAAGACAAAACCAGATAGCACGAATGCAAAATGTGTCACACTGTAGCTATTTCATGAGGCATTCTCTTGAGTCTAAAGAAAAGCTGAAAGTTCCTGAAATAAAATCTCAGGCCTACAGCCATTGTCTAGATTTTCAGATGAAATTTAAAAAAATCAATTAAATTTACATTTTTCTGTGGAAAATTTCTGAAAACTTCTCCCAATTCAGGTTTTATATTGTAGTCCTAAAGGATGACATAACTTCATTGTCTTGTCTCACTGGCAGGGGAGATACACATTCTCTGGATTAGAGTCCACTTCTTGCTGAACTATTTCCAATTAAAGCTGATATTCTAACACTTGAGCCATTCCACCAGTTCCATCATTTTTCTGGTTAGTTGGAGATAAAGGTTTGTGGAATTTGTCTGCTTGAGCTGGCTTCAAACTTTTCAAATTTCAGATCTAGATCTCAACCTCCAGAGTAGCAAAGATAGTAAGTATGAGCTACTAACATGTAGCTGAAGCCATTTATTAATCATAACCTGTGAAGATAGCTGTAATTTTTTACTATATAGATACAAACACATATACACACTCACATAGTACAATTTCTTTAATAAAAATTTAAAGTTTCAATCATAAATGTAATGATCATATTAAGTAAAATACACATTTTGCTTATACACAAAAGACAGAAATTTCACAAATACTATCAATTTTATCTCTAAAACATTAAAAAAATGAAATTGTGGAATTAATGAGGCAGTTTTTCTCCTATCATGAAAAAGAATTGTACAGTAACCATTTGTATGTCTAGATATTCTAAGACCCTTAACCATGCCTTGATAATTCTAAGAAAATGTCAAGTCTGCCATTTGGTTCTATTCCATCCCAGAGATACATTTTAATTCTTAGAAGAGAAAATGAGCCAGGTGCCAGTGGCTCACGCCTGTCATCCTAGCTACTCAGGAGGCTGAGATCTGAGGATCACGGTTCAAAGCCAGCCCAGGCAGGAACATCCGTGAGACTCTTATCTCCAATAAACCACTAGAAAACCAGAAGTGGTGGTGTGCCTCAATGGTAGAAGCCTTGCTTTGAGCTGAAGAGCACAGGGACAGCGTTCAAGCCCCATGACTGACCAAAAAAAAAAAAAAAAGAAGAGAAAATTAAATCATATCTATTTGTGTAAGAAAAATTCATATACATAAATATGCATGTTTATAACATATTAACAATTTTGGTTCTCAAATGTCTATGAATATTTGCCATATATATATATATATATATTATATATAGTTTGGCTTCAATGATAGATGTTTCTTCTGCTTTTTCTCTTCTATATTAACTTCATAAGATATCACAAGGACTCTGATTTTGTATTTGCAATTGCATTTGCAAAATATTTATCAATTATTCCACTTTATGGGCAATATCTGTATTATTTTAAGTAGTTTTACAGTTTTCAAATGTTTTTGATTTTCCTATATTTAGATCAAACTTATAAGAATATTAAGTTAGTGAATAATGGGTGGGGATACAGATATAGCAAGTAGCTTTAGGATCCTGGAACAATCCTATTGATATCCATACATTTTAGGCATCAAGATAAACTAGTGTTTATTGTAGTTTCTATAAAAATACTAATAGTCCTATTCAGCTTCATCTTGGGATTGTCGATATCATGATTCTAGGAATGAATTCTCCTTCTCCTTGTGCTAATTTTCTCTAACCTGCCAAAATATTATTCATCGCCATGTATTTGTTTTAGTCTGGATCCTCTGTTGATGATTCATTGTTTTGTTAAATGCCGTGTTGGTTTATCACTAGGATAGAAAGGCAAAGCAACACATAGGTGACAATGGCTCTCAGTGAAAAGTCCAAAACTTTACAAAGATGTGATAGATTTTGTTTGGACCAAAGAACAAGCAGCAACATGTAATTGAAATTCAGGTATACATCACATGTCCTACAAACTGGGGAATGCCTGTACCCTGGAGATTTCAGAATACTATCAGAAGATTTCAGATACTATCTATCTATGTGTCTGTCGTCTGTCTGTCTGTCTGTCAGTCTATCTAGAAAGAATATCGAGGACATGTTTATTTTTAAGAAGCAGAGGTAAACGTTTCAAACTGTAAATGTTCTAAATTCTAAAACAGGAAGAAAGTTTCTAAAAATTAGAAATATCTAATAAAGGAAATTGTTACATTTCAAGCAAGTCAAGACCCTAGAGTTGGAGATTTTCTAAGGAAATCTAGATAAGCATCTTTTGCTCTAGTGTGTTACGAATGAAGTAGGCCCTTCAACCAGCTGACCTTCCAGATCTCATCAAAGTATTAGATGCTATCTCACTTTGGAATAAATTGAATGGAACCTCCTTGCTCAGTGACAATGTCTTTGTATTACTGCAAGGCTGTAGAAAGAAGCTTTTTCTGAGAACAGTTCATTTAATAATGTTATGGACAGTGATGCAATTTTACTATATCCTCAGCACAACTTTAATCAATTTAATGCAATCACATAATTCATTAAGCAAAAATACAAACACAGCCAAAATTGCTAATGTTGCAAAGAATGGATTGAAAAGTTATACATTTTCAGATTTGGAAAATTCAATAGCTTATTTATATTTATACCAAAGCATTTCTGTAATATCCTAAATATATGATTCTATTTTTTAAGTGTGTAGGAAAGTATCAATTAATAAGTTGGCCTGGCAGTATTTGGCAGGCATATAACATATAGCATGTACATGCCTTTCCTAAAAATATTTCAATGATAATCTGATAAAAATGCACTCTGATAATGTGACTGTCTTAGTTATTATAGTCAAGGAAGTTCAGTGGTTCTGCCTATGAATATGTGTGTGTGTGTGTGTGTGTGTGTGTGTGTGTGTGTGTGTGTGTGTACACGCATGTGCATGCATGCGTGTGTGTGCATGCTGGTCCTTGGGTTGAACTCATGGTCCGAGTTATGTACTGAGCTTTTCTTGCTCAAGGAAAGTGCTCTAGATTTGAGTCACAACTTAATTTCTGGATTTTTGTTAGTTCATTGGAGAGAAGAGCCTTATATACTTTGCTCTCTTGGCTGGCTGTAATCCACCAATCTCAGCCTTCTGAATATCTAGCATTACAGGGGTGAGCCACCAGCACCAGGCTAGTGCATATTAAGAATTCATGTTGATGAAAGAAGTGAAAGAGGATGTGAAAATGTGATTAAGGATTCAAAGTATATCCTATTAAAACAATGTTGGAAGAGGTATAATAAGAAGGCTGGATGAGAATTTTGAAAGAAGTGACATTGAGCCAGGCACCCGTGGCTCACGCTTGTAATCCTAGCTACTCAGGAAGGTGAGATCTGAGCATTGTGGTTCAAAGCCAGTCCGGGGAAGGAAAGTCCGTGAGACTTATCTCTAATAAAACCACCAGAAAGCCAGAAGTGGCGCTGTGGCCAAGCAGTAGAGCACTTGCCTTGAGCTGAAGAGCTGATATCATCCAAACACAGAATTCAAGCCCCATGACCAAAAAAAAAGAGGTGTGACATTGATCAAGAGATATTATATTCATAAATTGCTTGTTAAATGTAAACTCCTTTGTACAAATACTTAAAGATAATAGTAATAATAATAATACTTCAAATTATATCATAAAATACTATACACAGTGGTTACATATTTGGGAAGTACAATGTTAGGTTTAATACATGTATATATTGTACAATACACAATTCAACTTGCACACCTCTCTTACCTCATACATATATTGTTTTATTGTGAATTTTTTTTAGTCTTGCCTTTACCTTTTGGAAATATATTATTCTTACCTATTGTATCTCAAACCACCTTACTCTTGTCTATTTAGAACCTAATTACCAGTGACAAAATCTACCCATTCCTCTGTCCTCCCTAGTTCTCCATCCTGGAGACTGTAGTAGCCACCATCATAGATCAACTTGGTAAGATCAGATATTAAGATTCTGCATATGACCAAAATAACGTAGAACATATGTTATATAACTGTCTGATTTCTGTACATATAATAATCTGTACTTCCTTCCATGTGTGTTGCAAATGAGAGGATATCACATTTTAAAATCTGAATAATATTTAATGCTGGATTTATAACACACTTTGTTAGCCCTTCCTTAGTAATGGTCATTCGGGAGTTATTTCAGTTTATTTATATTTTTGTGAATATGTCAAAAAACGAACTTTACAACTTTGGTGGGGGGAGGGGGGTTGGGGAGGGGGAGAAGGGAAGGGATGGAAAGGGGAAACAAAGGAAGAGGCAACAATGCTTGATAAGAAAGTACACATTACTTTGACCATGTAATTGTAATCCCTCTGTATGGTATTTTCACAATAATAAATAAATAAATTAATTAATTGATAAAAAAGAAATTCTGGGAGAAAATGCAAAATTGTGTTTGCCAGGGAATCAATTTGCTTTATTGGAATGTGACGTGAAATCTTTCATGACTTTGACAGCAAGTATTTTAATTTCATGACCGATAATATATTAGGGAATAGAATGTAAATATAGTACATTTTTAAAAATCCTAATTTCCAATTACAAATTTACTTAAGCTTTTGTCAGTGCTGCTGAAAATCCTTTAAGTTAATCATACTCCACAATTTGTCTCAGCAATTAGAAATTCACAGAAATCTCATTCATATTGGCATTTATAAATTGTATCATTTATTTTGCAGTTTGTAATGTTATTTTGTGATATTTGAACTAATTTGGGGCCAATGATCCATTTCTATTAACTGAAAGTAACAACATATCAAACATCTTCATTAATGTATAAATAACATGAAAATTCATTAGCCAAAATGAACTATATATTTTTAATAAAAATAATAAAACAATCTGTTTATCTTATGCATAAGATGTAATGATATTTTCAATTACTAAGTTTCTATTAAGAATCTCTGAATCATATATTACCTATAATCTCTTTGTTTAAATATAGGTGGCTAAGACACTAACGCTTCTGGATGCTTACCTGAAAAATCATTCTTAACCACTATGTGAGACAAGTTGGGACAAGACTATTTTCCAAGCTACCTGAAATATTTCAGGGAAGCTCTGACTTTTAAGATTTTCCTGCATAAAACTTTTTATAATGTGTTGTCATATTTACTTAATATTATGTCTCTACCTTATTATCTATATTAAAAAATGTATACTATTAAAAATTATTTGACTGTATTTCCATAAAAGATGTATTTGGGGATGCATAAAAGAAATGTTCAATATTTTAAACAAAATAATCTGATAGAGTGATCTCAAAAATCTTATATTAATGTTGCATATTTAAATATTTTTATTATCTTTAAGTAGTTGTACAATGTTGCTGCCATTTAACAACGCAGTTATGAATAGAGTGCCTGTTATTTGATGTTACCCCTTTCAACTTTATCACCCATCCTTAACCCACCCTTTCTCTCACTTTTCTTAATTTTGAAGGATAGTTATTAAAATTTTTGCCAGATAACAAAGCAGTTCATGAATACAAAACATCTTGGTCTGTGTTACATTGTCTATATATATATATATATATATATATATATATACATACATATATATGTATATATACACACATATACATATATATGTATATATATATATATATATATTATTTATTTATTTTTGTCGACTTGGGTTTGAACTCTGGTCCTAGGCACTGTCTCTTAGCTCTTCAGCTCAAGGCAAGCACTCTACCACTTGAACCACAGTGCCACTTCCGGTTTCTGGTGGTTTATTGGAGATAAGTCACAGACTTCCCTGTTCCAGCTGTCTTTAACCTCGATCCTCAGATCTCAGCTTCCTGAGTAGGTAGGATAACAGGTGTGAGCCACCAGCACCCGGAAACCCTGTTAATATTCTTACCCACCTTTGACATACTCTTTTCCTCATTTCTCTTAATTAACTGGTATATTCAATGAATATGTAAGAGTTACATTTTTATTTATATATTTATTATTTATTTATTTATTTATTTTGTCCATGGTGGGGCCTGAACTCTGGGCCTAGGCACAGTCCCTGAGCTCTTCAGCTCGAGGCTAGCTCTCTACCACTTGAGCCACAGTGCCACTTCCAGCTTTTTCTGCCTATGTGGTGCTGAGGAATCGAACCCAATGCCTCATGCATGCAAGGTAAGCATTCTACCACTGAGCCACCTTCCCAGACCAAGAGTTACATTTTTAAATGTTTTCTGTATCTTAAGGTATATGTTGCTTATGGTGAATGATCAAAAGATTCTGAAATAGAGGCAAATTGATTTCTTTTTGTATTAAACAACTATTTGCTGACTATTTTCATTTATACTGAACAGATCTAAGTAGTAAAAAGGTCTCTGCCCTTGTAACCATAAAAATTAAAATAGTACTTTTTATTTGTAGAAGCAAATACAATCTTAACAATTTGACATCACTTAGTTATTCAATGCTGATTTAATTAATTAATTATATATATATATTAATGTAAAAATATTTTACAGAGGGGTTATAGTTACATAAGCAAGGAATGAGTAAATTTCCTGTGAGCATTCTTATCTCCTCCTTTGTTTTTGCCTACCATCCCTTCTTTCTCCACCTTCCCAATTCTTTCCCACCCCCCACCAAGTTCATATTCCACATAATGTCTTGTACATCTCATTGTTACAATGGGTCAACCTGTATCCTTATTTCAGCATTTTGTTATTTCCCTTTCTTCCCCAAATTAGAAAAAAAGGTATATACAAAAGGCAGGGCACAAGAATCAAGTACAGTGAAAACAAGTGTTATACTGTGGGGGAAGAACATACAAAAGAAACCAAAAAAAATCACATAGTACATTATGAGTACATTAAAAAAAGCTATAGCAAGAAAGAAAACAACTAGGTGTCTCCCTATCTTGGGATTCATTTCACTTAATATCATCTCATATGGTCATATGCACATAGCTTTTGACCTTTTCTGCTTGTCCTAGACATATACTAGTTATTGCAAATAAGGGAAACCATGGGGCCTATGTTTCTTTTGGTTTGACTTATTTCACTTAATATAATTTTTGCAAGTCTTTCCATTTCTTAACAAATGAGGCAAGGTCATTCTTTCTGATGGAGGCCTAGAAAATGTGATATATAAACATTTTCTTGATCCATTCATCTACTAAGGGGCATCTGGGTTGGTTCTATATCTTAGCTCTGGTAAATAATGCTGTGGTAAACATAGTTGTGCTGGTTGCTTTAGGATAGCATTGTTTGTGATCATTTAGGTAAATTCCCAAAAGTGAGATTGCTGGGTCACAGGGGAGCTCTATGTTGAGTCTTTTGAGAAACCTCCATACTGCTTTTCAAAGTAGTTGAAAAAGTTTACACTACCACTAGCAATGCAGTAAGGATACCTTTAAGCCACATCTCCTCCAGCATGTGTTGTTACTAGGCATGTGTATATATATATATATATATAATATTGTAAAAAAAACTGTACAGAGGAGTTACCATTACATGAGTGAGGTAATGAATGAGTACATTTCCTATCAAGCATTGTTACCTCCTCCTTTGTTTTTCCCCTACCATCTCTTCCCTCCCACCTCCACAACTACACTCTCCCCACATCCTCCATCCCCTCTCCCCACTTAAATTGTAAAGTTCGTTTTTCAACATAGTGTCGTGTACATCTATTGTTACAATGGGTCAACCTGCATACCTATTTAAGCATTTTGCTTTTTCCCTTCCCCTCCCCAAGCTAGAGAAGTGTATATACAAGATGCAGGGCACCCACATCAAATGCAGTGAAAACAGGGTTATACCATTGGGAAGGAATATACAAAGAAACAAAAAAAATCACATGGTACATTATAAATATTTTAGGAGCAATAGCAAGAAAGGAAAAAACAAACAAAAAAACTTGTGTCCCTGTCTTGGGGTTCATTTTGCTTGACATCATCTTATGTGGTTTCTTGATTACAGTCCTTCTAACTGGGATAAGATAGAATCTCAGTGTTGTTTTGATTTGCATTTCTTTTATGGCTAGAGAAGTTGAACATTTCTTCATATGTCTATTGGCCATTCTTTTTTTCCTCTTCAGAGAAGTTTCTCTTTAAGTCTTTACCCCACTTATTTATTGGGCAGTTGTTTCTTCGATGATTTTTTGTTGGGGGATTTAATTTTTGAGTTTTAATTATATTTTAGATATGAGACTTTTGTTTGTTGGATAACTAGTAAAGATCTTTCTCAATCTGTAGGCTTCCTATTGATCTTGCTAGGTATGTCCTTTGCCAAGGAAAAGTTCTGGCATTTCATTCAATCCCATTTGTCCAACCTTTCATTGATTTGTTGTGTTTCTTATACTTTATTAAGAAAATTCCGACCTATGCCAAGGAGTCCTATAGTTTCTCCTATACTTTCTTGTAATGTTTTCAGGGTGTTGGCTCTGACTTTGAGATCTTCAATCCATTTGGATCACCCTGGTGCAGGGTGATATATAAGAATCTAGCTTTAGTTTTCTACAGGGTTAAATCAATTTTGTCTGCACCTTTTTACTAAAGAGGCTGTCTTCCATTCTATTATTTTTAGCTCCCTTGTTAAAGGTGGCATAGGTCTGTGGGTTCATTTCTGCATCTTCAGTTCTATTCCATTGGTCCTCAGGTCAGTTCTTATGCCAGTACCAAGCTGTTTTGATTATTATGGCTTTGTAGTAGAGTTTGAAATTTGGTGTTGCTATTCCTCCAGCACTGTTCTTTCTGCTAAAGATTCTTGCTGCTGTTTTGAGTCTTTTATTGTTCCATATGAATTTTTGGATTCCTTTTATTTCATTGAAGAATGATGTTGGAATAGTGATAAGTATCACATTGAATTTGTGGATAGCCTTTGGCAGTATAGCCATTTTTTCAATATTAATCCTCCCAATCCAGGAGCAAGGTAGGTTTTTCCACTTCCTAAATTCGGCTTTAATTTCCTTTTTCAGGTTTTTTAAGTTTTCATCATGGAGGTCTTTCACTTCTTTAGTTAAGTTAACTCCTAGGTATTTATTTTTTGTGGAGCTATTAGAAAAGGAATTGCTTTCCTGATTTCAGACGCACTCTTCTCAATATTGGCATACAGAAAAGCTATTGATTTTTGAGGGTTAATTTTATACTCAGCTAACTTGCCATATTTTTTAATCAGTTTTGGATAATTTGGGAGTAGAGTCTGTGGAATTCTTTAAGTACAAGATTATGTCATCTGTATAGTGGGAGAGTTTTACTTCTTTCCCCTTTCAGATTCCCTTTATGTGTGCGTGTTTTCTTACTTCGGTAGCTAAGCATTCTAATACTAAATTGAAGAGAGGTAGAGTAGATGTCTTTGTCTCATTTCTGAGTTTAGAGGAAATAGCTTTAGCTCTTCACCATTAGATATAATGCTCACTGTAAGTTGGTCATACACAGCCTCTAATACATTGAGGAATATTCCATGGATTATTAGTTTTTCCAGGGCCTTTATCATAAAGTGGTGCTCGATCTTGTCAAATGTTTTTTTCTGCATCTATTGAGGTAATTATGTGTTTCTTATCCTTGCCCTTGTTGATATGATTAATTATATTAATTGATTTGTGTATATTGAACGAGCTTTGCATCCCTGAATGAAATGAATCCTGTTTGATCATGGTGTATGATTTTTTTGATGAGCTGTTGAAGTCGATTGGCCAAAATTTTGTTGAGATGTTTTGCATTGATGTTCATCAAAGAAATGTGACTATAGTTTGCTTTCTTTGAAGAGTCTCTGCCTGGTTTTGGGATATGGGTTATGATGGCTTCATAGAAAGAGTTTGGTAGTGAACTTTCAGTTTCGATTTCATTAACAGTTGGAGGAATATTGGTGTGAGTTCTGCTTTGAAGGTCTTGTGGAATTAAGCTGTAAATCCATCAGGTCCTGGGCTTTTCTTGGGTGGAAGGTCTGGTATTGCTGTTTCTATACCAATGCTTGATATTGGTCTGTTAAGTTGATTTAAATCATTTTGGTTTAGTTTCAGCATGAAACTAAAATCATACATTTCTTCCAGATTCTCAAACTTATTAGCAGAAAGATTTGAGGATTATTCCATTATTATGTTCTGAATCTTGGTTGTTTCTGAGTTTGTTTATTAGGGTGCATTGTCTTCTTTTTCTGATAAGATTTGGTAAGGGTTTGTCAATTTTGTTAATTTTTTTGAAGAACCGTTTGTTTTGATCATTCTATTTTTTAAATCTAATTCATTTAATTCTGATTTAATTTTAATTATTTCTTTCCATCTACTGGATTGGGGTTTAGCTTGCTGCTCTTTTTCAAACAGCTTCAGGTGTCTCATTAAATTGTTGGTTTCAGATCTCTCTAATTTGTTGATGTAGGAACTCAGAGTTATAAACTTGCCTATGAGTACTGCCTTTGCTGTGTCTCATGGGAGCTGATAATTTTTGTTGAATATCATGAACATTTGAATTTTCTTTCTACTCTCTTCCATGACCCACTGGTCATTCAACAATGTGTTGTTCAGCCCCCATGTATTACAGGACTTCCTTTGGTAGCTTTTGGTGTTGAGTTCTAATTTTATTCCTCTGTGGTCTGAGAGAATGCAGGGTATGATTTCAATGTTCCTGAAATTGAAAAAATTTGCTTTGTGGGGCTGGGAAGGTGGCTCAGTGGTAGAGTGCTTGCCTTGCATGCATGAGGCCCTGGGTTCGATTCTTCAGCACCACATAAGCAGAAAAAGCTGGAAGTGGTGCTGTGGCTCAAGTGGTAGAGCACTAGCCTTGAGCTGAAGAGCTGAGGGACAGTGCCCAGGCCCAGAGTTCAGGCACCATGAATGTCAAAAAAAAAATTTGCTTTGTGGCCTAAAATGTGGTCTATTTTAGAGAATGTTCTTGGAGAAGATGAGTATTCTGAAGCTGCTGGATGAAATATTCGGTAGATGTCTGTGAAGTTTTGTTGATCTATGCAGTTGTTTAAGTCTAAGGTTTCTCTCGTGAGTTTTTGCTGGGTTCATCTATCCAGCAGGCATAATGGTGTGTTAAAGTCCACAGCAATTTATGTATTTGGATCTATGTGAGATTTGAGGGAAAGTGGTGTTTCTTGGATAAATTTGAGTGCTCCATTTTTTGGTGAATAGATGTTTAGAATTGTAATATCCTCCTGAAGGGGGGATCCCTTAATACATTTGTAGTGACCTTCTTTATCTCTTCTCACTAATTTTCCTTTGAAGTCTATTTTATTTGATATTAGGATTGCAACTTCTGTCTGTTTATGTGGACTGTTGGTTTGGTAGATTGTATTCCAGCCTTTCATTTGCAGATTTTTTTTTTTTTTTTGTGGGCATGGTGTGTCTTCTTAAGGTAGCAGTTAGAAGGATCTTGTTTTTTTTGAGCTAACTAGACAGTCTGTTGCTTAATTGGAGAATTAAGTCCATTGAAAGTTAGGACTGAGAGGTGTTTGGTGGTTCCTGCCATGTTATCCACCTTCTTGCAGGCTGTGCCAACTGGATTCTTCCTATGATTTTTGGATTCTTTTTTTGGGGGTTGGTTTCTTGGCCTTCATTGTTATCTTGTTGGTTTTATATGTGTAATATATCTTTAGGTATCATTTGCAGGGCTCGTTTTGTGGAGCTATATTGTTTCAGTTTTTCTTTGCTATGGAAGGTTTTTATCTGACCTTCTGTTATGAAGGAGAGTTTAGCTGGGTACAGTATTCTTGATTGATAGTTCTTTTTGTTTTTGTTTTTTGTTTTGTTTTGTTCCCTTTAGTGTGTGGCATACATCATTTCAGGCACTTCTTGCTTTAATTGTGTCTGCTGAGAAATCTGAAGTTACTCTGATTAGTTTTTCTTTATAAGTGATTGATCTTTTCTCCTTGACAACTTTAAGGATCCTTTGCTTTGTCTGAATTGACTCTGTGGGGATTACAATATGATGGTGGAATGTGCTGTTCTCATCTGGTCTATTTGGGGTTCTAAAGGCTTCTTGTATCAGAATAGGACTAGCTTTTTCCATGTTTGGGAAGTTCTCTGCTAGGATCCTGTTAAATACAGTTTGATTTTACTAATTCTTAGCAAAATATTTATAGCAAACGGAATGAAGTGCAGATTGTTGGCAATAATTATGTTACCTCTAGAATAAATAGGAATGTTGGTCTATTGGAAAGTCTTGAATTAAATACTTAATGTTACTTAAGAGAATACTTATAGCTACACCTTACAGAAAGTCCATACTATACAAATGAGTGATGACTTAATTTTCACATCATGGATGCTTGTGAAGACTATGTGACTTATTTTAGTTCATATTAACATACACCAAACATAGCGTCATATCCCATAATTTTTCTCCTAATGATTGGCTTACAAGGAAAAAAATGGTAGAAATTTGAGGACATTGTTGGATGGTTTGTAGAAAATTCCACATTCAATAATGCAATGCAAGGTATTTTAAAAAATAAAAAAACCTGATTTCTCTATCATGTGTATAACACAATCTGTTTAAGTACAGGCAATTGATGAATTTGATTATATTCTCTTTGGGTTTAAATCTAAGAAAATATAATAAAAAACAATACAATCATAAAGTGAGAAAAGATTTCTATTTTTTTGAGAAATACCATTTAGTAAACTATTAAATTAGGATAACAAAACCAAAAAGACAAATATGGTAGCATTTGACTCAATTTGTGTTATGTCAGAAAACTACAATCTTTATTTTCTATTCCATGTGAAGTTTTCTAAAGATGACAATATTATTAATTTTATTCCAAAATTTATTATAGTCATTTTCCCCACAGATTTTCAGACATTCAGAACAATTCTTGAGTAAACTTCACTGCATTGATTTTTTAAGGTAGATTAAAAAGCTATTATTACAATTATAAATCCCAGATATTCATGAGATGACAAATTAAATTATAAAAGCAATGTTTTATAAGTAACAAGGCATAGTAGATGTCTTTTTTTTTTTACAAAATGACTGTGGATCATTGCATAAGAATGTATACTATGATCATTTCGTTATAAAATATGCATTCCTGAATAGTTTTGCTAATTGCTTCTCCCATGTAAATTCATTTATGTACAAAAACAAATATGAAAAAAATAATTTATAAAGGGGATTCAAATAGGGAAAGAAGAAATAAAACTCTCCCTCTTTGCAGACGACATGATCTTGTATTTAAAGAATCCCATAGACTCCACTCCCAAATTACTCAAGCTGATTGAAAACTTTGGCAAAGTAGCAGGGTATAAAATTAACCCCTAAAAATCAATAGCTTTTCTGTATGTCAACAAGGAGAAAAGTGTGACTGAAATTAGGAAAGCAACTCCATTTGTAATAGTCCCACAAAAAATAAAATACCTAGGAATTAACTTAACCAAAGAAATGAAAGAACGCTATGATGAAAACTTTAAAATCTTGAAAAAGGAAATCAAAACAGAACTTAGAAAATGGCAAAATCTCCCATGCTCCTGGATTGGAAAGTTTAACATCGTGAAAATGGCAATACTTCCCAAGGCTATCTACAAATTCAATGCGATACCTATCAAAATTCCAACCTCATTCTTCAGGGAAATAGAAGAGGCAATCCAAAAATTCATATGGAACAATAAAAGACCCCGAACAGCAAAAATGCTCCTCAACGGAAAGAACACTGCTGGAGGAATATCAATACCAAATTTCAAACTCTACTATAAAGCCATAGTAATCAAAACAGCTTGGTATTGGCATAAGAACAGACCTCAGGACCAATGAATTGAAAACCCAGAAATGACCCTACAGACCTATAGCCATCTAATCTTCCATAAGGGAGCTAAAACAATAGAATGGAAGAAAGACAGCATCTTCAGTAAATGGTGCTGGCAAAATTGGTTAACTACTTGTAGAAAACTAAAGCTAGATCCTTATATATCACCCTGCACCAGAATCAACTCCAAATGGATCAAAGACCTTGAAGTCAAAGCAGACACTCTGAAAACATTACAGGATGGAATAGGAGAAACCCTAGGTATCCTTGGCTCAGGCTGAAATTTTCTGAATAGAGACCCGGAAACACAACAAATCAAAGAAAGGTTGGACAAATGGGATTGCATGAAGTTGCAGAACTTCTGCATGGCAAAGGACATAGCTAGCAAGATCAATAGAAAGGCCACAGATTGGGAGAAGATCTTCACTAGCCGTACAACAGACAAGGGTCTCATATCTAAAATATACTTGGAACTCAAAAAATTAAATCCCCCAACAACAAATCCTCAAAGAAACAACTGCCCAATAAATAAGTGGGCTAAAGACTTAAAGAGAAACTTCTCTGAAGAAGAAAGAAGGATGGCCAATAGACACATGAAGAAATGCTCAACATCCCTAGCCATAAAATAAATACAAATCAAAGCAACATTGAGATACCACCTCATTCCAGTTAGAATGGCAAAATCAAGAATTCTAACAACAACAGATGCTGGAGGGGATGTGGACAGAAACGAACCTTCATTGTTGGTGGGAATGTAAACTTGTTCAACCACTTTGGAAAGCAGTATGGAGGTTCCTCAAAAGACTTCACATAGAGCTCCCCTATGACTCAGCAATCCCACTTTTGGGCATTTACCCAAATGTTTACAAACAAGACCACACTAAAGCTACCAGCACGACTATGTTTATTGCAGCCTTATTTACCATAGCTAAGATCTGGAACCAACCCAGAAGCCCCTCAATAGATGAATGGATCAAGAAAATGTGGTATATATACACAATGGAATTCTATGCCTCCATCAGAAAGAATGACATTGCCCCATTTGTTAGGAAATGGAAAAACTTGGAAAAAATTATATTAAGTGAAGTAAGTCAGGCCCAAAGAAACATAGGTCCCATGGTTTCCCTTATTTGCAATATCTAGTAGATGTATGAATCAAGCGGAAAAGGTCAGATAATGTGATGTTAGAAAAATGAACTCTTATATGTATTTAAATGTTTTTTTCTTTCATGCATTTGTTTCTAATGCATTTATAAGATTATCTCTTTGTTGCTTTGTATGTCCCTCACCCACAGTATAACCCCTGCTTTCACTATATTTGATGTCAGTATAACTTGTGGAGGAGATGGGGAAAAACCAGTTGTTTAAGGATACAGGTGGACCTGTTGCAACAATGAGAAGTACAAATTGTCATGTCGAAAACGAGCTTTACAACGTTGGTGGGGGGGGGAGGATGTGTGGGAGGAGGAGGCTGGGAAGGGATGTGAAGGGTAAACAAAGGAGGAGGCTGCAATGCTTGATAAGAAATGTACGCATTATCCTGTCCATGTAATTGTAACCCCTCTGTACAGTATGTTCACAAAAAAATGAAATTAAATTTAAAAAAAGAATCCTAAAAATAATAATAATAATAATTTATTTCTCCTAAAATTCATTTTTTTTCTTGAGAGAGTGCTTTCCTATTTGAGAATGTATCTACCACTAAATATACATATATATATATATATATATTCTTAAAAATAAATATCTAGATAAATAATCACTAGTAAAATTCATACTTGCTATCTAGACAAACTCTCAGTAATTTAATTTTTCATTTGTTACACAATTAGAAATTCCTCAATTGTAGATTCTGAGTAAAGTTCCTTATGTTTATAAGTGCTTCTGTTTTCCACTGGATTCCATCACTATAACTCTGGGTATATAAGAATCCATAAAAAATTGCATGTGCTCAACACTAGCTTCCATGAAGAGACACAACTGGTTTCCCCTCTATCCAATAAATAACACATCAACAATGAAATTCTTCTCTTTTTATGAATGTAAATATATTCTTTTTTCTTCATCTGATACACATGAAATTAAATGCAAGTATAAAAGTTTCAGAGAAAGTGTCTAAGATGAAGCATAACACATACTTTTTATTTCTATACTTTTCAAAAGGATCCATAATTAGAGAGAAAACACATATTTTCTCCTATGGATTCAGCTTCCAGTAAATGAAATCAAGATCTCATGCTTGGATTCTCATATTATAATAATATATATAAATGTGATTTCTCTCAGAGGTGGATCTCTATTTTTTAAGAGCCTTGGTTTTCTGCAGGTGACGAAAGCTTTGAGTTTAAGAAGAGAATACAAAGTATAGCTGCAGTAATGATGTTAATTCATTAACTAAAATACGGAAAAAAATACGTAGATTTAATCTGTTCACAGCTTCACACTTATGCACATTAAAAGTATGAACAGAAATGTTCTTCAGTGTGCATACCATTAAGTATGTATAAACACTTAATAATAAAAACTGTACCTAGAGGATCATGTACAAAAATTGACATTTTGAGTATTACTAATATTATAATTTTACTTAATCCTTACCATTTGCAAAATTTTAATAACAAAATTATGATCCTTCATATGTACAAAAGTATATCTTAGTTTACTTTGGTTATATTCTATTAAGAAATTGCATTTTCAGACTAATTTAAAAGCCCATTCAAATTATCTTTCAATAAAATATAAAAGTATGTCATTATAAATAAATCAGTAATGTCAACTTGGTCTCTATAATTATCTGAGTGATTTACACTAAAGTAATTAACTTGCTACATATAAATATATTAAGTATCATTGTGTGAATTTCTAACTACATGAACTAGTAGTAATAGTGTGTGTGTGTGGTGGGCATATGTGTGTGTGTGTGTGTGTGTGTGTGTGTGTGTGTGCACAAAGGACAGAAAATATTTAAAATTCTTGAAACTTTATAATAATAGAGCTATATATGTATATATATATATACTATCATGTTAGAAATGATTTTTTTATCATTATTTTAAATTAGTTCCTAAACTTTGATCACTTGTAAACTTTTGTAGCATTTATCCAAATGAAATTTAAAACACTTTAATTCCAGGTAATTTGTTTCATATATTTTCATAAATAATCAGAAATCTTATCACATTATAGGTTTACATTTTTAACTATTTGTGTTAATATTTATGTGTTCTTTGGGGGAAGGATATTAGTAGCCCTGAATGTAACAATGTAGCTTAATTCTGAATAAGGAGCAATTTCATTCTTCTCAGGGGAAAATACAAATTGTCATCAAAAGATGTAATTATGAAAAATAGTGTGAGAATGCATTACCCACACTCCTTTCTTTTACTCTCAGTACAGAAAGGTGTTACTGTTTTTTTTTTTTTGTTTTTTTTTTTTAATATACATTAAAGACCACATCCTCTCTGCAGGCTATTAAACAGGAAATCTGAATGTTAAGGCTCTGCAAAGATTTTATTATTATTATTAATAATAATATATCCCATCTGATGTGCTCAGTGTGTTTACAACTTGCCATAAAACAAGTTAAAACGTGCAGGCTAAATCTATTCCTAGAGATACATACCTGTAGATGAGTCATTCTTAAATGATGTAATTGTCTGGGTATTTTATGTCTCATGTCTAATGTTTTATGTGGAATCCATTTTTTAATCAGAGCACACACCATGTCATACCTCTGAATAGACCAATTACTGTCTGTGTACATGTTGCCAAGAACTGAAAACATATTTTCTTAGGAAGAGTAATTTGATTTTAGGATATTACACTCAGGAAATCATATCTATACCATCAAAGAATAAAATTAGATGAATACAATTTTTCCTCTTGTTCCTCAAAACTGAATATTTAGGCAATAGCAGCAGAATCAAAGGAAAGGGAAAAGGAGAAAGCTCATCTGGCATCATTGGTTCATGCCTGTAATCCTAGCTACCCAGGAGGTTGAGATCTAAGGATCAGGATCTTAGTTCAAAGCCAGCCTGTGAAGCAATGTCTGTGAGCCTGTTATTAACAATGACAACCACAAGGCCAAAAGCAGAGGTATGACTCAGTGGTAGATTGTTCTCTTTGAGTGAAAATGTGCAATAACAGTGCTTAAAACTGAGTTCAAAGGCCTCAGGACACACACAGACACACATACAGACACATACATGCAAGCACGCAAGCACACAAGCACTCACTGAAGCATGTGCTCACATGTGTCCACAAAAAAAATCACTTTTCCCCTGCATTTATCTTCTAACATAACAATGAATATAGCTTGCAAAAATGAATTTATATATATGTATATATATACATATATATATATATATAGAGAGAGAGAGAGAGAGAGAGAGAGAGAAAGCGCAATTGTATTTGTGACTTAGGGAAGGGGCAGGCTGGGAAGGATGTGTGACAGTGTTGAAAGTGGTGACATCAATCAAGTTGAATTGTACTTATAAACTACTGTGTTGAATGGCAACTCCTGTGTACATTTACTTTAAAGATAATAAAAATATTTTAACAGATTTGGTTTTAAAAAGTGTTAATATGAATAAGTGAACCTGCTAAAGGAGAAAAACTAAAAAAAACAACAAAAAACAAACAAAAACAAAAACAAAACAGTAACAACAATAATAACAACAACGAAAACCTGCAACAATGCCGAGCTTGCCTCAGAAATTTTAAATGACAAGAGTATATTCCAAGGTTATTATATGGTCCAAAATGCTCCATTGAAAACAGGTTGACCTATTGTAACAATGAGATGTACAAGACACTATGTTGAAAACCTACTTTATACCTTTGCTGGGGGGAGTAGTTGAAGTGGAAGGGAAGGGATGGTAGGGGAAAAACTAAGAGGAGAAAACAATGCTCAGTAGGAAATGAACTCATTACTTTGCTCATATAACTGTAACCCCTCTGTACAATATTTTTACAATAAAAAATGTACAAAAATAAGAAAAAAACATACAAAAAGAAAACATTCTCTATGGCACTAAAACAGTGTACTTCTCTATTATTTTATTCATTCTCTCAAGTAAATATGTTGAAGATATTATGTTTTCTCCGATTATTAGGAAAATAGATCTTTCTATGAGACACCTTTTATGTTCATTCTTCTTTTAGAGTTACTTTCAAATATACAATCACAATGTTTACTAAACTTGTACATATTTTAAGTATTCAATAAATGGAATTTCTGGATGATGTCAAGAATATACATGACAGTATGTTGAAAATAAACTTTATAACTGATGGGGAGAGGAGGGAGGATTTGGGGAGGTGAGGAGGAAAGGGATGGTAGGCAAAAATAAAGGAGGGTGTAACAATGCTCCATAGAAAATGGACTCATTACTTTGCTCATGTGACAGTAATCCCTCTGTACAGTACCTTTACAATAAATATATATAATAAAATATTCATGAAGAATGTCATAAATATTAAAATTTAAATCCATACTAAACAAGAAAATCTGTAGCAGGAATCTTAATGATGATAATGGTTTTTCAAAAAGAATGTGGCCTGTCACAGGTGGTTCACAGCTGTAAGCCTAGGTACTCAGAGGCTGAGATCTGAGTATCATAGTTCAAAGCCAGTCCAGGAAGGAAAGTCTGAAAGACTCCAATTAACTACCAGAAAACTGGATGTGGCACTGTGGCTCAAAGTAATAAAGTGTTAGCCTTTAGCAAAATAGGTCAGGGTCAGCACCCTGATCCTGAATTTAAATCCTATGACTGAAAAAGAATGTGATCTTATAAAAACACTTGGATTTTAGTTAGAATTCCTCATTAAGTTTTACAGAATATAGATTTATATATTGACATAATAACACTATAAATTCAGAATTCTTCTATATCTTTTTATAAAAATATCAAGATTACATGGTTAAAGACATGGCTTCTCATATTGAATTCTGAAGAACATTCATGTTAACACATGATGGCATAATATGATATAATTACACACATATATGTGTATTACATCTATATTTGGTAAATGAATGGATATGCCCATATATTTCCATCGCAATACACTATTCATTTCATTTATCATAGCACAAAATGTTATGAAATCATACATAATACTCCCAAAACTGAAAAACTGTTGATAAGTATCTATGATTTCTGCAGGTTGAAAACTATGTATGATGACAAATAATGCAATGTTTTCATCAAGTTTAATTTGAAGTTTAAATGAAGATATTTATCAAAGTCATCAAAATATTTGTGAAATCATATAATTGATATTTTCCAAACAATTGAATTGCTTGGCAATGGACTAAGACTTTCTCCTTTTTGAGAGATAAAACATTGAATCGTGCCTGGTCCATAGAGTTTTCTATGTCCTCACACTATTCAACAATTTCATCTTGGTTAAAGAGTTGCTTCAGTTATTTCATTTTGAATTGTTCAGTCATTTTTTTCCATTTGTAATCATCTTCAATTATCTCTGGGAACAAATTAGATATATTCATTTTTTTCTTGTAGTTGTATAGAGTTCTTGGGATGGAAGCAGCATCAGCTATCCCTGCTTTCTTGTCTCCGCAGTAGTCTGATTTCTTCCCTGACCACTTTTCAATCTGCTCTTATTGAACTATAAATGCTTCAGGTCAAGACTTACGTTGTTCGGTTTAAATTTCATTATTTTTTTAACCCTCTGAAATATTTTGGTCATTCTGACTTTTACTTTTATTAGTGTCTGTGCAAAAATGATGCACTTTATATTAGGGATTTTTTTGGTGCTGTTACATTTTTCATTCTCTATTATGTTACACATTAAAAAAAACGGACATTCAAAATGTCACTGTGTGGGAGGGTGGAAAAATGAGATACAGAAAGTATACACTGAAAGGTACACAGAAATGATAGGTTATACTGTCAGTAGTGAATTAGTTACTCTGAATTGTTAACTAATTCATCTTTCTAAAATGATCTGTATTAGGATTATTTCACTTTTCCTCAGTCTTTTTTCTGTATGTCTGTTTCCAATGTGGATGATGTCAGTCTAAAGTCTGCTAGTTACATCTATTGTCACTAAGTGAATCACTTAGATCCACTAATTGCTATAAAAAGAGAATATATATTAAGGGTAACAGAGTGTGATTTAATAGAGGAAAAGTTCTGATAGAGTACTTTTTATAATCTGGAGGGCTATGTGAGATCACTGAAACTGGACAGATTGAATTTCTGAGCTGAAAATTTTACTATTTTTATTCTTGTAATAAACAGTACAATATAAGTAACCAAGTGGGGATAAATACATGCTGAGAGTTCATTCCATTAGAGAGTTAGCCATCTTGAAGTAACCAAAGACGTGGAGACAGGCGGGAGAATGGAAAAGAATATTTGATTATTAGAATAAGAAATAAGAGGGAAAATTTAAGCTATCCTTTGATTGAAGGTGACTTACAGAGAGAAGCTTGAGCTAAAAGTGGGGTGTTCTCTGTGGCTGGTTTGGACAACATATCTAACCTTCTTATTTTGTGGACATAGGAACAAGTTAGAGAAGATGAAATTCCTTGATTAGATCTTGATGGCTCTGGACTTATTGTTAAAGTGGCTGGGCTTTGAATTTATACTGTGGTTGTTACAGAAGTTTTGAAGTGTTCTGTTTCCATTTATGGCCTTGCCATTTACCATTCATTACATCAGAATGCATGCATTGAACAGAGTAAATTTTATGGCAAGTTTTCCACTGTACAACTATGAATATACCGGTTTTCTATTAAATAAATCAGTTTAGATATTTTGTCAAGAATGTTATAGTTTCTGCTTGGTTTTTCTTTGTCTGTTTTGAAGTTGGTGGATATTGTAAAAGTTGTGGTTTATATTGTAATTCCAAGTCTCCCCTAACACCTTAGCAGTCAGCAGGATTGTTTTTTACATATCACAAACTACAAATAGACATCCCAACCTGGAAGCTTCAAAGGATCTTGAAACAGATACATCAACTCATTCCTTTCTTCCAGAAAATGTTTGATTCTTTTGCTGACTGAGTACTGGCTGAACTCTTGTTAATTTTGATTTCTGCTGACTTAGGAAGTTTAACAAGAAATGCATTATGATATGATTATAGCTGTTATATCTTATCTCAGTCTTTCTCTACTGATTTTACCCATTTACTAAATACTGTATATATAGAGAACACTGGATTGACGTTAAAAATATTATGGGGGCTGGGAAGGTGGCTCAGTGGTAGAGTGTTTGCCTCACATACATGAGGCCCTGGGTTCAATTCCTTGGCACCATATAAGCAGAAAATGCTGGAAGTGGTGCTGTGGCTCAAGTGGTAGAGCTCTAGCCTTGAGCTAAAGAATTGAGGGACAGCTTTCAGGCCCAGAGTTGAAGCCCCACGACCAACCAAAAGAAAGTGTTATGAATTGCATATTTCATATGTAGTGAATAACAAGCAGCATAACCCACTCATGTCTTATTTAATACACATGTCCAGAGCTCTCACTTTATTTATTATGCCATGTACAAGTCTACAAAGACTGAAATATTTCCCGATTTTCACAAATGCTTCAATACTATCGTCTATGTGTTCCTTTTGTACATTTTTTCCATCTGTGAATTTTCAATTCATCTGAAACTTTATAACCTGGCTGTAATTCATCTTTGCCTTCCTCAGATATAACTAATTATTGTCTCTCCGTGTGCTTCTAACACTTAATCCAAGTGTGCCTGTGGGACACTTTAACAGATTATATTAATATCTGGACACACCACTTTAAGGGCCTTATGTCACTTTTTAGTGTCCCCATTGTACAGATGAGACTTAGTCTTAGGGAAATAGTAGCTTGTGAGCAAAAAAAAAAAATCTACTTTTACTATGTATAAATTTGCTATCTACTGTCTTCAAAGACTCTAGTGTTCAACCGGCGTGTTTAGCCTGCGTACTTTGCATTATAAGCAGAGGGTTAGGCAATCATTTTGTAAATTCCCTGTATAGCAAATGCCTCTCTTCAGACTGGGAAAAAACTCAATAAGCATGACAAATTCTTAAAATACTGATGACATTTTAGAAATATCCTAAAACTTTTTTAAGTCTTTGAAATATTTGCCATGTATATTTAACTTTTTCTTAAGATCTTATCTATGGTAAAAATGAAAAACAAATGTATATTCCTATTTATAGATAAGTTCCTGTATTTAGAAAAATAAAAAGAATATAATAAAAGATTAATAGAACAAATTCATGAATTCAACAAAGTTGCAGAATTAATATAAATTTGTGGAAATAGTCTGTACATTCCTGAATAACAGAAATATGTCTACAATATATAATTGGAAAATCATAATATTAGGTATATTGAAAAGAAATAAAATCAATCAGCTCCACTTCTGTGTTCATTCTGCTACTTTTATAATATTGAAGAAAAGGAATCGACCAAGTATCAATAAACAGATTATCTGATTTAAAATTATAGTATGTAAGAAACCTGGAATAATACTCAGCCTCATAAATGAATAAAACCTTGTCATTTGTGACAATATAGTTCATTACAGTTCATCATACTAAATTATCCACACAGTTAAAAAAAAGGAAGTACCACAGGATAGTGATCATGTGTGGATTCTAAAACTGTTGGAATCAAATAAGTTGGAAAGTAGAATGCTAGTTAGTTACTTAAAGGCTGTGAAGTTTAGAAAATGGAGAAAGGTTTACCCTCATACACTAAGTTGCAAGTAGATAGGAATAATAAATCCAGCTCTGATAGACTCATGTACTGTATACTTGAGAAATTAGAAGGAAGGAATATTAAATGTTTTCACTATGAAAGAAATGATAATGATAAGGAACTGAGAGGTGGCTTTACACACTACACACTTTCATCAAAACATCACATCACACAAGTTTTTGTGTCAGCTAAAACAAACTTCACAGAAAATACTAACTTGCAATTTAATTTTTATCATTATCTTTAAGTAGTTGAACAAAGGAGTTACCATTTAACAAAACAGTTTATGAATACACTATATAGTTCATCCTTCTCACCCATTCTACCCCTATCCTTCTTTCCCTCATTTTTCTTAATTTTGTAGGATATAGATTGGATTCTTGATTTCATTTCCCCCCCTCTTCTCTTTATTTGTATATGTCTTTCCCCTGGACTCTATCCTACCTATTTTGAGTACTTGTTCTCTGGTGTTTTATTTTGGTGAACTTTTGATTTTGCTTTTCTCAGGTTTTATACTACTTTTGGAGTTTGCCAATTAAAGTCATCAGGAGATTTAGAAGAAGATGGAAGATCTAAATAGGATAAAGCAAAACTCAAGTTATTTTTGTTCGCTTTGAAGATTGATTGGTACTACTCAAATGAAGCCTAGCCAATAAAATTACCAGCTTAATTTGAAACTAGTTCAAAGTATTGAGAAGCACTCGGTTTTTGAAATTATCCTCAGGGATTTGCTAGCAATCTAGTAACTGAATTTAAATGGTCTTTTATGTAAAAAGGTTTGAGTCTAGGATACAAAATATGCACATATTTGTACTGTTTTAAGCTCAGACTGGGATAATTTTGTGCAATATTGTACTAGTTACAGAAACCCCAAGAGAATATAATACTAATTAAATGACAGGTATAGATTTACAAATAAACCCTTTGTAAAGTAGTAAATAATGGCTGTATCAATACCAGATGATGTTTCTAATGTTGAAAATAATATGTTGACTTTGGCCCCTTCTTATCTACCATACATCAAAATATCCAGGCATAATTTGCATCCAGTTGCGAACATATATTTCCTCTCAGAGCTATATTTTGCAACAAAGTGTAGGGTAGCAGTTGGATATAATTTTTCCATAATAGAAATAGCAAAATATCTTTCCTGTTAGCCCATAACCAACAATATTCATATCAAAATGCACCTATTTAATGAAAACTGTGGCTGCTTTTATGCACTTTTATAGTAGTTTGATCATATTTTGGCATAATCAGCTCCAAAGTAAATCTAGTATATGTCTCAATGGAAAGTGTTAAAGCTGAATAAAAAATTGCAGAGATCCAGTTTTCTCCTGCACAATTTTTAAAATGATGCTCAAAATTATACAGAACTATGCTGCTTAGGCACTTCTTTAATGAATCTGAGTGAATGATAGTGCTTTCTTATGAACAAACAGTCACATTGAAACAGTAAAGTGGAAAAGAGGATTCAGAGAATTGCATTATGCTAATCCCAAGGAACTAATTCCTGTGATGTAGTACAAGAGCATTCTATATCCCATTCACTTCAAATAAGAAAATAAACTGCAGATACTCTGCTGAAGTCACTGCTACTTCACAGTATATTCAGCAAATCAATGTAATAGGCATTCACTTTTATTTTTTTTTTTTTGGTCATAGGGGTTATATGGAGGTTGTCAGAGTTTCAAAACTATTAATTTTGCAAAAGAGAAGATAATTTGAATGCATATATAAAAATAAATACATATGTAGATAGATATTGATACGTAATTAAGATCTCACCCACAATATGAACTACAGTAATCAGACAAGTATGTATAGTGTTGAATTTATTTTAATTTTGCATAGATTTTGTTATTAGACTTGAGTTTAAATATCATGTTACATGGTACGCTTAATGAAAAATAAACATAGAAGTATCTGAATACACTTTTTTTGTTTATTTGTTGGTCGTAGGGCTTGAACTCTGGGCCTGGGTGCTGTCCCTGCGCTCTTCAGCTCAAGGCAAGTGTTCTACCTCTTGAGCCACAACACCACTTCCAGTTTTCTAGTGGATTATTGGGGATTAGAGTCTCAAGGACTTTTCTGCCAGGGCTGTCTTTGAACCACGATCCTCAGACCTCAGTGTCCTGAGTAGCTAGATTACAGGCATGAGCCACCGATGCCCAGCTTGAACAAACATTTTTATTACAGGGATTTAGAATGAATGAGAATTTCCATAGAATAAATGTCTTACTTTTCATTTACTATATGAATACATTTATGGATGTATTCACATGAGGATTTTGATTCTTCATTCATATTCTTACCAAATGTCACAGTTTGCATTTGATGTAATTAATATCAATTGTCTCTGTAAGATTCGTGCTCAGTCAATACATCAAATGTGTTTGTGTCTTGTTAGTTGTAGCAGAAATACATGGGTTTGATCTAGTTGAAAACCTTTATTAACATGTTTATTGTAGACAATATACTTGATTTCAAGTGGCCTGTATAGTCTAAATATACAAAGAGTATTGTAAAAGTTCGTACCAAAGTCTCATCAAATGTGTGTGTGTGTGTGTGTGTGTGTGTGTGTGTGTGTGCTTTTAGAATTTTCCTGGCAAAACCTTTCAGAAACACATTAGCTGCTAAGCTCAAATAATTCTCTTGAGAGTCTAGCATATTGAAACGAATTGAAAGAGGAGGATTTTGCAAATATACCTGCTTTTCTCCTAGCAATTTTTTGTTATAATGCTATTATGAAACCTATACTATGTTCTAGAATAACCATTAGTGTATATATAAAAGAGCATATCCTAGAATTAAATGATTTTATTCAAATTTTACTCCATCTAATTTGAAATATAGGACTATGAGTTGGTTACTGATCCTAGCAATATAGCCATGTGTTCAATCATGAAACAAATATGATAATAAAATCTTTCTAATAAGTTTCTTAAAGTACACAGTTTTCTAAAATTGGAAATTGATGAACTTATATAAACATAAAATTAATATTTATCATTTACTCCACACTTAATGGTGGAGGCATTTAATGATGTTACATTTGTTTAAAGAGTATTTGAAAAATTATAGAGAATAGAAACAGGTAGGCAAAGTCTTTGTTAGAGTTCTAGGTTAAATTCAAAACTGTTGATGTCCAACTTGGTAAAAAAAATAAACTATAATATTTGGGTACTTGTTACAGAAATTACTACATCATTGCTAACCATAATTCTACTAGTTAACAACTTTATTTTTTCTGCTTATGTGGTGCTGAGGAATCGAACCCAGGGCCTCAATCATGCAAGGCAAGCACTCTACCACTAAGCCACTTTCCCAGCCCTAGTTAACAACTTTTTATAGAAGGATGACTGTATCTTCCTAAATAAGCCCATCACTGCATTGAAAAATACTCACTGAGAAAACCTTTCTTTTTTTTATTGTGAACATACTGTACAGAGGGGTTACAATTACATGGGCAAGATAATGAGTATATTTCTTATCAAGCATTGCAGTCTCCTCCTTTGTTTACCCTTCACATCCATTCCTTTCTTCCCCCCCGCCCCCACACCAGATCCTCCCCGCCCCCACCACCACCAAAGTTGTAACGTTCGTTTTCTACATAACGACTTGTGCATCTCATTGTTGCAATGGGTCCACCTGTATCCCTATTTAAACGATTTGTTTTTCCCCTTCCCCTCCACAAATTATACCGACATCAAATACAGTGAAAGCAGTGGTTATACTGTGGGGGACGGACATACAAAGCAACAAAGAAATAATCTTATAAATGTGTTAGAAACAATCGCATGAAAGAAAAAAAAAACATTTAAATACATATCTTAGGGTTCATTTTCCTAACATCACCTTATCTGACCTTTTCTGCTTGACTCAGACATATACTAGGTATTGCAAATAAGGGAAACCTGGAACCTGTTTCTTTTGGCCTGGCTTACTTCACTTAATACAATTTTTTTCCAAGCCTTTCCATTTCCTAACAAATGGGGCAATGTCATTCTTTCTGATGGAGGCACAGAATTCCATTGTGTATATATACCACATTATCTTGATCTATTCATCTACTGAGGGGCATCTGGGTTGGTTCCATATCTTAGCTATAGTAAAGAATGGTGCAATAATAAACATAGTCGTGCTGGTAGCTTTAGTGTGGGTTTGTTTGATTTCAACTGGTACATGTGTGTTAATTTATTCTCTAAAAAATAACTAATAAAACTGGTAGACCTCATATACTTTGAAACAGACAGAAAACCTGTTGTATTTTTTACTTTCTGATTTTGTAGCAAACAAATGCATCTTTCTCTTTATGTAAAAATGTCTATCTTTGAATGTCTAGTTGCATGAATGTCATTTTAGATAGGAATTGGGATTCTGAGATTTAATTGTGCTCAGGGGTCGAAAGTAGGAGTTTGTCCTAGAATAGCTGATTAGGCAATTGCAAGGGTCCTTGAGAGGGAAAATATGAAGGAAGAGTGGCAGAAAAGCAGAGGACTCTGCAAGGAGTTATTTCCTCCTTGCAAGACACCTGTGAGCCAAGGACTGGGTATTGGCTTCACTAAGTTGAAAGTAACAAAATAAATACATTGAGTTTTCTGCCAGAGCCTCCAGCAGATATGTTGTGTTATGGAAACCATTGTGCCCACTGACATCCAATTTGTATTTTTGACTTTTAACATTATAAGATAATGAGTTTGGAGTGTTTTAAGTCACACAATTGTGGTCATGAGTTACCATAGTGATAAAAATGCTAATGTAAATTCTATTATCAAAAATATCTACTCCTTCCATATCTTTCATGCAGTTATACTTCCTCCAGCTTTATCTTTCATAGATTCTTAGGGAACCCAAATGTTTACATTAGGAACATTATAGACACAGTTCTTGACACACCATTTTCTACACTTTTTTTTGTATATTTTTATTTTAAAGATACTGTATGGAGGGGTTACAGTTACATGACTAAGGTAATGAGTACATTTCCTACTGAGCTTTGTTACCTCCTCCTTTGTTTTTCTCCTACCATCCCTTCCCTCCCTGCTTCCCCAACTCCTCCCTCCCTCCTTTTCAACCTAGTGTCTCATACATCCTTATTTCAGAATATTTCCCTTCCCCTCCCCAACTTAGAAAAATGTATATACAAGAGGCAGGGCACCATAATCTAATACAGTGAAAACAGGGGTTATACCATGGGGGAAGAACATACAAAAGAAACAAAACAATCACACATTACACGATGAGTACATTAAAAACAACAACAGAAAAGAAAACAAAAAACAAAAAAAAACAATTGTGTCCCTATCTTCGGGTTCATTTCACTTAAAAACATCTTTTATAGTCATATGTACATAGCTTTTTATATATTTTGACTCATTGCAAATGATGGAAACATGGGATCTATGTTTCTTTGGGTCTGGCTTACTTCACTTAAAATAATTTTTCCATATATATAGAAAGAGACAGAGACAGAGAGAGGGAGAGAGAGAGAGAAAGAGAGAGAGGGGGGAGGGAGAGGGAGAGAGAGAATATCTTTCTCTGTGTAGTTCTATTTCTCTGGCACTTCTCAGGGTATTACCTGAAACACTCATTTCCTGGTCTAGAGCTTGAAACTTAGAGTGTGAGTGCTGTCTCTGAGCATTTTTGCTAGTGTTCGACCACTTGAGCCACAGCTCTACTTCAAGCTTCTTGCTGGTTAATTGGGAGATAAGAGTGTCGCAGACTTATATAATAGACTATGAGTTCCAGATTGGCACATTTTGCAAAAAAATTTTAAATGCAACCTGCATGTCTAAAAGCAAAGATATGTTTTAGTTCACAAACTTATTGACACATTTTATTTCATAGGTAATATGTATTGAGATGTTGATCCTTAAAGTAGTTACTTAATTCAGAAATGTGCCTCCGTGTTTTTATTTTCAGAGTTACTGCAAACATAATATCTATTGGCATTTTGTTCTGTGTATTTTAGTGCTACTGCCTACTACTTTATAAATCATATGCATTAAAATTAGCTACTAAGCATTCAGGGTAATCTTTTATGTTTGTAAGTTTTAGGGAAACATCTGTCCCTTTTAAAATACTTAATACTCCTTTAGAAATTGTTGTTTTGTTTCTTTAAGATTTTTTTTCTTGAGAAAATGTATAAGAAACCATGAGAAAAAGAAAATAAAATGCCATGTTATTCTGATTTACTCTTTTTAGGTGACTAGGAGTAAATTTTGCTTATTTTAATATTAATTTTTACACCAAAGATATTCCAGCCACCATTATTTATTTATTTTCTTTAGCTATGTGCTATTTAACCTTAAACTTAGCCTGTTCAGGAATGTGCCACCTTTATAGATGATGCAGTCTTTTCTTTTCTAGATGATCATGTATAATTTTCCTCAATTGAAAACCTTAGCTTTCATTGGTTAGGGAGGTAACTGCCTTCAAAATTATCGTCAGTGAGCTCCTTACTTGCTGGAAGTGATAATTTTTTCTTGACTTATTTTTACCCTGGTTATACCTCTCAGCTTTGCCCCAACCAAGTAATGAGGCCTCTGTGGTCAGTGACTCTATTATACTTTTTTATATATTTATGAAATGATATTTCTGACAGGTTCTTAGTCTGATTTAGCTTTAGAGCACTGAGTTCTTAGTCGGACACATGAAGTAACTAATGACTGGATTAAGGGTGCACATCCTTCCTCCATTTTGATTTATTTCTGCTGAAGCCATTTTCTTTCTAGTTACTCTATAGTTTACTTGGCTTTCAAGAGAGGCTAGACTGAATTTTTGACAAGGAATTGAAACTAATCCTATAGTAAAGCATAACCTTGTAGGAAAAATTATTTCCAAGTAAGGACAGTTATGCATATTGATGAAACTGCATTCTGAAATAAGAGGAAACATTTATGAGAACTGGGTTGACTTCCTACAGTGTTATGGTAATAACAACTTCTCTAAAACCCTGGAGAACTAGGACTGAGTTAATGATTGAACATTCCATACATATAGCTAGGACTGTTTAGGCATAACTTTTTCTTTTACCTCCAATTCTTTCCCTGTTTAAACTCATTGTTTAGGTTTGTACCTGATGATGATTGTTTTATTCAGTGTATTAAGAGTATAGAAGACCTGACATACTCCTTTCCTAATAGACATTTCTATGTACTCACTATAATTCAAATATTACCTGAATTATTCTCTTGCAGGAAGGACACTGGATCCAGGTTTACAGCTGCAGAGACTCTCCCAAATGTGATTAACTATTCATTATTACCTGAGTGATAGATGGATACATACATACATACATAGGTATTTAGATAGACAAAAGACATAAAAATAAAACATATTGTGCCTAATAATCTGATATTATCTTGATAACAAAAAGCAATGAGGAATATAGTTTGAAGTAGTTGATGAATAATTATTAATTTGCCATATTCCTCAACTGATCATGACAGAAACACAATCATATTCACACATGCATCTACGATCAATTATACAATAATATTTTGAATATCTTGAATATTTGACATACTTCATAATTTAAATAATATTTTGCCAAATATCTGCAAAATTTCTTGGCGTTGCATTCCTTTATAGACAAATTAGCTATACTAAAGAAAATGAAATGGTAAGATTCTAGTTCTTTTACTTATTGTCATGACATGTCAGACTCTTTGGAGGAAAATTTGTCTTACTAACTTACTTGGAGATAGCATTACTTATAAAGAATGACAGCTTTGATCAGAAAACAGTCTTTATCTCAAATTAGTTCTATTTGTGTTAAGGGAATCTTATATAAGTTAAGAAAAGGAATTATGCCTCTTTTGATTTGATCATTAACTGTCTATTGATAAGTTCTATGTTCATAAATTCAGTTCTTTATTCAAAATGATGAATATCTTGATAAATAGATAGTAGAAGATAATTAGTGGTATTGCACCATGATAAACACAGAATTTTGGTCACTATCACCTAAACACCCACTAGTTTCAAAGTCTAAAATCAAACCTAAAATTTAAAATTAGTGTTTTAAGCAGAGTTGTATTATGAAAACATAACTAAACAAGAATTTTCTCCAAACTCAAGAATCTCTCCTTGTGTATAGTGGAAAAATGATGTGGTCTTTAAGTTTTAAATAATAAAATTGTATCCTTGAAGGTTTCTAATAAGAGATCAAAAAAAAAAGAGAAAACACACCATAGTGGGAAAGGAAAGGGGTAACATGATCAACAAGTAATGTACTCATTGCCTCATGTAACTGTAACCCCTCTGTACAGCATCTTAACAATAAAATAAAATTTGAAAAGAGAGAACAAATAATCAATTATATCTATATATGTTCATACTAAGTAAAACCTAGAACTGAAAGAAAATTATAATACCATTTTTAATATAGTTTCAGGTTCATCATGTTAAGAGCAGACTACAATGCCTGTAATGTACAAAATAAGTATATACATTTTATTTTATTTTATATTTTTAAATGGACCCTTCCATTTTCCTCCTCCTCCTCCTCCTCCTCCTCCTCCTCCTCCTCCTCCTCCTCCTCCTCCTCCTCCTCCTCCTCCTCCTCCTCCTCCTCCTCCTCCTCCTCCTCCTCCTCCTCCTCCTCCTCCTCCTCCTCCTCCTCCTCCTCCTCCTCCTCCTCCTCCTCCTCCTCCTCCTCCTCCTCCTCCTCCTCCTCCTCCTCCTCCTCCTCCTCCTCCTCCTCCTCCTCCTCCTCCCCCCCCCCCCTCCCTCCCCCCCCCTCCCTCCCCCCCTCTTCCCCCTCCCCCTCCTCCCTCTCCTCCCCCTCCTCCTCCTCCGTCCTGGGGCTTGAACTAGTACAAGTGTATTGCTATACCAGTTTGAAAAAACAACACCACTTCTGGCATTTATCTGAATAGTGTTTTGGAGATCAGAAACCTCAGGCACAGGGTCTAGGCCCTTAGTTCAAACCTATACACGAATACACACACACACACATTCACAAACCCAAAACTGATAACCCCTCTAAGGATGAGCATAGTTTGTATTTGATGAATTGATATTCTATTTTCAGCAGCCTTGGTTACTTATATTCACCTTTATTTCAAAGCTATTTTTTAAAAAAAGAAAGAAAACCTTTTGCAATACTGAGGTCTTACTTCACTGATCTTTGAAATGGCTATTGGTTCTCTATATATTTCCTGAAATTGAACCCATTTTAAGAATAAGTAACACAAGGTGGACATCAGGACTGGCAAGAAGTTTTGCCATTTTTGGTCTTCTCTGTAACTACCCTCACAGACTACTATTCAGTTGTTCAGTAAGCAACATGATGATGGTTTTGAGGGTTGCATACATTTTAATTAGAAAAACCAAGATCTACAATGTTAGACTTTTTTGAATTTGCAAGTAAAAAGTTTGAGCTTTCTTTGTCTCTTTAATGGACCATGGGAAGCTATCAGAGGATAGTTAGGATATCTGTCAAGGGAAAACCTTCAGAAATCTCAATACTGTGATCATTTAATTAAGAAAAGGCAGTTTAATTCATGAAAAGAAATCAAGTATAAGAATCATCAAAATGTATTTCTTAGCTAAGCTTATCTGAATGTAATATATATGCATATATATATATATATCCTTATCAATCCAGTAATAATAGAGTTGTCAAATGTTTCCATGCTCTAATGAGAGCATTGAAAATATTGTTCATTTAAACTGTTTCTTGCTTTCTTTGATGAATGTATCTGGTCCATTTTTAAGAATGCCTGATGACTGACATCACCAGCAGTGGTTAACTAAACAGAGAGCTAGCCTGGAGAAAAGAACAAAATAAACATAATTCTGTCTATTAAGTATATATGATCGAAGGTGGCATTTTACCAACATAGTATCATTGCCAGATAAATAGATATACAAGTAAATTAAATGTGATCTGAAATTAGGGAGGAAAAGAGAACTTACAGCTTTGATTTCAGTAGACAGGATAATACTGGTGATAAAATTACTTATGAAAACGATTGTTTTACTGTTGAAAGCTTAGAAAGCTTTCAGAAAACTGTTTCTTTATTATTCTATAATAAATATACATTTGGAATTCAAATAGTTTGGTGTTAATACTTTAACTTCTTTTGTTTATTCTTCTGTAAAGTAGCAAAAGCTAATATAAGATCAAAACATTTAGCAATAGCATATCTATATGTGTCTATTTGAATAGGTTATATTCCCATATCAATTCAGAGCACTAACATGACATCTTAAAGAAAATAAACTTCAACAACTAGAATTTATTTTCAACAGTAGAAAATTTATAAAATAATTTACAATGTAGCATATAGTTTAATTTCCTACATTTGTTTAGTATGATCTCTACTAATGATCTGAGATAGCATCCTACTGCTATATTTAATTGCAACTTTAAAGATCATTTTCAAAGTTGCTAAATAAACAAAGAATCCAGTTCTTCATCGCATCACACCTTTACTCCAACTCAGCCCCTTTCCCCAAATGTCTCAAACAAATATAAACCTAATACTGGCATTATATTTCCTAAGCCCTTTACTGGAAAAGAATTCTTCAATATTTTCACTTCTAAGTTAATTTTTGCAACCTTACATGTGAAAGATATTGGTTCTATTTTGCACTTCAGTGACAAGCACTATGACCTAACAGGTCTTTGCCTCTCCAATTTCTAAGATTAAACCAAATTGTAAGGACAAGTTATTTGTGCAGAAACACTTACACTAATGAAAGAAGCATGTATTGAACCCTGGATTTTCAGAGTGCAATTCCTAAGGGAGTCCATGCCAACCTTTTATCTCTAGTACCTTCTTTTTGATTTTTTTTTTAGGCTACTCAGCTTTTCTTAAGTCAAGTGCATGAATTCTGCTCCCCCTCTTTTCTCTGCCCTTCAAGAGTCCTCATCATCTTAATTGCGGTGAGGTATTTGACTTACCCAACTCAGAAATCTTTCGTTAGCTCTTTTTCTGTTGTTTTTTTCATTCTAAATTCTAACCTGGGTTCAGAATACTTTACAGTTATCTGATTAAAATCCTGTGAAACTAAACACAAGGGAGAGAATAGAATATAAAACAAGCTACATAACGTAAAGGAGATCAATTTAAATCTGTTTTTAAGCTTATTAATAATGTGGGCTTTGCCTTCTTCCTGCATGAATGTACCTTTAGGGATTTGCAGCAATAGGCCAGCAGGAATGTTTCTGTTTGATATGATTGCTCTTCCTGAACCTCAGTCTTCCATCTAGAAGACCTCAGACCTTCAGGAGCTATCAGTTCATTTCCTTCAATCCCCTTCGGTTTTTCGGCGTTCACTAAGACTTAAAACTTGTTCCTCATTGTTTCAGGAAGTCAGTGCTAACCCAGCCAAAAGAAAAAAGAAAAGAAAAATTATCTCTCACACTGTTCAGGTCATAATTCTTAACTTAGCAATTGAAAGTTCACAAATTTTGTTTGTTTAAATCATTTACATTTCACTCTAAATTATTTTTTCACATGAATTCTAAGAAACTAAATCTGCGTATAAATCAAAACAACTTCACCATTTTCCCACTTTCTTAATACCAAGTACATAATGTCTTCTCAATTTTAAACAAAGCTGATCCCATGGTTTCCCTTATTTGTAATAACTAGGACAAGCAGAAACTATGTATGTATGACTATATAAGATGATGCTAAATGGAATGAATCCCAAGATAGGAAGACAGAAGTTTTATTTGTCTTGCTGTTATTTTTAACATACTTATAATGTACTGTGTGTTTTTTGTTGTTGTTGTTGTTTCTTTTGTATGCATTTCCCCCAATGACATAACCCCTGTTGTCACTGTATTTGATTCTGGTGCCCTGAATCTTGTATATACATTTTTCTAATTTGGGCTGGGAAGGGAATAACAAAATGCTGAAATAAGGATACAAGTTGACCCATTTTAAAAATGAGACGTACAAGACACTATGTTGAAAATGAACTTTACAATTTCAGGTAGGAGGGAAGGAGGAGTTGGGAAGGTATAGAGGGAAGGGGTGGTAGGAGAAAAACGAAGTGGGGAGTAACTGCTCTATAGGAAATTTACTCATTGCCTTACTCATGTAACTGTAACCCCTATGTACAGTATCTTTACAATAAATATATATATATTGAATTAAAAAACATATCTCATTGTAAAATGGAAGTATTGCTATAATGTAGATATTTGAATACAACTTTTGTAAAAGGAAGTAGTTGTTAGCAAAACAAAATGAATAAAGTCTTTAAAAAGGTAGCTTGTAATACTATTGAATAGAGTGTACTACTTTGTACCTAACAACAAACAGGGCTAACTTGTGTAGCTCACAATCAATTACATCATGGGCTTATCAGTATAGCCATTTCTTTTTTGTTGTTGTTGTTTTGTTTTTCTTTTTTTTATTGTGAACATACTGTACAGAGGGGTTACAATTACATGGACAAGATAATGAGTACATTTCTTATCAAGCATTGCAGCCTCCTCCTTTGTTTACCCTTCACATCATTTCCCAGCCACCCCTTGCCCTCCCCACCCAATCCTCCCCCCACCACCAAAGTTGTAAAGTTCGTTTTCAACATAACTACTTGTACATCTCATTGTTGCAATGGGTCCACCTGTATCCTTAAACGACTTGTTTTTCCCCTTCTCTTTCACAAATTATACCAACATCAAATACAGTGAAAGCAGGGGTTATTCCGTGGGGGAGGGACATACAAAGCAACAAAGAAATAATCTTATAAATGCATTAGAAATAAATGCATGAAAGAAAAAAAAACATTTAAATACATATCTAAGGGTTCATTTTCCTACCATCACATTATCTGACCTTTTCTTCTTGACTCATACATATACGAGATATTGTAAATAAGGAAAACCATGACAGTTTTCAATTATCTCCCCAAACGACAGAAATGTTGATAATACAGAAAATCTACCCAGGCAGTGGTGGTTCAAACCTGTAATCCTAGCTCCTCAGGAGGCTAAGATCTGAGGATCATGGTTCAAAGCCAGCCAGGGCAGGAAAGTCCATCACTCTTATGCCCAATTAACCATCAGAAAACCAGAAGTGGCACTATGGCTAAAAAGGTAGAGCAAACTCCTTAACCTGAAGAGCTCAGGGTCAGCGCCCAGGCCCAGTGTTCAAGCCCCACAACCAACCAAAAAAAAAAGTGTACATTGCGATGTAAAATAAATTCTTAGAGTTATACAATATGAAACTACTGTCATCAGATGCAAAAAAGAGTGTATGATGTTCGTGTGTATGTCTGTGCTCCCCACTCCCTCATTACTCTGGATCTAATATTTGAAGGTGCGTGTACAAGTTAGCAACACTTATTAAGATGTATGCCGGAGTATGTCTAAGATTTATGGAAACTATTGCATATCTATACTGTCATGTAATAATTAGGCAAAGTCCTAACACATTCACCATTAAATCTCACCCTCAAACCCAAGCAAAGGTTATAAACATTTTTAAAAGAAACATAATCCCTACTGTTTTTGTTGTTGTTGTTGTTGTTGTTTAACTTTCATGAATTGGCTCATCTCAGATGAAAAGTATTCTGGGAACCCAAGGTCAATTCTTCATTTCCATTTCTCCTACACGACTTAATTCTATCCTTAATAAAATGAGCAGTACTACTTCTAGCCTTCTACAGTCACCTTGTTGTTATTTTTCAAAGGAGCTGTCAGAACTTTAGTAGTTTTAACTTTTGCTCTTAGTTTAATTTAGCTTTGTATTCTACCAAATATCTAAAATTTCTCACTATTTTAACAAACATATGTAAACAGAATGTTAAAAATAACATTTATATTACAAATTCTCATTGTATGTATATATATATATATATATAATACATTATTACCAAATAATTGTGTGTCTATAGAAGGTTGTGTTTGCTTTATACCAAATCATTTAAGACTTCTAGAGTACATCTACTTCATTGATGTTAATATTTGAATACAAGATTGTATCACCTGGCTGAGTAAAAAGAATCCAAGAGGCGTGTAAAAAATTAATAACAAGAATGGACAACATAATAATGTTTAATACAAGTATTTGCCCATCTCATTTTTAACATGTTTAATAATTTAAAAGCGTTTAAAGCATTTTAATGATATAATCACATGCCAATGAAAATACAAATTTCTAAGCCAAGGATATTAAAATGCCATGAACTGGAAGCCAAACGTAGTACAATGGAGCTGATCTTTCATATCTTGTCCTGTCTATATTATATGTCTATTCCACTGCCAAAATCATTGGCCTGAAGTTGAAAATATTTATATTAATAAAATGTCTCTGTGGGTAACTTCTAGTTATTTATAAAAGATGTTAAATATTAACTTGGATATATATTTGTCACAATAAAACATTCTTTGAATTGAAAACACAATCTTTTGAAGGGTCTCAAGTTAGCCCAAATGAAGTAATATAATTATTTATCAGTTATTGTTAACTAGTATTTATCAATTATTGATATAACTTATCAGAAATCACTATAACCTTGTGAGTTTTTTTAGTTTTGTTTTCTTCTTATTGTAATAATTCAGCATTGATAAACTACAATAGGACTAGATTAAGAAATATAAATATTTTATAATTTATTTAGCATTGTAAGACTATATTTCTTGAAGATGGAAATACATACCAATATGAAGTACAATTAGGATCATCATTTTTTAATTAATATATTTTGTAATCACTCATAAGGCAATAATATTATTTGATCCATTTTTAAAAATAAAGAAATTCAATCATTATATTTACATTTATTTTTAATCTACAACCTATGGTGAATATCTAATCTAAATAGCACCAGCATGAGGTAACTTTAATGTGTAACTGTAGCACGCTCCTCTTTTTCCTTCATTGAGTAACTAAAGATCATACATAATGCAATAGTAAGATTGCTAAGAGCAGGATTAATCAAGTTAAAGTTTCAGAATATTGGCTGTCAATTTGCTTTAACAGTTTTATTATAGAGAAGGTCTTCAATTTGGTGACTCTAATTTAAAATGAAAACAAACTGTTGCCTTGTTATATGTTTAAATTAGGCATGCTATTTTGGCCTTGACACATCCCAAATAAGCACATTATTCAACAGCAGCATAACGTGTCTATGTCTCAGAACTACTGGAGCTGAGTGTCCTCTGCAGACATTGAACACAATTACCAGATGAGTGGAAAAGGTGATTGCTTTTCACTGACTTGAAAGGGCATATGCAATAATTAAAAAATCTTTGAAAAAACTGACTTTGCCCTTTTGAACCCAGCTTGAAAGAATGATGACTAAGGCTCTCTAATGGAATTGCATTTGGACACCCTTGGCTGGACCTTAAATATGTTGCACTCTTCCTATGTACCTAAACAAAATTTTGTCACTCAATGATCTTTTTCCAATACAAAGATTTTTATGCATTTTATATAAAGATTATTATTAGCTAAATCTGAATTATTTAAATTTGCAAATTTACTATTTGTTCATAGATGTAAATGAGATATTAGTCAGTCTCCACCAGCTCTTACTGTTATTCATTGTTGTACACTAGAGGGAATCAAATTCAGTACTATATTCATAGGTGTTTGAGCCCAAGAAGTAGTAATATTGAATCAAGTTTATTTGACTGCTAAATGATTTCTTAATAGTGTATATGAAAACTCTCTTCTTTTACAGAGACTATTTGGCTAAAAACAGTAACTGAGTATTATCATGGATAACTATTTAGGAATAGTTTAGAACAAGTACTACTGGTTACATTTCTATTGTATAATGATTCAGAAAGATTCTGCAGTTATAAGGTAAGAATGATCTCTGTGTCTCTAGATACGTTAAAGTAATTGAATATTCCTAAATCTCTTATACAGCAAGCATTTTGTAAGTGCCTAATTACCTGATAATATCAAAAGCTCTAAGGTTGTAGAGATATTATTGAATTCCTGTCCTATAGTAGCAGAAGTTGCTCCACAGAAATGTCAGACCTAAGAGTATCAGAAAAGCTGATTTGAAAGGTCTGGCATCTCAATTCAGGCCCAGAACTGCAGCCATCAGTGAAAGAGACAGGAAGATGTGAGTGTGAGTTCAGCCTGGATTATGCAAAGTTCCTCTCTCTCAAAAAGAAATATAAAACAGAACCAAGCAAAATAAGAAAATACAAAACAAAATACAAAAAGAAAAGCAAACTACAAAAAGAAATACAAAACAGAACTGAGCAAAATAAGAAAATAGTATATATAATAATGTATGTTTGTGTGTGTATATATATATATATATGTATATATATATAGCTGCCTTGATTTTCAAGTGTAAAGAAATGATGGGTTCTAGGAACTAAAATCAGATTAAAGTAAAAAACACCCTAGCAGGGTGTACTCTCACCTATATGGATTGTCTTACTTCCTTTTTCCTTATTGAAACACATTTAGGAATATTCTTAAATCACATATGTGCATGCCAGACTATAGTTTTTTTTTTAACTTACCACAATAAAAGGCACCACTTGTTATGTATCAGGTAGAAAAATAATTCAAGAATTGATCTTAATGATGTTATATGAATCCTGAACCCAAAACACAAAGGAAAAGGGACAGTTACCTCAAACTGAGGCAGCTGATATATACTCTGAGCTCATGAATCCATTTCCTCTACTTTTACTAATAGAGAGTCTGCTACTTTTGTGACTGCTCTGCACCATTGCTACAGAATCCAGATTCTGCCTTCCAATTAATGTGGCTGGAATCTGTGTCTGTTGCAGTCACCTGCACTCTCCTTATTTGATATTGCCACTGCTGAGGATGTCACAGAATCAGAGAAATGTGACCTTTCGTCTCCTTGGCTTTTCAGTTTTCAGTCTCTCACTTGTGCCACCCAGTGGTTGCAGATTTTATGTACATAAATATATATATATATATATATATATATTTTTTTTTTTTTAAGTTAGAATACTTTGCTTTTATATCTTCATGCTTAGATTTTTTTAATTTTTGTCACTTCTTTTTTTATTGACTTTAAGACCCTGTGCAAAGGAATTGCCATTTAACGAAGCACCCTTCCTGACTCAACCCTTCCCTTACTGTTGTTTATGTTGTAGTATATACCCACCTTCTCCTTTTCCTGTGTCTACTGCTTTCCCTTTGGCTACACTCCCTCTCCCTCTTGCAAGTGAGTATTTACTTTTTAATATATTATTTTTAAATAGACAGAAACATTCACTTTATAAATGTGTGAAGGAGAGCTCCAATAAATTACATTAAGCATATTAAAAACAAGTAAAACCTTATAGAAAAGATGGAATTAATTGTCACAAATGTATATTAACTCAGGAGGAGCAATAAACTTTTATGCTCATGAGAATTTTAAACTTTTTAAAACCTGATATTAATCTGGTATTGATTTAATCTGGTATTGATTTTTTAATCTGGTGTTAAAACTTCTATTTCCCAGAGAACTGTGTCCCTAAATGTCACTAGAAATATCAGGTCAGTATCATATCCTAACATGACACTCAACATTTTTTTTTCCTCAATCTACAAGGATGTTCTCTAAAATTATATATGAAAATGTTTGGGTAGTTTAAAGTTGTGTAGAAATGGTATATTTCAGTACATTACTAGAAATAATTCTGAATATTACATATTACATTTTGCATATATATGTTATACTATATACATTATATATTATAATTTCAATATCGCATACTACAGAAACAAACACTGAGAATTATTATTCCTTCATGTAAAGACATAATTTCTAGAGAAAACATTTTAAAGATAGTCAATAATTTTAAGATTTCATAAGAAGATTGCATTAAGTCAATATTTTAAATTTCAAATTATAAGAAAACTTAATAAATACATGTTTTTTCTTGTCCTAGAAAAAAGCTTATTCTATACATGGATTTCAAAGAGTATTTTAGGTTTGATGCACTGTAATGTCAGAAAACAGCTCTGCATTCATAAAATAGCTGTAAATTTTGACAAAAGAATCTGCTGAATTTTCAATAAAGCTACGAATTGATATTTTAAAAAGTAGAAGAAATGATTTATGTTAGGAAACACTAGAACGAGATAGCTATAGTTGTCACAGGATTTTGAAGTATCATAATGCAAACTCTAAATTTGTTTTGTTGTGGTTTATCTGGCTGATTTTCCTCATTTCAGCAACCTGCATACTGAGGATTACTGGTCTTGGTCACTGGTGCTTGGCATTCACACGCGCCCGTGTGTGTGTGTGTGTGTGTGTGTGTGTGTGTGTGTGTGTGTGTGAGAGAGAGAGAGAGAGAGAGAGAGAGAGAGAGAGAGACAGACAGACAGACAGACAGACAGACAGACAGAGACAGAGACAGACAAAAACAGAGACAGAGAAACAGAAAAACCGAGAGACAGAGACCGAGATAGAGACAGAGACAAACAGAGACAGAGAGACCGAGAGAGACAGAGTGAGAGACCGAGAGACAGAGAGAGAGGGGGGAGGGAGAGGGAGAAGGAGAAGGAGAAGGAGGAGAGGAAGAGAGGGAGAGGGAGAGAGGGAGTAGTTGGTACTAGGGATGGAATCCTGGGTCTGGACGCTGTCCCTGGGCCCCTGGGCTCCTTCTGCTGGACTACACTATTCCTCTAGCATCACAGCACCATGTCTAACTTTTCCTATGGTTAATCTGAGACAGGAATCTCGTGGATTTCCTGCTTAGGCTGGCTTTGAACTGGGATCCTCATATCTCTGCCTCCTGAGGAGCTATTTTATTTAAAATAGCTTTATTATTTTGCTTTTTTGCACAAAGTTCACTAACATGATTCCTTTCATATTGATCATTTTATCATGATTAATACACACTTCTATTACTGAGGAAAAAGAAAAATTTGTTTGAATGGGTGAAAAATTATTTAGAGATATTATAAGGAGACAGAAAGAGTATAGAAATCTGAAAGAAGAGAATTAAGTGTTGACGATCGATTTACCTCTGATCAACTGTATTTTAAGCTGAGGAATATAGAGAAATATACTCAGATTAAATCACAAATATAGCATAAGTTAGTAATTTTGAATAATTTTGTACATTTAAAAATAAATAATATGATTGTAAAATAAGTCATTTATGAGATATTGAGGCTAATATATCTATTAACTAAAAATTATCCAAATAATAATGGCATATTTTAAAGACATTCAGTAGATTTGTTGAAGGTGATTATTATATTTAATAGCAGGTTAGGGGTAATTACTAAAACTTATGGGTCTAGACAACTGGCAGTGCTTTCATTCCATATACGGACTTTATCATGGAAACATACAGAATGAATTCTAAAAGGTATTTTGTTGTTGTTATTGTTGTTACTCAGTTTTCAAATCAAGACCTCATGCTTGCTAAGTGTGCTTATGCAGCTGGAGCTTTACCACCTATGAGTACCTCCAGCTATGTTTTTTGTTATTTTGAAGACTTAATCTCCAGGGCTTTTCTACCTAGGCTAGCCATAAAGTAAGATCCTCTGGTTCTCAGTCTTCTTAATAGGACTATATGTGAAACCTGCTGGCACTCAACATCTTTTTTATTTTCTTTTTATCAAATTAATTACAAGTAAATAAAAAAGAAAACTAAAAAAAGATATGATGAGTTCTAGAGCATTCTTATAACAACCTTACCTGTAAGAATATATGATTTTTTATCACAGTTAAAAATGTGTGAAAAATATGTTTTTTAAAACAATTGGAAGCTTTAATTATCTAATGTATTCATCTCCTTCACTAATTTCAACAAGTTTAAACTATACTTTCAACCCTCCTAAATTAAATAGATGACAATTTATAATATTCAATCTAAAAGAAATATAGTGTATAATGACTCACTAAACAAGGTGAATAAATTCTGAACAAATACTAGTAGCGAAATAAAACAAATGCAAAAAAAGTACTCATATCATCTCACAAAATTACAGCCAAATAAAGCATAAACTTAAAGTAAAATTATTCTTTCTAATTGATCAAGAGAGTTTTCCCACTATTCAGGAAAAAGAAGTTGTAGTTTGACTTCTATGTTTTATTTATAAGCAGAATAAAATGTGTTAAAAAAATGAATTAGATACTAAGTGCAAAATCTTCCAACGTAGATAGTCCTATCATACAAAGGTGTCAAATTATGAGACAAATTCTTTAAAGGATATATATAGGAAATATGACCAAGAGAAAACAATCAAACATACAAGATTGCCTAGAATAAAATTAAATTTAATGACCAAAAGATCTTGTCATATATTACTAAAACCAGATGTAACAATGCAAATCTATACCACAAAGGTAAGAATCTATAACTTCTGAAAGAATATTTAAAAAAATAGTAAGAAGTTTTCATCTTTACATTGGTAAATATTTACAGATTGTGTTTGTGAAAGGGAGAAAAGTATACCATTTAGAGATTAAAATCAATTTACGTTAATGATTCTTATATAATTTTGAATTAATTTGCAGGACATTTAGTAGTCAACAGAAAAATGAGAGCTGATTTTTTTTAAAATAATAACACCCATTGCTACAATGAGATGTACAAGTCATTATGTCGAAAATGAACTTTACAACTTTGTTGGGGGGGGGGAGGGGGAGAAGAATTGAGTGTGGGGGGGGAGCATGGGAAGGGATGGGAAGGGGAAACAAAGGAGGAGTCAACAATGCTTGATAAGAAATGTACTCATTATCTTGCCCATGTAATTGTAACCCCTCTGTTCAGTATTTTCACAATAAAAATAAATGAATAAATAAATAAAATCAATATCCTTTTGTGATGGGCATCTTCAAAAAAAAAATAACACTTTGTGAAAAGATGCAATTGCTAGAAATTCTAAAACTTCCTGGTTACTTAGACCATTAATCAGAGTAGGTTGCCTCCGGTAGTAATTATTATCAAATATGAAAAGGTTCAACCCAGGAGCAAGTTGAACCCAAGCTTCAACTCTTGTTCCAGTAATGGTAGTGAAAAAATGAGTAGGTTTATAGGGGAGCTTTGCTCCAGAGAGCAAAATTGTATTTGCCAGGGGCAAAGGTGTGGTAGGAGACAATAAACTGACATAGTTCAAAGAATAAAAGACAAGGTAATGTAGGGTGAACAAATCTAGAGTTCTAGTATATACCATAAGGACTACATACTGCATTCTACCCTCCAAATTACCAAGACTGTAGCCAAAAGCCAGTACATGTCATACATAAATTCTATCTAAGTATGACATATAAAAAATATGAATTAACTGTACTTTAGGAATCACTGCATTAAGTATATCAAATTTTCATAATCTCGATATATGTGATATAAAAGAATATTAAATGGGCCGGGCCCTGGTGGCTCAAGCCTGAAATCCTAGCTACTCAGAAAGCTAAGGTCTAAGGTTTGCAGTTGAAGCCAGCCAGGCAGGAAAACCCTTGTAACCCTTGTCTCCAACAAACTCATAAAAACTTAGAAACAGTACAGTGGCTCAATTGATGGAGCACTAGCTTTGAGGGAAAAAAAATGCTCAGGGAAAATGTGTGGGCCTGAATTCAAGCCCCAAGACTGGCACAGATGTGTATGCACACATACAGACACATAGACACACACACACACTCACACACACACACACAAACATACACACAGACACACAGACACACATGCACATACAATGTCTCCAAAGTTCTTGAACACACATTTTTCAAATACACTAAAATGGTGACCAAGAGTATAAAAAGCTATTGATCATCACCTATTATTTCAAAAATATTAAACAAAATTATGACATAAAACTTTCTAGTACTCATTATCAAAAAGAAAATGATTCACAAATATTGGTGAAGATTCATAGAAAAGAGAACTTTGATACTCTGTGGTGAGAAAGTAAATCCATATAGCCATTATGGGAAATAATACAAAGATCCATAAAATATTACAAAATGGAAATACCATTGTATTTATCAACCCTTCTTAGTATATAGCCCAGAAAATGAAACAACTAATTATACAAATACATACTCTTAGATTCACTTAAACATCAATCACAGTAATAAACATATGGACAAATGTTTGTTCACAGATCAATGAATAACGATGCTGTTTGTGTGTGTGCCTGTGATTGTATGTAATTGATTACTATTCAGCCTTAAAAATATGGAAATCCTATCTTTTGTGGTTACATGGGTAAAAGTGGAAAACATTATGCTAAGTGACATAAGCCACGTATAAAACTAAAAAATGCAGTATATCATTATTTCATGTGAACTTATAAAAATAAAAATACAATACACAGAGAGAACAGAACTTAAAAGAATCTACCTAGCCTTCCAGCACAGGAATAATGAAAAGAGAATAGGCATTAAATTTTAATGAAACAGGCAGCAGGAGAAAAGAATAAGTCCTTCGTAATGTTTTGCTCTTTTGAGAATTAGAAAAAAAACTGTAGCTTTTTATATAATACTTGAGGATACCAATATATCAATTATGATAAAAATGCTAGTATATTTCTATAGAATAATCTGAAACTGAAAGAACACATTTGAAATTGTACATAAAATTCAAGTGGTAGATCATCTGCATAGTGAGCTGTTTTGACCCTTAGTTCAATTCCCAGTATTATCCAAAAAAAACCCATCTCCAATAACTTCTCAGAACAAAATACTAAATTTTAAATACCTGTTACAAAAGTCATTTTTAGGATAATCTGTCAGAGAAATTAGTCACAGAATGTAGAAATGCTTTTGAAAGTATTAATTGTTTATAAGTAATATTTCCATTCAATATTTTTTAATAAAAGTAGTATGTGAAAATGTGTGAAATATATATTATACAGGAAAATGAACTATATCTGGTATTCTGTCATTCAAATCATTAATGTTCTATAACACATATTCCATACATAATGCTCTTTTAATTCTTATATTACACTTAAAGCAAGAGTTGTAATTATTCCTACTATGCAATAAAAAATAATACATGGCATAAATAAGTAATCCCAAAAAAGCAAGCAAATATTTACTGAAGAATCCAAGAACCAAATCTATGTTGCTTATTTTAATCACAATATAGTGCTGTTTTATATGTGCTTATCTATGGTGCCTGGCCTCCAAATTTTCTTATCTCCACCCTTTTTGTTGTTGTTGTGGGGCCTGAACTCTGGGCCTGGCGCTGTCCCTCAGCTCTTCAGCTCAAGGGTAGTGCTCTACCACCAGAGCAATAGCATCACTTCTGGCTTTCTTTGCTTATGTGGTACTGAGGAATCAAACCCAGGCCTCATGCATGCAAGGCAAGAATTCTACCACTGAACCACCTTCCCAGCCCCATATCTCCACTCTTAATCATTATGTTTAAAAAAAAATTCAAATAGCTTGTGGTGATTTTGATTTTGCAGATTTTTTGTTTACTTCCTCTTCACAGGAAATAAAATGGTGTCTTGTCCTTTTGAACCCTCTATAATCTAGAATCTCATGTCTTATTTGAACTCTGAGACTAATTATGCAAATAAGCACAGTTTAGCCACCTGAAAAAAGAAGTCAGGTAAAGGTGACTTCATACAGTCAATAATATCTACCTTTACAAATGATCATTCGTTGTGACTGAGGTCATCTATAATGAAAAGATCCCAGATAAATATAGCTGTATAAGTTATTATGGCATAGATAATCCAAGAAAATATTTATGAGCGTACCAGACTAATAACTGATGAAATGTGTGCTCATTCATGGCAGAATTTTGAAGCTAGCTAATTTATGATTACCTATTTGAAAACTATCCAACATACTTAGATATTTCAATTATTAGTTCTCTACTTTTGGGTAATGATAAGTGTATTAGTTATTAATGGTTCTATAAGAAGTCATTGTAGGATTTAGAAGCTTATTGTTTCGATGAGTAAGAAATCTGATGGGCAACTTTGACATAGAATATTCTATAAGATATAATTAACTGGAGATGGAATACTAACAAGATCACTCAGGAGGAATATGCAACGCTTCTTGTCCTGTTACATGGTAATTATTGATATCATTGCTTAATATGTGGTTTTCCATAAGAATGCTCAGAAGATAATATATTATTCCCTGAGGAATTACTAGTACAACTTCCTTTTCCCCATGGCAACTAAAATAAATAGCACCAATAGGAAAGTAAAATAGAGATCACAATCCGTGCATAATCTAATTCTAGAAGTGACATTCCATAACTTAGCCCTTATTATAGTTTTTAGAAGTGAGTGTATCAGAGCAGCCCATGATCAAGGGAAAGAAATCCAGTAAGGGCACAGAGATTAAGATGGAGAAATCAATGGAAGTTAGAAGCTGTGCAATATACTTGTGCGAGAAATATTTAATACTGAGTTAACATTTTCTCAATGTGAGAGTAAAACTTCAAAAATATTTAAGAATACAATTTCTAAGTTACTTAATTTTCTTAGCATTTCTACAAATTGACATCATCTAATATCTGAGTAAGAGTAATTACAAATTGTTTTTGGAATGCAGTTTTACAAATGGAATGTCTTGTGAGATTAAAAATATATTTCTCTTATCAAAACAGAGACAGTAGATAATTTAAAATGATTATGAAACTTGATTTTTTCTATAATTTTAAAATATTTTAAATTTCTTCACTGTAAATGTAGTATCAATTAAACTTAAATTCTATCAAAATCTTTATTCTGTTCTATGAGTTGAAAATATTTGTCCAGTTTTGATCATTTTTTTAATATTTTAAGCAGTTGTACAAAAAATTTTTCATTCAGCGAAGCAGTTTATGAATGCAGTACACTGTGATCAGGGATACCCTTTTGATTTTGAATGTGGAGTCCCTAAATATTTTTTTTTCATACCTGATTTGACAGTAGAGGAATAAGTATAATTTTTGAAGTTACATACTTATATATTCATTTCTTACTTTCTTCTCAAAATTAATCATTGTAAATTTTACAAAGCCTGTGTTTCTTGTACTTCTCAAATTAAAGAAATACATAAATTGCTACTCATTGAAAATAAAGATTTTTATGGTGCTATTCCTCCCTGTGTACAACTGTAGTATGCTTATTGTACAAGCAAGCATCATTTTTAAAGAAGAAAAAGCCTTAATTCTACTTTTCTATATTTTAATCTTTTCAACTTAAGGTTTGTCCAAACTGAATTTATTTATCTACTAATATGCAAAAATTAAAGTGCATCAGAAGTAATACAAACCTACAGAGAATTTTTATCCCCTAAACAACAATTAGAAAAACCAGTTGAATTGGGGCTGGGAAGGTGGTTCAATGGTAGAGCGCTTGCCTTGTATGCCTGAGGCCCTGGGTTCAATTCCTCAGCACCATGTAAGCAAAAAGAAAAAAGCCGGAAGTGGTATTGGGGCTCAAGTGGTAAAGCGCTAGCCTTGAGCTGAAGAGCTGAGGGACAGCGCCCAGGCAAGAGTTAAGGCCCCACAACCGGACCCCCCCCCCCAAAAAAAAAGAAAAACCAGTTGAATTATATACATGCTTGTCAATACTCGTGTTTAATTGGAAACATTATAAGAAGATTTTGAATATTTTCTTCATTTCTCTACATTGAATTGTATTATATATGCATATCTCCACCTATCTGTTATCTATCTATCTATCCGTTTATCTATCTATCTCTAACTTTTTTTTCAGAGCTGAGGACCAGGGTCAGGCCCTCACACTTGACAAACAAGTGATCTTGTATTGAGCTAAATCTCCAACCCCAAACTGAAACCAAAACTAATGACCAAGCTACAGAGTTTGAATAACTGATTCAAGGGGAAATGCTCAGAATGATTTTGAGATGTCATAGTATATAACATAGTTATTTCACTTTTATTGCTGTAGCAAATAGAACGGTGCCCATAATATTATCCTCTCAATTTTAATATATCCTTGGCTATAAAGTATCTCTTTGCTTTGCTAAGCCTTTTTATTGCAAATGTATACATCCATGTGATTGGTTGCTGGGTTAAGAGGTTGCATGGATTACTAGATGGAGCCACACTTTACATCCAAATTAATGTCACAACTGTAATAAATTGGGATGCTCAACCATTGTCATACAATGTAGGGTCAAGGTTGGCAAATTAGTTAGCATTAGCATACAGACCTTTTGGCAGGAAAGGAATGCTTTTCACTTAAAGCTGGGCATTCTGCAGGATTTGTCAACTTGAATGTGCCACTGCTCTCATTATCTCATTTGTCTTATTTAGGCTGAATTGGCAGCTATGTCTTCATGGCAAATGTTTGTTTTTACAAATGAGCAATGAAGCAGTAGCTAGGAAACAACAGTGAAACAGATTTCCTGTAAGTTTTTAAGTAATGTCTAAACCTGGATCATTGATCTGGCATATATATATATATATATATATATATATATGCCAACGAAATTTATTTTATTATATATATATATTTATTTATTTATTTTAAACTGTACAGAGGTGTTGCAGCTACATGAGTAAGGTAATGAGTATACTTCCTATCGAGCATTATTACCCCTCAAAATTTATTTTATATTGTTAATTTGTGAAAATTAAGACATGGAACACAGAAGTTACCATTTATTACATTAGCTGAAGCAAAATGTATGTACCATTGAGAATATAAATGAGAATAATATCACATATCTAAGAATAATTTGTTTCTTTTTAGTTTTGTATGATAAACATTTCTTATTCCCTTAGGTAATCTCAGTTGGCAGAATCATTTACTTTATGCATATATGTAGATATAAATACATGTGTATTCCTAAGTACACACATTCATGATTGGACTTCAATATTTTCAGGCTACCATTTATGGGTCTGACCTATTGTTTGCCAAAATATGTATAAATTAGTGCATCTACTCTGAACACAGTCTTTTTTTTTTTTTTTTTGTCGGTCATGGGGCTTGAACTCTGGGCTTGGGCACTGTCCTTGCACTCTTTAGCTCAAAGTGAGCGCTCTACTACTTGAGCCACAGCGACACTTCTGGTTTTTTAGTGGTTTATTGGAGATAAGAGTCTCACAGACTTTCCTGCCCCAGCTGGCTTTGAACCGTGATTCTCAGATCTCAGACTTCTGGGTAGCTAGGATTACTGGCATGAGCTACCAGCACCTGGCTGAACAGTCTTTTCATTATTCTTTACATAATACAGTATGACAGCTATGTTTACATCATGTACCGTCTGTGAAATACTACACTAACTTTGAAACAATTAAAAGTATGATTAAGGATGTTTTAGACTACATGCTGATTGCTGTTTAATAGACAACTTTAATATTTGAGATTTTCATATTCACATGAGACCATGAAAACATGCCCCCTGTATATAGGAAGGAAGTTTGTGCACCCACTCATAAAAAAACATGTGAGGGGCTGGGAAGGTGGCTCAGTGGTAGAGCGCTTGCCATGCATGTCTGAGGCCCTGGTTTCGATTCCTCAGCACCACATAAACAAAAAAGAAAAAAGCCAAAAGTGGTGCTGTGGCTCAAGTGGTAGAACACTAGCCTTGAGCTGAAGAGCTGAGGGACAGCGCCCAGGCCCAGAGTTCAGGCCCCACGACCAGACCCAAAAAAAAAATAAAAATAATAAAACATGTGACCTAGCTATACAATGGCTTATTCTGGTGAATAATATATAAAACATCTTTATGCAGCTCATGGGCAAGGAAGTTTTGAAACAGAAGGAAAATAAAGACCACTTTTCTATATAAAACTTTTTTCTACATAGAAAAAGAGGAATAGAAAACTACAATTTTTCTACACAAAAATACCCCCTTTTAACTATATATAAAACAAAGGCTTGTGTACATACATGCACAGCCATATAATAATACAGCACATACATTTTTATAAGTAATGACCTAAAAATAATATGAACTTTTTAACTCATTTAATAAAATTGAATTCATGTGGTTTACCAAATGTATAAAAAAATAATGTTACATTGGATTCCTTGCCAACAAACAGTAATAAAGTAATAGATACAAGAAAACAAAATGTAAAAAAAAATATTCTTCATAATTTAGTATTGTATAACTTGTATGTTAGTATTAGTAATAATATTAGTCATGGGGTTTTAACTCAGATCATGGACAATGTCCCAGAGCAATTTTTCTCAAGGCTAATATTCTACCACTTTTAGACACAGCACCACATCTGCCTTTCTGGTGGTTAATTGGATGTCTTAAAGTCCTCCTTGTCTAGCCTGGATTTGAACTGTTATCCTCAGAACTCAGCTTCCTGAGTAGCTAGGATTACTGGCATGAGCTACCAGCATCCATCCAGTAAAATCTTATTTTAAATTATGATTTCAGAAAAAAAGACTCTAAAAATGTTTCAGATAAGTATCTACACATTTGTCACACCATCTTTAGAGACATCATAGATTAATCCCAGCCACTAGAAAGAAGGATATAAAGTGACTATGAGTTTGAGAAAGCCAAGAAAAGTTAGCATGATCTTATCCCAAAAGCAAAATAAATGAAAAGGACTCAAGATCTTCCTGAAATGGTAAAGGTATTTGTCTAGGAAATTGAGGCTATATGCTCAATCCTCAATCAGTACCACAAAACAAACAAATCTCTACATATATGATATTTACTAGAATAACCACAGACATTAGTGTAAATTTCCAACATGTAGTTTTGTTGTATGATTTATATGGGTTAGCCCTGAACTAGTCACCTTTTCTAATAAGCAATCCATTCTTCCATGAGGAATATAAATCAATATGTATAAAACCTGAAACATATTTGCATTTATTTCATAGTGCTGGCTAGAGATTATGAACTGATCAGTGAAGGTGCTAGTTTAAAGCATTTCTGGGTTGAAACAAAATGGTTTAAAAGAAAAAAATAGAAAACAGATAGGAGCTCATGTACAGGTATTAACATAATTCTATTTTGTATACTACAGCTATTTCAGGATGTTGTATATGCAATGCTCTTTTTGTCCCACATAGTGATACCAGAGTTATAGTGTATGGCAATTAAATAAACAATATGAGTAAATGATTATATATTTGGGATTGCAATATGCATTTTTTGTGAGTATTGACTATGCACTTCATAACTAAAATATTTGGAAATATGAGTCAATTCCTGGCATTACAGCATTAACTATTCCTGTTTAGCATTCACTGGTTTATGCTTAGTGAGTTATTTGATAATGTCATGCTTCTGCATTAAAATTTATAAATTTTCTAAGAAGAAAACTTCATTCACAGAAAAATTACATACAATCATATAAATAGTTACCTTGAAAGGAGATATGACAATTATTGGAAACTGGGTAGAATAACTGCAGATTTAGGAAAACAAATGTTAAAATCTTAACTGTTAGCAACTTGCCTCTTCTAATTTAAAAAGTCCTTGACCTGAGATTTCTACTTGAATGCTAAAGAAAATGTGTCTCATCTGCATTACAAATCTCTTCTATAGATGAGAAAAACATTCCTTTAATGTGGGCATGCAGCTGAAGACAGAATCACTAATTGAGTCGTGTTTTGTATTTATGTGTTGTCGATGTTTGAAAATTGAACTGGGATTATCAAGTAATTTCACTTAGGCCATTGAAAAAGTCATTGAATATTGTAATGTTTAGTCACCAGTGGTTTACTTTGACTATAATATATCTGTGAGCTGGATTTTAACATTTTTGTCTCCTATTATCAATCTCCTGAGAAAGCTAGAGATATTTATTTCTCTATTCTAGAGCCAAAGGGATCATTTGTTCCAAATTAAAGACAAACTTTGATCCTGAAATTTAAAACAAAATAAAACAAAAAAAGTTTCTAATGTCTGGTATATGGTTTTCCTCTTGTGACTTTTAAGTATTAAAATAGAGTTTAATCAAGCAGAAAACTTGTACAGAATCAAATGTGTTCTAGGATTCCATCTAAAATGCTGATCTTTCATGAACAAACAAACCCAAACTTTCTTTAGCACAAAACTGCTTTAGTATCAGTTATGTATGAAATTCATTTTATTTTACTTGTTAACCATCACAAGATTACAAACTTTTCTTTTTCTTTACTTTCACACTTAAAATACCTAACCAAAAACTCATTTTCTTCTTTCACCAAAAAAAAAGAATATTTTACTGAGGTAAGTAGTCACAGTATTTTAAAATTCTTTTAGGGAACACCACTCTGATTAAACTATTAGAACAGTCAGCCTTTGTAAGCCCCTAGGCCTTAAGGGAAATGTGTGAAAAGTAGAACCATTTTTTACAGTAGGGATTTTATCAAAAGGACCTACCATTAGTACATGGTAGCAAGTATACAGAATCTACTAGTAATGAAGTTTATCATTCTATAGTACAATAAAGTGTCCATACTAGATATAGTTATCTTTTTGTTCTATTGAGCTGCTGTTACAATTTTGGATTCAGGGTTTCTAAGTCTATAATGGGGCATGCATATTTCCCTTTCTCTTAATTTTCCTTTCTCAAACTGCTGATTTGTTTCATGATTCTATATTTTAGAAGTCTATCATTCTCCACAGGATTTGTTTATGAGCACATCTGCTAGTTCAGTTCACAAATACTCTTGGATAACCTACTCTATGCAATATTCTATGCTGAGCAACCAATGTATTCTGCATGAGCAAATTATTCTGAAGGATTGTCTACATATTCTAAATGTTTTTAATGTACTGTGTGAAGTTATTTCTTTTTCTTTTCATTTCTTCCCTTTGGTTTATCCCTTGGTCTAAATTTCCAGATAATGTTAGAATTTTCTATAGGGCTTCAACTTTTGCTTCGATACAGTGAACATACTTTATGGAAGTAGATATCAGACTGTATCCTATAAAGAATGTGCCTAGGGCTGGGAAGGTGGCTCAGTGGTAGGGTTCTTACCTGGCATGCAGGAGGCCCTGGGTCTGATTCCTCAGCACCACATAAGCAGAAAGAGCTGAAAATGGTGATGTGGCTCAAGTAGTAGAGTGCTAGCCTTGAGCTGAAGAGCTGAGATACAGTGCCCAGACCCAGAGTTCAGGCCCAATAAATGACCAAAAAATAAAAAAAGAATGTGCCTAGGTGATTCTAATAGCACATAGAAAACAATGCTCTAAGTATTATGTTTCTATTATGATGAATATGGAAATATATAGAAGGACTCATGAATTTAGCAAACATCAGCACATTTATGGAGTTATTTAGAGCTTATGCAAAACAACTTTTGTAGGAAAAAAAAAACAGTATTTTCATAGAAAAAAAATTGTACCAAAATATATCTCCTTCAAAAGTCATATTTTAAAACTTAGCTTCCAAGGTGGCTATATTTAGAGATAGGGCTGTATAGGAGGATATTGTTTTTACAGTTTAATAACATATCCTAATTCAATTGGCTCGTAGACATAAAGAGAGGTAAAGACACTGTAGAACTGTTTGTTTGTGTTGGACAAGTGAAGTCCTTGTGATGATGCAGATGTTGGCCATATTCAAGCTGGAAGGAAATCTTCACCAGAAGTCAACTTTGCTGGTACCTTGGATGTGGATTTCCAGTCTTTCTGAGAAAATAACATTTGGTTGTTTATGCTGCACAATAGTCTGTGCTATTTTGTTATTATCATGTGAAAAGAATAATTCAGTGCCTTAAGGAAATCCTGAAGGGGATAAGAAGAATCCAGGGTTGTAAGAAACTTCGGGCCATCTATAATGATTTTAGTGAAGCCTGGGAAAGTTAACCAAACCGCTATATTTAACAGATACAAGCAAGATAGAAGAGAGAAACAGAATATAAATGGAGTAGCCTTACCATATAGTAGATTATTCCAGACTAAACATGTTGTTAATTTTCTTATAATGGTTATTTCATTCACAAGCATGTATATAACTCAGATGGTGAACTTTTCAAGTTTGTACTAAAACAGAGAAATACGTTCCTAGTATCCAATCAGTGAGTTAAAACCATGAAAGCTATAAAAACTAAACTGTAATTAAGAGGAAGACGTTTGGTTGATTTCAAGGCCAATAATAGATTTGATATTAATTTTCAAATAGGAAATTATTCCTTAAAAATGTTATTACCAAGACTGCAGCAAAATTTATTTTTGTGTAATGCATATTTATTTCTTCTATAATTAAGAATTTTCATTTTGTAGCAGAATAATATAGAGAAATAATCTGACCCATTTCATGACAGAAAGGAAAGAAATAGGCAATTATTATTTATAGGGCACCTAATATCCTACTAAACAGTGTCTTAAATATTTTATATTCCACAGAGTCAGTATAATCCTAAAAGTTAATACATGTTATTGCTGCTGTTAGCAACTCAGACAAAAGCTCAAAATTGTTAATAGCTTTTCTAAGCAATTAGAAAGTCTATTGATTATATTTATTGGCCACATTAATATTTTAGCATAGTTGTGTTATTTTAGTATAACAGAAAGTTTAGTTAAGTCATTTCTGACTACATATAGAGCAACTACTTCTAAAATGCAGCATTATTGACAACATATTTTTACTACCTTGAATGATACATGGCATATAGTTATTATTCAGGATGGAATATATATTACTTGTTGTTTTGTTCTATGCTGTGTATTGTCTTAAGATTATCTGGCACATTATACTTAATAAGTTGATATTGACTGCATAGTTAGAATTTAGCTTTCTACAAAGCAACAGCTATTCTACTCTCTATTAAGGGGGAACCAAACTAGATCAAGAATGATCCCACTTTTTATTGTGATGATTGTATAAGAAAAAGTCACTTTTTCAAGAGTAAATAGGGTAAAAAATAAAAATCTAAAAGGAGAGTGATGTTTCTACAGGAAATTTGGAGTTTTGACAATGTCCCATACAGGAGGACATTGAGATGGCCAGTGGCCTATAGACTTAGCAATGAGAAGAACTAGAAAACATTAATAACAAAAAAGACCTCACTGCTAAAAAGTAGGAGTAATACCTAAAATAAAATTCTCAAAGCAGTAAGCAAAAAGGAATGTATACAGAAATGGTTAAAAATAAAATACATGTACCAGCACAACTATGTTTATTGCAGCATTATTTACCATAGCTAAGATATGGAACCAACCCAGATGCCCCTCAGTAGATGAATGGATCAAGAAAATGTGGTATATATACACAATGGAATTCTATGCCTCCATCAGAAAGAATGACATTGCCCCATTTGTTAGGAAATGGAAAAACTTGGAAAAAATTATATTAAGTGAAGTAAGCCAGGCCCAAAGAAACGTAGGTCCCATGGTTTCCCTTATTTGTAATATCTAGTATATGTATGAGTCAAGCGGAAAAGGTCAGATAATGTGATGTCAGGAAAATGAACCCTTAGATGTGTATTTTAATGTTTTTTTCTTTCATGCATGTGTTTCTAACACATTTATAAGATTATCTCTTTGTTGCTTTGTATGTCCCTCCCCCACAGTATAACCCCTGCTTTCACTATATTTGATGTCAGTATAACTTGTGGAGGAGATGGGGAAAAACCAGTTGTTTAAGGATACAGGTGGACCTGTTGCAACAATGAGAAGTACAAGTTGTCATGTCCAAAACGAGCTTTACAACGTTGGTGGGGGGGTGGAGAAGGATTGGGATTAGGGGGGGAGGGGGGAGGCTGGGAAGGGATGTGAAGGGTAAACAAAGGAGGAGGCTGCAATGCTTGGTAAGAAATGTACGCATTATCCTGCCCATGTAACTGTAACTCCTCTGTACAGTATGTTCACAAATAAAATTAAATTAAATTAAAAAAAAATAAAATACATGTTTATTTAAATGTTTTTACTTCTATAATTGTTGATGCAGATAAACATAAAATACCTTTTCTTATATACCTAGGAACATATGGCATGTTGCAGAATAAATAGAGTTTTGGAAAGGGTAATGAAGCTGTTTTACCTCATGTGGTTAGCCTCATGTTGTGGATAGCCTTCTCTGAGGATCCCTTTGTGTTCCCCAGAGCAACAGGAACTAGGATACAAGGACACATGCACCTCCACATTCACTGCTGCACTATTTATAATAGCAAAAATATGGAAACAACCTATTTGCCCCACTACAGATGAATGGATCCAAAAATCGGGGTACCTCTATAAAATGGAATATTATGCAGCCATTAGAAAGGACAAAATAATGACATTCACAGGGAAATGGATGGAACTAGAATAAATCATTTTGAGTGAGGTAAGCTGAGAGACAACACTTGGTCTTGTTGATACATATCAGGATGTTAAATTCAAAATGCAAGGAGATATGACAAACTAAACAGGACTCAAGAAAAATATATATATATATTTATGTATATATATACATATATATATTTATGTATATATATATTAATGTGTATATATATATATATATATATATATATAAGCATATCTGAGGGAAGCTAGGAGGAGCTTGTTAATATTATCCCCGCTTTTGGTTCTCAGCTCCATCCAGACCTGAGCTCCTCCCTGCTCTAGAGTTCTGGCCCCACTACTGGCCACTCCCTCTCTCTGTCCAGACCCACCCACACATGCTGTTAGGGATCCTTACCTGAATACCACGTGCGTGCTGGTGCTGTTCTTACTCGGTTACCTCTTTTTAAAAACCTAACACATGCATTTTACCTTTCTTCTGCCCTCACTTCCTGCAGACCTACCAAAAATTTCCTTTCCCCTCCCCAAATTAGAAAAACGTATGTACAAGATGCAGGGCACGAGAATCAAATACAGTGAAAACAGGGGTTATACCATGGGGGAAGAACATAAAAGTGAAACAAAAAAAAAATTACACAGTACATTATAAGTACTTTGAAAACAACAGCAAGAAAGTTAAAACCACTTGTGTCCCTATCTTTGGGTTCATTTTGCTTAGCATCATCTTACATAATCATATTTATATAACTTTTGACCTTTCCTGTTGTTCTAGACATATACTAGTTATTACAGATAAGGGAAGCCATAGGACCTACGTTTCTTTGGGCCTGGATTGCTTCACTTAATATAATTTTCTCCAAGTCTTTCTATTTCCTAACAAAATGTGGCAGTGTCATTCTTTCTGAAGAAGGCATAGAATTCCATTATCTCTGTCTCTGTCTGTCTGTCTGTCTCTCTCTCTCTCTCTTTCTCTCTCTCTTTTCCTTGATCCGTTCATCTACTGAGGGGCATCTGGGTTGGTTCCATATCCTAGCTATGGTGAATAAAGCTGCAGTAAACATAGTTGTGCTGGTAGATTTAGTATGGCCTTGTTTGTGATCGTTTGGGTAAATGCCCAAAAGTGGGATTGCTGGGTCATAGGAAAGTGCTATGTGTAGTCTCCAAAAGTTTCTTTTAACAGGATAACAGCCTCCCACTCCACAGCCAGGACACCACTGGGAACAAATCCAGGCCATGGTATTACTAAAGGCAATTGGATACTTCACTTACATAGCCCTGCCTTGCTCAGTGCAGGCTTGGACCCTAAAAACCCCAGCTCCAGGGACTTCTTGACGCCCCCAGGCCAGCAGGAAATAGCCAGAAGAGCCCATGAAACCTGTTGGCTCTGATAACTATTGTTATGGAAAGCAGGACTTTTATGAACCATCAAGCAAATGCTTCTTGGATGGTACCTGGCAGGCTTAGTAACAAATCAGAGACCTCTTAGTGCTTCACTCCTTTACAGCAGGGAGTAGCTTCAGAAGAAACGACCTCCACCCTTACCCCTGGCCCGGTAACCCCTATTTTTATTAAACAACAAAGCAAGAAATGTTAGTATTATCCCCACCTCAGGTCCTCAGCTCCATCCAGATCTGAGCTCCTCTCTGAACTGGAGTTCCTGCCCTACAGCTGGCCACTCCCTCTCTCTGCCCAGAATCACCTGCACACACATTTTCCCGCACTTCCACCCTTACTTCCTCCATACCTACCCTTGAGTTTTGGATGGGAGTGGATGCCATGTGCTTCCTCAACAGGGGAGATATAGCCCCTCTAATAAACCTTAGAAAAATCTTTCTCTGTGGCTGCCTGCCTCTGCATGGTCTCCTGGGATGGTTGTGAAGGATCCTTTCAGAGGGCACAGTATCAGTGGGAAACGGGAAAAATGCAACAGGGGGGGCCCATCAGCCACACTGGCATTGATAAAAATGAACTAAGCAACTCAAGGGCAGTGATGGGAGGGAGGGAACGAGAGGGAAAGAGGAAACAGCTTATACTAAGCAAGAGGTAAGAAATGTACATATCTCCCAATATGGAAAAAAAAGTTGTATTGTCAAAGCTCTTAGAATTCATAAACTTTATAGAATATGATAATGACAATTTGACTTGTGAAGATTGTAAGGTCCACCCCGGGAAGGTGGAGCAGACTCTTCCCTCCTCTTGGTTAAGTCTCCACCCAGTACCTGTGTCACCTCCAACTGGCATACTTGGAGGCAGTCACCTCCCCCCATCCCTGAGGTCACATCCACATCCAGTGTGGCCCTGGCCTTGATAAGTCCATGGCCTGGCTATGGTTAGGCCCTTTTATTATTCCTGCTTTGTGGGCTTCCTACTTGAACAGAAGCGGCCTACAAATAAACCTTTCCCTTGCTGCTCTCTTTTCTCAGCTGCCAATTTAATTTACCTAACTTTAAGTGACTTTAAGTATCACTATTCCACAGTACTGTGAAGTTTGTGAAATTTATGTAACCACTTAATCTCAATAAATTTTTTTTTAAATATGGTACTGATGAGTATAAACCATGTCCTTCCTGCATTTCAAAGTGATAGCAAAATGACTGCAATGAGATGGTTTAGAGCAAAGACACATACAAAATTGAGGCAAATATGTAAAGCTTTTTTATCTATGGTTAATGTGTGAACAGAGCAAAAGCTTGCCCTAATTGAGAATCGAGATAACTTTAGATTTGATTCATCATATTTCAATCATCCACTATTTTTCAGCTTTTCATTATTATTATTACTGTAGCCATTTCAAAAGATTAACAATCACATTACATTCACAGGAAATATTTTTCCATAGCTATTTTCTTACAACCATGCAAAATAAAGTAGTATGAAATGCAAGCTCAATTTTAAGATGTTTTTAAGAAGGAAACACTGAATATTTTTGTCCATCAGGGATATATTTCTTTTTTTTGGGGGGGGGGGTCTGGTCGTAGGGCCTGAACTCTGGACTTGGGTGCTGACCCTCAGCTCTTCAGCTCAAGGCTAGCACTCTACCATTGAGCCACAGTGCCACTTCCGGCTTTTTTCTTTTTGCTTATGTGGTGCTGAGGAATGGAACCCAGGGCCTCATGCATGCAAGGCAAGCACTCTACCACTGAGCCACCTTCCCAGCCCCAGGGATATGTTTCTAATCCATGAAGGGGAGAAAAGTTTGGCTATAGCACTGAAAGGAAAAAAGAAGTATGAATTGAGAACCCTAAGAAGAGTGAATAGCCAAAAGCACACACTGACTTTTGGATGACGTACTTATGTTTTCTAAGTATGATTCTTCCTGTTCTTTGCAAAACGTCATTATATAAACTGAGCTTGAATTCAAAAGTTAGTTCATTAAGCATTAGATCATAATCTGAAGGTAATTAAGAAAATATAAACCTGGTTACTATATTTACCTCTCAAAATAGTAAGAAAAATAACATAATTCTAGGAGATTTAAATAACCCATTTTCTTTCACTAACTGTTCTGTTTTCTGACTCTTTGTGTGTGTGTGTGTGTGTGTGTGTGTGTGTGCGTGTGTGCTAACTCAATTGAGGAATATTCAGAAATAGATTCAAATTTCCTCAAGTAGATTTTTTAATTGCAATAGTCTTATATACCACAGTGCTGAGGCCAAATAATATGGAACTAATCTCATTAAAACCTCATCTCGAACTGCTGCTTGGAGTACAATATAATACAGGCAGACTTCTCATATCATCAAAGGCAGAAACATTATATTTCTGGGACTTCAGAGTACACAATTTAGCCTAAGTTGAAAAAAAAATGTTGAATACATTTACCAAAGAATTATTTGCCTATTGCTCTATTTCACCGCAGTTAGGAGGTCATCAATGCATATTCCTCCACTTGCACCATATTATACAGTTTTATGACTCATGCTTAACAATTTCTAGCATAATAATATACACACCTTTCATGGTGTATGCCCTCATATTTTGCCAAACATGGAACAACAGAAATGTAAGTATACACTGACACACTAGGTAGCCAAATAATATGTAATTGCTTTTAAATTAACAGTATATTGAATAATGTGTAGTCACCAGAAGAAAATGCAAGAGAATACATACAAAATTTTGATGTCCTTTTTAAAATATTGAAATTCAAACTAAAATAAATTAAAACATGAAGACCATTGCCAAGAATATAACCTAATTTCGTAGATGAACAAATGATCCATCTACAGCTAAAACAAGTAAACAAGTATGATCTACTTTGGTTACTTCATCAAAGTATAATTTCAGTTGAAAATTACATTTTCTTTCTGTGAGAAACAGACTGGAAGATCAGCAATAATGAACATAACATGTTATTTTTATTTGGTGGGTAGAGACACACTGGCATTTATGGCAAAAAGTTTATCCTCCAAGTGCATAGAGTTCGACTCCCCTCCTGGGTCTGCATTAGACAAGTAAATGAAGTAAACAATTTTTCTATATATCACTTAAAGTTTATTATTTTCTCTTTTGTCATTTCATTAACGTCTTTAAGTATTTATACAAATGAGTTACCATTTAACAAAGCAATCTTATGAGTGCAATATAGCTTGATCAATGGCACCCTTTACAACGTTATCCCCCATTCCTCCCTTCCCTACCACTTTCTACGCTTTTCTTAATTGTGTAGGATATCCACTGAATTCTTGCTGCATCCTCTCCCTCTTCTCCTCTGTATTCCTTTACTCTTGAATTTAACTCACCTCTTTAGAGTAAGTACCTGCTTCCTGGTGTTTTATTTTGCTTAACTTTGATTTTGCCTTTCTAAGGAATTACTTTATACTGATTAATTTTAACCAGTAAGAAATTTTAACAGACATCTCTTAGGATTGGTAGAATTTTACAAGCAGATATTGGTTGTCTCTATTACCCTTACCTCCCTTGTGGCAGAAAATATTTTAATTTTTTTTCCAAATACACAGTCCTCACTTACTGTTTGCCTACCTTGTTTGTATAAGGACCTCCCATATGTATGGAATTTATGACTGCAATATTAGTAAAACATTTAGCCATTGTGTAAGCAAGCTCCTAGTAGCTTTCCACTCTAGATTAGATACTATATCTTGAATATAGACCATCACCGATTCAAGTCCACCATTCCAAGTACAATTTTGACAAGTTTAAGACTAAAATATAGTTCCACATAATTATATATAACTCAAAATGAAAAGAGTAAAAAAAATGAAACTACAGATTTCAGAAAGAAGTCGTAAGAGTCAATCTATTGTAGAAAAGTAAGGAAAACAAGTTTTAAAATGAGGATTTTGTTTTGCTTTTTATTCTTTTATAAAATAACCTGACATTAGATTCATAACTCCAAAGGTTATAGAGCTGAAATTAACAAAGTGCTAAGCAAAAGAGCCTGATTTAGTCTTTGAAATTACAAACAAAGGCAAGATGTGTCATGCAAATTAATAGCTACAGATTACAAAGCTAAAGCTCAGTCTTCTGTTTATGTGTACTGTTTTCTAACTAGGGTTCCTTATAAGTGCCTTAGACAATATTCACATAACTAAGAAGATATGACCAACAATAGCATATTCCTATATGATAGAAAATCTGTTTTTTATTGCAATCATAATCTGAAGATAAGTTGTAAATATCCATAGAAAGCAAAACCATATAATATATTCTATAGGAAGGAAAATATAAAGACAAAATATTTAGTTAGCATAGCACTAACTTCAGTGTGAAAGGATCAGAATATAAAAAAGAAGGAGAAAAAGGAAATTCCATTCATATCATTGGCTCCTACCTAGAAAGTTTAACTACTAATATGAAAGCTGTCCATGAAGAGAGAAGACAAGTTCTCACGTGAACAAATTCACCAAAAGTCTCTCTTGAAAAATGGCTCATGGGACCATTGGTCCTCATTGCTGAAGCATTATTCATTGCTTTCCCAATTGCTATTTGCCTGTAAATTTTTTCACTTTCTGTAAATTTTTTCACTTTCTCCAGGACTTTCTGCAGATAACCTCTATCAGTATTCAAAAGAAAAAAAATCCAATTTGCTTTATTGCATATTTGCTTTATTCGTATCTATGAATATTTTACCACCATGTAAATGCTATATATTGAAATGTCATTTTGGCTTCAACCACAAAAGATATTTTCCTATGATTTCTTAAAGATATTTTCCTATGATTTCTTAAAATTGAAATTGCTTTCTTTTTTATTGCTTTCTTTTTTTCAAGATAAGTGTTAGACCACTATGCCGGCGGCTACAAATCAATTCTTAGCTCTCCATACATGTTTCATTGCTTGTCAAAGAATAGTGGTTTTTAAAATATATAAACTACAGATAATTGAAGAACGAAGAGAAAACTACTGTGTGCTAAAAAAAAGTGCCACACAAGTAGCTCATTGCTTTTAAAATATAAATTTTATAACACTGTGAAAAATGCTTTGTATTAAAACATACATATAAGGAAAAGCCTAATAGATATGAACATAAAAATCATTTAAAGTAATCATCAAGGAGCAGTACCAAACCATGTTGTTCAACTTTTCTTATGTTTAACTGATATTTCCCTCTAGAAAATTTATTTTACTTTCTTAACTCTTAGCACATATAAGATGTGGTTATGATGGCATGATCATTCTAAAGGCAATATATAGAAGACCTCCTTAGTAAGGCAAGTAAATTGTTTTCAAACATTAGTTTGAAGAAAAAAAATTTTTCTGAGACACATTTTATTTCCATTCAATAGTTTCTTGTTAACATTTTTCAGCTTTCAACACCATATTATCATTGATGTAAACTTAACAGTTAGATAATTTATTTTCTTCTGCTCTTTTCACATTGCTTTATTCAGTTTAGAAAGCCATAATGCAACACTGTAGATGTCGTGTCTCAACCAGCACATATTTATTTACTCACAATTTTTGGAGGATGGAGAGCCTCTCTTCCAGTCTTGAAGACAGTCTCTTGCTGTATTCTCTCTTGATTTTCTTAGGTACCTATAATAGAAGAGACACTGTTTTCTTTTTGTCTTTCAGTTAGGCTCTTAGATTAACATCCTATTTTCTGTTCTCATTTAAGATCAGTATTTGTCTCAAGGCGTACTTCACAAATGTATTTACATGATGATCTATGTTACTACAAAATAAAACCAAGGGTCGCAAATGCATAACAATAATATTTATAGCTCACTGTATTTATTTTAAAGAGCATTAATTCTTTCCTCTCCTTGGACAACGAAGCTCCAGTATTTGGGTAGTTAAGAAATTGGGACATATTCCTCTACAACCTGTATACTAGTCATTTTACTTCTCATAGCATTAGGTGCATACTAATTACCCTGTAGGATTTCCTGATTTTTCAGTTTTCCTATCAGACATTGTGTAGTTTTCAGTCCCTAAAATTATTTCTAAAGTCCATTATTGTTCCATATCTATCTTTCTGTCTACTTATCATCTGTCATATGTCCATGTAATATTTCCTTCCTCTTATCCCCTATTGATTTTATTTTTCTGGAAAACATTGACTAATAAACCTAATTATGATCTTGGTAATTTGTTTTTTTTAATCTGTATTATCATTAATCAAAAGTAGTCTTTGGCATGCAATGATGAATAATGATTTTTAAACATAAATATGAAAAGTAATTTATTTTGGGGGACTTTTGTTTTTTTCGTGTTTTTTTTTTTCTTTTTGTCAGTCATGGAGTTTGAACTCTGGGCCTGGGCGCTGTCCTTTACCTCTTCAGTTCAAAGCTAGCACTCTAGCACTTGAGCTACAGCGCCACTTCCATTTTTCTGGTGGTTTATTGGAGATAAGAGTTTCACGGACTTTCTGCCCAGGCTTGGACCGCGATCCTCAGATCTCAGGCTCCTGAGTAGCTAGGATTACAGGCGTGAGCCACAGGTGCGCAGCTTAGTTTGTTTGTTGTTGTTGTTGTTGTTTTGTTTTGTTTTGGGAATTTTTTTGGTCGTGGGGCTTGAACTATGGACCTGGGTGCTGTCCCTCGGGATCTTCAGCTCAAGGCTAGCTCTCTACCTCATGAGCCACAACATCACTTCTGCATTTCTGGTGGTTAATTAGAAATAATAGTCTTACTGGGCGTTCCTGCCCAAGCTGGCTTTGAGCCGTGATCCTCAGATCTCATCCTTCTGAGTTGCTAGGATAACAGGTATGAGCCACAGGTGCCTGGCTGTCTCTTGGGTCTATTCAAACTAAACAATGTAGCTGAGGAGAACTGCTAAGTGTATTCGTCCTTCAAGATCTCATATTGACTCTGACTTGTTTGGGGCTTTATTGGAAAAGTTGGATGAACTTAGTTGTGCTTGGCACATTGAGTATTAGGTCTTAGGAAAAAGAAGGAAAGAAAATGAAAGCAAGAAGCAATGACAGGACCAATTGTAAAATGTACATATTAAAATGTGTAACTCTGTAAGTAAGCTAATTCATATTTAAGAATGCATAAAAATACTTTTATACTTTGTTAACCAAAGTAGGAGTATTTTAAATGTATTTCAACATCAATTATTTTCTTTTATTTAAGGATTAAGTCATAGATCATAAAGGAATGATAAATTCTTGAAGCATTCTACATTTTCTTAGAAATCAATTAATAGACATCACCATGACATAGAGATATTACTCTCATTCAGTCATTAAATCAGCTTCCATAGATTCAATTTATTCAGAACAATAAACACATATCATCACTAAAATGCATGTTATTCATGCAGCAATTATTTGTTCCCACACACTTTAAAGAAAAATGGATGGGTGTGGATTAGAGAACAACTCTGCATATTATTATGTTAAGCTTTCTTATACATCTTCCTTCTTCAACACTCTATTTATGTACTGTCATATTCTTTACAAAGAAATTTACAGTTTTCTTTATCTACTACTATTTTTCTCCTATTTGTCAAACTAGTTCAAAGCATGTTTCATTGAATTTCAGTCTTTTTCAAGGGTGTCAATAAAAATAAATCAACACTGGGTGCCTGTGGCCCATACTGATAACCTAGCTATACAGGAGGCTGAGATATGAAATATGAGGTTCCCAAATCAGTCCCTGATAGTGTATACAAATTCAGGAAATGTTTATCTTTGATTAACCAGGAAAATGCATTCACCAAAAAATAAAATAAAATGGAGTCTACATGCAGGGAGTGAGTAAAAAGTAGAAAAAGTAGAACACGTGTTTGAGGTCCTGCCTTAGTTGCCTGAGATGAAGCCCCAATTCTGAGTTACTTAACCCCCCTAAAATTTAATGAGTTTACACAAAAGAAATTTTAAATACATATTTTGTGATATGTACTTAATATACACCTGTTATTCTAACTACTCAGGAGAACTGAGATGGTAAGATCATTGTTCAAACCAAGCATAGATGAAAAGTTAATCTACTACAAGCAGGGCAGAGCAGATAGATGCATAGAATGTTTGTAGTCTGTATTTCCCATAGGTGACGCACTGAACAAAATATCTAGGGCCTGTGGCTAAGGTGTCAATGCTCTATCAGAAAAGTGATTTTTTTTCACTGTTTCCTTTAAGTTTTCAGTCACTCCCATATCATTCCAATAAAAGCTAGTCTTTGTTTTTCACACAAGAGAACTAAGATAAGTTGTTGTTGCTGGAGTCTACAAGAATCTGCTGCCAAGGATAAGAAATATCAGACTGCAGTCAGATCGATGTGTCTATAATTCTAAACAACTTGTAATAATAAAATGACTCAGCTCTTAAAAGTTTTCCACACTATAATATGTAGGACTTTCATGAACTCCTCTTGAAACAATTATTCACTGTGTATAGTCATAGATGTGAGTATAGAAAAAAGAAACATATCAGAAGTTAAAGCTTCCAAAAATTTCATTAATGTACTTTTCTCTGACGAATGTTACAATTTCATTTTGGAAAGGATGGGAAATGGAATGATGGTATGTCACAAGACGTAGTGGAGGAGAATTATACTTGCTTCTATTACTTTCTAAACGTATATTCTGAAAGAATCACTGAAATGGTTACCAAATTTTAAGCAGAATAATAATTCAATATGATCACCATGGTGAAATGAGATATCCAAAAGGAAGAGAAAGCACACTTTTATTTAAAATGTCTAGAACATATTTAAAAGATCGAAGATATTTCAAGCACACTATTGAATATGCTTAACTAAAAATATTGTAACTTTTAATTTATTTTATTCCACTTGACATATGAGCACACACATTTATGTAATGTATATATTTCATGCTTACACATAGATTCTCAATTTAATGGTATTTAATATGGTACTCAATTTAATATGATGTATATGGTATTTTAATGTAGAAAATATGAACCACAACCAAAATCTAACCATTGCAATATATAGGTTATTAGAAGATTTAAAGTAACTGAACTATGGCCAGCCATATGATGATAGAGATATTTGATATTTTCATAATAGTTAATTTGTGTTCTTACTCCCAAACTTCACCCTCATATGAACACACACACACACACACACACACACACACACACACACACACAGAGATTGATTAAAGGAGCATATAACATTTATTTATTTTTTTAATTTTGTCTCTATGTTTCATATCTTAGAAACCATGATTGATCTAAGAAAGATCCAATTGAGAGTGTGACTTCAATTGTGGTTTTAGGAACTCTGAGTAACATGGGTTCTATCTCTACAAAAACAAAATGTTCAGGGTCATCTTGATAATCTTCAAGTTATTAAAGCCACTCTGAAAAATCAGTGGATGCAAAGAGACAAAATTGAAAGTCAGCTAATTTACTTGAGTTATAAACCAAAACTGTACAGTAATAACAACAATTAAAGTTTTACCTGGTTCCCATCATAAAATGTCATAACACTAAAAATGTTTCATCATTGACTTTAGCAATTCTTTTGTTAGTTGACCTATAATCTGTCTTGATACACTGGTGAATTTAATGAGAAGGACAGCTTAAATGATAAGTATCTAGTGTTAGCACATGTTTATATCCCACAAATGATTGTGAGAAATATCACATAGATAGCTCACATTTTATTACAATAAACATACTGTTATTTTGAAAAAAAATAAGCTGGATTTTAATAAAATACTTTTCACCAGAGATGCAGAATAGTTTTGTGAAAGTTGATTAAAATAGTTTGGGACATGAAAATCCATTGGCCATTTGTCTCTAATCATTGATAATTTAAATTATTTTGAAAAATATAACATACATTCTAACAAAAATTCCTATGGAAAATAATTAAGCAGTTTATTGTTGCAACGTTGTTATTGTCATCATTGGTGTTATCAGCATGACACTGAGGAAAGGAAAAGATTATTGTAATTAGCACAGGCCAGAAAAGCACAATTATCTCAATAACTATTCAATTAAAATTTCCAGATCAATTCGTTAAAAAGTTGAATATTCCTAAAAAAATCTCAAATAGTTATCTAAAACTATAATCAATAAATTAAAACTTTCAAATGTCTAGAAAACCAGAACAAACCAAATATAATCAGACAGAAAGAAATACTAAAGATTAGCATAGAAATTAGTAAATCAGAAACTTAAGACAAATAATCAATGACAGAAAATTATGGTGCTTTAAAAGTGATTACTATTGGGGCAGGTGCAGGTGGCTCACTCCTGTAATCCTAGCTACTCAGGAGGCTGAGATCTGAGGATCAGTGTTCAAAGCCAGCATGGGTAGGAACATCTGTGAGCCTCTTCTCTCCAATTAACCACCAGAAAACCTGACATGGTGCTGTGGCTCAAGTGGTAGAGCACTTGCCTTAAGCTGAAGAGCTGAGGTACATTGTCCAGGTCCAGAGTTCAAGCCCCACAACCAACCAAATAAATAAATAAGATTGAAAATTACTTAGCTAATTTGACAGAAAGAAAGGAAGGAAGGAAGGAAGGAAGGAAGGAAGGAAGGAAGGAAGGGAGAACAATGGAAGGACAAAGGAAGGAAAGCTATAAAACTGTGGATAAAACGGGGACTGTTACAACAAATACCAAAGAAACCTAAAGAATAAGAGAGAACATTTATTACCAATCACGAGGTTTTTTTGTTTTGTTTTGTTTAATGTAAAGATGCTGTACAGAGGGGTTACAGTTACATGAGTAAAGCAATGAGTTCACTACTTGTCCATCATTGTTACCCCTTTCCTTGTTGTTGTCCCACTATCCCTTCCCTCCCCCTTCTCCCCCACTCCACTCCAATCCCCCACAACCACCACCCAAAGTTGTAAAGTTCGTTTCCAATATACTGTCCTGTAGGTATCTTTTTTGCAATGACTAAATTTGCATCCTTGTTTCACTGTTTTGTTATTCCCCTTCACCTCCCCTGATTAAACAAATGTATATTCAAGATTCAGGGTACCAAGATCAAGTACAGTGACCACAGAGGATACAACATAGCGGGAGAGAACGTACAAAGGAAAAACAAAATCATATACTACATTTAAAAGAACAACAACAAAAAGGCATACGTCTTGTGTCCATATCTCAGGGTTCATTTCATTTAGCCTCATCTTATATAGACACATGTACATAGGCTTTGACCTTTTCAGCTGATATGATAAGATTATCCTATATGTATACTAATTGTTGCAAATGAGAGAAACCATGGGACCTAAATTTCTTTAGGACTGGCTTACTTCATTTAATATGATTTTTTTTCTGTTTTTCCGTTTTCTAACAAATGGGGCAGTTTTGTTCTTTCTGATGGAATCATAGAATTCCATTATATATATATATATACATATATATATATGTATATATATATATATATATATAAAACATATCTATATATCTACATATATATCACATATTCTTGATCCACTCATTTAAAGAGGGGCATCTGGTTTGTTTCCATACCTTAGTTATGGTGAATAATGCTATCATAAACATAGTTGTTCTAGTAGCTTTAGTATGGCCTTGCTTCTTTTTATTTAGATAAATGCCCAAAAGTGGGATTTCTGGGTTATAGGGGAGCTCTATGTGTAGGCTTTTGAGGAACCTCCATACTGCTTTCCAGAGTGGTTGAACAAGTTTACACTCCCACCAACAATGCAGTAGGGTTCCCTTTTGGCAACATCCCTATCCAGCATCTGTTATTAAATTTCTTGATTATAGCCATTCTATCTAGGGTGAGGTGGAATCGCAATGTTGTTTTGACTTGCATTTCATTTATAGCTAGATAAGTTGAGCATTTCCTCATGTGTTTATTGGCCGTTCTTATTTCTTCTTCAGAGAAGAGGAAAGCCCAGTTTCTCTTTAACCCACTTATTAATCAGGTGGTTGTTTCTTTGAAGATTTGTTCTTGGGGGATTTAGTTTTTTTGAGTTCTAAGTATATTTTGGATATGAGGACGTTGTCTGTTGTATAGCTAGTGAAGATCTTCTCATAGTCCGTGGGCTTTCTATTGATTATACTAGCTCTGTCCTTTGCCATACAGAAGCTCTGCCGTTTCATGCAATCCTACTTGTCCAACCTTTCTTTGATTTGTTGTGTTTCTGGGTCTCTATTAAGAAAATTTTGGCCTGTGCCAAGGAGCCCTAGAGTTTCTTCTATTCCTTCCTGTAATATTTTCAGGGTGTCCACTTTTACTTTGTGGTCTTTGATCCATTTGGAGTTGATTCTGATAAAGGGTGCTATGTAAGGATCTAATTTTATTTTTTTACAAATGTTAACCAATTTTGCCAGCACCATTCACTGAAGAGGCTGTCTTTCATTCTATTTTTTGGCTCCTTTATTGAAGATTAGGTGGCTATAGGTCTGTGGTTTCATTTCTGGGTCTTTGGTTCTATTCCATTGGTCTTCAGGTCTATTCTTGTGCCAGTACCAAGCTGTTTTGATTACTATGGCATTGTAGTAGAGTTTGAATTCTGGTATTGTTATTTATCCAGCACTGTTGCTAAGGATTATTTTCAGCAACTGGTTCTTTTATTGTTGCACATGAATTTTTTAGATTGCTTCTTCTATTTCATTGAAAAAATGAGGTTGGGAAATTGATGAGTATTGCACTGAATTTGTAGATAGCCTTTGTTAGTATGTGGCAAAATGTATATTCTGGGTGAAATAGTCTATAAATGTCTATCAAGTCTAATTGGTCTATGCAGTTGTTAAGATCTGCAGTTTCTCTGTTGAGTTTTTGCTGAGTTTATCTATCCAGTGGGGAAAGTAGTGTGTTAAAGTCAGCAACTATCAATGTCTTTGGATGTATGTGCGATATTAGGTAAAGTAGTGTTTCTTGGATAAATTTGGGTGCTCTGGTATTTGGCAAATAGATATTTAGAATTGTATATCCTCCTTTGTAGTAGAGATCCTTTTATCAGTATCTAATCTTTATTAATTTTAATTTGAAGTACACTTAGTCTGATATTAAGATTGCTACTCCAGACTGTTTGTGGGGACCATTTTCTTGGTAGATTTTATTTCAGCCTTTTACTTTCAGAATATGTTTTATTTGTAGGGATGTTGTGTCTCTTGAAGACAGCAGATAGATTGATCCTGTTTCTTGATCCAACTAGAGGTTTTAGGTTATTTGATTAGATAGTTAATTCCATTATTATTGAGAGTTTGGATTGAGAGTTGTTTGGTAGTTCCTGTCATGTTATCCACTTTTTATGGGCTATGTCACCTAGGTTCTGCCTATGATTATCTGATTCTTTGTTTAAGGGCTATTTCTCTGCATTCATTGTTTTTTATTTGGTTCTCTATGTGTTGGGCATTTTAAAGTATCTTTTGTACTGCTGGTTTGATGGAGACATATTGTTTCAGTTTTTCTTGTGGAAAGTTTTTTATTTATTTATTCATTTATTTTTATTTTCCCCTCAGTTTTGAAGGAGAGTTTAGCTGTGTACACTATATTTGGATGATAATTCTTTGTTTTTAGAGTGTAGCATACATCATTCCAATCTTTTCTTGCTTTCATTGTCTCTGCTAAGAAATCCGGAGTTATCCTGATTGGTTTTCCTTGACAGGTGATTGATCTTTTCTCTCTGACACTTTTAAGGATCCTTTCCTGGGTTAATATTGATCATGTTCAGATTACAATATGGCAGTGGGATGTCCTGGTCTGGTCTGGTCTATTTGGGGTTCTAAAGTCTTCTTGTATATGAATAGGCCTATCTTTTTTGCATGTTTAGGAAGTTCTCTGCTAGGATTCTGTTAAATAAATTTCCTAGATTTTCAGCTTCTGTTTGTAGTCCCTTTTCTGTATCCAATAGCATTAAATTAGGCCTTCTGATGGTGTCTTCTATATGCTTAATAGATATATCATAGTTTTTGGATTTGTTTTGAATACTTGTTTCTTCTTGCTCTATAATGTCTAGACTATCTTCTATCCCAGAGATACAGTCTTCTGTAAGGTCTAGCCTACTCTCCAGATTTTCCACTTCATTTTGTTTTTATTTCCCTTCCTTCTAATTGTTCAGTTTTAAAGGTTTCCATTTCTTTGTTGAGGCTTTGTTTTAGATTTTGAATGGATTTTTTGGTTCCTTAATTTGGTTTTCTATGTTCACCCTCAGATCCCTTAATTAAGTGACTATACTTCTGCTCGACTCCCTTCCATTTTATTGGAATTCATTCAGCTTTCTGGTTGTGGATTCCATGGATGCCTCCATTAAACTTTTTTTTTTTTTTTGGCTCATTGTCCTCACACATAGCCTTATGTAGGCTTTCAATTTTTTATTCAGCATGTTTGCCAGTAGTTTTTGTAAAGCATTTTGAGAGGTAACCTCTGGATTTTTTATTAACTACTCTGTTGCCTGTTTATCCTCTGTGGAGTTGAAATTCCTTGACTTGCCATTTTTCTTGTGTCTCTGTGGCTTGTTCTGTCCATTTGGGAAAGAAAACAAGTCCAATTTCTCACTAGACCACACATACCAACCCAGAGTCCTGTGGTTGAACAGGTTTTGAAGATTTACAATTAATGATGGGTGTTTTCACTGTATCTCAGCTTATTTGGAAGTGAGTGCCTATCTAATTACACACCAGAACCAAATTCTAAGAAAAACACTTAACCCAGAGCCATGTAATTGCACAGATTTTATGAGTTTACAATCACTAATGGGTATTTTCACTTTATCTCACCTTTTGGAGAGTGAGATATATCATATTATACACCAGAACACACATCTAAAACTAGCACTTATCCAGAGAATGTTAGTAGCACAGACTTTACAATCAACAATGGGAGTTTTCACAGTATCTCATCTTTTGGGGGAGTGAAAGTATATCAATTACATGCTAAATCACAATTCTAAGTCAAGTCCCTACCCAGAGCCTGTAGTTACATAGGAATTGGAGGTTTACACTCAGAATGGGCATTATCACTCTATTTCTCCTTTTTGGAATTACATATTTCCACTTCCCCACCAGAACACAATTTCATGGCAATCTTGAACCCAAAGCCCTGTAGTTTCACAGATTTTGCAGGTTCTCCCTCCAAGATAGGTGTTTCCACTATATCTCTCCTTTTTTTTGACATGAAAGTATATCCAGTTCCTCACCAGCACACACTTTTTTTTTTTTTTTCCGGTCATGGGGCTTGAACTCTGGGTCTGTGCACTGTCCTTAAGCATTTCGGCAAAAGGCTAGCACTCTATCATTTGAGCTACAGCGCCACTTCCAATTTTCTGGTGGTTTATTGGAGATAAAGAGTTTCATGGACTTTCCTGCCCAGGCTGGCTCTGAACCACGATCCTCAGATCTCAACCTCCTGAGTATCTAAGATTACAGGTTTGCCACAGGCGCCCAGCCCGCACACACTTTTAAGATAAGCATCAACTCAGAGCCCTGTGGTTGTGCAGACTTTGGAGGTACACAATCCAAATAGTCATTTCACTCAATCTCCCCTCTATTGCATATGTGAGTAAGCCCGATACCACCAATGGACATAGTTTTAAGACAAAATCCACACCCAGGCTGAATCTTTGTACTTATTTTAGAGGTTCACAATCATAGATAGGCATTACCTTATTTTCCTCTGCTTATCTTTGTCAGAGGACAGGTATTGTGTTTCAGAAGTGAGGATTATAAACAGTGTGAGCGTGATAGGGAGAAAGAGGAGGCAAACCAAAGATTAATACAGGAATCTCGTGAGTGTGAGAAAACTACTCAAAGATTGATACAGGAATTGTGTGAGCAAATTGAGAACAGTCAAAGAGAAAGACAGGAATTGCATGAGAAGGCTGAGAACAGTCAAAGAGAACTAAAGGAATTGCATGAAAGTGAGGAAGATAATCAAAGAGTCATACAGGAATTGCAAGAGTGGAATGAGAATGGACAAAGATAAGTAGAGGCATCCATGGAATCCATAAACAGACACCTTAAAGAATTCAGGGACACCACATAGCAAATGCTGAATGGAGCCTGACAAAAGGAATGGGAGTCCAAGGAAACCATAACCAATCAACTAATTGAGAATAAACACTGAACACCAAATAACGAAGTAAAGGAGGTCATACAAAATCTAAAACAAACTTAAACAAAGAATTTGAAGCCATCAAAGCTGACCAAATTGAAGGAAAAGAAATAAAAAAACAATGTAGAAAGTCTTGACAGTAGGTTAGACCATGCAATAGATCGAATCTCAGGGATTGAAGACAGCCTAGATATTATAGAGAAAGAACATACAACCACCCAAGAGAAATCCAAGAAATATGTTAGATCTATTCAACCTTTGGAAGAAACCATCAGAAGGACTAATCTGAGGATAATGGGTGTAGAGGTGCACCTAGAGACAGAAGTTAAGAGTCTAGGAAATTTGTTTAACAGGATCCTAGCAGAGAACTTCCCAAACATGCAAAAAGATAGGCCTATTCAGATACAAGAAGCTATAAGAACCCCAAATAGACCAGACCAGAACAGGACATCCCACCGTCACATTATAATCCACACAGGAGCAATTCAGACCAAGGAAACGGTCCTTAAAGCTGTCAAGGAGAAAAGATCAATCACCTATACAGGGAAACCAATTAGAATCACCTCAGGTTTCTCAGCAGAGACAATTAAAGCAAGAAGAGCCTGGAATAATGCATGCCAAGCCCTAAAGACAAACAACTATCAACAAAGAATACTGTACCCAGCTAAACTCTCTTTCATAACCAAAGGTCAAACAAAAAACTTCCATAGTAAAGAAAAACTGAAACAATATATCTCCACCAAACTAGCCCTAAAAAGATATTTAATGATGTACTACACATAGAAAATCAACAAGTGCACAATAAAATCCAAGAAACACACCCAAACTGAGAATCCAAGAGCCATTGGAAGAACCCAGTTGCCACAGTGCCCAAGAAGGTGGATAACATGGCAGGAATTCCCAAACTCCTCTCAGTTCTAACTCTCAACATTAATGGATTTAACTGTCAATTAAGCAACATAGACTGTCTAGTTGTATTAAAAAGCAAGATCCTTCTATCTGCTGCCTTCAGGAGTCACACCTTGCCCATAAAAACAAACACATTTTGAAAGTGAAAGACTGGAACAAAACCTACCAAACAAAGAGCCCCCATAAACAGGAGGGAGTTGCAATCCTAATATCAGATGAAATAGACTTCAAATTAAAATTAGTGAGAAGAGATAAAGATGGTCACTACATACTAATTAAGGGATCTCTCCTTCAGGAGGCTATTAAAATTTTAAATATCTATTTGCCAAAAAACAGAGCACCCAAATTTATCCAAGAAACCCTACTTTCCCTCTAATCTCACATAGATCCAAAGACATTAATTGTTGGGGACTTTACTGCACCACTATCCCACTAAATAGATCAACTCAACAGAGAAACCGCAGATCTACACAACTGCATAGATCAACTAGATTTAACAGACATCTACTGAATATTTCACGCATCAGCATACAAGTTTTTCTGAGAAGCAGAAAGCAAACTTGTCCAAATTCAAAAACATTGAAGTCATACCTTGCATTCTCTGAGACCACAAGGGAGTAAAATTAGAACTCAACGTCAAAAGTCACCAAAGAAAGCCCTGTAACACATGGAAGCTGAACAACACACTGTTGACTCACCAGGTGTCATGGAAGAGATTAGAAAGGAAATTCATATGATCATGATATTCAACAAAAATTAGCACACAAATTACCAGCTCTGCTGGGACACAGCAAAGGCAGTACTCAGAGGCAAGTTTATAGCTCTGAGTTTCTACATCAACAAATTGGAAAAATTGGAAACCAACAATTTAATGAGACATCTGAACCTCCTTGAAAAAGAGGAGCAAGATAAACCCCAATCCAGTAGACAGAAATAAATAATTAAAATTAAATCAGAATTAAACAAATTAGTATCTAAAACAAACATAGAAAAATCAACAAAACAAAGAGTTGGTTCTTCAAAAATCTTAACAAAATTGACAGACCCTTAGCAAATCTTATCAGAAAAAGAAGAGAACACACCCAAATAAATAAACTCAGTGATGAGAACAGAAATATCACCATAGAAACAGCCAAGATTCAGAACATTATAAGGGAGTTCTTCTCAAACCTTTATGCTAATTAGTTTGAGAACTTGGCGGAACTTGACTTTTTCCTAGCAATTATCAACATGCCTAAACTAAACCAAGATGAGTTAAACCATCTTGATTGGCTCATATCAAGCATTGAAATAGAAACAGCAATAAGAGACCTCCCATCTAAGAAAAGCTGTGGACCAGATGGATTTACAGTGGAATTCTACAAGGCCTTCAAAGCAGAGCTCACACCAATACTTCTCCAACTCTTCAATGAAATTGAAAGAGAAAGTTCACTACCGAACACATTCTATGAAGCAATAATAACCCTCATCCCAAAACCAGGCAGGGACTCATCAAAGAAAGAGAACTATAGACCCATTTCTTTGATGAACATTGATGCAAAACTACTCAACAAAATTTTGGCTAACAAAATTTTGGCTGAAGAAAATATCGACTTCAACAATTTATCAAAAAAATCGTACACCACTATCAAACATGATTCAATTCAGGGATGCAAACTGGTTCAATATACTCAAATCAATTAATATAATTCATCACATCAACAAGAGCAAGGATAAGAAACACATGCTTATCTCAATAGATGCAGAAAAAGCATTTGACAAGATCCAACATCCCTTTGTGATGAAAGTTCTGGAAAAATTAGGAATCTAAGAAACATCCCTCCATACAATAAAGGCTGTATATGACAAACCTACAGCCAGCATTATACTTAATGGTGAAAAACTGAAGCCATTTTCTCTTAACTCAGGAAGGAGACAAGGATGTCCATGCTCTCCAATTCTCTCCAATTTAATATTAGAATGCCTAGGTACAGCAATAAGACAAGATGCAAACATAAAGGGGATCCAAATAGGGAAAAAAGAAATTAAACTTTCCCTCTTTGCAGATGAAATGATCTTGTATTTAAAGAATCCCACAGACCCCACTCCCAAATTACTCAATCTGATTCAAAACTTTGGCAAAGTAGCAGGGTATAAAATTAACCCTCAAAACTCAATGGCTTTTCTGTATGCCAACAATGAGAAAAGCATGACTGAAATGAGGAAAGCAACTCCATTCGTAATAGACCCACAAAAAATAAAAGACCTAGGAATTAACTTAACCAAAGAAGTGAAGGACCTCTATGACGAAAACTTTAAAAACCTGAAAAAGGAAATCAAAACAGAACTTAGAAAGTGGAAAAACCTCCCATGCTCCTGGATGGGAAGGATTGCCATGCCACCTCCTGCAGAGTCTGTGTGAGAGATTGTGCCAGACAAAGCATAAGCTTCAAGGAAGCATGCCTGCAGGAAGTGGGTGTTGCTTCAAGGTTTCCCATACACTTGGCTGCATCTTTATAGCCTCTACCTTTATTCTTATTATATTCTTCTTGGCTGTACATCCGTTGCCTTTATTCTTGTTTTGGCTATTTTTCTATTGATCCGCGAACAGAGGATGTTGTTTCTTTCCAGTCCAGTAGAGATGGCTTCTCTGAATAATAAAGACTAGGACCAAAGATTAAATGTGGGCAATGCCTCAATCTATCATCTGATGTGACACTGCCTCCAGAAACTCCTACAACTTCACAAGCAGTTCTGCAGCTCACTCATAGTAAATAGAAAAATTTAAAATTTCCAGATATGTTACAACAGGCAGAATTAATGAATTAAACTAAACCAGAAGGAGTTATCCCAGAAGCACAGAAAGTTCTAGAAAAAGGGACCCCTGATAATAAAAGGAAAAGAAAGATTCCCCCAACAGTTATGACTAACTTTAGTCCAGCTTACGTTATAGGGAACAGATGGTGGTTTCCCACAAAATATAAAGTTAATGACATCGCATTTCTGAGCCGACCGATGAACCATTGCCTTATACAGGAGTTTATAAAGATGAAAATAGATGGATTAATGTAAAAGGAAAAAGGGTATTTTGAAACTCATTAGATTTTATGCAAAGATTAGATAGATCTAGACCATTGTGGTATTTATGATCAAAATAACAAGGTAGCTTAAAATAATAATTAGAAATTTATGTGAACAAATATTGGGATTAAAATTATAGAAAAAAGAGAAGGCCTGACTCAACCAGGAATTATTTTTAGGATGGTTTCAAAGGAACTTGAAAATATATGGAAAAAATAAAAATAGTACAATATAAGTACAGCACTGTTTTAGGTTTTTTAATTATTAAACATAAAAAGGCTGAATAGATGACACATTCTATTAAACAATATGCTAGACTTGTTTCGCACCACTTAGCTTAAACAGTTGGTAGGATAGTCATCATTTTCATATAATCCATCAATGCTTTGCTTTTCTTAAAAATTGATTATGTGTTTAAATAAACAAAGAATCTATCACACACTGTTACAAATATTAATTCCCCTCAAGAATGATACACTCAGATGCAACTCTTTTGAATCTGTCTGTCACTTCGCGGATTCCTTGTCCACCTATCCCGAGATCCCTGTCCCGTCAGTCCCAGTGCTCCAGCCCAGCTGGTTCGTCACAAAGGATCATAATCATGAAAATGGAAATACTTCCCAAGGCTATCTATAAATTCAATGTGATACCTATCAATATTCCAAACTTATTCTTCAAGGAAATAGAAGAGGTTATCCCAAAATTCATATGGATCAATGTAAGACCCCGAATAGCAAAAAACGACCCTTAACAGAAAGAACAGTGTTGGATGAATATCAATACCAAATTTCAAACTATACTAAACAGCCATAGTAATCAAAACAGCTTGTTATTGCTACAATAACAGACCTCAGGATGAATGGAATAGAATTGAAAACTAAGAAATGAACTCATAGACCTATAGCCATCTAATCTTCAATAAGGGAGCTAAAAATATAGAATGGAAGAGAGACAGCCTCTTCAGTAAATGGTGCTGGTAAAATTATTTAATTACTTGTAGAAAAATAAAGCTAGATCCTTATATATCACCCTTCACCAGAATCAACTCCATATGGATCAAAGACCTCGGAGTCAAAGCAGACACTCTGAAAACATTACAGGATGAAATAGGAGAAACCCTAGGTCTGCTTGGCACAGGCCGAAATTTTCTTAAAACAGACCCAGAAACACAACAAATAAAAGAAAAGTTGGACAAATGGGATTGAATAAAATTGCATAGCTTCTGCATGGCAAGGGACATAGAGAGCAAGGTCAATAGAAAGCCTACAGATTAGGAGAAGATCTTCACTAGCCATACAATGGACAAGAGTCTCATATCTAAAATATACCTGGAACTCAAAAAATTAAATCATCCAACAACAAATCCTCAAAGAAACAATTGCCCAATAAATAAGTGGGCTAAAGTTTTAAAAAGAAACTTCTCTGAAGAGGAAAGAAGGATGGCCAATAGGCACATGAAATGCTCAACCTCCCTAGCCATAAAAGAAATGCAAATCAAAACAACATTGAGATACCACCTCACTCCAGTTAGAATGGCTAGAATCAAGAACTCTAATAACAACAGATGCTGGAGGGGATGTGGGCAGAAGGGAACCTTCCTGCATTATTGTTAGGAGTGTAAACTTGCTCAACCACTTTGGATAATAGGTTCCTCAAAAGCCTATACATAGAGCTCCTTTATGACCCAGCAATCCCACTTTTGGGCATTTACCTAAATGATTACAAAAAAGATCATACTAAAACTACCAGCACAACTATGTTTATTGCAGAATTATTATTATAGGTAAGATATGGAACCAATCCAGATGCCCTTCAGTAGATGAATGGATCAAGAAAATGTGGTATATGTACACAATGAAATTCTATGCTTCCATCAGAAAGAATGACATTGCCCCATTTGTTAGGAAATGGAAAGACTTGGAAAAATTATATTAAGTGAGGTAAGCCAGGCCCAAAAAATATAGGTCCTATGGTTTCCCTTATTTTTCCTATGGTTTCCCTTATTTGCAATGACTAGTATATGTCTGAGACAAGCAGAAATGGTCAGATAAGTTGATGTTAGGCGAAATGAACCCCAAGATTAGAATTCACATGTTTGTTGGTTTTTTTCTTACTTTTAATTGTTTCTAACATATTAATAAGATGATTTTTTATTGCTTTGTATGTCCCTCCCCCATGATATTACCCCTGATTTCACTGTATTTGATTTTGGTGTACTTTGTGGAGGGGAAGGGAAAAAACAAATTGTTCAAACATGGATACAGGTGGACCTGTTGCAACAATGAGATGTACAAGATGTTATGTCAAAAACGAACTTTACAACTTTGGCCGGGGTGGGGGGATGAGGGAGGTTAATTGGAAGGGGAAACAAAGGAGGAGGCAACAATGCTTGATAAGAAATGTATTCATTACCTTGCTCATGTAATTGTAACCCCTCTGTACGGTATTTTCACAATAAAAAAATTAAAAAAAAAAATTCAGAGAAAGGAAAGAGGCCAAAAAAAAAGGTCTTCTATTCATTTTATGTTTGGGGCTCTTAGGTCTCCCCCATATCTGCTTTTCAGTTCCTTGATGGTGTCTTTGATTTGCTTGTAGTGGTTTTCCTTGTTGCTTGGTTTCTCAAATCAGCTTTTCAGGGTGTGCAGAAAAAGTTCTGCTTTAGAGGCATGGGGACTTTGCGACCTTCTTCCCAGTCTAAAAAGCAAGATCTGTTTTTGTTGATTTGTTTTTCTTTGTGTTGCTGAGAGGAGGTGGCTGGGCATGGGTGAGATTTCCTTTCCTAAAATAGGGAGCCCCCTTTGGGCCTCTAACCTAAATACTCCCTTGGCTTTTATAGCCTGTCCAGGTTTTATTATTTATTTTTAATAAATTTTAGTGAGATTTTTGCAACCGGCTTCACTGTCAGTTTGGCTGCAGTATGGGTGGAATTCTTTTGTTGCCTGCAGGGAGTCGTGGTTGCCTCTCTGGGCTTAGCAGTTAGTGAAGGTTGTTCCACCCTGGCCTTGTGAGGATTTGCTCTTCCTGGGTGGAGCCGACTCTCACAGGTCCAAATCTTGCCCTGGATAAAAATGCTATTGCAACTTTTGGTTCCTCAGTTATCTACTATAGTGCAGTCTATGCCAATTTCAAGTATGGCATTCTTCTCCAGTGGCAGAGATTGGGGGGATGCCTCTCCTGAGCTGTTCTGTGTGAAGCAATGGGGATACTCACAGTTTCCCTTGGCTTTTCAGCCTGTGCTGATCTGTGCCGGACAGTGGCCTGCAGTATATGGAATTCTGGTTGTGATTGTCCAGTCAGTGCTGGAGGTGGGTGAGGAGATGCAGCCCTCGCATTGGCTTCAGCTTTGTCTGGCTGATCACACAACAATTGCAAGCAGCCCTAGTAGCCCCTTGTGCTCAAATCTGTCTTCTAGTGCAAACTTCCCTGATTTTTTGCTCTCTAAGCAGAATTTCTGTACTATTGGGGCTCACTTGGTGTGATTTTTCACATACTGGATGTAAGGTCTGCATAGGGATACATCCATATCTCTTGGCTAAGTTTCCACCCAGTATCTCTTACCTAGGTAACTGGTAGACCTGGAATAAGTCACCTTCCCCTCCTGCTAGGTCACATCCTGGGCTGCCTCTGGTCACATGCCTCCCATCTGACCATAGGCAGTTCCCAGACTCTAAGGTCACATCCAGATCCAGTGTGGCCACATCGTTCCCCCACTAGGCCACACCCCTTCCTGTCTCTGGGCTACAGAAGTCCTGACCCAGGGTTGGGTGGCCCCCTTCCTTTTTCAGTGTGCCTCTCCACCATGCATGGGGAGGGAAGCAGTTCGGTAAATAAACTTCTTCTCCTGCCTGAGTAGTGCCTGGTGTTATCTTCACCTGCTACCTAATGAAACCTACTTATTTAATATAATTATTTCCTGAACTGCAAAAACTGATTTCTTGGGGAGAGCTCACATATAGCCTAGCTACATCTCTGCTATCTTCCACAAAATCTCTCTGATCATGAAACTTTTAGTTTAATTTTTCCTACGAATTTAGTATGTATTTCATGTCACTCCATGACTCTATTAAAGCTTTTTCCTCAATATCTTGTGCTCATGTCAAATATATAGCTGCATAGGTTTCAGATCCAGAGATACAACTCTGTATTTATTGTTTTAAAATTAAAAAAAAGTAAGAGAATATCATAGGTTTGTAAATAAAATATTTAACTTTTGCCAGTGCAATTTTTAATTATTTGTTTTTCTATTGGTTGTTTCTTAATCAAGATTCAAACTAATGTCTTTCTTGTTATACACATTTAGTCTGAAGCACTTGCTTTAATTTTTCCCATATACCAAGCAGAATAGTAGTTGATTATCACAGTTTTTCCCCCTCTTTTATTGATGATTTTATCACAATTGCCTTAGGGGTTAAGGCTATGTAGTTTAGAATAAACTTAACTCTTTTTTGGTCTTTTCTTTCTTGGTACTGGGGATTGAACTCAGGATGTTACATTTGCTAGGCAAGCACTTTGCCACTGAGCTACATCCCAGCCCTAAACTTAACTTGTATTCCTTTTAGTCTCTGACTGATGGTGGAAGCAGCTTACCCAATTGCAAATAGAAATGTTTGTTTGTGATAACTTTTTCATAAGCAAGGAAAATATTTTGAAAATGAAATACAATTCCTATATATCAAAAGAAGAAATTAAAGAAATTAATGCTGAGATGTAGAACATTCAAGGGTAGAGAGTTTTTCAAATTTTGACTTGACCCGTGGATTCTTAGTTATAATTTTAAGCCAAGCCAAACTTCTATTTGTATTCTAAATGAGATGGACACTACATGGGTCTTTTTTATGATAGCATTTTTTTTCATTTTACCTGTTAGAATCTATGAGGCTGCTCAACTAGGGAACTAGTATTAGTCATATATATGTGGATGGAATTTGATTATGAAATGGTCTTGTTGAGGAGTATAAGAATTAATGAACTATATATATATATATATATATATATATATATATATATATATATATATATATATTTAGAACACAGTGAATTTGGCATATAGAACACACGAGTCCATTCAGAGTTAACAATGTTTTCTTGAAAAATGTACACTTGATCCACTGGAAAGTGTTCTACCATAGTTTGTGATGGATATTATAGTTTGGTTGAAGCAGTACATTTGCATTTTGAAAATCATTTTGTAAACTTGTGGTTTCTGTTCCATGTCTTTAATATACTGTTCCCAACAGTATATTAAAAGGGCCATACTTTACTGTATTAAAGCCAGCCAATACGGCAGAAGTTTAAATTTAATTAAAACGCCGTTTCTAACACTTAGAAACAAATCTGTTATATGTATGCTGGTTGCTGTTTGACATAGTGTTAATGTTTCCAGTCTGTGAAAATCTTTACATTTGTACGTTGCAATGAGCTAAGATAAAATAAGCCCAGAACAGTGTTTATAACAGTGGGAATCTGTTTTGCTAAACCACTTGCCTGTTTTGTAACTCATATACAATTCTTTCCTAAAGCATCCTATAAATTCTTCAAGTGTTTTCTTAGAATGCTATATTTTCAAGTAAAATAAAATGGAATATATACTCTGTATAAATAATTTACCTTGTACATTGAAGTTCTTGTCATCTTCTCACTCTTTGCCAAAGAAGTCATGTTATCAACTAGTATTTCTATGGCTAACATGTTTAGAGATGGCAACTTTTATTCATGATTGAAATTCTAAACACAAGGAGAGAATATTTCAAGCCTGTTTAGCAACAGTGACTGACTTATAGTTAATTCTAGAAATTGTTAAATGTACAAGAACATGGATGGGGTTATGGGTATTTAAAATGCACCCTCAAATTGTAAAAGAAATTAAAAAGAAGATAGAAATAATAAATATATACATACTCCCTATTTTTTAAAATATTCTTAGGTGTTCTATAGTTTTTAAGCATGTAAAGTTTATTTTTTGGTCAGCCAAAGGGCTTGAACTCTGTGCCTGGGTGCTGTCCTTCAGCTCTTCAGCTCAAAGCTAGTGCTTCACCACTTAAGCAGCAGTGTCACTTCCAATTTTTGGTTGCTTATTGGAAGTAGAAGTCTCTCAGACTTTCCTGCCTGGGTTGGCTTTGAAACACGATCATCAGATATCAGCCTCCTTATTAGCTAGGATTACAGGCATGAGGCACTGGTACCCAACTTAAATTTTTATATCATTATCATGTCAGAAAAAAAATCATGAAGAGACAGCAACACACATACACACACACACAAAAAGCAAGAGGACAATTATTTTACTAAGTATATGTGGGCTAAAGAGAGAGCTATAATTTATCCTTAGAAACATTTAAAAAACTATGTAAGTATCCGAATATTATATCCTTTTCCTTTTTATTTCTTTAAAAATGTAGGAAAGACTTTTAGAAAAAAAGTATTTAAGAAAGCCATGTTGAAAAAAATCAGGTGTAGCTAATGCCTGTAATCCTAGCTATTCAGGAGGCTGAGATCTGAGGATCACGGTTCAAAGCCAGCCAGGGCAGAAAAGTCCATGAGACTCTTATCTCCAATAAATCACTAGAAAGCCAGAAGTGGTGCTGTGGCTCAAGTGGTAAAGTGCTCTCCTTCAGCTGAAAAGTGCAGGGACAGCACCCAAGCCCAGAGTTCAAGCCCCATGACTGACAAAAAAAAACAGGTATATATGTATATGTACATATGCAAATTTGCAAGCCATGTTTGTAATTGTGGAACGGTTTGAATAGATTATAGGGCTGGAGAGAGAAGAATGTTAAAGAATGAAGATTAACAAAATACATTGCACCTGTAAACATAGTTGGCAGAGTAAAATTTGCTGAAATCTTTTGAGCAATAGGGGAAAGAGAAGGGGGATAATATGAGTAAGGGAAGGTGTTGGTTTGATTAAAGTACAGTATATGCATGCATATAATTTACACATTAAATAGCAAATTACAAGAGGTAAAAATGATCCTATCAAGGGCATAGACCCTTTCTTGCGTATCTATAAAACAATTTTACATGGCATATGCAGTCAAGTCTCCTCTTATATTTTTGAAACAGAAACTCTGAGCTAGAGGCAACTGTTGCTGGTTAGCTTTTTCTTCCCCCAGGAAAGAAAATTAAACAAACAAACAAAAAACATTCAGATATCAGGCAGAAAACCATCTTATTATAATTGAAATGTTTAGTTTCCCTTGACATACATGAAATTCACTAGTAACTCTTTACTTCATTAAACTGTGCGAGAAACTGGCATGCTTAGATGAAGAATCGAAAACGATACTTTGTGGGAAAAGATTTTAAACAGGAAGGATATAATGCAAGTTGGATAAATTCCAAGCTACTGAAATATTTATGTGTTGTTTTTGCTGTCAAGCAGCTTGCTACAAGTGAATATTATTTCAGTGTATAATCATTGGTGTAAGGATACTAAGAAAATGAAATTACTCAAAGGCTGAGGCACTTCGACTATTGGGTAGTATCTTTACAAACCATATTAATAGTTAAATATTAATTACTAGATAAATATATGAAATGAGTCTCTGGGGATCTACATAGATACAGGGAACAAAAGCAATAATGCCTGAGGTCTTCCTTGCTGAAAAATGGTTTAGTTGCCAGCACACTGAAAACATCTATTGTCCTCACTTTATTAAAATGTGGGCAACAGGAGTAAAGAGTAAATATTTGTTATCTCAGCTATTTGGGAGAATGAGGCCAGAGAATTATGACATCATACATAGCTTGGGCAACATCTCAAGACCTTATCTCAAAACTAGTAAATAAACATAAATAAATGGAATTAAAAATAAATAACATAATTCAAATTATACAGTTTCCTAGATTTTGGAGCAGGACTATTGCAATTATAATCATGATCATTATGATAACTTAGTAGACACTTTAATGATGCTTAAATCTTTTAAGCAATATGTAACAAATGAGAGCAAAGCTGTTCCAATTTATTTGATTCAAACCAAAATAGGCACATCATCTTAAAAGTTAAATCCCCCAAAGGAGGGCATAACAATGCTAGATAGGAAGTGTACTCATTCCCTTACTCATGTAACTGTAGCCTCTTTGTATAGTATCTTTACAGTAAATGTATATATATATATGTATATATATAAATTACATAAACCAAAGAACATTAAATCCCTCCATTTTAGTACATTTCAAAATAACATTGAATAGTGGCAAGGATTTCTTCTTCTGTTCATGGTGTGTATGGTTCATTCTTGTCAGAGGCTTCCTGGCTCTTCAAACCAAACAAAATGTTGGAATTTCAACCCTGTATTATGCTAGAGTTAGATCTCAGAGGCAGGCAACAAAGGATAGTGTTATACCTTAACATTGCTGCTACAGTTGGCTTCTAGTTTTCTTGTCTCAGAAATGGATAAATGAAGTTCATGGACGATGAGGGGTTGAAGGGTGTGATCAATTTTATTCAAAAAGAAATAACTCAATGGAAGACTGCTGATGTTCTATTTCTAGGAGATTTCTTTTAGTGGTATCTATATCTTTAGCTATGCCCTGCTTAGTTGAACTTTAGTTTTAGGAAGTTGATATTATTATTGATTGGATCCTGAAGCATCCTGATTGGTTGTTAATGTACTCTTAGGATTTAATCTGCAAATTCTCACCATCCCATCCTTTCTAGAGTCATGAGACCACAGCTGAAAGTTCAGAAATTCAAAGCTGCTACCAAGAGGAAGATTGAAGAAATTTTATTTCTTGCTAAAATCTTTTTAGAGAGTACATTGGCTTTCTGCATGAAGTTTCCCCTGCCTGGACAAGATGCTGTCCAGGGACACTGGGTCTTACTAGGTCTATCTTCTCAGTATCCTTTAAAAAAATTGATATGTGAATGTCAGATTTTAGAGAATATATATATATATATGAAAAAATATATATATATATATATATGTATTTTCAGTCATGGGAATTGAACTGTGGGCCTTGGTATTGTCACTCAGATCTTCAACTCATGGCTAATGCTGTACACTTGAACTACAGCACCACTTCCGGTTTTCTGGTGGTGTATTGGAGATAAGAGTCCAATGGACTTTCTGGCCAGGGCTGGCTTTGAACCATGATCCTCAGGTCTCATCTTCCTTAGTAGCTAGGATTACAGGCATAAGCCACTGGTACCTGTCTAAAATAATCATTTTCTTAATTTAATTTTCTATGATGAAAATTAAAAATGTTTGATTTTTTAGTTTTAGTGACAGCTCTGTAAAGATGTAATTTAATGGCAGACCCAAGTAAACTGAAAAGTTCTACTTAGACTAAGAAAAACTGTACTATACATAATAGGTAATTTAAGTTCAAAGAATATATATGACTTTAATTTGCATGAGAAGGGCAGCATGTTTCTATGACATAATGTGATTTTTTTCAGGCCATTAATCAGTAAATTTTATAAAAAGCATTACCTTCTTACATGACAATGTTAAATGAAACACTTCAAAAATTATGATTATACTTACAGGCTCTAAGTATTGTTTTCCTTTCTAGCTTATACTTGTTATCTCTGTCTTTTTTTTTTTTTTTTTTTTGCTAGTCATGGTGTTTGAACTCTGGGCCTGGGCGCTGTCCCTGTGCTGCTCAGCTCTAGGCAAGCGCTCTACCACTTGAGTGACATTGCCAGTTCCGGTTTTCTTATGGTTTATTGGAGATATGAGTCTCACAGAGTTTCCTTCCTGGGCTGGCTTTGAACTGCGATCCTCAGATCTCAGCCTCCTGTGTAGCTAGGATTACAAGTGTGAGCCACCAGCGTCCAGATTGTACTTGTTATCTTACACTTGTAATATTATGACGTCTTTCTGAAAGTCTTTTATTTCATTTCATTGACCGTTCTTTTTAACATCAAATGTTTCATAATCAAGGTAACAACAAAAAATGGCATACTGACTACTTGCAACTCAATGCCATCAATTTTAGTATTAGAATTATAGAGGTCTGTATGTAAGATTATTCTTATAAAACATAGTATGGATATTGTAAAGAGGATCTCTCAAATTTGTAATTTTATTTATAATTACCTATCCTAATAAAATCCAGGCATTGTTTTTAAATTATCTTTAAGTAGTTTACAAAGGAGCTGCACTTTAACAAAGGAGCTTTTGAAGAGAATGCACTTGGATCAATGTCACCTTTTCACTATTCTCACCCATCCATTTCCTGCCCACCCCTTCCCACACTCTTCTTAATTTTGCATGATATGCATTAGATTCTTGATTGTGTTCTTTCTCTCTTCTCTTCATTTGTCTACCCTTTGCTTTTTGACCCCACCACATACTTTTCATGCACCCTCCCCCTTCCCAGGGCGCTTATTTTCTTGAACTTTGCCTTTCTAAGGAATTACACTAATTGATTTCCCTTAAATCTACCATATTTCAGTTAACCCATTGCATACACTTGCATACCACCCAATATATTTACATGTAAGTGTATAAGCTAAAAATAACTTCTGTATATAAGTAAAAAGCATGCTTCCTTTGTCTCTCTGGTTCTGGTTTGCTTTACTTAACAATATTTTTTTCCAGTTCATTCAATTTCTTTGCAAATATAGTTATGATATCATTCATTCTAATGTTTTGAACCATGTAAAATTACCTTTTTATATGACTGTGATCAAAATACATTATAGTTCTCTATTTTCTGAAATTTCTCTTTCTCTGTCTCACTGTTTCATTTCCCAAAGCATAAACCCATTTATTTGTATGTGTTTGTGTTGGAATTATATGAATTATGTCTTCATAGGGAGACAGGATGTTATTGAACAAAACAACATCATATGGAAGGTATAAATAGATCTCTGATTAATTCTAACTTGTCCTTTTAACAGCTGTATGACCCTTGGCAAAGAACTTGACTTTTGTGATCTTCAATTTTTACCTTTGTTAATGAAGGAATAACACCTACCAACAAAGGGCTGATACTAAGGTAAATCATAAGGCATAGCTAAATCATCAAGTAAAACTAAAGCGTTGATAATAAGAACCTATAATATACATTCCCTACCTCTTCTTTGCTAGTGATGCTTTAAAAAAATCTAAGATAAAGCAAGATCTCTGCTGGAGTCAAAGGATTACTTTTTGGGGGGCTTCATATTTTTATCTATTTAAAAATAGTTATTATCTTTAAGTAGTTGTACAAAGTTATTGCTATTTAACAAATCAGTTTAGGAATACAATGCATCTTAATCAATATCACCCTTTTCTACATTTTCAACTATCTGTCCTTCCCCTACTCAAACCTTACTCAGTCATCTTAATTTTTAGAATATACATTGGCATCTAGCTTGCATTTTCCTTGTTCTACTCTTCATTTTTTTTACTCTATTCTTAACCCCATCCAAAATACTTCTTTTTGTAAAATATAGAGAACATATTTATTTTTAATTATCAATATGCACATAGTAAATGCATTTTGGGACTGTGTTAGAAGATAAATAGATGTAACCAACTATTGAAATTCCAAAAGTATTACTGTACATATTGCTCTAATTTTTTTCTCAATGCCTCAATATATTGAAATTAACTACAAATTTAATAATTTTGTGGGTGGTCCTAGGAATGTTATTATTCAAGATACATAACTCCAAGGTCTATGAATCATTTGGGGAAATATTAAATTTGGATCAATATTTATTGATTGATTTAAAATTATTAATTACTCAACAGTGTTCTCTCTTCAATTACCCAAGTATTTGAATGTTTCACGTATTACATAATATTTGCTATTCAGAAAGGATTAGAAATCTTTAAAATACATTATAGATGTTTTAATCTTTGTCAAATTAAAACAAATTGACACTTAGGAAGAGACTGTAGAGGGCACTAATGAGAATTATTTTGGAAAACTAAAACTTTCCCCAAATTTTTGTCATACTTTGATGTCTTCTGTGTATATCAAGTAAGGGGAAAAAGTACTTCTGTAAATATATTAATTATATCAGCACTATTTTTATTTTGTTTCACTTGATATTTTTTATTTTTTGTTACCATCAAGGTGATGTACAGAAAGTAATAAGTACATAATATGGGTACTTGGCTGCATCAGCATAACTGTACTCACAGAAGTTCACAGGCATGAACTAATCACTGGTCCAAACTTTGTTGCTCTATTGTTTTGATCAACTTATTTTCCCTAAGTCTTTATTCAAGTTTTTCCTTGTTTTCGCATGCATTTTTATTGATTTTTGTAAAGGTGATGTTCAGAAGGTTTACATTTACATAACTAAGATAGATGACATTTCTTATTGGACTATGTCACCCCTTGTCTCCCTCTCTCCTACTTTTCCTCTCCCGTCCCCCACCCATGAACTGTATAGTTCATTTTCAAGATTGTGTAATGAGTACTAATGCATTTGTTCCTGCTTTATCCCACCGTTTCTGTGTATCTCCTTCCTCTTTCTCAAGACAGGTGTCCCTCAATGGATGAATGGATCACACACACACACACACACACACACACACACACACACACACACACACACACACACACACACACACACACTGGAATTTTACTCATCCATCAGGAAGAACAATAAGATACCATTTTAAGGAAATGGAAAGACTTTGAAAAATTATATTAAGTGAAGTAAATAAGACCCAGAGAGGGGCTGGGAAGATGGCTCGGTGGTAAAGCGCTTGCCTTGCATGCTCGAGGCCCTGGGTTCGATTCCTCAGCACCATATAAGCAAAAAGAAAAAAGCCGGAAGTGGCGCTGTGGCTCAAGTGGTAGAGCGCTAGCCTTGATCTGAAGAGCTGAGGGACAGTGCCCAGGCCCAGAGTTCAGGCCCCACGACCGGACCTCAAAAAAAAAAAAAAAAGACCCAGAGAAACAAAGATTGCATCACTTCCCTCCTTTGTGGTAGCTAGAATGTACCTATAAATCTACACATAAATGCATTGGATTGTTAAAAAAAATACACCAGAACATGCTAAATCATACAATTCTGTAGATATTTACGCACCATGAGAACAAAGTAAGATATTCTTAGGAGAGGAATACAGAAGTACAATACCTATGTACATCTGATCATATAAAATAATATTTTTTAAAACAAACTCTAGAAATGGAAGCAAGAGGTTTTTTTCTTTGTTGCTGTTTTTGTTTTCCTTTCTTTTTGTCTTTAAAATCTTGCCATTTAACAATTTTAGTCACTGTATGACATGGAAAAGTCTGAACAAAGAATAACTCCAGAACACATAATAGAAATTGAATCATATCAATAATTAAATGCAACAACTGTATACTCTAGCATGACTAAAGATGGATTCTCTACCCAAACAAATACTTATTCGAAGTTAGTTTAAGTCTCAAAAGTATAGCATGGAATTTTATATCTGTCTGTTTGTATTTGACACGGGTGTCAAGTATAGTTTAAAACCATTGAAAACTTGAGTTAAAATTTATGACCAATATACATTTATGCAGCATGCTAATCACCAATATTATTTGGCAAATTTACATTTTAACGTACAGTAACATACATAGAAACTGATGACCTACTGATTTATGCACAATATGAAGAATGGTTTACTACTATATATTTGAAATGCAGTCAAGCTGAAAAAATGTCCAGTATATATTTAGATACTAAGAATAGATATAACACATTTCAGTTTTATTTTTAACTCTTTACATTCCCTTTGAAACATAAGATGACATTATTGTACAGAACAAATATCCATGAACTGTCACCCAAACAAAGCTAACTGACTTAAAGTATTCAATATGTAGACAGGTAGATACCGTGCCTAATCGTGATAACAAATTGAAAAAGGAGTAATAAAACTACTGATATTTTGAAATTTTTTAGAGGAGGTACCTGAATAAAAGAAATAGATTTTTTAGAAACAATTGTCTAAGCAGTTTTGAGTTAATATAATGTATCTATAAAAGAAATTTTATTATGTTTATTTCTATTGCTTCCCTATCTAATTTCTGTCCATTATGCCATTGTAGAGAGGCAATTGAATTAGTTAGGTCAAGGTGATAGGTGACCTGAAAAATGATTTCAAGCTGATTATTTCATAACTTTATTATTCTCAATGATTGAGAAACTGGATTTCTAAAATTTGGTGGAAAGAGATGTTTGAAGCTTTTGATTTTAGCAAATTCTATATCCACTGATTTTTAATTTTATACTCACACTTGCCTGATTTTAATTCCTTTATTCTCATACTTTCTCTCATTTTTTAATATGTTTATGACCCTAGGAGAGTCAAATAAGAAACATCTCCAATCACACTCTCAGAAACAAGTCATATAAGCCTGACATGCCAAGAAATAATAATAAAAAGTAAACAAATATTATATGTGTAGCACATTGTCATTTTGAATAGATTTTCACTGTAAAAATGTACATAAAGCACCTGCACATTTGTATTATGATATACTAACTTCCTGGTCTAATTGTTCGTGGATTCATTTTTGCCTCTTTTCTTTGCATAATGAGCAATAATGTGGACTCTCAGAGGGATTGAAATCCTCCCAAAAATTTTGATGAGAATAGATAATATAAAACTGCTCATTTGCTCTGAAGTCAATTTTTGTTTTTTTGTTAGAATTGAAAGCACACAGTTCAAGTATTTCCAAGATCTTGTAGGTTATACCACAACAGTATTTTGCAAAATGGCAATTGGAAGTTTAAAATTAAAATACCTTGTAGAGGGGAAGACCAGTAAAAGTTGCTTGAAATCAAATTTTAAATGGTTAAAAAAATTTAAACCTGGGTCTGGGAAGATGGCTCAGTGGTCAAGCGCTAGCCTTGCATGCATGAGGCCCTGGGTTCAATTTCCCAGCACCACATAAGCAAAAAGAAAAAAAGCCAGAAGTGGCGCTGTGGCTCAAGTGGTAGAGTGCTAGCCTTGAGCTGAAGAGCTGAGGGACAGCACCCAGGCCCAGAGTTCAGGCCTCACAACCGGACCCCCCAAAAAATATTAAACATAATAATTGATTGTTGCAAAAGGAAAAATGCATTTATGTTCTCCTCTAATAGGACATACACACATATATATATATATATACATATATATATATAAAAATTATGTTTCCTGAATAGTTCAGGTAAAGACCACTTATGTATTTCTTCACTCATGTTTGTATGTTTGTTTGTGTGTTTGTATTGTTTGTATGTTCTTCTCCATGCCAACTTGGCCTCAGTTTCAGATTTTAAGTTAAATTAAAAGCAATGGGAACAGTGAACATTGATCAATAGAAAATGCTTGATAAAAAATGTACTCATTACCTTGCTCATGTAATTGTAACCCCTCTGTATAGTATTTTCACAATAAAAAAACATTAAAACAAACTACTATAAAATAAAATTATAAAGTTGTAAGAGAAAGCTGACATTCAAAGATCAATAAAAATGTTTTTGGAAACATTTGTTAGGAATTAGATTGTTGACGTAAGCAGATGAATGAAGAGGGATGATAAATATCTGAGGCTATTGAATTTTTCCAGGGAAAGGTATAAATAGATAGTTTAATGTTTGTTTTTCCTGAAATACTTCTATATTATATGAATCAGTTTGGGTAACTTACACAAAAACATGAATGTTCCATGAGATACAGAGCTAAATTATCTCAAATTTAAAAGGAAAGTAATACAGAGAGATGCTCAAGAATACACTGATATATATATATATATATATATACATATATATATATATATATATATGTAATGTCAACATTGTAGGAAAAGAAAATCTCAAGCCAGAATAGAAATCTAGGGTAAAATGAAGGTGTCTTGAATCAGAGAACTGAAAATGAGAGTGGGGGAAATGAGTAATTTAAATCACAACTTTCCAGTAAAATCTGAACTGTTAAAGTAATTTCACATCTGTTAATAGCTTTCCTGAAAAAAGAAAAGAAAAAGAAAAAAAGAATATTTGAAATATATTTTATTTGATTAATTAATTTACTTAGTTAGTTTTTTGTTAGTCATGGGGCCTGAACTCTGGGCCTGTGTGCTCAGCTCTTCAGCACAATGCTATTGCTCTACCACTTGAGCCACAGCGCCACTTCTGACTTTTTCTGCTTATCTGGTGCTGAAGAATGGATGCATACAAGGCAAGCAATCTAACACTGAGCCACCTTTCCAACCCGAAATATATTTTAATAATAACATTATGGTGTTGTCTTAAAATATATTCATTGTAATTAATATTAATTGTAACTTATATCATAATGAAATTACTATTTAGATTAATTAATTGTAATTAATTACAATTAATATTGAGATATTGATATACTCTTTTGGTCACAGAGATTTAAATCACATTTAAACCCAGATGATGAATAGCTTTTAGAAATATTTTGTCAAAATTTAGACTTTATAAAATACATAGTTCAAAAACTGTATTTATAGAATCTAATTTTTTCAAATGTAAGATTTTCCTAACAGCTGTGTATTTGATTAAACACTTAAGTAAAATTACATATAATTTTAAATTCAGCTTCTCATTTGCACTGAACTTATTTAAGTGTCTGATACCCTTGTGGAGGGCTTCACTACTATTTTCAGAAGTATATATTTGAAAGCTTATAGAAAAGAAAATGGAGAGAATTTGTTATAGTGCTCAGTGTGATGGATGAGGGAGATCAAATAAGGAATTGTAGAACTGAATTTTATGGCTTAACTAACTTATGGAGTGATGGAATCTTGCAGTGAGATGAGAAATATTTTAGAATATTATTTGTTTGAGATTAAAGATGATCAGAATCATAAAATCTCAGAAAAAATATTAATTAAAATTATTTTAGAAGACATCCAGACATACCTTCATACTTTTGAAAACTAGATGGAAATTCAATGAATTATTGTTGACAAAATAAAATAGCACAGCTTTCATTATGTTCCTTCATTCCAACACTTCTCCACAAACCACTCTAATAGAGGTATAGAATGTGCAATTGCTCCTTTGTTGGTTTTCCAGTAAGTATTACCAGTCACTTGCTTTCCACACAGCTTTACTTTGGAAGAATATTTTATGGTCCTAAATTATTACAGATGGTCAGAGTATTAACACACAAAAGTCATATTTGTCTTTGTCTTTCAGAAATCATTTATGGATTTTCATATAGTTTCACGTAGTATAGTTCATTTAAGTGAAATAATTAGTAAATTTTCTCTTCCAGAAATTTGGGTAGGAAGGGATCCTGTTTTATTACTTTATGTGAAGGGCTGATTAAAAATGATTATTTCAGTTGTTTAGCTAAAATCATTTAAATTATGTTTAGTATAAAGAAAATGCTTGAAAAATATTCAAGTAAAAAGGAAATTGTTAAATTAATAAAATACATGCCACATTATTTCATGGTAAAAATCAACAAACACACTCACACATACATACGAAAAAGAAAGAAAACACCTGTCTCTTTAGGTTTCAGTATAGCCATTTCAAAATGACTTCAGTATTTGGAGCAACCTAAATAAGTCATATGTGTGTGTGTGTGTGTGTGTGTGTGTGTGTCTGTGTGTATACACACAAACATATATATGTATACATATGAGTGTTTGTATTTATATGTGTGTGTGTGTGTGTGTGTGTGTGTGTGTGTGTGTGTTTTCAACTTATCTAGCTCTTTCTTTTGTAAGTGTGGAATAAATATCTAGCAAGACATTGACATGTTGGAGCTGTTAGCAGTAATCTAGCTCACTCAGTTTTTATTTCTGATGGTTAAATTTATTAGTCTACCAGTATTGCCATTTACACTTGGGATCAGTGTTAGCCTTTATATACAGTCTCTCAAAATTATTTTGTCTAGGTTAGTATTAAGATTCTATCATTTCAACCAAGGTAGGCTGAGAAATTATTTACCTTCTTTATATTTCTGTATCTGTTGAAATTTGTTCTTTCTGCTTCATGTTTCATTAACTAGAGATCCGAATCTACCAATAATCTAAGCAAGCAACCTAGTTATATAATTGGTTATTTAATAGATCTAAGTGCAATTATTTCAATATATTTATTGGTGTTGAGGTCGGAGTTGACATGCAGGGAAACATATGCACTAATAATATTTAAACTGTAACATTATTCAAATGAGATTACTACATACTGTAGTCTATGTACTCTTGAAAATATAAGCAAACATAGTAAAGAATAACATAATTTGGCTAAAAGAGTAGTTGGATTAAATATTAAATTTGGTCCTATATCTCTTAAAGATTAAGATTATTGTGACTGGGGTCAATTCCTAAGGAAACACACACACACACACACACACACATTATTACTATTCAAGATGATTTACAACAGTAATTGAAGATATTACATAGCTGTTTAATTTCAAAAGAGATTTTCATTAGTTCTTTGATTTAATAAATGCCTGATTTTAGAAATAATTTCTGATAGCTCTAATTTATGAGCTTCAGAAGAAGATAATTGCTAATGATTCAATTCTTGTTATTTTTGTTGTTGTTTTTTATTGTTGTGGATTTTTTGGTTTTGATTCCATGGTTTGAACTGAGGACTTCATACTTGCTGGGCTGATGCTATATTATTTAAATCATACTGCCATCTCTTAGTCTCCTGAGTAGAGAAGGTGCCAGGTATGAGCCACCAGTGCCCAAGTGAATGCACATTTTCTTCATATATCTGTATCAAATTAACATCAAATATGATGCTAAATACAAACAATGCTATAAGATAAAAATTACCATTTGAGACTAGAGGAAGATGGAGGAGGAGAAACTGGAGGCTAAACAATCCTCACACAGAAAGCAGTTTTAGTGTTCCAGTGAACAGTCCTAGGCTAGAGAATCACACCAAGTGGCCATCACAGTACAGAGAGATTGTCCAGAGAGGGAAAATACAGGCAGTTTGATCAAGGAGAGAGATCTGATCACTTGCTGGTAGCCCAGCTATGTAGGCTGTGGTGGCGGCCACAGCAGCCATGCAGCAGAGAAAATTCAGGACCAAGGTGCCAGACAAGGCATGCAAGTGGATTCTACTCACTACCAGCAAGAACTGATGGGGAGTAGAGATCTTCATTCTGCTGATCGCAGACCAGGGACAGCCCAGGAACCAAGAGTCTGGTATGAGTAGAACCCTCACATCCTTACTCTTTGTCATGGAGCCTCGGTGGGAAGGCAGCTCCTCCCCCACCAAAAAAGAAGATTTCGATTTTTTTTTCTTTCTTTTTTTGTTCTTCCTGGGGCTTGAACTCTGGGCCTGAGCGCTGTCCCTCAGCTCTTCAGCTCAAGGCTAGCACTCTACCACTTGAGCTACAGCGCCACTTCAGGTTTTCTGGTGGTTTATTGGAGATAAGAGTTTCACAGACTTTCCTGCCCAAGGTGGCTTTGACCCATGGTCTTCAGATCTCAGCCTACTAAGTAGCTAGGATTACATGCATGACCCCCTGTGGCCCAGCAGATTTCCATCTTTGATACTGACAAAGGCCAGGCTGAGCAGCTAAGTCCAACCCAGGTCTTGGAAGGAAACAATGGGATCCATTAGCAGCTCACAGGAACCTGACCTGACCTGCCAGGTTCAGCTCCACCCAGAGGAAAGTTACCCTGCCCAGGCAGATAAAGCTCCACCCCCAGAGGAGTGACTTTCTTCACTGAGTAAACTGAGCCAGAGGCTGCCCCTCCCAACAGCAGCCTAGACAAATAATTGAAACTCAGTATACATAAACCCTGAGAATGGCACCAGGCTGGGCTCTTTGAGTGTCTCAGGAGCTAGCTTGTCAGGGAAAAATTACTGTTTGCTGAAAGGTCTCAACCCTACCCAGAACCTAGCCTTATCACAGCATCTCCAAAATAGAGGAAACAGCCATCTCCCTCTTTTGTTATACTCAAAGCAGATCTTGCTCCCACTGAACTAGCCAAGGAGGAGGACCACAAAGTCCTGGGTAAGGCAGAGCTGTCTGCCTACTCAAACAAACCGACTTAAGAAAACAATCAAGTCACAGGAAAAACAAACACAACAAGCACACAGAGACTCCACCAAGAGATTGGTTCTAGACACAGGGGAGATACAAGATCTTCCTTGCTAACCCCCCCAAAAAATCAAAGAACTCTTTTTTATACCTATTTTTATTACTAATTTTGATAGTTTTCTATATGTTTTTCTTTTTTTTCTTTCATAATTTTTATTTTAGGAGTGTGTGTGTGTGTGTGTGTGTGTGTGTGTGTGTGTGTGTGTGTGTGTGCTTTTTTTAAAAATCTCTTTTGAACTTTTGGCCTTTTTTTTTCTTTTATCTTTTCTTTTCTCTTTCTTCCTTTTTTGCGTGACTTAATTGCTGTTCTGCTGATCCCCAGATATATACCCATCGTTCATTATTAGACATTATTTCTCACTATGTACACACTTAATCCAGAAACTTATTACTCAATTCACGACCTCTTAGACTTAACATCTTTAATAGTAGTATTATGTCTTTATACCTACATAACTTTCAAGTATTCTGATTTTAAGAATTTTTTAAATTTTATCATTTTTCCTTTTATCTTTCCCCTCTTCTCATCCTATCATTTTCTTCCCTCAATATTATTTCTTTATACTTACATAATTTTTAACTGTTTTATTTTTTAAATTTAAATTTTTGTTTTTCCATTTTTTCTTTTCTTTCTTTTTTTTTAATCTCTCTCCTATTATTCTGTCCAATCCATTTCCCTCTCTGAAATTAGGACTTGGTTAAATTCACTCCCCTTTTACCTCTCCACATCCCTTTAATCCTATTTTTCCCCCACAATTCTCCCTAAACATAATAATTTCTGCTTTGCCAAATCCTTCTTGGATGTTCTTAGCCAATTAATCCATAGCTGTTTGATGTTGAATAGATTGTATCTGTTGAACTCGATTGTATCTGCAGCCATTTTGACTGTGCAACTACAGGACTCTGGTTGATGCTTGCCTTAAGATTGGAAACCTGCAAAATACGCAGTGAAAGTGTGATGGGGTATTAGACAAGGTAAACCAAATATTAATACAGGAATTTCATGAGCATGTTGAGGTTAAAGTTAACCAAAAATTACTACTGGAATCTCGTGAGCAAGAGGAAGATATTCAAAGATTAATACAGGAATTGAGTGAGCAGGCTGAGAACAGTCAAAGAGAAGGACAGGAATTGTGTGAGCAGACTGAAAACAGTTAAAGAGAAAGAGAGAAAATGCATGAGAAGGCTGAGAACAGCCAAAGAGAAATACAGGAATTGTGTGAGCATGAGGAAGCTAATCAAGGAGTAATACAGGAATTGTGTGAGCAGGATGAGAAGAGACAAAGATAAATATAGGGATTTATGGAATCCATAACCAGACAGCTGAAGCAATCAAGGGATACCACAAAGGGAATGTTGAATGGAGCCCTTCAGAAGGAAAGGAAGTCCAAGGAAACCATAACTAATCATCTAAGTGATTTGAGAGTAACCACTGAACACCAAATTAAGGAAGTAATGAAGTTCATATAAGAACTAAGACAAAGCTCCAACAAAGAATTTGAAGCCATCAAAGCCGACCAATTAGAAGGAAAGGAAATAAAAAACAAAGTAGGAAATCTTGAGAGTAGTAGGTTAGACCATGCAATAGATCGAATCTCTGGGATTGAAGACAGCCTAGATATTACAGAGAAAAAACATACAACTATCCAAGACAAATCCAAGAAATATGATAGATCTATTCAACATTTGGAAGACACTAATCTGAGGACTAATCTGTGGATAATAAGTGTAGAGGAGCACTTAGAGACAGAAGTTAAGAGTCTAGAAAATTTATTTAAACAGTATCCTAGCAGAGAACTTCCCAAACATACAAAAAGACAAGCTTATTCAGATACAAGAAGCTTTTAGAACCCCAAATAGACCAGACCATAACCGGACATCCCACCATGACATTATAATCCACACAGGATCAATTCAGACCAAGGAAAAGATCATTAAAGCTGTCAAGGAGAAAACATCAATCACCTATAAAGGGAAACCAATTAGAATCACCTCAGATTTCTCAGCAGAGACAATCAAAGCAAGAAGAGCCTAGAGTGATGTATGCTATGCTCTAAAGACAAACAACTATCAATCAAAAATACTGTACCCAGTTAAACTCTCCTTCTTAACAGAAGGTCAAATAGCAACCTTCCACAGCAAAGAAAAACTGAAACAATATATCTCCACCAAACCAGCCCTACAAAAGATACTTAAAGATGTCCTACACATAGAAAACCTACAAGACCACAATAAAGGCCAAGAAACTGAGAATCCAAGAATCAAATGAAGAAACCATCTCTTGCAGCCCCCACAAAGGTCGATAAAATGGTAGGAACTACCAAACACCTATCAGTCCTAACTCTCAACATTAATGGACTAAACTTTCCAATTAAGCAACATAGACTGTCTAGTTGGGATTAAAAACAAGATCTTTCTATCTGCTGCCTTTAAGAGTCTCAGCTTGCCCTTAAAAACAAACATTCTGAAAGTGAAAGGCTGGAATAAAATATAGCAAGCATATGGCTCCCATAAACAGGCCGGAGTTGCAATCCTAATATCAGATAAAATAGACTTCAAATTAAAATTATGGAGAAGAGATAAAGAAGGTCACTACATACTTTTTAAAGGATCTCTCCTTCAGGAAAATATTAAAATTCTAAATATCTATTCACCAAACAACAGAGCTCCCAAATTTATCCAAGAAACATTACTTTCACTCCAATCTCACATAGATCCAAAGACATTAATTGTTGGGGACTTTAACACAATTCTATCCCCTCTAGATAGATCAACTCAGCAAAAACTCAACAGAGAAACCACAGATGTACACAACTGCATGAATCAACTAGATTTAACAGACATCTACCAAATATTTCAGCCAGCAGCACCAGAATACACGTTTTTCTCAGCAGCACATGGAACATTTTCCAATTTTAGACCACATTTTAGGTCCAAACATCCAAATTCAGAAACAATGAAATTGTGCCCTGCATTGTCTCAGACAACAAGGGAATAAAATTAGAGCTCAACACTAAAAGCCTCCAAAGAAAGCCCTGTAACACATGGGACTGAAAAACACACTGTTGAATCACCAGTGAGTCATGGAAGAGATAGAAAGGAAATTCAAATGTTCATAATATTCAACAAAAATGAACACACAAATTACCAGCTTCTCTGGCACACAGCCAAGGCAGTACTCAGGGCAAGTTTATAGCCCTGAGTTCCTACATCAACAAATTGGAGAAATCTGAAACCAACAAGTTAATGAGACATCTGAACCTCCTTGAAAAAGAACAGCAAGCTAAAATCCAATCCAGTAGACAGAAAGAAATAATTAAAATTAATCAGAATTAAAAGAATTTGAATCCAAAAAACATAGAAAGAATCAACAAAACAAAGAGTTGGTTCTTCAAAAAAAATTCACAAAATTGACAGACCCTTAGCAAATCTTATAGGAAAAAGAGGAGAACACACCCAAATAAACAAACACAGAGATGAAAATGTAAACATAACCACAAAAAATCAAGATCCAGAATATCATTATGGAATACTTCTCAAAATTTTCTGCTAGTAAGTTTGAGAACCTGGAAGAAATGGATGATTTCCTAGCAAATATTGACATGCCAAAGCTAAGCCAAGATGAGTTAAACCAAATTAAGAGACCCATTTCAAACACTGAAATAGAAACAGCAATAAGAGACCTCCATCTAAGAAAAGCACATCATAGGATGGAATTAAAGCGGAATTCTACAAGGCCTTCAAAGCAGAACTCACACGAGTACTCTTTCAATTCTTCAATGAAGTTGAAAGAGGAAGTTCACTACCAAACTCTTTCCATGAAGCCATCATAACTCTCATCCCAAAACCAGGCAGGGGCTCATCAAAGAAAGAGAACTGCAGACACATTTCTTGATGTACATGATGCAAAACTTCTCAACAAAATTTTGGCTAATCGACTTCAACAATCCATCCACACAATTAAAAAAAAATAGACCTAAAAAAAACAAAAAACAAAAACAAAAAACAAAAAAAACTCCAATGTATCCAAAAAATCATACACCATGTTCAAAAAGGATTCATTTAAAGGATGCAAAGCTGGTTCAATATACATAAATCAATTAAATTAATTCATCACATCAACAAGAGTAAGAATAAAAAACCACCTGGTTTTCTCAATAGATGCAGAAAAATCATTTGACAAGATACAACAGCCCTTTATGATGAAGGCTCTGGAAAAAAATCGGAATCCATGGAACATTCCTCAATACAATAAAGGCTATATATGACAAACCTACAGCCAGCATTATACTTAATGGTGAAAAACAAGTCATTTACTCTAAACTCAGGAACGAGAGAAGGATGTCCACTCTGACCGCTTCTCTTCAATTTAGTATCAGAATGCCTAGCTACATCAATAAGACACCATGAAAACATAAAGGAGATCCAAATAGGGAAAGATGAAGTAAAACTCTCCCTCTTTGCAGTTGAAATGATCTTGTATTTAAGGAATCCCCCGGACTCCACTCCCAAATTTTTCGAGCTGATTTGAAACTTTGGCAAACTAGTAGGGTACAAAATTAACTCTCAAAAATCAATGACTTTTCTGTATGCCAACTACAAGAAGAGCGTGGTGAAATCAGGAAAGCAACTCCATTTGTAATAGATCCACAAAAAATAAAATACCAAGGAATTAATTTAACCAAAGAAGCGAAAGACTTCTATGATGAAAACTTCAAATCAAAGCAGAACTTAGAAAGTTGAAAAACTTCCCAGGTTCTTGGATAGGAAGGATCAACATCGAGATAATGGCAGTACTTCACAAAGCTATTTACAAATTCAATGAGATACCTATCAATATCCCATCCTCATTCTTCAAAGAAATAGAAGAGGCAATTGAAAAAGATCCCAAAATTATTCTTAACAGAAAGAACAGTGCTGGAGCAATATCATACCAAATTTCAAACTACTACAAAGCCATTGTTCAAAACAGCTTGTTACTGGCATAAGAACAAAACTGAGGAGCAATGGAATCGACCTGAAAGCCCTGAAATGAACCCATAGACGTATAGCCACCTAATCTTCGATAAGTGAGCTAAAAAAAAAATAGAATGGAAGAAAGACAGACTCCTCAGTAAATGGTGCTGGCAAAATTGGTTAATCACTTGTAAAAAACTAAAGTTAGATCCTTATATATCATACTGCACCAGAATCAAATCCAAATGGGTCAAAGACCTCAGAGTCAAAGCAGACACCCTGAAAATATTACAGGACGAAATATGAGAAACTATAGATCTCCTTGGCACAGGCCAAAGTTTTCTTAATAGAGACCCAGAAACAAAACAAATCAAAGAAAGGTTGGACAAATGGGATTGCCTGAAATTGCAGAGATTCTGCGTGGCAAAGGAGGTAGCTAACAAAATCAATAGAAAGCCACAGATTGGGAGAAGATCTTCACTAAGCATACAACGGACAAGGGTCTCATATCTCAAGTATACCTGGAACTCAAAAAATTAAATCTGCCAACAATAAATCCTCAAAGAAACAACTGCCCAATGAATGAGTGGGCTAAGGACTTAAAGAGAAACTTCTCTGAAGAGAAAATAAGAATGACCAATAGACACATGAAGAAATGCTCATCCTCTCTAGCCATAAAAAAAATACAAATCAAAACAATATTGACATTCCACCTTATCCCAGTTAGAATGACTAGAATGAAGAACTCTAATTAAACAACAGATCCTTGCAGGGATGTGGCCAGCAGGGAACCCTACTGCATTGTTGGTGGGCGTGTATACCTATTCAACCACTTTGGAAAATAATATGGAGGTTCCTCAAAAGATTCCACATGGAGCTCTCCTATGACCCAGCAATCCCACTTTTGGTCATTTACCTGAATGATCACAAATAAGACTATACTCAGGCTACCAGCACAATTATGTTTTTTGCAGCATTATTTACCAGAGCTAAGATATGGAACCAACACAAATGCCCCTCAGTAAATGAATGGAATGTGGGATATATACACAATGGAATTCTATGCCTCCATCAGAAGAAGTACATTGCCCCATTTGTTAGGAAATGGAAAGACTGGATAAAAATTATATTAAATGAAGTAATCCAGGCCCAAAGAAACATAGGTCTTTTTGTTTCCCTTATTTGCAATGACTAGTATATGTCTGAGACAAGCAGAAAACGTCAGATAAGATGATTTTAAGAAAATGAACCTCAAGATAAGGACACAAGTGTTTTTTTGTTTTGTTTTGTTTGTTTCTTCTTGCTATTGTTTTAACATATTTATAAGGTACCACGTGATTTTTTTTGTTGCTTTATATGTCCCTCCCCCATGGTATAACCCCTGTTTTCAATGTTTTTGATGTTGGTATAATTTGGGGAGTGGAAGGGAAGAAACGAATTGTTTAAATAGGGATACAGGTTGATCCTTTGCAACAGTGACATGTACAAGAGGTTATGTTGAAAAACAAACTTGACAATTTGAGCGGGAGTGGGTGGGGTGGGGTGGGGTGGGTGGGGGAGGATGTAGTTGTGGAGATGGGAGGGAAGGGATGGTAGGGGAAAAACGAAGGAGGAGGTAACAAGGCTTGAGAAGAAATTTACTCATGACCTTGCTCATGAGATTATAACCCATCTGGACAGTATTTTCACAACAAAAACTTATTAAAAATTACTATTTGATTATTAGCTTTCAAAATACATTACTTCTTTAATTCTTTAATTTGCTTTGATAAAATGTGTTGCAATTTATAAATGACTGTAGACATAAAAAATATCATGATAATTTTTTGTATAATTCATATTCCATATTCCACTAACTTTGCACTTCCCTTGGTAAAATTAAAAGCATAGGGAAGTAAACTTGAGAACAATTTCAATATTGGCACTTATTATTTATTTTAATACATACACATGATTAAAATTGAACACCAGATGGGAAACCTATGGGAATAATTTCAGCTCTGTATCCCAGTAAGTTACCTGCATGCTGGTTTATTGACAACTCAATCATGGCAAGAAAGTTAAATGCAAGTTTCAATTAAACACCGAATGGTTGTTTATGTATAGTTCTGCTACAACTAACAGGAAGTGCAAAATTTCTGCTTATCCATTGGTGGTTACACATAATAAAATTTCCATTTTAAATTTGAAGAATTTGCAATTGTATAGCTTAAAATGTAAACAATTTAGTTAAGCTAAAATTATGTAAAAGAAAAATTGTCATTTCTTAGCAATGTATTAAAGAAGTGGAAGATTTTTGAAAGGAATGATATTACCCAAGATACAATGTCTTCATAAACCAACATGTTGAACTTTAATGCTTTTGTACAACTACATATAGACAGTAAAAATAAAAATAATATTGGAAATAGCAATGGAGGCAGTAATTGTTTTCTAGGTTCACTCAATTATATGAGGAAAGTGTAATACTCAGATATTCTGGATTGTAATATATTTTCTTCACCATATTTCATTACAATCTCATGAAAATAGATTATAATGTTCTAAATTAATAAATTAAAAAAATACCTACAGCCTAATGCTTGAATTAAAAGTTCTGAGTTATAAATATAGAAAGCTATTATGAAGGTAAATTTTATTACGAGTCCTTCTGACAAGTCATACAGCATTAAGTCTGATATTTTTTTCTTTTGGTGATATTTGGCCAGGATTCATAATGAAAATAACATGAATAATTATGCAAGGTAATTTTATTCATTTTACAATGTGAGAAATCAGGATTGTTGGCCTTACACAGTCATTCAGAAAATCATATGTACTGAGACACTGACCAACATTGTAGAGAGACAAACATAGCAAAATTAACATGGTGAACAGTGAACTTCAGGTATTTTATCTTGTTTCACTGAATTCCCTCCCACTTGGCTCCAGGATTTCATTTAGTATCACATATAACTATCAGCAAAGAATAAAGCTTTCTAACCAAAACCTGGAAATACAATATGGGGCTGCTCACTACCATGGTAACCTTTCCCATTATTTTTCAAATCACCAGTGTTATTTTGGCTTCCTATGACAGTTAATCTAACTGAAAATTTTGTCAAAAATTAGTTCTCTGAATTCATTAGAAACATTGTCTAAAGAAAAGAGAAATGGGCTCTATCACTATATTCTATGCCCAGCTGCCTTTATTTCCTGTCTTGTAGTACTGATATTCACAATCTGTATGATTTCCTACGCAGCACTTAAATTATTTTGATTTCAACATTATTAACCAAAATGGAGCTCTCAAACATATCAGCCTTCATTTAAATTTGTAGCTATAAAGAAATTATTCTATTCATCATCAAAACCGCATGACACTTTCCATTTGACATTTTCAAAATTTGTGGTCAGGGTTTTATATGTGATTAATGAAACTACCACATATTGACATTATTTATAGAGATAGAAAGGTCTTATCTACAGATCAAGTCTTACATGAATTTCTACCATCCAAATAATATTGAAAGAGTTTAATGTTTAATACAGAGAAAAAAGGCTTAATATAATTCAGTTAAATTTTGGCAGTCATAAATACACTTTCTGAAAATCTAAGAAATTCAACCATAGGTAGATGAAAGATAAAATTATGCCTCTTCAGATTTTAATCATTTAATTTTGACTATTATACATCTATTATGATTTGGTTGTGTGTTTTAGTTCCTCAAAATGAATAAAGTACAAGGAATGCACTCTCTATAAATCTCATTAAGATCTGGAATATATTTAATTTTTATAGAAATGCTTTCTTTGCTATGTTTTGTTTTGTAAAAGAGAATATATTTAGTATCTTTAAATAGTTATACAATGTAATTGCCTTTCACCAAAACAGGTTATGCATATACTGCTTCTTGATCACTGTCACCACTTTCAACATTCTCACTCACCCCTAGCAACCTACCTCTTCCCTCACTTAGCTTAATTTTTTTTTTTTTTTTTGGGTCCGGTCATGGGGCCTGAACTCTGGGCCTGGGCGCTGTCCCTAAGCTCTTCAGCTCAAGGCTAGCACTCTACCACTTGAGCCACAGAGCCACTTCTGGCTTTTTTCTTATGTGGTGATGAGGAATTGAACCCAGGGCCTCATGCATGCAAGGCAAGTGCTCTACCACTGAGCCACCTTCCCAGCCCACTTAGCTTAATTTTAGGTAATGCTTTGAATATTTTTCAATTTAAGATATGGAAAGACCTGGAAAAAACTATATGCAGCGAAATAAGCCAGATCCAAAGAAAAAGTTTCATATTTTCCCTAATTTGTACTAATTAGGATGTGTTTATAAATCTACAAGTAAACACAATGGAAGGTAAAAGATTAAAAAATTATACTGGGATATGATAAATTAAATAGGACTCCTAACAATCAAACTCAGAGACCAAAGGAGGATATTCTTAGTATAGGATCATAAAGGCTGAATAGCTATGTGCATGTGATCACATAAGATGATGTTAATTGAAATGAACTCCAAGAAATGAAAATATGAGGGTTTCTTTTAACTTTAATTTTTGTTTTGTTGTCCTCCCCTTGGTTTTGTTTTAATTGCTGTACTTTTTGTCTTTTATGTAAGTTTATCTGTTTTGCAGTGGGTGAGGGGCTGCATTGAAATGATGGGACAAAAGGTGAACAAATGCATCGGTGATACTCACTAGAAACCATGTTGAAAATGAATTATACAACTTATGGGGTGAGAAAGTTGGGAGAGAATAAACTGGGAGAAAACAAGGGAAGAATTGACACTGTTAAAAAATTATATTTGTTACCTGACTTATTTAACTTTCACCACTGTACATCAACTTTACAAGAATATTTTTCTTAAAAAGCAGTTTGTGTGTGCATAATGCATCTTGATCTGTGTGAAGATCTCCAAGATCTTCACACCCCTTCATCCCACACTTTCCCTTAATTTTCTCAATACTGTGGAATATATACAGAATTCTTGCTTGTATTCTCTTCTTTCCCAATTTATTCTATTCCTCTTTTTTTTTGCCCTACCTTCTCCTGTTACAAGTCAGTATGTATTTCCTGGTACATATTTTTGGAGACTTTGACCTAGTCTTTTGAAGAATTATGCTATTTTCATCTGCATTCAATGAAGGACATCTGGGCTGATTCCATATCTTTGTTATTGTTACTAATGATAAAATGAGCATGGTTTTGCTGGTAGCTTTAATGTGGCTTTGTGTGTGCTCATTAAAAAAAAAAGCCCAGGAGAGGAATTTCTCAGTCATAGGGTAGTCCTATGTTTATATTTATGAGGAACCTCCATACTGTTTTTTCAGAATGGTTGAATATGTTTTCATTCCCACCAACAGTGTAACAGAGTACACTTTTGTCCACATCAAAGCCAACGTTTGTTTTTGTTAGTTTTCTTGCTATTGGTAATTATAACTGGCATAATATTACTTGGAATGTCAGTGATGCTTTGATTTGCACTTATATTATGGACAGAGGAAATGCACATCTTTGCTCTATTTTGATTGCTATATTATTACAGTAATTTTTTTGTTTTGTTTTAAAGAACACAATTGCTTTTATATCTTCCACTTCATTTGTTTTGCTTTGTATGTTAGCCTAGTTATCATGGTGCTTTGTTAATACTGTTTGATTCTATCAAAACTTGCTGAAAAGATTAGACATTATTAGCTCAATATATAGATGGGCTTTAAAAATTTAGTGTATATAGTGATTTTGTTTTTGCTTGTGCTTACTTATTTTTTCTTTTCTTTCTTTAATTTATTCTTTCATTACCTTTAAGTACTTGTACAAGGAGTTACCATCCAACAAATTACTTTATATGTAAAGTGCACCTTGATCTGTCACACCCTTTATCATTCACCCCATCCCTTTCTGTCCTCCATTCCTTTCAATTTTCTTGTTTATATCTAGTGCCTCAACTTATTTTTCTGTGACATATTTTTAAGAATAGCTATAACATTGATGTGAGTTTAAATGGGTTGAAATATTTAAATGTTGATTAAAATCTCAAAAATATATTCTATTATTGCTATAGAATTGTCTCTGTGAATAACTTTTGATGAGCATTTGACATCTTTAAAGAATAGACCGAAATACCTACTTTGCGGTGGATTATTTTCTCATCCAAATGAATGAATTAGAAATGGACCTTAGGATGATTTATAGTATATATTTAATTTTTGACCTGAAATTGTTTGGAAATATTTTTTAAATGATCTCACATATTATAAGATCATACAATAAAAATTAGTATTGAAAGAGATGTGGTAAATGCTGCTTCATGTATATATTCAATTACGTAAGTTCCAATTTATTAACTGGAAAACATACATAGGGAGTAAAAATTGTGAGAAAAATAAAAAAAAGCTTAAAATCTGAGTGCCTGTCTGAGGAGGAATGATGGTGGAGTTGGAGTATAGAAGTCCATGTAATACAGTCATTTGCTTTTTAATGTGATATGTCTAGTATGAAACTTTAGAAGTGATTACATTCTTAAAATTATTACAAAATTCATAAAATATATACTCCCATTAAAATTATAAAAGTATTGAATTGAAGAGTAACAGAACATTTAATGATAAACATTTTCAACTTCTTATCTGTGGAAAAAAATCTTTGGTGAACATAGTTTATCAATTTTCCAATTTCAGTACTCATTTAAACTGTTGCAAAGCTCTGACATCTATAGGAACAATAGCCTAGAGAGTGAACATCCAACAATCTCCTAGTAGTTGGAGAAATGTATAAAATAAAACTATGACAATGAATAAAAATGGTATATTATAACTTAAAACTGTCTAAACCTTAAATGACAAGTAAATCACTATTGTGATATGCTGAAAAAAAGACACTGTGTAACTGGTAAAGGAACTAAGTGAAAATAGTATGATATATAAATATGATAATGAAATATTGTTATAGGTATTCAAACATTTGAAATGATCATTTCATAATTATTTACTGATTTATAATTACATATTTTGAAATTAAGCTTATGTTTTTGGGTACCTATTTTCTAAACAATAACCCATTTTCTTCATATTTATTTTAAGAAATTTCTTATTATTTACTTATTACAGTAAGTGAATAAAAACAGATTTTTCATTTTTTACCTGAGAAAGTATCCACAGATCTCTGACTCTCAGATGGTTTTTGTGTTCAGTGACTTTCTCATCTACTGACCTCTTAATTTGCTCTAAATATATAAAATGGGGTAAGAGGTGAAGTATGACACAAAGTAGTTATATACCATTATTAACAAGCCGATTTTCCTTGTGATTACAAATATATAATTTTCTACCAGGTGAAAACTCTAAATTTATATCAATATATAATTATATAGACAAAGTTTAGAAAACTTTTTAGTTACAAAAAGATGTACTAATGAATACAAAGAGCAGATATATAATGGTTTGAAATCACAAGTCCATTAGTATGAAATAAGTATTTCAAATTAATTTTACAGGAGCGTCTTATATACTATTACAGTAGAATCCACACTTAGCCAACTTGTCACTTTTGTTTCTGGCTCAACTACACTAATAAAGTATAAAATAAAGGCTGAATCAGAGCTTTAAGTAAACATAAACTGCAGTGATTTACAGAACAGATTCAGAATCCCATAAACAGCATTCCATATTATCATTCTAAACTTTCTCCTGAAAAATCAGATGTTAGAGCATAATTTGTGCCTATTTTTGTACTATATTGTTTACATCATCTTGTCAATTAGGCAAAGCTTTAGGAATTTGAATTGAGGGAAGGTATTTTCAGCCTCTGCTTCTTGCCACTTTTCATGATGCATTGCTAGTTGTAACTTCCAATGACACTTAACAAGCCATTTGCTAAGCTCGCTTGTTTGACGCAGCATCTTATTAGGGAAACTGCCAATACTAATAGTCTATATTTATTTGCTATATATTATTGTGTAAGTCATAGACTACAAGTCATATTGATTCTTTGTGTTGAAAGATGAAGAATGATTAAATAACAAGAATAGTAGAGTAGCAGATACAAAATCTAGTATGCATTATAAATTCAAGAATTCCTGTAATATTACCTTGGTGACTGTTTTTTTTTTTTTTTTCCTGCAGTAGGACTTGAACACTGGGCTTGGACATTATCCCTGCATTCTTCAGCTCAAGGCAAGCGCTCTACTGCTTGAGCCACAGAGCCACTTCCGGTTTTCTAGTTGTTTATTGGAGATGAGTCTTATGGACTTTCCGTGATCTTCAGCTCTCAGCCTCTTATGTAGGTAAGATAACAGCGTGAGTCACTGGCGCCCGGCTTGATGACTATTTTATTGAGCAATGTAATATTACTCTTCAACCTTATTTGTTCTTAGGAGTAACTTTGATGTGCTTGTAAGTAGAATATACCCTCTATATACTACATACTCCTGTCTTTTATCATATTTTATCTATTTCTTTCTTATTTTTAAAAAATTTTTTGTAAGTTTTTTATTGTAAAAATGCTGTACAGAAGGGTTACAGTTACATTTCCCATTTTATCTATTTCTGTATCATCTTTAATTTAATCACAATGGATTTTTTTTAAAAAGATGGTAACTATATGCAAAACTACTTCTTGCTAGTTATATATGATTCAAAGCTTGTGATTTGCTTAGAAAATAAATAATTGAACATGCACATAATGAAATAATTTTTTACATGTTTCTTTTAAATTTTCTTAATAAGACAATTATTTTAGATTTGAAGGATTTTAAAATGCGTTTACTTTAGATTTCACTATGATAAAAGTTACTTTTTATCTTAAAGAATATATTTTATCACATTGTAATTATCTACTGAACTGGAAGATCATATTCATTAGTTCTTAAAGTGATTGCACTGAATGTTACTTGTAAACAAATAATTTAAACATGTATTTGCGCTGTAGCATAAAATGGACATAAATGACAGCATAATTAAATCAAATTTCTCTCTGACTATATATATATATATATATACATATATATATATATATATATTTGGTTTTTAAACTCCTTTTAATTTGTATGTCTGCAACTGTATTCCTCCTGTAATATTTCCCAGACCTCTGAGTTTTTGTTTTCTTGCTTTAACAATATCATCCTATGGTTCTTTGTGTGGTATGTGTGTGTGTTCACACATATACTGTACATGTGTGAGAGGTAACTATGTTTATGCATTCTGTAATGAAATATGTGGCTAGGGGGGTTGGAGAATCCTGATTGTTTCCATTTCATTTAGGGAAAATTTTCCTGTGACTGTTGTGCTCATGCTTCAGCAACCTGCCTAATGTAATTTCAGAGCATCAGAACACTACTGAAAATCTAAAGAATGTTAAAATTATCTGTGTGCACAGGTGAGAAGATCCTTACTATGAAATTGCATATGCTGCATTATATAATTATTTGCTGATTAAGTGATCAAACGTGTTTTAAGAGTTTTGGACCCTATAAATATTGGCCACCAAATTACTTTTACAGAAGTCATACTTAGTTATTACTGAAGTTTACCAGAATAAGAGATAATTAACTCTTGGGTCTGTACAAAATGGAATTTGAACCTACAATCAGAGCACAGAATGAGTTCTAAATTTTTTTTTACAAATGAACTTAATTTAAAATTATAATTAGTATCCATGCACAAATCATAAGTTGTTCACATTAATATCTCCTTTTTATTGTCATATTAAACAAAGAGGAAGAGGCTCTGCTGTTTCACATTAGCCTTAAGAGATAGTGTGATGCAGTTCACAGTGAATGGCACTCGTCTTGTCATATCGTTAAAAAAATTGAAATCCCTCTTTTAATATGTCATTGTATGAAAATATGAATATTATGAAGACTTATACAAGCATATATATGCCAAAAATAGAATTCCATAGAGTATATTTTATGATCTTTTCATTCCTTTATCCTCTTACCTCAAACTTACTCTTTTTCCCTAGATTCTCTCCTGTGTACTTCATAAGCAAAGACAATTTTAAATGTAAACTATTGTTTGAAAGAATTCTGGAACATTAGCAGTCACTATTTCAGCACTTTATGGAAGATTTTGAAGATAATTTTAACCTTTTTGTCTTGGGTCTGTACAAAATGGAATTTGAAACCTTATAATCAGAGTACAGAGTGAGTTCTTAAAATTGCTTTTACATGTCTTATTAGAAACCCTTTTTTCCTTTTCTGTTTCCTCTCTAAAGCCCTCTATTGTCCTTTAAAACAAGAAATGTGGCATATCGCACAAGGCAGAGGTCTCCCACTGCACTTCGAGTAGATGGCAGAGTAAAGTGATATTATCACAAAAGGTGATTGCTATGTTCATCTATTATGCAAAATGACCCAGATGATCAGTTTCTTGTTGAAATTGTAAAAGGAGAAAAGGTTCAGAATGTCATCTGAATGAGGAAAAATATTTTCATGAATTCATTGACCTTTCCATTAATATCATAACAGACTATAATCACTACGGCTTTTAAATTAGCAATGTAGCTCAATACAAAAAGGATGGCTTGAGAAATCTCACGGGTTTGTGTTGCCAGAACAAGGCTCTGACACTGAAAGTAAAAGGGTAAATGAGAATCATGTTTAGGAATGACCTTTAGGTCCCACAGCTGCTTATCACATAGCTTGTCTTTTTGCCACACGTTTGCACTTTAACTTATTAAAATTAATTGTGTTCTATTTTAGATGTTGAGAATTTTTTAGTTCATGATCTTCAGTGTTCAATTAATAGTGGCTTGTTTTCTTTTTCTTTCTTTCGTTTTCTTTTTGTTACTGGCTTATGGATGATGATAATTTTTAATTAATCTATTTAAATGAGGAAATGAGATCCTATAAGAGTTATGAGGAATTGCAAGTGAAATATTAAAAAAAGAAACAAAGAATCCAAAATTCCAATAGGGAAATAAATTTGGAGTAATCAAAAATAAGTTATGTTTCTTGGGGTCTGGCTTACCTGACTTAATATGATTTTTTTCCAAGTCTTTCCATTTCCTTATGAATGGGTTAATCTTGTTATTTCTGATGGAAGTACTGAATTCCATTGTATATATACACCACATAGTTGTGCTAGTAGCTTTAGTATGGACTTTTTTGTGGTCATTTGGGTAAATACCCAGAAGTGGAATTGGTGGGTCATAGGGGAGCTCTACGTTTAGTCTTTTGAGGAACTTCCATACTGCTTTCCAGAGTGGCTGAACAAATTTACACTCCCACTAATAGTATAGTAGCATTTCCTTTTAGCCACATCCCACAGAACATCTTTTCTTATGTTATTTCTTGATAATGGACATTCTAACAGGGATGAGGTGGAATCTCAACTTTGTTGTTGTTGTTGTGGGTTATTGGTTTGTTTTTTGGTTTTTTTTTTCTTTTTTCCTGTCATGGGACTTGAACTCAGGGTCTGCACACTGTCTTTGAGCTTCTTTAGCTCAAGGCTAGTGCTCTACAACTTGAGCCATAGTGCCACTTCAGGCTTTTTTTCTGTTTATGTGGTATTGATTAATCAAACCCTGGGCTTTGGATTGGAATGTGGCTCAGTGGTAGGGTGCTTGGATGCAAGCCACATTCCAATCTTGTTTTGATTTGCATTTCTTTTATGGCCAGAGATGTTAAGCATTTCTTCATGTGTCTATTGACCATTCTTATTTCCTCTTCAGAGAAGTCTCTCTTTTAGTCATTAGCTCCCTTACTAATGGGGCAGTTGTTTCTTTGTCCATTTTTTTTGGGGGGAGGGAATTTAATATTTTGAGTTCTAAATATATTTAAATATAAGGCCTTGGTCTGTTGTATGGCTAGTGAAGATCTTCTCCCAATCTGTGGGCTTTCTACAGATCTTGCTAGCCATGTTCTTCGCCATGCAGAAGTTTTGCAGTTTCATGCAATCTCATCTGTCCATCCTTTCTTTGATTTGTTGTGTTTCTGAGTCGTTATTAAGAAAGTTTCAAACTGTGCCAAGGAGCCCTAGTATTTCTTCTAATCCTTCCTGTAGTTTTTTTTTCATGGCATCTGTTTTTACCTCAAAGTCTTTGATACATTTGGAATTGATTCTAGTGAAGGATGATATATAAGTATCTAATTTTAGTTTTCTATAGGTGTTTAACCAATTTTGCCAGCACCATTTGGTGAAGATGCTGTCTTTTTTCCATCATATTTTTTTGGGCCCCTTATCAAGATTAGGTGGCCATAGGTCTGTGGGTTCATTTCTGGGCCTTCAGTTCTATCCATTGGTCCTCACGTCTGTTCTTGTACCAGTATCAAACTGTTTGGAGTATAAGCTATGTAACTGAGTTTGAAGTTTGGTATTGCTATTCCTCTAGCACTGTTCTTTCTGTCAAGAATTGCTTTTGCTATTCATGGCCTTTTATTATTCCATATAAAATTTTGGATTGCTTCCTCTATTTCACTAAAGAACGATGTTGGAATATTGATGAGTATTGCATTGAAATTGAAGATAGGCTTTCGAAGTATTGCCATTTTCATGATGTTATCCTTTCCAATGCAAGAACATGGAGGGTTTTTTTTTTTTCCACTTCTTAAATCTTTTTAATTTGTTTTTTTTTCAGATTTTTTTTTAAAGTTTTTATTATAAATGTCCTTCTTTGTCAATTCCTAGGGGAAAAAATCATATCAAATGAATTAAGCCAGACCCAAAGAAACATAGACTCCATGGTTTCCCTCATTTTTAATTAATTTATGTCTAGGACTGTGCTAGATGGGGATCACAATAGCACAGTAGCTATGTACCTATGATCATATAAGCTGATGCTAAGCAAAATGAACTCCAAGATATGGAAACAATCGGTTTTTCTTTGTTGTTGCTGTTTTTAATGTACTATGTGTAATTTCTTTTTTCTATCATTTTTTTTTCATTTTTTTCTCTCCATGTTTTATCCTTCGTTGTCACAATATTTGAATTTGGTACCCTGTGTATTGTATATACATTTATCTGAACTAAGGAAAGGGAGGGTAGCAACAAAATGGTGAGCCCAAGACAAAGTGCAAATCAATGCAGCAGTGATACTTATAAGACAAAGTGTTGGAAATGAAATGTATGACTTGAGGAAGCACTGGAGGGGAGAGAAATGGGAAAAATGGTGGTGGTGGTTACAATATTCAAAAAGAAATGTACTCATAACCTTACATATGTAACTATAATCCTTCTGTACATCACCCTGACAATAATATTTCAAAAAAGACAATAATCCAGGCTTACATAATTATTTATTCTACAATAGATATTTAAATTAAAATTTATATACTTGAAATTACTTTTCTCTATGGTGTATATAACTTAGCCAGAGTAAAGGTTTTGTTGGTCTATTTGACAACACTATTGAGAATATTTCATTAATTTAATTAAGCAAGTATCTAATTGTTGGGAAGTTTATTGTTGTACTACCCAGTGTAAATGCACATCATTTTCATGCCTTAGAAAAGAGTTAGATCCTAAAATATCCATGTTTTCCAATGAAGCAATAAACTGCTATTTATAAAATACATCTCTGTATCTGTGCAAATGGCTGACCAGATATTTTAAAGATAAAATTTGTCAGTAAGAGATTGTAAATATCAAGATGCATGAAAAGAGAAACATCAAGCAAAAGAATTACTAAAAGACTTCACAATGCACTGTATCTGCCGATCATTTGGATAGAAATGGAACAGTCCCAAGAAAATGATTTTCCAACATTAAAATACTTGAGAAATTTTGAATTTTAATGTTTACATACTATTAAATAGAGTTCAAGTACTTTATGATACCAGAATACGAGTGCAGGTAACAATTTTAAATGTTATAATAGAATGTCTAGAATTAAGCTGTGTTAAAAATATCCAGTTTAAGTACAATCTGAAAACAGTAGTGGGTATAATCCATAAGGATCCTTGGAAAGGACAATCATGAAGGCAGGCTGGTGCAATCCTCTGCCCTTGTGTGGGAATATATGTAGGATGATTTCTCGCATAAGTAAAGCACCATGCATTTCTACCAAAATATGACACAGAGAGAGAATAAGAAAGAGTTCAGAAGGTGATGAGCGACAGAAGCAGTGAAGTTCTTATAATACTTCATAAGAAAATTAGTCAAGCATTTAGTTTCTTACTTTGAGTGACAGGAAGACAGCATACTTAGAAGAGAGGGGGGAATTATCTGGTTTATATTTTTTAAAGTTACTAAATGTCACTAGAAAGGCAAAAGCTGTGAGTAGAGAGATTGTGAAACCAAGTATTGCAGGCATCCACTTGTAAATCTGGTCTCAAAGAAGACAAGTAGTATTCTCTGTAGTGTAACGGGTCTTGATGATTGTATTTAGATGTATATTACGAGGGAAAGAAAAATTTCCAGGTTATTAGGCTGATAGCTCCAACATATAATCCTAACAACACAAAAGACTGAGATCTGAGAATCATGATTTGAAGTCAGCTCAGACAGACAAATTGAGGAGTTCTTATCTCCAATTAAATTGTAAAATATCAAAGTGGTTGTGTGGCTTATGTGGTAGACTAAAAGAGCTAAGAGAGTGGGGGGTCCTGAGTTTGAACCAGTGCCAGCACAAACAGTAAAACAAAAGAAGTAAAGGGGTTAAAAAGTTGTATAATGTCTGTGTGTATTTGTCTGTATTTTTTATATTTTGTTTTTTACCATGCTTGTTAAAACATGCTCTACAACATATAATATGCAATAAAATAGCCTGAATTCAGCCTGGTTTAAAACATCAAAGCTATTTTGGATTGTGAAAAAAGAAGTACACCTAAAAGTATAGATAATGAAATCACAATAAAGTTCTAGATATCTGTGAATATGTTGAATAAAATTAATTTAACTTGATATGGTGTAAATGAAGTTTCCTGGAAATAGGGTGGGAATAGATAAGTGAATATAAAAAAACTTAAACCAATACTTTGTGTAGAGAACAGAAGATAGTAAGAAAGCTGGGATTAGTATTAGTCTTTAAGACAGAAAAAATAAATGAGAAAGAATATTTAAAAGTATCAATGGGAATTTTTTTATACTTACAAACACAATTTATTGCTAAGTTGGTATTCTGATTAATATAGCCCACAATAAATGAATATAATTGAATTTCTATGCGTTTGTGTCAATGATCACCAAGTACTAAAATATGATATTCCCATCAAGTTTCTGCTTATTTAAACATAAGCCACAGAAGTAATTTTCAAAATAACACCCATCTCTCTACAAAAATATATGAACACTTGACAATGAATAATAGAGAAGATTGTGAATATATATACATATATATATATATAACCTATTCATATTATTTTACAGATCAGAAAAGCTTTTACAAGCCTGTAACAGCTATATACATAAAACAAAAAAGACACAATTTTATTACATGTTGTCTTGAAATGAAATCATTCCCGAAAGCATTTAACTCAGGCTATCTCGAGTTTCTAGATTTTCAAAATACACTACAGAACTGGCATGTATTCTGAGAAACCAAATGCTATTGTGCTCTTCATGACAAATTTAATTCTATTCCACTGATTTATTTATTTATTTGAACTTTTCTTGCTTTGCTATTTTTTGTCTGATGATTTGTTTTTCTGCAATAGGAAACCCAGAGGAAGGAAAATTATGAATATTTCCCTTTATATTTTCCTGTGTTAATTGGGGTCATATTTGTTTTTCATCAATACAGAAAAGGTGTTCAGTAATTGTCTTTAGTCACAGATCATCAATCATTCCCCAGGGAAAGTCCTAAGATCTGTAGTTAAGAAGTCGATTTGCAGAAGAGCGGGAAACTCTCATGCAAAGTTGCTTCTCGAGAAAGAATAGAATGCATGTGTATTTAATCCTCTCCTGTATTTCCTTGGATCTTTCTCAAAACGTATCATTTATTACAAAACAGATAAAATGCTATATCAAATGATATCTTCTGTATTTATTGTCATATTTATAAAAGAGATGTGGTTTTTCTGAAGTACCTTTCTATTTTTTTTCTTAGTCCAAACTCTTAGCTCCATTCACGCTAAACATTTTTGATCCCTTAACTCTCTCTTAGGTTCATGCTTACTTTCATACACTGCTATTGTTCTATCTCTCTGAAGCATACATTTTTCTGTTTTTAAAAATCTCAATCAGGCATTGTTTCCTCAGAATAATTCCCCACACACTATCCATAGGCTAAATATTCCCTATCTTTTATGAAGTTGTCTACCACTTCCAAAGCAGTTTCAGTAATAATTAACTAATTAATCAGATAATAATTATATCATCAGTCTCTATTGAGGTGAGAGCCCTTTTTATTAAAGAAAGATGAGCTTATGCTTATGTATTTACTGAAGAGAGAGGGAATAATTATACATGGAAGTAAGGAAGAAGGAAATGAAAAGGAAGAAGAAAGGTCAGAAAGAGAGGAAATTATTAAATTTTAAAACTTTCAAGACTAGCAGGAAGGTCACAATTAGAATAGCAGTGTACAAAATTCCACAAGTTAGATTGCTTTTTTTTTAATATGGTGCAGTTTAGCACATTGTTTTCTGGGTTATAGAGCAAGTATCACATGGAAAAGAAATCGATTACAGTTCATCTTCTACAAGAGGCTTGATTTTCATGTGGAAGTAAACAATCAATATGATATACAAATTTATTTCCAAGGCCTAGCAATGTGTTTAACAAAATACATTAAACTGAATTATCAAAAAGTATGATGTGTAATGTTTTGATAATGAAGCAGTTGTACTTCCCACTCAAAAATATTTTTTAGTTAAGTATGAATTTTTGGCCTCATCATCAAATGACTTCTCCTGTTTAAAGTGTGTGTTGATGAACTAAACATGAACTAAACAAATATTGTGCCACTATGTATTGATTCATTGCAGCTCTCCAGACCACAAAGCATTTCACCCACAGTGTGTTTGCCTCTCTATCCTTCTTACAGGAGTTATAAGCAGCAAAACTTAATCAACTTTTAGCACAAGAATATAAAGTCTTAATTTGGCAGTTGTATGCACACAAACAGGATATGTTACTCTGCTATTCTTTCATTTGACATGTAAACTGTGATAAATAAAAAAAATAATTTGGGGAGATTATGATACTCATTATCCTTTTTGCTTATCTTTTAGTGCAGATGGTTCTCTTTTTTCAAAAGAGACTTTCCTTGTGGCAAGAGTGTTTATTTCTTAGTGAGTTCTTCTAAAGCAAAGGTCATGTGGGTAATATCACCAGGTAACCTTGAAGGAAGGTTCTTTTTTTAACCACAACTTTATGCAGTAGAGTGCTTTTGTGGCAAAGCCATCTCAAAGCACTGTCAAAATTGGAAACAAAACAAAAGTCACAGTAAAGAAAAATCAATGATCTTTCAAATAATCCGAGATTAAATCAAATCAAGCTTGCTTTAAGCTCGAACTCTAAAGCAGGTTAGGAATTGACTCATCAGAGAAGCCATAAAGACAAAATTCTACACACTTGGTTGCAACTGGGCTGAACTTTAGACAATAATAATGACTTAACCAAAGTCTGAATAAACACTAAAACAAATTCTAGTGTAAACACTAGACTTACTCAATGGCATATGTTAGAAAAATAGAGAATCCAAATATTTAGAAAATCAACTTAAACAAGAATCTTTCTCTAGAGTTTAGTTTTGTATGCACTATATTAAAAATTGTGTTAAGCAGAAAAATGCCAAATAACTTCTGCTTTCCACACTCAAAATTTGTCCTGTTTAAATGTTTCAAAAATATACAAGGAAAGGTGTAAGTGAAAGTGATAGACATGTTCAAATTGTTTACACAATTGACCAACTAATAAACTTGTGTTTTAAAGATTCTGTCTTTCAAACTAAATATGTCTTCATCAAATTTAGTAAAATTTTAAAACTGTGTTTGCAATATGCCCTGAATGTTTCCATTATTTATTATTAGTCAAGCAATTCTTCCCTCTTAGGTAATGTAAGTCATTGATATTTTAATTGTACATAGAAGTGAATCATAAATAATAACTCATAACTGAAAAATACTTTGCTTTGAATAGTTTTTCTGAAAAATCATATAAAATCTATGGCTTGTTTTCCATGCATTGCTTAATAAAAAAAGCTATAAATATATGTCTGAGAAAATTTCCACAATCATGTAATGACAAAAGCAATAATTTCATTATTTTGTTTTTCTTTTCAACCCTATATTCCTATTAATATTTTCTCTTTTGAAAAATAATTTGTCAGTACTAGAGGTCTTGAGTTCAGACATTTTGAACTCCTCAGAGTTGCGAAGCTGGCATTATTACAGCTAAGCCATGCCACTATCCCTAGTAATTTCTATTTAGTTAATGATTTCTCTTCGCTTAAGAAATGATGGTGCCAGGCACCGATGGCTCATGCCTGTAATCCTAGCTACTGAGGAGGCTGAGATCTGAGGATCACAGTTCAAAGCCAGCCCGGGCAGGAAAGTCAATGAGACTCTTATCTCCAATAAAGCACTAGAAAACAGGAAGTGGCACTGTGGCTCAATAGGTAGAGTGCTCACCTTGAGCTGAAGAGCTGAGGGATAGCACCCAAACCCAAAGTTCAAGCCCCACGACTGACAGAGAGAGAGAGAGAGAGAGAGAGAAATGGTGTAATATGACAAATTCATATGACAATTTTACTAAATGACAATTTTACTGAGTAAATTTTGTCAAATAAAAACTTAGGAACATCAATATGGTTTTTATGGACAACAGAAAAGTGGTTTTACAAAGATTACTAAATTTTGCCCCAAGTGCATATGTAGTACATATTGCTATGTCGAGAAAAATTAGTCTAGAGTCTTGAGTGATATTACATTAAAATGCAACTGTAACCCCTCTGTACATCACCTTGACAATAAAACAAAATTAACAAAAGAATCTTATGTGACAATATTATCCTGGATTGCTCATAGGGGGCCAATGTAATTGCAAGGGTGACTTTAAGAAAAGGTCAGAGGTCATTCAGAGGCAGAAATTTGAGGTTGCTACCCTGTAGCAAAAAGACTTTGATAGATGGATGTTGTTCCTGATTTCGACATGGTAGATAATATAAGCAAGTGGATTCTTCTGTGCAAGTGGATTGTCCTATGAAGTCCCCAGAAGAAAAGCAGCCTGGCTGAGTTTTTTACTGTAGTGCAATGAAGTCTATTTCAGGCTTCTTCTCTAATGGGTTTATATTGTTATTAAATTACTAGTGTTATAATTTCTTATAGCACAGATAGAAGACAATTAAAATGGTCTAATATAATGAATCTAAATAATAAAATAAAGTGTTGATAAAAATGTTCTGTGATAGACACTAAAGATTGTCTTTTGAAATATCTTCTATTGGAAGTGGCACTGTAGCTCAAGTGGTAGAGCACTCGCCTTGAGCTGAAGAGCTGAGGGACAGTGCCCAGGCCCAGAGTTCAAGCACCACGACCGACAAAAAAAAAAAAAAAAAAAAGAAATATCTTCTATTTTTCATTGTTAACAGCAATACAGAAGGAATACAAAATCATTATAAGGAAATTTAATAGAGAATCATATTTTATGCTCTTAACACACCCAAAGCAACACCTGTAGGTTGGAACAAGTGTCTTGGAACCATGATTCCATCTTTTGTGGATTCTTCTTCCTGGCTGGTATCAGTTGCTAACCAGATATGTAAACTTGTATTGAATTTAAAATGCCTAGTCCTGGGGAATCCATTTGATATAGAAAATATGTACTTCATCTTAACTGGGTATAATGATTCGGGATACCCACATAAACCAAAGGAGTAAGGAAGATTGTTTAGTCTAAAGTGAGAAATCATTTGATTATGTATTTAGTTTCATATTTTGACAAATGGAAACAAATCACTGAAATGTTTGTATTTTTTTTGTTTTAAAATATCACAGTCACCACTAAAAAAAAAAGTAATATTTATACAATAGTACTTACTCTACCCGATATATTGTGTGTGTGTGTGTGTGTGTGTGTGTGTGTGTGTGTGTGTGTGATGATAGCAGGAAAGGAATTTAGGGCCTGTTTCCTCATGAGGCTTTTTCTCTCTAGTTCAGTGTTCACTTTGCCATTTAAGCCATGCTTGATATTTTTTTCTGGTTAATTATAGGTAGGAATCTCTCTTGGCTTTATGTCTTAGCTGGTTTGATACACAAACAGCAGAAGCTGAGATTACAAGTGTAAGCTACCACTGGGCTGGTGGATCACTCCTGTAATCCTAGCTACTCAGGAGGCTGAGATCTGAGGATCACTGTTCAAAACCAGCCCCGGCAGGAAAGGCCAAGAGACTTTGATCTCGATTAAACCACCAGAAAACCAGAAGCGATGCTGTGGCTTCAACTCAAGCTCTCTCCTTGAGCTGAAGAGCTGAGAGACAGTGCCCAGACCCGGATTTCAAGCCCCAGGTCCAATAAAACAAATGAACAAACAAGTAAGTGCAAGCGTACCAGTGTTGCACTCTCATAATCTGTGACCTTTTAAATGTGTATTAACTTCAAGCTTGTGTTTCTTGCAAGAAATATTGTGAAGACCAGAGCCTATAATGAGACATATGTCTTTAAAAACCTTACATTCTAATATGAAAATGATTGAAGTGTAATTCAACAACTCATATTTTTTTTACAAGTTGCACTATATAGTATACACACTTTTTGATCAGTCCTGGGTCTAGAATTAAGGCCTGAGCACTGGACACTCAATCCCTGAACTTCTTTATTTGCTTAAGGCTAGCACTCTACCATTTGAAACACAGGGTCATTTCCAGCTTTTTCAGTTTATGTGGTACTAAGGTGTTGAACGCAAGGCTTCATACATGATAAGCAAATGTTCTACCATTATACCACATCCCCAGCCTTATCATTATATTTTAACCTATCAATATTGAATTCCAAAATTTTAGCAAGTACTGTGACTTTTTGGTGGCTGTCATTTTTCTGATATTTAGGGTAAAATTTTAGGACTAAACATGTGTAAAACATCATATTCTGTAAATTACTCCTAACCTAATATAGCCAATCATATTTACTCATCAGTTTTCCAATTATGTTTCTCCTGTTTGATTAATTTCCCCATTAACATAATAATTGGTAATCATGGAAAATCATTTTTCTTACCTCATTACCACAACATATTAGTGCTGATGTTTCCCTTATTTATCTTTTCACTAATTTACCTTAAAAATAAGTGTTCTAAATATATTAACGATATACTTTTAAAAGACCACATATGATCAATTTGTTGCATTTTTTTATTTATGACTCACCTGACCATCTCCTCAGCTTCTGTGTCAGCTTTAGGTTTCCAACATGGTGTACAATTAACAATTAAGACACAATTCCAGACGTACTTTTAGAAGCAATATGTAAGCTCACATCATTACTCTCCTGTACAGTATCATTTGAAATGATCTTCCTGTAGATTTTTTGTCTCAGCTGTGGATGACATAGATTTTATCAGTCTTTTATATATCTCTTAAAGAAAATTTAAAGATATTTACAAACATTAATTTTGATTTTCTGTTTCCATTTCTGAGTTTTTGCTTACTTATTGCCAGTTCTGCTATATATATATATATATATATATATATATATATATGAATAAGATTTCCTGCTACAGGACCTTGAGTAGAACACAATACTTTTGAAGACTCTGTGATGTTTTTCAGCTTCTTTCTCTTGCTAACTTCTGATTTATCTGGCTGTAACCTTTCTTTATCTCATATCCGTTCATACAAACCATATTACTAGTTATGTACCTTTACATCTGCATGCAACTATAGACAATTAAGGAGGTTATTGAAACAATTATTTATTCTTTTTTAAGCAGGAATAAATCAAATATTTTCTTTGTCATTTATAGAAAATGAAGCACTTTGTCTTATATGTAATGAATCATCTAATTTTAAGAAATTTTATTATATTAGAGAAATATGATGCTTACTCTAGTTACTTCAAATTCAACTATTTTTTTCTGTTATTTGTTTCTATGTATGCTTTATATACTAGTATGGTTTGAAATACAGTTCAAAATCTGGATCCACACATTATTACATCTGCATGGACACTAAGCCTTTTCTTGTGATTGAGACTGGTTGGAGAGAATTGGTGTAGTATATACTGAATCCATTTCAGGTTGTAAGTTGTGTTTGTTTAATGGCTCAGCCAGATATTTAGTTTGATGTAATCTGGTTATATAGTCTCCTTGCTTAGTAAGAAAATTAGAGTGAAGAAGCAAAATGTTCATCTCCTGGGAAACTTTCATTCAATCTCACATTATATATTTTCCACAAACTAAACTTGAGAATGAAACACATTGTAATCTAATATCACCATATGTGCACCTATAATAGAAAAATTCTACCTCTAGGTATATTTCCCATGAAGTGTATTCATATGTATTTTAAGTATTTCTTCAATGGTACTGAGGTTGAACTAATGGTCTCCTGCTTGACAAAATGCTGCAATACTACTTGAGACTTATTCCAGTGTTTTAGAAATGTAGGCATTTTTCATACACTGAAAGTATTATCATCCTAACCTGTTCTTCCTGAGTAACTAGAATTATCAGTATATAGTACTACAGCAACTCTAAAGGGGTGAAGACAGGTAATTAGCTAGAAGTCAAGCGGGAAGATGAGAGAAAAGCATGCCATTTACATATGACCAGGTTCCACCACTAAACATCATTCACTCACTCATTCTCTGTTTTAAGCCAAATGATACAAGAAATAGTTAAAATTTATTTGTCAAACACTGAAACCAGAATATGTGCTATTATATTTTAAATTTGAAACCAATCTTCTATAGTAGTCTTATTAGTTTTAATTCTATTTTATATATGGGGTACAAGACCATTCAATTTGTAGTTTGACATACAAACCCAAATCTCACAGATGGAGGGAAGAATATATGTCTTATTGACCCCAAAGCTTACTAATGACATCAACTTGATTCACAATGGAAAGGAGGACACAAGTGAAGTTTGACTGAAGTGAAAGCATTGGAAGAAAAAGAGAGAGAAAAATAAATGAAACCATTTATAAATCTCCAAGTATTTTAACAATTAAATTAATAATTAAATAACATTAATTTTATAAAGGACAAATGAATTAAATTAGAGAGCTGGATTAGAAAAAAATACTAAGTAGAAAATGGCTATGTGATTTCAGTTGTATCAGGATAAAATGAATTAAGATTAAATGGCAGTGAAAGAACAATCGATCATAGATCCTATAGAGTAATTAGCAGAATAGATGGCTGTGAGGAAAAATAAGGGAAGAGATAATGATAAATGACTTTTGAAAAGCACAGTTTAGGCATGTTAAATATATTTTCAAGATTAGAAACAGTTTATATGCTCTAATTGCTGCATTTATAGTTTATATTAATTACATTTTAATATGGTTCTATATCTGGCCTTATCAGGCCTCATTCTTGGTCTTAAAACTTAATCAAAAGAACCTATGACCTAAATTTTGTTTAAATAGCAGCAAAGATCAGAGAATCTCATAAAATAAACACATTATATACAAAATAGATCTCAGCAATCAATGTATTTTTCCCTGGATCTTCATATGAACTTAAGAGTGAATTATTAATCCTCTTTATTTGTGTGAAATGAACATTAGTATATATGTATGTTAATATGTAATTTTAGTTCATTTGCTGTGATTTTTTTCTTTTATGTCTGCATTTATTCTTCTGTAATCTGCAATTATTCCTCAACAAATATTGTGCAAAGTTATGTAGCTCTTGCATACCAGGTATATAACAATGACATTTAAAATTCTGGCATTTTATTATTGTATTTTACCAAAGTTTTTTGGTGTATTCTGCCAAGACTATATTGTAATTTGTTTTATTTCATATATGATGATATACTTTCAAATTGCTTGCAACATATTAATGAAACACATTTCAAAATATTTGAAAGAAAAGAGGAACCAAAATAAATTTAGAAATTTCCAGAAAAACCCAATTTTTACATTTTCAAAGTGCTCTGAAATATATGTACAAATTGGCTGTACAATCCCAAACTTTCTTGCCTTTCTTTCCCCTTTTTAATTTAAACCATGTTAAGACTCTGATTTCTTCAGAATTTCCAAAATGAAAAACAAAAAAAACAAACACCACACACACACACACACACACACACACACACACACACACACACACACATACACACACAGAGTAACAGCAGCAGCTTATCACTCTGCACCAATCCAAGGTTCTACATTTCAGTTTAATTCAGTACAGAAAATGTAACAATGTATATTTTAAGAAAAATATATGTTTCAACGTGGGAGCTTTTCTTCTCTAAAAATCCAATTCTAAGTAAAAAATAAGACAAGAAAGTAACAAAAATTAATCAAACAAAAAGTCAGCAAAGGGTGATTTTCATCTGTCTCTTTTAAAGTTTTAAGAAAAGCTGGTGACATATTTATAAGTTTCTGCGCAAAATAATAATTTTAAAAAATCTTATTGTATAAAATCATGAGCTCCTAGTGCTTAACCAGTTTTTCTTTTATTCTTCTTTTGTTTTTTTTCTGTGTTTTTTTTTTTTTTCAGTTCTGGACTACGGACTTTGGGTAACCTATAGGCTACCCACTAAAAGATAGATTTCATCCAAACATCCCTTTTTTAAAGACAGGCTGACAACACAGACTTTTGTGTAAAAAGAAATTGTCTCTTCTCTTTCTCTCTTAAAAGACCACAGTGGTGAAATTTGGTTGGTAAATTTTCTTCTTGGAGTAAAATAGATATCAGTTCTTCCTATGAGACTTCAAGAAATAAAAATTTACAAACATTTTTCTTTTTAAATTATTGTTGTGCTTATAGGTATGCAGCTGTATCTTAACAATAAACATATCACTTCCAATGACATGACCTCACATCTAAACAGCCACACTTTCCTGGGACCAAGGCATTTGAGTCCTTGACTTTCTGCTAGACAATGCAAGCACTATAGTCAAATTGAGATAGAAAAAAAAAGTATGTTCTGAGAAAATGATCCACAATTTACAAATTCCAGGAATTCTGGTGCTCATTACTGGACTGGGGGCACAATAAAGGAAGGATTGCTTTAGAAAGCTATAATAATACTGATGGTGAGGATGATGATGATGATGATGATGATGATGATTTCTTGATTATACAGCAATATCTTTAACAGTCTATAGGTATGGTAGAAATACAAATTAGAATGTTTGCTTCTTTTTATTTTTTTTCTTTTCAGTTGGGATGAAATTTCAGGCAAACTCACTCTACTTGAGTCACACCCAAAATTCTTTTTTTTTGTTTGTTTGTTTGTTTGTTTTTCAGATAGAGTCTAGAACCTTTTGTCAGGGATGACCTTCAAAGTGATTCTCCTATTTGTGTCTCCCACTTATGTAGGAACATAGTTGTATGGCTAGTGAAGATCTTCCCCAATCCGTGGCCTTTCTAATGATCTTGATAGCTATGTCCTTTGCCATGCAGAAGCTCTGCAATTTCATGCAATCCCATTTGTCCAACCTTTCTTTGATTTGTTGTGTTTCTGAGTCAGCCTGTGTCAAGGAGACCTAGGGTTTCCCCTATTCCATCCTGTAATGTTTTCATATCAATATGAATGCCACTGAAGATGTTTTTTGTTTTTTGTTTTTTTTTGTTGGTCATGGGGCTTGATATCCTGTAATGTTTTCAGGGTATCTGCTTTGACTCCGAGGTCTTTGATCCATTTGGAGTTGATTCTGGTGCAGGGTGATATATAAGGATCTAGCTTTAGTTTTCTACAAGTGATTAACCAATTTTGCCAGCACCATTTACTGAAGAGTCTGTCTTTCTTCCATTCTACTTTTTTAGCTCCCTTATCGAAGATTACATGGCTATAGGTCTGTGGGTTTATTTCTGGGTTTTCAATTCTATTCCACTGATAACTTTATTTCACCATATCCAGCTTGGTTATGAGACAGGATCTATCTCCTTAATCTGTACTCTATTTTCGTCTCCAAATGAGATCCTTTGATCTCTGCCTCACAAATAGTTGTGATTTCATAACCACACCTGGAGCAAAAAAAAAAAAAAATCAATTTGCACTTGGAACAGTTGCCTTATGCTATTTAGCATTAATTGCCACATCCACTGCCAGATTTTCTAGGGGGAGAAAGCAAAGTAATAGACAAAGCAATTATAAAGATAAAAACTCTATGATCGAATTAGCTAATAAAGGAATGAATCATTTATTATCTAAGTGATTGACTAAAAGAAACCATTGGGAGTACAGAAGTTAGGGAAGTTTTAATTCACTGCCAAAGTTCTGGGAACAGCCACAGAAGGTCAGTGAAATTTACACTGAGAAACTCCACCCAAAGCACTAAGGAGACTTTGGAAAGCCTCACAGAGGAAATAAATTTCAGAATCTCCCATCATCCAATTCATTTTAAACGTTAGGAGTTTACTAGGAAGCCATAACGGTCAGGACATCTGCCAGGCATCACTGTAACTGACTCCAACGAAACTGACTTTGATTTCAACCTCACCGATTTTTCTCACTTTTTTTTTACCCCAAATTGCGTCCAAAACTTCATTCTGGTGTTTGTTATCAGCTGCTTCTTTCCAGGGCATAGGATTGACTTTAGGAGGTGCTGATGATAGAAATGAGCCACCCTTATTCTGGTTCAAGCTATCCACTTTCCAGAAAACGTCACTCCCTACGTGTTGCTTTATTAAATTTCTGAATAAAGAGAGTCATAGCAATGTGTTTCTACCTTAACATGATAGAACTGTAACTGTCAACAAAACACTTTCAGAAGTGTCGGTGCCATGAGCAATCCACCTGCTTGCTGTCACTATATTCTGGTTTACATTTGCCAATGGACTTGGGAGTCACAAAACACGCCATTGCTCCCTAACATATTCAGTATTTACTTCCTTTATATTAGTGATGTTATAACCCCTGAATATTCATGATCTATTATACCTGCCAGTACATTAAATACTTCCTATTTCTGACACTTCTACAGTTTTCAAGGGACAATCTCCTGGCACTTCTTTGTAATTTGTGCTATACCTCTTCCTGAATGGAGTCTAATACGTAGAGATGGAAGCAAACATTATTCACTGAATTATAGATAATAATCACCAATGTTAATTTCTTTTTATACTGTGACCTTTCTATACTGGAGAAATGTTACAGTACACTGATACCTATTTCAGAACGTATTACAACTTATAGTGTAATGTCTTCTTGATACATATTGTGACCCAGCTTTCTTTATAACTGAGTTTCTGAGAGCTATGCCCTTCATTAGGTGAGGTAATGAATTTTGGAGTACCATGAATGAATTTTGTGGGCACAAGCATGTAGTCACATTTCACTCATTTTAATGAATTCCTGGTAGGAAGATAAGTTATGAGTATTGTAAGTGTTAACAAACTTTACATTATAATCCACAAGTGGTGTGCTAGAAAAAGGATTGAAGGTTAAACAAACAAATGAACAACAACAACAAAAAAAAAACAGAACTTCATATCCACAGTAAATTCTTTTACCAGAAAAGATGCTTTTACTGTATCATTTGTGAACAATGATGATATCCTAATGTCTTTGAATTTCATATATGCCTTTGTCCATAATCTTGTACTCGTGTATAGAGCAATAAAAATATGTTGGTGTATTTCTGGCCTTCCTATTCTGTACTTCTGATCTAGAAAACTCTATCTATCTATCTACCTATCTACCTATCTATCTGTCTGTCAGTTTGTCTGTCTGTCTGTCCATCTGTCTGTCCATCTATCTGTCCTTTCTTGATTAATGTAACTTTATGATTTCAAAATAATTAGAATGAGTTCCCCATATCGTTTATAGCTATTTTAATTCCAAAGAACAACCACATTAATTTAGAAATAGCATATAAATTTGTAAATATTAATAGAAACTACTAATAAGATATTGTTTTGGGACTAGGATTGGTGGTTTATACTTGTAATTTCAGATATTCAAGAGCTGGAGATAGGATGACAGTGGCTTGGGGTTAGCCAGAGCAAAAATCAGTATGACTCCGTCTCAATAAGCAAACTGGGCTTGGGACACTTTGCTATAATTCCCATGGTATGGAAGCTATAGGTAAGAAAAATAGGATCACAGGCTCAGCCAGGTAAAAGTTTGAGATTCTATCTATAAAATACTATAGAAATTAAGCAATACAGGACTGGGTGAGCCTGAAGTATTAGAACTGCTATTTATCAAGAATAAAACCCTACATTCAAACACCACTACTTCTCATATACATTTGAACCTGTTAAAAGTCAATATCACAAGAAAATGTGGTATATATACACAATGGAATTCTATGCCTCCATCAGAAAGAATGACATTGCCCCCATTTGTCAGGAAATGGAAAGACTCCGAAAAAATTATATTAAGTGAAATAAGCCAGGCCCAAAGAAGCATAGGTCCCATGGTTTCCCTTATTTGCATGAACTAGTATATGTCTGAGTCAAACAGAAAAGGTCAGAAAAGTTGATGTCAGGGGAATGAACCCCAAGATAAGTATTCATTTTTTGTTTTTTTTCCCTTTCATGCCATTGTTTCTATCACATTTGTAAAATGATATCTATGTGGCTTTGTATGTCCCTCCCCCACAGTATAACCCATATTTTCACTGTATTTGATGTTGGTATAATTTGTGGAGGGGAAGGGAAAAAAACAAATCGTTTAACAAGGGATACAGGTGGACCCATTGAAACAATGAGATGTACAAGTCATTATGTCGAAAAACGAACTTGACCACTTTGGTGTGGAGGGGAAGGGAGGATGGGAAGGGATGGGAAGGAGAAACAACGAGGAGGCAACAATGCTTGATAAGAAATGTACTTGTTATCTTGCCCATGTAATTGTAACTCCTCTGTATGGTATTCTCACAATAAAATAAAATAAAAATAAAATTAAAAGGTAAAAAAAGTCACTATCACAAATAAAATGAGTGACTTTTTTTTCTTTTCTTTCTTTTTTTTTCTTCTTTCCTTATGTCTTCTAATTAATCACCTATATACTTCCAACCATCACACTGATTCCAGGGAGGGCAACTGTAGGATTTCTAGTGTAATACTGATACATCAAAATCTCTTGAACAAAAATATCCACTGAGAAAATCAAACAAAAGATACAACACATCTTACTGGATAAAGCCCCCCTCTGTAGTTAAGTATATGTCCCGGTAGTAGAATCATTAACTAGCATATTGAAATTGCATCTTCCATGCCAAATAACAGCTTCGCCAAGAAAGAAGACCCCATGCAGGCATTGTTAACTCCCTTTAAGTCCTCACCTGGTGTGAGCGTGGCTCAGAACAGCTGCCTGTTCTTCCTAACTCTGTGTCTATCACATCATCTTTCAAATCCATCTGCACACCTGCTGCACTGAGAGCAGCACAAGTTAGTGGATAATTTTGATTAGCTGCCAAAAACAAGTAAAGACATAATTTAGCTTCAGGAGAAAATGTGATGAGGACACAGATTGTTTTCAGTCTTTGGAAGATCTCTACCTTTCTTCTTTCTTCACAGCAAACCTTATAGCTGACTCTTAATGAAAATATCATTTTCATATTGAGGAGGAGCGTGAACATAAAGTTCTTTGCTGGAAAAGAAAAGAACTTGAATTTTTTCTGAATGCATCACAGTCCTAAATACATAATATGTACATATATGCATATGTATATGCTAACCATATATATACATATATATGTATACACTAATTAACATTATAGATTTTTTATCACATGTACACAAACTTACATCATCATTTGTTGTTTGTTTTATTTCTGTACATTCATATATTTGTGTATATATGATATTTGTCATCATTTTTCTTTTTCTTTCTGGAAACACTTTTAACAAAAATTAGATTTAGACCTTTGGGAAGTAAACTAAAAATAAAGTTCATGTAAGGAAACCATAGTGCTGAAATTTGGGAATTTGTCGAAAAGATATCTTCATATATTTCTCTGTATGATTCATTATAACGGAAATACACAAATGTCAAAAATGTAAGGCATAAGAAATAAACACTAAATTTTTAAAGACATTTTTACATTTAAATTTAAAACATTTTACAGTAACAAAGAAATGGAACTCTTTTAAACTTTCATACCTAATCAGAGTGATAATTGAGAGCCCATATACCAAACAGGTAGTCACCCATTCATATAAGTGAATGTAAAAAGTATTTACAGTTCTGTGTGTATGTTCTCATAAGTTATATGATAACATCCTACATATATGGATTATAATCTAAACTTCTACATTTAACAGAGTATTTTTGTGTTCTTTAAATAAATAAATATCCATATTTAATTCTTCTTAGACTTCTATTTCATTTCTATTTTAACATTTTCCATGTTAATTTGCATTTATTTTTCAAATATTAATATGTAACTCTACATACACTATCATGTCTTTGTGCATTGTGTTATTCATTTAGAATAGTATGTTGTGATCATAAAGTAGATCTATTTTTAGTTTGTTCAGGAAACTCCAAATTGATTTGAAAAAGTTTGTACTAGAATACAGTGTTACTGAAATTATAGGAGATTTTTTTTATCATATTTTTACATTCTCACCATTGTTCGTTGTTTGTTCCCTTGACAATTGTCATCCTGCTGTTGTGAGGCGGAATCTAAGTATTCTTGTTTTGCATTTCTTTGTTGGGTAAGGACTTTGAAAAATTATATGAATGTATAAAATCAATGTAACTATAGAACTGTTTAGGATCAAGAGGGAAAGGGATAATAAAGATAGTTATATATTTGCAAATTAATATATAATTAATGAATGCTAAATGTTTTCAAATGAACAAAAATTAATAAGGGTAATTTAAGTGGTGAGTACCAGCAGGAAGGAGAAAAGGACCAATGCGGATGAATATAGGCAACATTTTGCATACTCATATATAAGAATAGAAGAATAAAATCTGCTGAGATTGTTTTAAGAAATGTGGCTAAGGAGGATGTGATAATGATGGAATGGGTTATTTTGATCTGGTACATTGAACCTATGCCACAAGAATCTTTGTAAAATCAACTCCGGATGCAATAATCAACATAGGATAATTGGGGGAAAGTTAGGTGATCATATACCCAGATAACCAATTCTAAATTGGTAGCTTGGAGTCCAGTTAGATGCATAAATTACCCTTAGACAAAAAATGCTCATAAGCCTTAGCTCCTAGCCTTACTGCTTGTCAGAAAGGGTTGTGAGCCTATTCTACCATATTTTCTATAATCTGCTGAAAAACTCCCTTTGGATCATTATCTGGTATGCCTGTTTCATGCTTTACTTCCAAATTTATGTCCTTATTTTTCCACATTACTGTATAACTCTTTGAACTTGAAAATTTGATTCTATTCTCTGTGAGACATACTTTTTCTCCAAATATGTCCAATGACAGCTGTTTTATTACTATGATTTGTAATTCCATAGTATTAACATACTAAATTTCCCATTAATATTCCAAATAATTTCTAGGCAATGCCTTGTAATCATTAATTTGTTCCTTCCACTTCTATTTATATTTTAATAAGGGGAGGTCAATTCTCTTCTTATTCTTCTTATACGTTCCAATTATGAATAGGTGATTCTTATTTTCCCATTTTCGTGTTTTGTATTTGTTTACTACAGAAATGTATAAAACTAAGTGAGATTTCTGATGTATTTGAAAATTATTATATTGTTTTACACTATAGAACTTATTCAAAACCTTAAATGTGCTTGAAAATGATACCATCTGTTTTTTAATAAATGGGCAGATTTATGGTGTGTTTCGTTTTATGTATTTAAAAAAGGGTTGTTTTTAGCCCTAAGTGAGCATGTGTGAATATACACATCTCTGCCTCTGTTTGGAATCATTTAACTATATTAGTCTGTTTTCTACATGAACTGCATTATTTAAAATAATTTGTCTTTGTCCTTTTATTACAAATTTATGATTATGAATGATTAAGTAGCATTTCTTACATTTATTTAGCTAACCAAAATTCAGCACCAATATTTTACTTATTCAATGCACACAACTTGTTCTATTATAACAGCTTTCTAATATTTTATAACAAAGTTATATATGAAGTACAGCATGGTTTTTATATATATATAATTTAATTATATTTATATTTACAGTAAATTTTAAAGTTACATTGGTAAAATATTTCAAAATTGTATACATTTTATCAAATAATAGCATATTTGTGTGAGGGTAGTTAGAACAAATTATTTAAAAATTATATTCTAAGAGCCAGGCACTGGTGGCTTACACCTGTAATTCTAGCTACTCAGGAGACTGAGATCTGAGGATGATGGTTCAAAGCCAGCCCAGGCAGGAAAAGTCTGTGAGACTCTTATCTGCAATAAACCACTCAGAAAACCAGAAATGGCACTGTGGCTCAAGTGGTAGAGCTCTAGCCTTGAGCTGAAAAGCTGAGGGACAGCACCCAGGCCCAGAGTTCAAGCTCCATGATCAACCAAAAGAAAAAAAAAAAAATATATATATATATATATATATATATATATATATATATATATATATATATACTTTTTTTCCCTTAAGGCAGGAGCCATAACTGAGTATTTTAACAGCAAGAGCTGGGCACTGAATTTAAAACTCTAATAATAAAACAAACATCTCTCCAATAATATTCTAGTTTTTCTATTTTCTAATTACTCTCTTGGGGAATTACTCTATTCGGGATTCTATATAAATTTTCTGAATCTTAATAATCCATGAACATATAAAATGCAATAAAACTCAGTGTTTATGTTGATTAGTGATCAGGATGTACTTGCTTATCTCTCAAAATTCTCTGGTCCTCCCAATTCTTTTTTTTTTTTTAATTGTTGCTCATCTAATTGATTGGATATGAAATATCCCAAAAGCTAATGTATTAATGACTTGGTCCCCATTTCATTGGACAGATTATTTGATCACGGGGTCTCTGACAATCAATGAATCAATCTACAGATATGTCTATAACTTAAGGGACTATTGATGGAAAGGAGAAGATTTGAAAGAACATTATGGGTGGCTGATGTCTAACTGAATAGTGTGTCTTCTTCCAAATAGTGTAGATTCTTTTGCTCTCTATTTCTGCGTCCTGCTTTGGTGAGTTGAATATCCTCATCCTCAGCTTTCTCCCAGCACCTTGATATTTTGTTGAATCACAAAGGAGCAATAAATCCATCTAAACAGAACTGAAATCTTTTAACCTCTGAGGAGAAAGGAATCCTGTATTAAGTTGTCTACTCAAGGCATTTTTCATAGTGCTGAAATTTCTAATACAATTCCAGTTCAGCTGTCTAATTTGATCCAGTAAATCTCATCTTTTTACTACTCAAAAATAAAAGGTAAATTTCAACTTCCCAAAATAAAGAAGTGTTAACAGTTGATAGGCTCTTTTTCTTGTGCAGAGTTATAATTTGAAAAATGTACTTTTGTCCTAACAACAGAGTACACGTTATTGCATTTAAAATATAGAATTTTTCATATTCAATCTGTCCTACCTTTTTGTTAAGGAAATAATTCCTTGCTCTTGACATTAATTTCCCATAACAAAACAGTCATAGAATTTTCTCTAAAACTCCTAATATATTTGATTGTCTTATTTTCTTTAATATGAAACAAATAATATTCTATATTTTAAAAGAAGGCCTAACTTACTGTGTACTGAAGAAAATCACCATAATTGGGAATTCATTCCATACAGATAATTTCATGATACTAGGAGACAATATAAAATATTAAACCCTGTAATGATAAATATGATTCTCTCTCTCCAGAAGTTTCATTATTGAACTTAAAGAATAATGGAACCTCCAGAAGTAGTATAGTACTTCCAGAGTATAGTTTACATGCTGGGAACATTCTTCTTCATTTCTCTGATGATGTTTTTAGATAATAAAGCACAAAGGCTTTCATCAAAATATAACGGGATGTCCTTGGGTATAACAAAACAACAACAAAAAGGAAACTATCACTTTTCACAACCATAAATTGGATTCTAAATGCATTTAAAAAATCACTAAAGTTTCTAAAATAGACAGGAATACGATAAACAATGACCTGCCTAGGTGGAAAATCAAAGACTGACAGACACCACTGCCCTAATGGGTGCTGCTGCTGTTAACAAACCACCTATATCCATCAAAAGTTGAGTCAGAAAGATTGAAGTCAAGGTCTCAACCCTGATTGAAATGAAATGTCAGCAAGGATAAGAGAAGAAAGATGGAGATCATATTAAAAAGAGAAACTGTGTTCAGAAATAAGATTTGGGACATACAAGAATCTGAAATGGCATCTATATCCAGCAGAGCAAATTCATGGGGTCTAGAAAACTAGGTTAGTTTGTCTTTTTGAAGCACTTGTTGAATTCTGAGTTGAATCTGAACATAAATGGGTTTAAAAGAGAATTCTTTTATTGATTTCTAAGGTAAGATGACATATAAGAAAGAAACATCAAAGGGAATAAAAATTGTTAAGGCTATAGAAATTGTCATTTTCTTACTTGCTTTAAAATTTTCAATGTAAGTATGAATTGCATGCATTAATCTACTTTAAAAGTGTTTACAGTATCCCAGAATGAGAATATTGCCTTTTATTTCTTTGATTGTCTTCATGTCAGCCTGTGATTTATTCTACCCCCTGGAGATTATAACATTTCTAGGGGTTCAGATTCATGACTAATACTCCAATTTGAACACAAAGACCAGAGTTAGCCCTTCAAGAAGGAAATGGGGTGTGATGAAAAGCATATTGTATTAGTCTTGAAAATGTAGTACTAACTACAATTCTGACAATTTGTGTAGTGGTACCTTGAAAACTCTGTTCTCCTTATCTCTCTATTTTGATTACAAAGAGGAGATAATAATCCTCCATGTATCCCTAAGTCACATGTTGGATAAAAGTGTAAAGTATGTGGAAGTGTGAGACAATATAAATGTGCCATGATACTACTTATAAATGCATACATTTAAAAATCTTTTGACTGCTTACTAGACTGGTCTCTTTTATTATTATGTTAACTTCAAACCTATTACTTAAATGAAACAAGAATAAGATCATCGATCATTTTAATGAAAATCTAAATTGATTAGCCATAATTTGACATTGAAAGCACACTTAAATCTTTTTTTTATTAAGGAAATCTATCTCATCAATAATTTAACAGCTAATCTGATAAATCCCAAAGCATTTATTTTAAAATCTCAGTAGCATACAATGTCTCCCTTTTCTCTGTAACACTTCTTTAATTACAGCAAAGGTTCTTTATTCAGACATACTAGAAGGGGGTGGTAGGATTTAAAGTGATTCTCAAGCTGAAGGGAGATATATCTAAAGGTCGCATGCAATTATAACAGAAACCTAGGGCAAACCAAAGTGGTGGCTTACAACAGAGGAAGTGTCCTTGGAGAAATTGTCTTAGATATGTGAAAACACTGAATATGTCATACTAGTTAAAATTCACACTTGCTTTACTTTATGAAAGATCTTTGAGATTCACTACAAATTCATTAATGCTTCTCTTCCTTTTGTTTCCTCTATCAAATTAGAAATTTCATTAATTCTTCCAATTTATTGTATAGGCATAAATAATTATCCCATTGAAGCTGTATGCATACCTTCACCTCCTTAAAATCCTTATATTTCAACTGACATCCAATATGAAGAAATCTTTTTCGTTAATAAGTTTTTTTTAAAAACTGCAAAAATACTGTACAGCAGGGTTACAGTTACATGAGCAAGGTAATGAGTACATTTCTTAGCAAGCATTGTTACCTCTTCCTTTGTTTCCCCTTCCCATCCTTTCTCTCCCACCTCCCCAACTACACACACACAATTACTTGTTCAGTGAATATGAAAAACACACATTTGAAATATTACTACACAATGTGTAAGAATATTTTAAACTGGGTGTTTGTGGTACATGCCTGTAATTCCAGCTACTCAAGAGGCTTAGATCTGAGGATTCCAGTTCAAAGCTAGCCCTGTCAGGAAAAACAATAAGACTTTGATATCCAACAAATTACTCAGAAAAAGTCAGAAGTGGAACTGTGGCTCAAGTGGTAGAACATTAGCCTTGGGCAAAATAAACTTATGGACAGAGAACAGGTCCTGAGTTCATGATCCAGGACCAGCTCTCTTCTCCCACTCCTCCAAAATATGTTTCAAGTTGACATTGGAGACTAGCTAAAACAATACTGGCTGTTTCATAATTGCTGGAGCAATATTTCAAGTCATTATGAATAAAGATTAAATATGAGTTAGTTCTATCAAATTTCTACTTCATCATTGTATTATTATAAAATGTGTTCCTTCTAGCAAGCAGCAGTTTTAAGAAGAAACAATTATTTTTCACACATTAACAATTGTGTCTCTCACTGATCTTGTGTAGTATCTAGGGTTACTAAATGACAAGCATTAAAATTTGCAAAGGAAATTGTACAGTTAAAGAAAAAATAGAACTTTAGAAGCTAAGAGAGAATCAGAACAATATTGTCCTCTGTATTCTAAATCTCACCATTTTTTTCCAGAGAATGGAGGTTTTTTTCATCATCAACAATTATTTTCTATATAAAATGCCAAAAGCTTGTTTGAGTGTGTCAATTTGTTTTTTGCTTGTTTGATGTAACTGACAGAATAAGCCATATTTTCTCCTGTCATTGAAAACACATCCATAAACTGCTTCAAAATTGGAGAGTGCTTGCCTTTTTGAATTTCTGTTCACTCATACAAAATGACACTTCAGTGACAGTCTAGCCATAAATATACTGTTGAATAAATCTGAGAATATGTGTACTCAATACTAACCCAGCTTTTTAAAATAGACAGTAAATACTTAAAATCCAAACAGTCTTCATATTAGTATTCCTAGCACATTTTATTGGCTACAGAACACCTCATATTTACATCCACATCATTCTTGAAATTGCAGTTATTGGTTGATATGCCACATTTTCCTTGCATTATACCATGATCTGAATATGAAAGTATGTGAAAAATGTAACACTAGTAAAACCAGCTGAATATTTTCAAATGTTCCATTACACTTACTCTCCGATAACTTTAAGCATACGTCAGGATGTGTTAAAAGAGTAACAAAGAATCCTAAGGGTTCAGTACTGTTGACAAATCCTTATCAAAGAGATCATTAAACTTTAAAGTTTTTTGACACTATTTTATTTCTAAAATATCAAAACACCGGTGATGTGTGCAAACCAATATGTATGCAATCCAAATTAACAAGAAAACCTTTTGATTAATTATGTATAATACTTGCTCAATCTGATATATTTTCTGATACTGTCAGGGATTAAACTCATTCTTTCAGGCAAAAAGTCTGCCACTATAAATAATATATATATATGTATATATATATATGTATATATATATGTATATATATATATGTATATATATATATATACATATATATATATATATGACTCCTTCAAACTGGCATTTTTTAATGTCTTACTTTAGTTTTCCAGGTGGTCCCCAGCTTTTGTCCTTTCAGCCTCAGAACTTCCTTCTCTTACCTCTAACTTCTAAGTAGCCTGGATAACAAGAATTACCACTATGATCCACCCATTTAGTCAAGTTTTAATCACCATTTAAAAAAATAATCAAAATATCCACTGCAAATTTTGGGGAGAAAAATTCCCTTGAGTTAAAAAAAAAACATTATTAGTCATATCAACATTAACTTAGCAGGTGGATTTCAAAATACAAAAAAAAACACTAGTCATAATGATAAATATAATTTAGAATATTATTAAATAAAAAGATTAAAGGCAGGTTCTCAAATAGTTCATTTAATGAGTTTCTGTGTTTGAAATTGAGTACTAGCTTGTGTAGATGAGAGAGTTAACTTCATTTTCACTTTCTCAGGTTCTCTCAAAAGCATCTACAAACTTCAGGCTAATAATTTGTGGATAAGACATTTACCTAAACTAATTGGCATTTCTTGGATAAGAAAGTGTTGCTAAGAGCTGGGCGCCAGTGCCCCATACCTGTAATCCTAGCTACTCAGGAGGCTGAGCTATGAAGATAGTGGTTCAAAGAGAGATCGGACAGGAAAGACTTGTGAGACTCTTATAGATAATAAACCACCAGAAAATTGAAAGTGCCACTGTGGCTCAAGTAGTACAGGGCTAGTCTTGAGCTGAAGAGCTGAGGGGCAGTGCTCAGGCCCAGAGTTCAAGCTCCACAACAGAAAAAAAAAAAGTTGTCTCTATGTGTCCATAGCAATGTAAGTCCTATGCTGAATAAATTTTAGGATGAAAAATTAATCCCTTCCCAGAACTAGAGAACCCAGCTTTTCATAATAAATAGCCTTGATCATCTCATGACAAAAGCTGGTAATGTCTTCTGTGATTTGGATGAACTGATCATTTGAGTCTGGTTGTTTTTCTCCATTGAAAGATTGAGGTACAGTTCATACATGCTGGACTTCTACTTAAGTTCTCCAATAGTCTCATCCCCATCTAACGGGTCAAAAAAGAACAAAATAGGGGAAAGGTAGAATAACATTTTTTTCTTTTTGAGCTGAAGCATTCAACTTAAGCATGAAATCAAAGCTCCTCAGACTCTTGCACCTAAGCCTTCTGAGAACCTGTGTATGATATCTCCTAATAATTTTATTCATCAGACAATGTAGTCCCTTGCCACAAAACACGTGTACATGTGGAAATATCCACAATCCAATGTAAAATAATTTTAATTGCAATTAGAGCTTCATTTTTATTTGAGATATATCTATCTATCTATCTATCTATCTATCTATCTATCTATATATATATATATAGATTGTTTGAGAGGATTTTTGAATCCCCAGGATTAATTGTAGGAAAGTAGCAAGAAAACACAATAGATTTAATTTTAAGCTTAATTTTAAGTTCAAAGTAAAATTTTGAGGAAGGTAGAGAACAATCCCATACATTTGATGAGTTTGCACACAGATAGATTATCTGTATTTACTTGCTAAAAGACCAAGATTTAGTGATGGGAGTGCCTTGTTATGCAACTCTACAATCAAAAGTATTTTTATCTGTCTAATTTTAGATTTTCTATTATATTCTCAGAAGCATCGATGTACTACTGTCTTTCCTGGTAAATTCTCTCCATTTTAATTCCTTCATCTTCTGGAAATCCATTCCTAGAATTAACTTTGCACACCAAGAAATATTTACCTCTCCTTCTCAATTGTTTTTTGGAATTTCTCACCCAACATTCTAAGCTTTGAAACACTTCAATTATTTTTCTTTTTTTTTAATTATGAAAATACCATACAGAGGCGTTATAATTACATGGGCAAGATAATAAGTACATTTCTTATCAAGCATTGTTGCCTCCTCCTTTGTTTCCCCTTCCCATCCTTCCCATCTCCCCTCTCTCATACGTCCCCCACCCCCGCCCCCTCCAAAGTTGTAAAGTTCGCTTTTTGACATAACAACTTGTACATCTCATTGTTGCAATGGGTCCACCTGTACCCCTATTTAAACGACTTGTTTTTGCCCTTCCCCTCCACAAACTATACAAAAATCAAATACAGTGAGAGTAGGGGTTATACCATGGGGGAGGGACATACAAAGCAACAAAGAAATAATCTTATAAATAGAAACAACCGCATGAAAGAAAAAAAAAAAAAACATTTGAACCCTTATCTTGGGGTTCATTTCACCTACCGTCAACTTTTCTGACCATTTCTGCTTGTCTCAGACATGTACTAATTATTGCTAATAAGGGAAACCATGGGATCTATGTTTCTTTAGGCCTAGCTTACTTCACTTAATATAATTTTTTCCAAGTCTTTCCATTTCCTAACAAATGGGGCAATATTATTCTTTCTGATAGAGACATAGAATTGTTGGTGGGAGTGTAAACTTGTTCAACCACTTTGGAAAGTAGCATGGAGGTTCCTGAAGAGACTCCACATAGAACTACTCTATGACCCAGTGATCCCACTTTTGGGCATTTACCCAAATGATCACAAACAAGATCATACTAAAGGTACCAGAACAACTATGTTTAATGCAACATTATTTACCATAGGTAAAATATGGAACCAACCCAGATGCCCCCCAGTAGATGAATAGATCAAGAAATTTTGGTATATATACACAATTCTATGGCTCCATTATTTTTCCTTTATTTCACTTCTGTTTCAAATATTTAAACAACGGGTAGGCATTTATTACCTATGTTTAACACATCACACCCTACTAAACTAGACTGGGAGGAGGGTCATAAAGTCCCTAGTAAGGCAGAAATTCATCCTACCTGCTCAAACAAACTGATACAAGAAACTAATCAAGCCTCAAGAAAACCAAACACCAAAAGCAAACCAGACTCCACCAAGAAACTGGTTATTGACAAGGGGAGATACAAGATTTACCCCCCAAAAATAAATATCGGAGAACTCTTCTTTCTACCTAAAATTATTTTCTATTTTTTTCATCATTTTGATTTTAGTTTTTTTTTTTTTTAATTCTCTTTTTACTCTTTTCTCTTTTGGTCTTTTTTAGATTTTTGATTTACTTAATTGCTCTTCTGTTCATCCTCAAATATATACCCATCTTCAATTATTAGACTTTATTCTTCATTGTGTGCTATCAATTACTCAATTCACAAACTATCAGCTTTAATTTCTCTAATTGAACTCTTATTTCTTTATAGTCATGTATTTTTTAAAGTATTTCTTTTTTTCTTTTTCCTTTTTCTTTTTTCTCCTTTCCTTCTATCCTTTTCTTCTTTGTGAATTAGGTCTTAGTTATTTCCCTTCACTCCCATTCCCTCTACAAATTCCTCTAATCATATTTTCTCCTCACAATTCTTCCTAAACTTATTAATTTCTGGTCTGCTGATTCCTTTGGTTTTTCTTAATCCATTGATTCCTAGTTGTTTGTTGTTGAACTAGATATTTTCTGTACTCATTTTCATTGCATCAAATAATCTGTGCAACAACAAATAATTGATGCTTGCCTTAAAATAGTGTTCTAGCACAGTGTTGGTTTTGCTTTCATACCCAAATGGGCAGAACAAACGGGAGAAACAAAAGAAAAGTGGCAAGTCCAGTCATCTCAACTCCCACTCATGATAATCAGGCAACAGAGCAGTTAATGAATAATCCAGAGGAGAGTTCACAAAATGCTCTACAAACACAACTGGTAAACAATCTGAATGAAAAGATTGAAGGCCTGCAAAGGACTCTGTGTGAGCATTATAGGGTATTGGGTGAGCTTTATGAGGCTAACCAAAGATTAATACAGGAATTTCGTGAGTGTGAGGAGGGTAACCAAAGGGGGGGATTGTGTTTGAGGGATGGAATCTACAAACAGAAAGCTGGAGTAATCCATGGAGGCCACAAAGAAAATGCTGAATTAAGCACAACAGAAAAAATGGGACCCCAATGAGACCATGCAGAAGATCAAAACTATGAGATTGAAAACAGCCTAGATATTATAGAGAAAGAACAGTTAAGCAAAAAGACAAATCCAAGAAATAAGACAGATCTTTTCAACCATTACAAGATACCATCAGACAGCCTAATTTAAGACTAATGGGTATAGAGTAGGGCCTAGAGATGGAAGTGAAAGGTGTAGGAAATTTATTTAACAGAATCCTAGCATAGAAATACCTAAACACACAAAAAGATACAAGAAACTTTTAGAACCCAAGATAGACCAGATGAGAACAGGACATCCCACCATCAGATAGGATCAATAGAGACCAAGGAAAGGATCTTTAAAGCTCCCAGGGATCAATTGCCTCTAAAGGGAAAACAATCAGAATAACTTCAAAATTCTCAGAAGACACAACGGAAGCAAGAAGAGCCAGGAATAATGTATGCCACACAGAAAGACAAACGACTACCAACCAAGAATATGGTACCTAGCAAAACTCTCTTTCATAACAGAAGGACAAATAAAAACCTTTCATAGCAAGATAAAATTGAAACAATATATCTCCATCAAACCAGCCCTACTAAAGATACTTAAAGATGTCCTACACATAGAAAATAAGAAAGAACATAATAAAAACCAGTAACAGCCCACAAACAGATAATCCAAGAATCATATGAAGAACCTAGTTGTCACAGGCCTAAGAAGGTTGATAACATATCAGGAAATATCAAATATCTCTTAGTCCTAAATCTCAATATTGATAGGCTTATCTCTACAATTAAGTGACATAGATTGTCTAGTTGGATCAAAAACAAGATCCTTCTATCTTCAGTCTTCAACAGATACACCTTGCCCACAAAAACAAACTTATTCTGAATGTAAAAGGCTGGAATAAAAATCTACCTAGCAAATGGCCACAATAAACACTCAGGAGTTGCAATAAAAATATCAGATAAAATAGATTTGGAATTAAAATTAGCAAGAAGAGATAAAGAAGGTCATTACATACTAATTAAGGGCTTTGTCCTTCAGGAGAATATTAGGATTCTAAATATCTAGTCACAAAATAATGGCACACCCAAAGTTAACCATAAAAACTACTTTCCCTAAAATCTCACATAGATCCAAGTACATTAATTGTTGGGGACTTTAACAAACCATTATCCCCACCGGATAGATCCACTTGGAAAAACTCAAAGGAAAAACCTCAGCTCTCAACAGCATAGATCAACTAGACATAACAGACACATGCAGAATATTTCATCCAGCAGCATCAGAATATATACTCTTCTCAGCGGCACAGGGAACATTCTCCAAAATAGACTACATTTTATATCTCAAAGCAAATTTGTCCAAATTATGCCATGGATTCTCTCCGACCACAAGGGAATAAAATTAGAATTCAATACCAAAAGCCACCAAAGAAAATCCTGTAATGTATGGAAGCTGAACAACACATTTTTGAACCACGACTGGGTCATCGAAGAGATTAGAAAGGAAGTTCAAATGTTCATGATATTTAACAAAAATGAACACACAAAAATTACCAGCTCCTCTGAGACACAGCAAAGACAGTACTCAGAGGCAACTTTATAGCTCTGAGTTCCTACATCAACACATTGGAGAGATCTGACACTAACAATTTAATGAGGCACATCAAGCTCCTTGAAATAGAGCAAAAAGCTAAACCACCATCCAATAGAAGGAAACAAATAATAAATGAGAATTAAATAAGTTAGACTCCAAAAAACATAGAAAGAATCAAGAAAACAAAGAGTTGGTTCTTTGAAAAAAATTAACAAAATTGGCAGACCCTTAGCAAATCTTATTAGAAAAAGAAGAGAGCACACCTAAATAAACAAACTCAGAGAAAAGAATGAAAACATCACTTCATAAACAGCCAAGATTCAGAAAATTATAAGGGAATATGTATCAAACCTTTATGCTAGTAAGTTTGAGAATTTGGAACAAAATGACCACATTTCTAGCAAATATTGACATGCTGAAACTAAACCAAGATGATTTAAACCAATTTATATCCATATACCCATATCCAGCATCAAAATAGAAACTGCAATGAGATACCTCCCACCCAAGAAAAGCCAGGACTGGATGGATTTACAACTTAATTCTATAAGCAGAACTCACACCAATATTCCTCCAACTCTTCAGTCAAATTGAAAGTGAAAGGTCATACCAAACTCTTTCTATGAAGCCATCATAACCCTAATCCCCAAACCAGGAAGGTTCTCATCAAAGAAAGAGAAATATAGACCCATTTCTTTGATGAACATCGATGCCAAACTTCTAAAAAAAAATGGTTAATTCACTTGAACAACTCATCAAAAAAATAGTACATTATCATCAAACAGGGATGCAATGCTAATTCAACATATACAAATCAGTCAATATAATTCATCACATCAACCAGAGCAAGGATAAGGAACATATGGTTATCTCAATAGATGCAGAAAAGGCATTTGACAAGATCAACATCCATTTATGATGAAAGCTCTGAAGAACATATTAATCCATGGAACATTCCTCAGTATAATAAAGACTATGTATGACAAATCTACAGCCAGCATTATACTTACTGGTGAATTCAGGAATGAGTAAAGGATGTCCACTCTCTCCACTTCAACTGAATTTAGTATTAGAATGCCTACCTAGAGAAATAAGACAAGATACAAACATAGGGGATCCAAAAAAGGAAAGATGAAGTAAAACTCTCCCTCTTTGCAGATGACATGATCTTGTATTTAAATAACCCCATGGACTCTAGTCCCAAGCTACTCAAGTTGACTGGAAACTATGGCAAAGTAGGGGAGCGGGGAGGGTGGCAGATGAGAAGGGATGGGAAGGGGAAAAAAAGGAGGAGGCAACAATGCTTGATAAGGAATGTATTCATTATCTTGTCCACAAAATTGTAACCCCTCTATATGGTATTTTCACAATAAAAAAAAAAGAAACAATGGCTTTTCTGTATGTCAATAGCGAGAAGAGTGCTGCTGAAATCAGGAAAGCAACTCCTTGTGTAATAGCCCCACAAAAAAATAAAATACCTAGTAGTTAATTAAAGATGTGAAGGACCTCTATGATGGCAATTTAAATAATTGAAAAAGGAAATTAAAGCAGAACTAAGAAAATGGAAAAACTTCCCATGCACCTGGATTGAGAGGATTACCATTGTGAAAATGGCTATACTGCTAAGAGCTATCTACAAACCCATTAGGATGCCTATCAATATCCCAACCTCATTCTTCAATGAAATAGAGGAAGCCATCCAAAAGTTTATATGCAACAATAAAACACCCTGAACATCAAAAACAATCTTTAGTGGAAAGAACAGTGCTGGAGGAATATCAATACCAAATTTCAAGTTCTATTACAAAGCCATAGAAATCAAAACAGCTTGGTACTGGCATAAGAACAGACCCGCGGACCAATAGAATAGAACTGAGACCAACACAGAAATGAACCCACAGACTTATAGTCACCTAATCTTCAACAAAGGAGGTAAAAAAAAAAAAAAAGAATGGAAAAAAAAGACAGGCTCTTCAGTAAATGGTGCTGGCAAAATTGGTTAAATACCTGTAGAAAACTAAAGCTAGACCTTGTATATCACCTTGCACAAGAATTAACTCCAATTAGGTCAAAGAAATCAAAGTCAAAGCTGACACCCTGAAAATATTACAGGAAAGAATAGGACAAACTACAGGGCTCCTTGGTACTGGCTGAAATTTTCTTAATAAAGACCCAGAAACACCAAATCAAAGAAAGGTTGTACAAATGGGATTGCATGAAAGTGCAGAGATTCTGAATAGCGGAGGACATAGCTAGCCAGATCAATAGAAAGCCCACAGATTGGGAGAAGATCTGCACTAGCCATACTAGGACAAGTGTCCCATATCTAAAATATACTTAGAACTCAAAACATTAAATTCTCCAACAACCAGTCCTCAAAGAGACAAACACCTGATTAATAAGTGGGCTAAAGACTTAAGGAGAGACTTCTCTGAATAGGGAATAAAAATGTCCAATAGACACATGAACAAATGCTGAACTTCTCTAGCCATAAAACAAATGCAAAAGAAACCAACATTGAGATTCTACCTCACTCCATTTAGAATGGCTATGATCAAGAAATCTAATAACAACAGATGATTAATGGGGACTTGGTCAAAAGGAAAGCCTACTGCATAGTTGGTGGGATAGTAAACTTGTTCAACCACTGTGGAAAGCAATATGGATGTTTCTAAAAGACTCCACGAGTTCTGGGAAGATGGCGGAGGAGAAACTGGAGGCTAAACAAGCTCTCGCATAGAAAGCAGTTTTAGAGTTCCAGTGAACAGTCCTAAGCCAGAGAATCACACCAAGTGTGCCATCACAGGACAGAGAGTTAGGCCAGAGAGGGAAAATCCAGGCAAGGAGACAGATCTGAGCTCTTGCCAGCAGCTGCGGGCAGCGGTAGCTGAACCTGCCATACCTGAATCACAGAGTCCTGGACAAAGGAGCCAGACGCAGTGGGCGAGTGGATTCTACTCAACACCAGCAAGAACTGACAAGGAGCGGACATCTTCATCCTGTAGTTCGCAGACCAGAGACGACCCAGGAACCAAGACTTAGCATGAGTAGAAGCCTAACGTTCTCACTCCTTCTCAGGGAGCAGAGGAGGGAAGGCCACCCCTCCCGCCCCCCCCAGTACCGAAGATCTAGATCATGGAGCTCGGCAGAGCTGCTAGCTCCAACTCAGGCCTTGGAAAAAATCTAGAGTCATTTAGCAGGTCACAAGAACCTAACCTGACCTGCCAGACTCAGCTCCACCCAGGGAACAGTCACCCAGCTCGGGCACCAGCCCTAGGAGTGGCTTTCTTCACTGGGTAATCAGAGCCAGAGGCTGCCCCTCCCTTTAGCAGCCTTGACAATCAATTGAAATTCAGTAAACATAAACCCTGAGAGTGGCTCCAGGCTGGGCTATGTGAGTTTCTCACAAACTCTACCCAGAACCTAGCCTCATCACAGCATCTCCAAACTTGAGGAAAAAGCCATCTCCCTCTTTTGTGATACTCAAAGCAGATCTCTCTCCCATTGAACTAACCTTGGAGGAGGATCGCAAAATCCTGGGTAAAGCAGAGCATTTTTCTGCCTGTTCAAACAAACTGACTTAAAAAACCAACCAAGCCACAGGACCACAAGCAGACCAGAGACTCCAACAAGAGGCTGGTTACGGACACAAGGAAGATACTGGATTTTTCCCACCCTCCCAAAAAAATAAAAAAAAACTTTTTTTTTTTCTTCTTCTTTTTTTTTTTTTTTTTTTTGGTACCTTTTATAAAAAAAATTTTTTCTTTTCTAAAACTTTTTTTAATGTTTAATTTTTACCTTTTTTGAAAAAAAATGTTTTCTAGTAACTTTTTTTCCTCTTATAATTTTTATATTAGGGGTACATGTGTGTGTGGGTTTTTCTCTCTTTTTTTTTTCTTTCTTTTTTTAAAAAATAATCTTTTTGGTTTTTGTTTAGCTCTACTGAACTTCTGATCTTTTTTTTCTTTCTTTCTTATCCTTTTCACCTTTTCTTCTCTTTGGTTCTTCTTTATGTGACTTAATTGTTGTTCTGCACATACTCAGATAAACCCATATTTGAATATTAGACCCTATCCCCCATTGTGTATACAATCCACAAATTTATTACTCAATTCAAAACCTCTGAGACTTAAATTACTTAAATAGCAGTACTACCTCTTTATACCTATATAATATTTTAAGTATTTTTATTTTTAAGTTTTTCATATCTCCTTTATATCCCTCCCCTTCTCTCATTATATTCATGTTCTTCTCTGAATAGCTTGTTTTCGAATCTGCATAATATTTTTAATTTTTACTTTTCTATTTTTTCTGGTCTCTTTTTTTCCCTTTCTCTTTCTTCTTTTTCTCTCTCTCTCTCTCTACTTTCATCCTATCCAACCTATTTCCTGCTTTGAGATTAGGACTAGTTATCTCTCCCTGTGCCTTTCCACAACACTCTATTCCTATTTTTTATCCACATCTCTCCCTAACCCTAATAATTTCTGGTTTTCCAAATTCTTCTTTGCAGTTCGTAGCTCATTAATATATAGTTGTTTGATGTTGAATAGATGTATCTGTTGAACTAGATTGTATCTGCAGAATATTGACTGTGCAAATACAGACTTTGGTTGATGCTTGCCTTAAGATAGTGTTCTAGCACAAAACTGGTGTTATTTTCATCCCAAATGGGAAGAGTAAGCCGGAAAAACATAAGAAAAATGGCAAGTCCAGATATCTCAACTCCCACTCATGATAATCAGGGGACAGAATAGATAATGAATAATCCAGAGGAGAGCTCCCAAATATCTCTACAAACACTGCTGGCAAACACGATAAATGAAAAGATTGAAAATATACAAAGGACTCTGTATGAGCGTGATAGGGAGAGACAGGAGGCAAACAAAAGGTCAATGCAGAAAAAGATTGAAAACCTACAAAGGACTCTGTATGAGCATGATAGGGAGAGAGAGGAGGCAATCCAAAGGTTTATACAGTAATATCATGAGCGTGAGGAAGCTACTCAAAAACTGATACAGCATTTGCATGAGCAGCTTGAGAATACTCAAAGAGAAAGGCAGAAATGGCCTGAACAGGCTGAGAACACTCAAAAAGAACTACAGGAATGGCATGAATGAGAGGAAGCTAAGCAAAGAGTAATACAGGAATTGAGAGAACAGGATGAGAATACACAAAGATTACTAAAGGTATACATGGGATCCATTAACAAAAAGCTGAAGGAAGTCAGGGAGACCACAAAGGGAATGCTGAGTGGAACCCAACAGAAGGAATGGGAGTCCAAGGAAACCATAACCAATCAACTAAGTGATTTGAGAATAAACACTGAACACCAAATTAAGGAAGTAAAGAAGTACCTACAAGATCTAAAACAAAGCTTCAACAAAGAATTTGAAGCCATCAAAGCTGGCCAATTAGACGGAAAAGAAATAAAAAACAAAGTAGAAAGTCTTGACAGCAGGTTAGACCATGCAGAAGATTGAATCTCGGGGATGGAAGACAGCCTAGATATTATACAGAAAGAACATACAAACATCCAAGACAAGTCCAGAATTATGATAGATCTATCCAACAATTGGAAGACACCATCAGAAGGCCTAATCTAAAGATAATGGGTGTAGAGGAGCACCTAGAAACAGAAGTTAATGGTCTAGGAAATTTGTTTAACAGGATCCTAGCAGAGAATTTCCCAAACATGCAAAAACATAGGCCTATTCAGATACAAGAAGCTTTTAGAACGCCAAATAGACCAGACAAGAATAGGACATCCCACCATCACATTATAATCCACACAGGATCAATTCAGACCAAGGAAAAGATCCTTAAAGCTGTCAAGGACAAAAGATTAATCACCTATAAAGGGAAACTAATTAGAAACACTTCATATTTCTCAGCAGAGACAATCAAAGCAAGAAGAGCCTGGAATGATGTATGCCATGCCCTAAAAACAAACAACTATCAACCAAGAATACTGTACCCAGCTAAACTCTCCTTCATATTGAAGGCCAAATAAAAATCTTCCATAGCAAAGAAAAATTGAAACAATACATCTCCACTAAACCAGCCCTACAAAAGTTTCTTAAAGATGTTCTACACATAGAAAACCAACAAGACCACAATAAAGGCCAAGAAACTGCAACCAAACTGAGAATCCAAGAACCATAAAACCCAGTTTTCGTAACCCAAAGAAGGTGGATAATATGGCAGGAACTCCCAAATATCTCACAGTTCTATCTCTCAACATTAACGGACTTACTTCTGCAATTAAGCGACATAGACTGTCTAGTTTGATTGAAAATCAAGATCCTTCTATCTGCTGCCTTCAGGAGTCACATCTTGCCGTAAAAACAAACACATTTTCAATATTAAAGGCTGGAACAAAATCTACCCAGCTAAAGACCCCCATAAACAGGCGGGAGTTGCAATCCTAATATCAGATAAAATAGACTTCAAATTAAAATTTGTGAGAAGAGATAAAGAAGGTCGCTATGTACTAATTAAGGGATCGCTCCTTCAGAAGCATATTACAATTCTAAATATCTATTCGCCAAACAACAGAGCACCCAAATTTATCCAAGAAACACTACTTTCCCTCAAATCCCACATAGATCCAAAGACATTAATTGTTGGGGATTTTAACACACCACTCTCCCCACTAGATAAATCAACTCAGCAAAAACTCAACAGAGAAACTGCAGATCTAAACAGCTGCATAGATCAACAAGATTTAACAGATATCTATCGAATATTTCACCCAGAAGCATCAGAATACACGTTTTTCTCAGCAGCTCCTGGAACATTTTCTAAAATAGACCACATTTTAGGCCACAAAGCAAACTTGTCCAAATTCAGAAACATTGATGTTATACCTTGCATTCTCTCGGACCACAAGGGAATAAAATTAGAACTCAACACCAAAAGCGACCAAAGAAAGTGCGGTAACACATGGAGGTTGAACAACACTCTGCTGAATCACGAGTGGGTCAAGGAAGAAATTAGAAAGGAAATTCAAATGATCATGCTATTCAACAAAAATGAGCACACAAATTACCAGCTCCTCTGGGACACAGCAAAGGCAGTATTCAGAGGCAAGTTTATAGCTCTGAGCTTCTACATCAACAAATTGGAGAGATATGAAACCAACAATTTAATGAGACATCTGAACCTCCTTGAAAAAGAGCAGCAAGATAAACCCCAATTAAGTAGACAGAAAGAAATAATTAAAATTAAATCAGAATTAAATGAATTAGAATAAAAAAAAAACTATAGAAAGAATCAACAAAAGAAAGAGTTGGTTCTTCGAAAAAATTAACAAAATTGACAGACCCTTAGCAAATCTTATCAGAAAAAGAAGAGAACACACCCAAATTAATAAACTCAGATATGAGAATGGAAACATCACCACAGAAACAACCAAGATTCAGAACATTATAAGGGAATACTTCTCAAAACTTTATGCTAATAAGTTTGAGAACTTGACAGAAATGGACCTTTTCCTAGCAAATACTGACATGCCAAAATTGAACCAAGATGAGTTAAACCATTTTAACAGGGCCATGTCAAGCATTGAAATAGAAACAGCAATAAGAGACTTCCCAGCTAAGAAAAGTCCATGACCAGATGGTTTTACAGCAGAATTCTACAAGGCCTTCAAAGCAGAGCTCACACCAATACTTCTCTAACTCTTCAATGAAATTGAAAGAGAAAGTTCACTACCGAACACATTCTATGAAGCCATCATAACCCTCATCCCAAAACCAGGCAGGGACTCATCAAAGAAAGAGAACTATAGACCCATTTCTTTGATGAATATTGATGCAAAACTACTCAACAAAATTTTGGCTAACAAAATTTTGGCTGAACAAAATATCAATTTCAACAATTCATCAAAAAAAAAATCATACACCATGATCAAACATGATTAATTTCAGGGATGCAAACTGGTTCAATATATGCAAATCAGTTAATATAATTCATCACATCAACAAGAGCAAGGATAAGAACCACATGCTTATCTTAATAGATGCAGAAAAAGCATTTGACAAGAACCAACATCCCTTTATGATGAAAGTTCTGGAAAAATTAGGAATCCAAGAAACATGCCTCAATACAATCAAGGCTGTATATGACAAACCTATAGCCAGCATTACACTTAATGGTGAAAAACTAAAGCCATTCCCTCTTAACAAAGGAACCAGACAAGGATGTCCACTCTCTCCACTTCTCTTCAATCTAGTATTAGAATGCCTAGCTATAGCAATAAGACAAGATGCAAACATAAAGGGGATCCAAATAGGGAAAGAAGAAATAAAACTCTTCCTCTTTGCAGATGACATGATCTTATATTTAAAGAATCCCATAGACTCCACTCCCAAATTACTCAAGCTGATTCAAAACTTTGGCAAAGTAGCAGCGTATAAAATTAACCCCCCAAAATCAATGGCTTTTCTGTATGCCAACAATGAGAAAAGTGTGGCTAAAATTAAGAAAGCAACTCCATTTGTAATAGCCCCACAAAAAATAAAATACCTAGGAATTAACTTACCCAAAGAAGCGAAGGACCTCTATGATGAAATCTTTAAAAACTTGAAACAGGAAATCAAAACAGAACTTAGAAAATGGCAAAACTCCCATGCTCCTGTATTGGAAAGATTAATATTGTGAAAATGGCAATATTTCCCAAGACTATCTACAAATTCAATGCGATACCTATCAAAATTCCAACCTCATTCTTCAAGGAAATAGAAGAGGAAATCCAAAAATTCATATGGAACAATAAAAGACCCCAAAGAGCAAAAACGCTCCTCAACGGAAAGAACACTGCTGGAGGAATATCAATACCAATTTTCAAACTCTACTATAAAGCCATAGTAATCAAAACAGCTTGGTACTGGCATAAGAACAGACCTCAGGACCAATGGAATAGAATTGAAAACCCAGAAATGAATCTACAGACCTATAGCCATCTAATCGTCGATAAGGGAGCTAAAAAAAATAGAATGGAAGAAAGACAGCCTCTTCAGTAATTGGTGCTGGAAAAATTGGTTAACTACTTGTAGAAATCTAAAGCTAGATCCTTATATATCACCCTGCACCAGAATCAACTCCAAATGGATCAAAGACCTCAGAGTCAAAGCAGACACTCCGAAAACATTACAGGATGGAATAGGAGAAAACCTAGGTCTCCTTGGAGCAGGCTGAAATTTTCTTAATAGAGAAACAGAAACACAACAAATCAAAGAAAAGTTGGACAAATGAGATTGCATGAAGTTGCAGAGCTTCTGCATGGCAAAGGACATAGCTGGCAAGATCAATAGAAAGCCTATGAATTGGGAGAAGATCTTCACTAGCCATACAACGGTGAAGGGTCTCATATCTAAAATATAGTTGGAACTCAAAAAATTAAATCCCCCAACAACAAATCCTCAAAGAAACAACTGCCCAATAAGTAAGTGGTCTAAAGACTTAAAGAGAAACTTCTCTGAGGAAGAAAGAAGGATGGCCAATAGACACATGAAGAAATGCTCAACCTCCCTAGCCATAAAAGAAATGCAAATCAAAACAACATTGAGATACCACTTCACCCCAGTTAGAATGGCAAAAATCAAGAACTCTAATAACAACAGATGCTGGAGGTGATATGGACAGAAGGGAACTTTACTTCATTGTTGGCGGGAATGAAAACTTGTTCAACCACTTTGGAAAGTAGTATGGAGGTTCCTCAAAAGACTCCACATAGAGCTCCCCTATGACCCATCGATCCTACTTTTGAGCATTTACCCTAATGTTTACAAACAAGACCACACTAAAGCTACCAGCACGACTATGTTTATTGCAGCATTATTTACCATAACTAAGGTTTGGAACCAACCCAGATGCCCCTCAGTAGATTTATAGATCAAGAAAATGTGGTATATATACACAATGGAATTCTATGCCTCCATCAGAAAGAATGGCATTGCCCCATTTGTTAGGAAATGGAAAGACTTGGAAAAAATTATATTAAGTGAAGTAAGCCAGGCCCAAAGAAACATAGGTCCCATGGTTTCCCTCATTTGCAATAGTTAGTATATGTATGAGTCAAGTAGAAAAGGTCAGATAAGGTGATGTTAGGAAAATGAACCCTAAGGTATGTATTTAAATGTTTTTTTTTCTTTCATGCATTTGTTTCTAATGCATTTATAATATTATTTCCTTGTTGCTTTGTATGTCGCTCCCCTGCAGTATAACCCCTGCTTTCACTGTATTTGATGTTGGTATAATTTGTGGAGGGGAAGGAGATGATGCTAAGCGAATTGAACTCACAATAGGGACACAAGAGTTTTCATCTTTCTTGATTTTTTTTAATGTACTTATAATGTACTATGTGTCTTTTTTCTTTCTTTTGTATGTCCTTCCACCATGGTATAACCCCTGTTTGTCACTGTATTTGATTCCGGTGCCCTGCCTCTTGTATATACATTTTTCTAACTTGGAAAATGGAAGGGCAATAACAAAATGCTGAAACAAGGATACAGGTTAACCCATTTTAACAATGAGATGTACAAGACACTATGTTGAAAATACACTTTACAACTTCAGTGGGGGAAGGAGGATTTAGGGAGGTCAGAGGGAAGGGATGGTAGTGGAAAAACAAAGGAGGAGGTAACAATGCTCCATAGGAAATGTACTCAATACCTTACTCTTGTAACTATAACCCCTCTGTACAGTACTTATACAATATGAAAAGGAAGAGACACCAGAAAAGGACCTATGGAACAAAGCCAGGTGAAGGCAGAATATGAAAATGGCTGCCGATATGTCAAGGACAGAGTCCTTCCAGAAACCAACGTGTCAGTGACTTGATCTTTTACTTCCAGCCTCAAAACTAGGAGAAAAGAAATATCGATTGTGAAAGGTAAAATAATAATAATAATAATTAATAAAAATAAAAAATAAAGAAATATTTCTTGAAACATTGCCATGTTTAGTCTCATAAGTTATAAGTACCAGATAAAGAAAGATTAAAATGATATGCTGGGGAAAACAACATGTACTAAAAAATAAATAAAGTTAGAAATGAAATTTTGTCCATGAGGTATTATCGTTTAAGTACTTAACTTTGTACATAGCAAGGGGTCAAGCTTTCATCAAGCCTCGTGATTTTTGTATGTACAAAATTAGCACAATTAGCTCAAATCAACAGTCTAGAGTCATTACTAAGCTGGCTGTTTTTCTCTCTGTGATTTCAATATTATTGATTAAAATAACAAATTAAAATGAATGTGAAGAGGCCTGTGAATGTGGCTAAACACAGCTGGAAATGTGGTAGCAGTGAGTTATCAGAAGAACAAAACACTTAAATACTGTCCTTTAAAGTATGAATGCATCAAATTATCCTTGACTGCAATTGATTACCAGCCCTGAATAATTGTTAATATCATAAATCATGACCTAACTTAGTCTGTAATTTTGAAACTTTATCACACAATGAAATAAAACAAGAATATTATGGAAAGACATGAGACTTTTCTGAGCTGAAAAACGGGACTATCACTTCCAAATCACCCTTGCTGTACCAAATCCATATCAGAATTATTCTCAGAGAGCAGAGCATGGGAAATATCCCTTGAAATTTCTTTATAAGGAATGGGTACACAATGCTTTATTCTTAAATGCTTTCAGGCAATACACAAAATAACCCAAAAAAGTATTATTTTCCACTTTAAAATAATAACACTTTTAATAATGTTAGTTTTAGAACACTTAATTTTCTCTATTCCTTAAAATGTAAGTTGAAATTAATTCTAAGCATGAAAAAGAAAAAGAAACAAATATCTACAAAAATATTAGTAGAAGGATTATATGTTCTTGAATCACTAGTTGAAAACTATATTTTATTTTTACTTTTTTGAAATACACTTTTTAATTCTAAGAATATTGTGCAGAGGGGTTTCAGTTACACGAGTAAGGTAATGAGCACATTTCCTATTGAGCATTGTTACCTCCTCCTTTGTTTTTCCTCTACCATCCCTTCCATCCCCACCTCCCCAAGTCCTCCCTCCCTCCTCATTTTCAACATAGTGTGAAGACTATATTTTTAAGAATGGAGTTCAAAATGGAAGTTATAGATATTGAATAAATGAATGAGAATATGTAGTTTGATATTTTTACATGTGCACTAATAATATTACCTCACATTATTGTAAGCAGAACTTTCATGTTCTTTTATAACACATTTTAATATGAAACAGAAATTTACAAGAAGTTATAATTTTGATGTATAGATATACTCTTAACATATATGGAAGTAAACTTACATCTGTGAATTTTAAAATGTGTGTTTAAAAAATACTTAAGACCACCTTGTATTGCACATAGTTTTGGAAGAGGAAAATAATTCTTTAGAAATTCATTTCCACATTTACATAATAAGAAAAATAATTCTTTTTTTAAGTACAAATTGTGATGTTTTTATTTCTTCTTTTTCCTTTCTCTGTTTTTTTTTAAATTGTGAAAATACTGTCCAGAGGGGTTACAATTACATGGGCAAGTTAATGAGAACATTTCTTATCAATGTTTGATAAGAAAAATAATCTTTTAGAAATTCATTTCCATGTATTACATAACCAAGGAAAATTTTATTAGTAATGACAATTAGTTTTTGTCCTTATAAGAGTATATATTCTGTTTTAAATTTCATACTAGATACTTAAAATATATGTCCAATTGTAGTCTGTTAACTCTTTGACAAGTAGAATTGAACATATTACCCAATTTTCTCATTATTTATAAATTGTCCTTCATAAATTAAACCACCCAACAACAAATCCTCAAAGAAACAACTGCCCAATAAGTAAGTGGGCGAAAGACTTAAAGAGAAGCTTCTCTGAAGAAGAAAGAAGGATGGTCAATAGACACATGAAGAAATGTTCAACATCCCTAGCCATAAAAGAAATGCAAATCAAAAAAACATTGAGATATCACCTCACTCCAGTTAGAACAGCAAAAATCACGAACTCTAACAACAACAGATGCTGGAGGGGATGTGGACAGAAAGGAACCTTACTTCATTGTTGGTGGGAATGTAAACTTGTTCAACCACTTTGGAAAGCAGTATGGAGGTTCCTCAAAAGACTTCACATAGAGCTCCCCTATGACCCAGCAATCCCACTTTTGGGCATTTACCCTAATGTTTACAAAAAAGACCACACTAAAGCTACCAGCACAACTATGTTTACTGCAGCATTATTTACCATAGCTAAGATATGGAACCAATCCAGATGCCCCTCAGTAGATGAATGGATCAAGAAAATGTGGTATATATACACAATGGAATTCTATGCCTCCATCAGAAAGAACGACATTTCCCCATTTGTTAGGAAATGGAAAAGCTTGGAAAAAATTATATTAAGTGAAGTAAGCCAGGCCCAAAGAAACATAGGTCCCATGGTTTCCCTTATTTGCAATATCTAGTATAGGTATGAGTCAAGCGGAAAAAGTCAGAGAATGAGATGTTAGGAAAACGAACCCTCAAATATGTATTTTAATGTTTTGTTTCTTTCATGCATGTGTTTCTAACGCATTTATAAGATTATTTCTTTGTTGCTTTGTATGTCCCTCCCCCACAGTGTAACCCCCGCTTTCACTATATTTGATGTCAGTATAACATGTGGAGGAGACAGGGACAAGCAATTCGTTTAAGGATTTAGGTGGACCTGTTGCAACAATGAGAAGTACAAAATGTCATGTCAAAACCAGCTTTACAATGTTGGAGTGGCGGGGGTGAGGGGGGGGTATGATTGTGGGGGGAGGAGGGGGGAGGCTGGGAAGGGAGGTGAAGGGTAAACAAAGGAGGAGGCTGCAATGCTTGGTAAGAAATGTATGCATTATCCTGCCCATGTAATTGTAACCCCTCTGTACAGTATGTTCTCAAATAAAATAAAGTTAAATTAAAAAAAAAACAATAGGAAAAAAAAATTGTCCTTCATTTGGAACTGGCTCTGACACTCTAATCTGTCATTACTCAACATTCTAGGCCCTGTCATCTCTGTTAATGCTGTTAAATTTATAAATGAGTCTTAATATCTAATATAGGAATGAGGTCCAAATGTTTTCTAGTTTTATACTATTACCTCAATAGACCAGTCAGCTGAAAAATGCTGCCATATGTGGCTTGGCTTTTTAATAATCGTTCCTGGTTGTGGAATGTGAAATGAATCTACAAGCTTGTGTAGTAATGGCAGTAATCAAAGACACATAAATCCAGGAAACACTTAAGCATAATACCATATTAAGATCATTTTGTGAAGCAAAAATTTTCTTATCAATTAAACTACCATTTTCCTAAAATTTATCCATTTTACAGGTATATTTGAAACATTTTACCTAAAAACAATAATTTCAATGAAGCCATACAGTCCCTTATTCTTTTTACTCTCAATTATTACTGTTTTCTACCTTAGATATAACACTTAAGTAGGATTATAGATTGTTTTTTCTTATCTTCAAAGGTTTTGCCATTCCCACCATTTCATGGCTATTATCTAGGACTTAAGCTTTTGTGTCTGTTTTCTAATATTTATATTAAGATTTTTGAAGTTCGTGCACTGTGTTCATATAGAAGTCAATATATTTTTGTTAGTTGTTCCTATAAATATATCATAACTTACTATTACAAATTTATGGTTAGAAATCTAACACTAGTTTTATTTTCTATAGATATTCCCAATTCTAGGCCATTATGAATATGTTTATTCTAAAACATCATAATCATGTTTTGTGAGAGGATTTATTTCTTTTATAACTTTCTTGGGCAAATGTTCTCAATGAGGCTGGCAATTCTATAGTGATTTGGTTTCACTTTATAAGAAACTTTCAAAATAATTGTTCCAAGTGTTTTTCCTGTGTTTTACTCATATCAGGAATTCAAGTTCTAAGAATATCACATTTTCACTAACATGTCAATCTGCGAGGTTTTCAACTTAAGCTGTTGCAAAGAGTGTATAATGATTTCTAATTACTCTATTATGGTTACAAATAATATGATTACTAATAACATGGTTGGTAAGATTATTGATCACTTTCCAAGAGCTTTTGTTATGATATTTAATGTCATATTCACATTAGTGAATAGGATGCTATTTACAAGTGAGCAGGTAATCTTTGTAAATTCTGCATAGATTTATTTATTTATTTATTTAATTTATTTATTTTTGTTAGTCATGGGGCCTGAACTCTGGGCACTGTCCCTCAGCTCTTCAGCTCAAGGCTAGTGCTCTACCACTTGAGCCACAGTGCCACTTCTGGCTTTTTCTGCTTATGTGGTGCTGAGGAATTGAACCCAGGGCCTCATGCATGTGAGGCAAGCACTCTACCACTGAGCCACCTTCCCATCCCAGATGCATTCTTTAAGATTTATGTACTAAAACATATTCTTCCAATGTGATTCTGGCTTTTTCATTTTTTAAATAAAATATTCATATTTAAGAATAAAATGGGGCTGGGAAGGTGGCTCAGTGGTAGAGCGCTTGTCTTGCATGAGGCCCTGGGTTCGATTCCTCAGCACCACATAAGCAAAAAGAAAAAAGCCAGAAGTGAAACTGTAGCTCAAGTGGTAGAGTGCTAGCCTTGAGCTGAAGAGCTGAGGGACAGCACCCAACCCAGAGTTCAGGCACCACAATTGGACCCCCAAAAAAGAAAAAAAATAAAATAGTTTGAATTTATTGTTTACTTATTTTCTTTTCTATTAAAGTGACTATAATTTTCTTATTTGGATAACTTTGAATGTTTCTTAACATCAGATATACATTTGTATATATTATATATACATTTGTGTATATTATATGTATATACAGATAATTGTATATGTATGTATACAGATATAGATATAAATATGTTCATGTATATGTGTAAATAAACTAAATTTTCATGTTTATCTTATGACTTATTCTATAGTTATTGTTTATTTTAATTTCATAAGTTTTGAAAGACTTTTTAATTTACTGATTTATATGTAAAATTATATTGAATGTACCAATTCAGTTGAAAATGCAGACATACAGTCTGCTTGTGAATAGTCATACAGACACATACACAAATGCACTTGACACATACACATACATATAAAGCCCATAGTCACTTTTATTATGATTATATTAAATTCTGATAATGAGCTTTACTATAATTTTAATATAATTGATATTTAATTAATATGTTTAATGTATTGACATTCTCAATTTATATTAAACATTGTATTTCAATTTTATTGCAAATTATTTGTTAATGTTATCAGAAATTTCATTTTAACGTAATTTCACATTTTGCACCTAACATATCGACATGAAAGTTGAATTATTCAGGCTATCCAGTTTATTCTCTCAAATTTTAGTAGATGATCTAAAATTATGTATGTATACATGATTCTCATTTATTTTACACCTGTTTTATTTTTATGGCTTTTTCTTCTTCTTATTATTATTTTTTTGTCAGTCATGGGTCAGGGCCTGAAAGTTAGCCCTGAGCTTTTTCTCAAGGCTACTGCTCTACCACTTTGAGCCATAGTTCTTCCAGCTTTTGAGTGGTTAAACTGGACATAAGAATGTCAAGGGAACTTTTCTACCTGGGCTGGCTTGGAACTACAATCCTCATATCTCAGCCTCATAAGTAGCTAGTGTTATAGGCTTGAAGCAGTGAAGCCAGGCTTTATTGACATTTTTTGGCCGGTCGTGGGGCTTGAACTCTGCCTGAGCGCTGTCCCTCAGCTCCTCAGCTCAAGGCGAGCTCTCTACCACTTGAGCTACAGCGCCACTTCTGGTTTTCTGGAGATAAGAGTTTCACAGACTTTCCGGCCCAGGCTGGCGTTGAACCTTGATCCTCAGATCTCAGCCTCCTGAGTGGCTAGGATTACGGACATGAGCCACCCTCGCCCGGCTTGGCTTTTTAATTCAGAGAAAAGGGTAAAAGTCAGAACAAATTTTTAGTGCTTTTGAATTTGACCTATATAATAAAAACATGATTGAGGAGAGGGGACGAGAATAATATTAAATACAATATATAAATGGTGAGTCTATATCCTTTAAGCAACTGTAACATCCTATGTACTTTTCATGTTAAAATTTTAAACAAAGACAAATCCAGTAGAAGACTTCTGTAATATCTTCATTCAACCTGATTGCAATTCACTTCAATCTGTCATTTAGAAAAATATATTTTATCCATACATGAAATAAGATATTTGCCAAAATGAATTATTTACTATAGACAAATATCAAAAAGAATAATGTGGGGCTGGGAAGGTGGCTCAGTGGTAGAGCGCTTGCCTTGCATGCATGAGGCCCTGGGTTTGATTCCTCAGCACCACATAAGCAAAAAAAGAAAAAAAAAAAGCCAGAAGTGGCACTGTGGCTCAAGTGGTAGAGTGCTGGTCTTGAGCTGAAGAGCTGAGGGACAGCGCCTAGGCCCAGAGTTCAGGCCCCACGACCCCACCCCCCCCCCCCCAAAAAAAAGAATAATGTGATCTTTCAAATTCTGAGAATTTTCTAAAAATAAAATGCCAGTTTTAAAGCTGATTACAGAGAATGCAGGGTCTTCACAATAGTTGTTAAATTTCAAAGATTACCAGTCACCACCATTCATTCAAAAGGTCATTTCAGTGATATAAAGGATTTCAAAATACTAAAAAAAGGAAATAGTTGGATATGTATCATATTATATTCTACTGTGAGTCCTACAAGTGGAAGTATGTTGCATTGGGAAATATATGACAAACACTGAAACCAGACGATGCAGAATCAGCAATCTCTGTGAATATTTTCATATTCAAGTTAACCTTTATACATCTCTGCTTTTCTCGTCTGTTTATTGGGAATTATTATTTGAACAACCAGATATGATTGTGATATTATATGAGTTTCTCTTTAAATTACTTATAAAAATATCAGCTACTTATTAAGCTGTGTAGACCTAATATAATTTGAGGTGTGTCCTACTTTGAAAAGAAGTCATGGAACTTATAGCCTAGAATGCAAAAATACAATACATGTTTCAAGAATTGGTCTAATGATAATTTAAGAAATTCATACACTTATTTACAAACTCTAGATTTTATTATATAGAAAAATTTACATGTTCCCCTTATAAAATATTATCATAAAAGGAAAAGATTATTATTTTCATGAGCTAACAAAGCTAAGATTTTTCCATCAGTGTTGTGTTGTTTTTGTCATTATAAAATCTTCACAGTTTCCTCCTTAAATGAGAGCTCACATGTGACTTTTTTCAGAGGAAACTTTCTAGGATATATCTCAGATACATGACTTAATCTTTTATTTTTTGCTTTTATAGTCTGCATCATAGCTATAATTGAGTAGTTTACCTTCTTAATAGTCCTATCCTTTCATGTCTCATATCACAAGATTTTAAACTGCTCAAGGATAGATTTTTTTTGGTCTTTATTTCTGTTGCTATCAGCATTGACAAAGTATATGCAAGTTCCAAAAGGATGAGCCTGGATATGCTCTGTGGTATTTTTAACATTTGAGCTAATTAAGCTTGTAATAAACAAGTCTTAGCACTTACATGAATGAATGTGTGTGAGGATGAGGTCTATGGATTGTGTTTTGAAGCAAGATTGAGCAGGAAAGTCTGTGAGTTGTTTATCTCCATTTTATAATAAAAAAGGCAGAAGTAGAACTGTGGATCAAGAAGTAGAGTACTAGTTTGGAGCCAAAAAAGCATGGGACATCTCCCACATTCCAAGTTCAAGACCCAGGGCCAGCACAAAAAGAAAAAGAAAAAAAGAAAAAGGATAAAGAACTTATCCTATTCAATGTTTTATAGCACATCCTAGTCAATGTTTTATAGTGTAGGTATTTTAACTGAATGGAGCCAAACTTTTTAAACGTTCAACTCACAGTCTAATTAATAAATGCATATGATTTCTTTCTTCTTTATTTCTCTTTTTTATCTTTTCTTCCTTCTTTCCTTCCTTCCTCCTCCACATCTGTCCTTCCTCCTTTCCTCTCTATCTTCCTTCCTTCTTCTCTTTCTTCCTACTTGCTGTCATTCCTTCCTCTCTTCCCTTCTTCCTTCCTTTCTTCATTCAAATTCCTTCCTACTTACCTCCAAATTCCTTCCAATCTTCCTCCGAAGTTCAGAGTTTAAACTCAGTGCCTGGGATTTAGTAAATGGGTATTCTACAACTCATTCTTCGTAAGTGCTTCATAAATAGCTGGGTCAATAACCATAGGTTGTTATATCGATTAGTCATATTCTTAAGTGGATAAATTTATAAAAGTTTTTATGCAATAATAGAAAACATAGTAAGTCTGCCTATAGAAATAAACCCATTTGAATTTTATGTTTACAGAAATATTTTCTGGGGCCTATATGAACTTACTTTGTTTGATAATAACTTTATACCACTCACTTTTTGTTGTTTCCTCATAGAATGCAGATGAAACACAACAAGTACATTACTTTGTCATAAACATCCTATGATTTAGCTTTAATCAACAAGACATTCATGGCTATGAAGGTTTCATAAAGGATCTTTATAGAAATGTGTTTGAAAAATATTAGGTACTTGACACAGTTTTTGTAATGTATGGCATAACACAAAACATATGTTAGAGTTGTAGATTCCAGAAATAATCCAAAGCTATAACAATCAAGATTTGGGATACCCTAATATTTGTTAGTCTTCATAATTTCTTTTTCATGAACTTGCTCAAGTTTTGACACTTTCTGTGGAAAACAAGAAATACAACCTCTGTTGTATGTATAGAACAGATATGTGTCATTTCCCTGTGTCCTTTTATGAGAAGAGGTGAATCTCCAACCTTCAGACTTCAATGAGGATATCTTTTCTATAAGTGAAACAATTGAAAATTTCTCAGTCAGGAACATTGCACATGGAGGAATCAAGCCGAGAAGGGCAGGAGAAGAGGAACTTCTGATTTTCCTCAGCAGTGACACAGCTGGTATGCAAGATTATGTACAACTCCCAGCACAGTTCTTCTTCGTAATGTGTTGAGAGGAATATTGAACATCCTTTGTAGATGTGAGTCTACAGGCTTACTGCCTCATGTTTCTTTATTACCATAATAAACTTGTGAATCCTAGTAAGTAGCTCAGTAGGATTCCTATGGTGAATTCATTTTCATAACCTCTTTTGTTGTCACAAATGCAATCCAAAATGGTGTCAAGTCAGCAGTTCCTAGCTGCTTATTAATATAGCACATTACAGAGATTCATTTAAAACTTCAACAGATGTAACCTAATGAAACATTTTCCATGTAATTACAATTATGCTAACAGTTAATAATAATTGGGCCTCTGTGCCTATATTTCATTTTGTTCTGAAGACAATTGGATCTTTTCAAAAATAGATAACCTCTCAGCAGGTATGCTACTTAAAACTCAGCATAATCCTGAGAGAATGGAAAAGTGGTTATGGAACTTAAAAAGAGAAATTAAAGAGTTGGGGATTTGATTTAGTTGTTCTTAAAGAGAAATCAACATTGTGAAACAAAATTCAAGAAGCTCAATGATAGTGTATAAATTAATGGCAATAAATGTGATGAAGTTTGTCTTGTGATTAGTGAAATTCTGTAGTCATTAAACTAATAACCAGAACTACATGTCAAAATAAGCAAGAACTTATTCAAATAATTTTATTATTATATAAAATTATATAAAAATTATATATAAAATAAATATTTGTGGATATTAGGTCTTAAACTTAGGAATCCTGTTTCCTGGCTTTATAATTTAAGGCTGGCACTCTTGAGATACACCTCTGCTTATCTTTTTATTATTATAATTACTCATTATTTGTGGAGCAGTCTCAAAGACTTGTTCTTCTTGGGCCAGCATTGAATCTCATCCTTTAGACCTCAGCTTTATGAATAGATAGGATTACAGGTTTATGCCACCAGCATTCAGTTACCCACTGTTCTTGAAGATATAGAAAGATCAGATTCTACATATCCATTCTATTAATTACTATAAGATCTATGTTTTATTATAAAATACTCTTTTATGCCTATGTTCTATTGCAATATATTGGTCACATACAATTAGTAAATAAAATGATAACACTAAGAATCATTTTAGGCTGATATCAAGTTTCTCAGCTTCTCATTTGGGTGGAGTAGATTAAAGGAGATAGTTTCAGTACATATATCATTCCAGGGGATAAATCACTGTGCTATAGGTGGTTTTAAGAGATCCCAGACAAAGTTTGTGTTTAAGGACATGTTGATCAAGAATTTCAAGTCAAGTAAGGAATTTGGAATTTTACTTTAACTACATGCCAAGGTAATGAAAGCATGACACATGTGTGGTAAATTATGACAAATTAATATTTCAGGACATCCTTTTGGATTTTCTGTGGCTATAGAACAGAAGTTCTATAGAGGGAGGCCAATTGGAGGTTCATATTAAAATGTAGGTGAGTGATTATAATGGCTTAGATTGAAATTTTAAAGTGGATCTCTGGGAGTACTAAGTTTTCATCGAGTATCTAAATTTTTACAAGGCAAAAGAAATAGTATCCTATTGGCAGTGCAAGATTGCATTTATTTATGTATTCAATAACTTTTTAATTTGCAATGTTATTGCATAACATTTTAATTCAAGGTTTTATTAAGTTTGCAATTAGTTAAAAATAAGTTTGTGACAAATCATAAACATTGAACAAAAAATAGAAGGTAAATATTAGAATGAGAAAATCCAACAATAGACATTGCTTATCAAATTTCTAGAACCTAATAAAAGGAAGGAAACATTTCTATGTATGAAAAAAAGCAATTTGAAAACACAAACAATTAACACTATTTCCCAGATAAAATAGTTTTCAATACTGTCTCCCAACATTAAATTAATAGTAGGGAAAGTTCCAAAGGAAAATACCATATCCGAAAAAGAAAAGACCTTACAACTCTTTAGAGATTATTCATAAGTTTTATGACCAGGTTGAGTCAAAAAATTAATTATTCGTATGTTCCGGCTGCTATTTCAAAGGATCTTGTAATCTTAACATAGCATTCAATCCAATCTCATTATAATTTTAACAAAATGGTCCAATATTGAGAGAAGAACAGAATGAACAGAATCATTCCTGATAGATTGATCCACAGCATTGTGAAGCATGTAAGTAGTAATCACTGATAGACTAGTTCAGTCTTAGCCTAGTTGTTAATGATGTAGAGCAAGGGCAAAATCTGCAGGAGTCACAGAGAGCAAGGATTAAGTTCTTAAAAAGATTGGGTTTGAATTCTGGCTCCACACACTGAATAATGTTTTAAGCTTTCTCATACTTGCTTTTCTGGTTCAAATAATTGACTGAACATAATTGTTCTGAGGATTAAATGAGATGATACAAGCATCATCTACAAAATCTGGCCTCTGATAAGCACTTAACATATCATGACTGGGTTTAACAGAAAATAAAGCTTATTCAATGTCACTTCTGAAAGTTTAATGCTTGCAGACCTAACACCAATAAAGCTGGTGATCCAAGGAGACAGACGAGTAGTAGCAAGGCATTTTATGGTGATAGTACAGGAAGGTATTTTACATGCTAACTTACTTTAATATGTGATATAAAATGATCATTCTAGTCATACCTGTAAGAGAGCTCTCAGAACAAGAACCAGATAAAGATATCTTAGGGAATGAATGATGGAGAAATGAAAGAGATGAAAGGTAGTTAAGAAAGACATAGTATCTAGCAATTTTTATCCAGATTGACTATTAAGTACATTCTATTTCACATCAAATCATGTCTTGTCTATGGGTGTGGGAATACTACTTAAAATTGATACTGTATTTTTTTCTTTCATTGTAGATCTTTAATGTTTTATAACATGAATTATATATTTAATATAAATAACTACACATTAAAATAAATGTGTTATCAACTGATTCTTGCAAGCATTCTCCAATGATCTTGTATCTCTTTCCTTGGCTTATGAATAGTAAAAACCCTTGGACTGAGGTGCTGTACATCAACTCTCTTCATGGATTTTATATAGTTAGTGGAAGATTGTGCAAGTTGTAACCACTCACCATGCACCTTTCAGGCTTAATTTACAAATATAAGACCAGTAGATATAACACAGCATGGAATTTGTTAAGTATACATGTTAACATACTTGCCTGAAAGCAGTGATTTGGCAAAGTACAAACTAGTAAGTTGGAAGTGGATTTTCATCTCAAAGAATTTAAATTGTTTTATTATGCATTCTGAACATTTAAATATATGTTTGATAATATCTTCTGTGGTAAAATAGTCTGAAATATGAAGATACCTTCCTTTCACAATAACTGAAGAAAATATAAAAAATGTATTATTAGTCATTACATAAATAAAATTACAATATTTGTGTCCACATTATTCTTGCACAGGAAAGACTGAGAAAAAAATGTCCCAAAGGAGATACTCAGATATTAAATATAAAGGTGGTAGCAGCATTTTTCAGTTACTAATACAAAGCCACAAAAATCCTAAAAACGATTTATGAAGAGTGATAAGGTGAGCAGTCAACTTGTATTTGGATCTAGGACAAAGTTTTTCCAAGTTCTTCTAAGGGCTGAGCCTATAGCATTGGATTGAATAGTGCAATGAGTTGGATGTTTAGAAGCCATTTGCCCATGTCCTTTCTTCCTTCTCTGCTTTAGAAGCACATGAAAACCAACTATGAAATGAACTATCTAATCATTGATCTATTATTGGAGACCACCTTGCTGCTTTTGTTTACTCAAATCCCATTTACTTGTTTTAGCCATTGCCAAACAAGTATAACAGCAGGATAGGATATTCTGGAAGGTCTGGAATTGAAAAATATGGATTGACCCATTGTAACAATGTTATGTGCAAGACACTATGTTGAAAATGAACTTTACAACTTGGGATGGGGGTAGGGAGAAGTTGGGGAGTTGTGGAGGGAAGGGATGGTAGGGGAAAAACAAAGAAGGAGGTAACAATGCTCAATAGGAAATATACTCATTAACTTACTCATGTAACCCATATGTAAAGTATCTTTACAATAAAATATATATAAAAAAGAAAAATGCATTGAAGTTTTGTGATTTTAATTTTTCCAAAGTAATTTGTTTTTGACAGACAGAGTAAGAGCCTTGGTAAATTAATTATTATAATATCCCATATGCTGTATGCATACCACAATCAGAGAGGAAGACAAATGTGCAGATGGATGGAATCACAGTTTGTCAGAACATTATAGGCAAAACCTTTAGAGAGTAGAAATTAAGCCATATGCTGATTTATATTGACCTAATGTCCATGTTTGGTTCTGAGAAGAGGTTTTCAATCAACAGACTAGAGACAAAGGTTCAAGCCAAGTGAGCACCAAGTAATCATTTGGTAAACATCACATTAGGACAAATCATTCTCACTTCAAGGATCAGCAAATTAAAGATCACTGAGGATTGAAAAATAGACTCTATTTTTTTTTGTCTGCTGAATTGTATAACAGAGCTGCAGCAGTCAATACCTTTGCTGTCACATTCTCACAGTGCCCTCTACTGCCCTGCTGGATAGCTTGGTGAAATCACTTTGGATGATACCTGAAGAACATTCAAGTTCCAGGATTGAGTGAGAGAGAAAAATCAAAAGTAAGAGATTGCATTTTTGCATGTCCTTAGATAATAGAAGATCTATTTCAAAGGCATTCTAAGGTCTAGTAAGTAGTAACCTCCTTCAATATCAGGTCACTCATGGATATCTGAGAACACTCTATCCAGAAAAAAAATGCATTTAATTGAGTAATTCTTAATCAAAAAATTTCAACACATACAATAGTTTTTGAATGGATGAGAACTTATAAATTGCTTTGAAATCTTAGCTACATAAAAGGTAATGTTCACAGTAATGATCGTGACCTCAACATCAGCATTCCCTCTCACTTATTGTTAACACTATCATTTTATAAACAAGTAAATTGTGCTAGACTACTTTTACAATGAGGAAATTGACACACTTGTAAGAAACAGAATTATCTTTGTAAATCTGAATGTTTCAAGAGAGGGCTTCATACAAAATAAAATTTTCCAAAAAATTCAGTGACGAAACAAATGACAAATAATTGTGAACAAAACATAAATGATTCAAGAACTTTTCCATATAATCAATACTATGGTTTTAAGCAGCAGTTCATAGGTCCAGGGGAGTTTAAAATAACATAGCAAAACAAGTTAGAATGGAAAATAAAGTATTAGAAACAAATTAGCAGACCAACATATTTTTAATTATGTTTGTTTTAAAGAACATTTTTGCTAAGTTAATATGAAATTAAATAAAGAAGACATCCACATGTAGAATGAAAATTGGGTTTGTAATTACATTCATTACCACAATCCACCTTTATGAAATACAAATACTATAGTAGGTAGTTTTGTATGGGGGGAGTTTGTTTCATCATTATATCAAACTTCAATATTTCTTTTTATAATAAATAAAAATAAATCAAAGTGAAAAATAGTGTATCTTATCCTTATTTTAAGAGTGAAAAATTTCCAATTCTTATTAAAACTAAAATTTGTTCTCTTACCCAAACAGAAACGGTAAATCACACAAACACATAATTTGTTCTTTTATATATTATAAAGGTTATGTTTATACTACAAGCTGTGAATGAGATTAATGAGTTTTCTCAGCACAGCAAACCTCCTCCATGGAAACAGAAGCTAAATTGCAATAAATCAAAGGTTTATGTTCACGTATTTATGGGATAGGAAAGATTTAGAGTTCTTCAGTAGAGAAAACTATCACAAAGTAAAAGAGAAAATTATGGCTTTTGTAACATAAAGGTAGATAAACTGGGACAAGCTCAAAAATTGTGAATTGAATACAATTTAATAATGTTAGTAATTTATTAAAAGTAATTATTCCGACACAGTTACATGCTCATACTTCACCAGACGTGACAAAAAGCTACTTCAATATGCTAGTTACCTTCATAACATTGTATATCAGGACCAACCAATTAAATTAGAGCTCTAATTCTATATTTCCCTTATTTCTCAATATTACTTTTCTCCAAAAATGTGTCTGCATCATTATAGAAGAAGTAGTCATTAGAAAATATCTCCCGTTCTCATTTAAATTAATAATTTAATATTCTATTAGTCCTTAAATATGTTTTTCTTGTTTCTAAGAGGAAACCCTAAGTTATTATTGACTATTTAGTGAATGTATAAACCATAAAATTTAGTTTATTTAGTGAAAGTATAATTCAATATATTAATTTTATTTGCAAACACATATATATGTGTGTAAGTATATATATCCTATATATGCTCTCTCTTGAAATATATCTATATATCTCTCTATATCTATAGCTATATCTCTATCTTATTTATCTGTAGGAACACAAAATGTATGGACAAATAGATCTTGAATAAAACTTATTCTTAATTCGCTTTCTTCTGTATTAATTACTTCTCTGCCTATCCTGGAAAAAAAAAGTATAGCAAAATGCATGTGAACATTATAACACTACTGACCCAGATATTAAATAATACTTTGGTTTCTAAATGAAAATTCCATTATTGGAAACAATACAGTGACCTTTCTACTCAATATCTGGAAAATAAAAATACAGCAATAGAATTTGGTGTGTGTGTGAGTGTGTGTGTGTGTGTGTGTGTGTGTGTGTGTGTGTTTGCTACTGAGAGTGTCATCCAATCTGATTCAAACATGTTATAATACTAGGAAAAGAGAAGGCCAGGTTGTTTCACGAAAAATCAAAATAATTAAAATGAAAGATTGAAAAATAGAAAATATTCCTCATGATTATCCCAGACATATACTAATTATTGCAAATAATTTTATCAGATGAACAGAAGTACTCAAATGCTATGTACATATGACTGTATAAGATGATGCAAAGAGAAATGAACTCCAAGATATGGACACAAGAGGTTTTCCTTTGTTGCTATTACTTTTAATGAATTATGTGGGTTTTTTGGTTGTTGTTTCTTTTGTATGTTCTTCCCACTATGGTATATCCCTGTTGTCACTGTATTTGATTTCAGTACCCTGCATCTTGTGTATCCATTTATCTAATTGGGGGAGGAGAAGGGGAATAACAAAATGCTGAAACAAGGACACAGCATAACCCATTGCATGAATGATACTCACAAGGCACTATGTTGGAAATGAACTTTACAACTTTGGGGAGGGGAGAAGTCAAAGTGGGGGAGGAAAGGGATAGTGGGAGAAAAACAAAAGAGTGGACACAATGATCGACAAGAAATGTATTCATTACCTCATGTAACTGTAACCTCTCTGTACAACATCTTTATAAGAAAAAAAAGAACCATACAATAAAAAGAACCATAAAAATATGAGATGATAAACAAAGGCAACAAAGAATGAGCAAACCGTAAGTTATAAATAAAATCGGTTGAGTCATTTGAAAAAAAAATAATCCTCATGAGAGCGTCATGACAATAAATCTGATCTCTACAAATAATACTATAACAAGGTCTGGATTGTCAGGTTTGGCAATGTAAATTTGGTGCCTTTCTCCTGGGTCATCAAACAGACAGAGAGGTAAACAGAAATTGTGTTTCTTTCCAAGTGAGAAGTAGCCTTTACTAAGATTATGAATCCTCAATTAATTCTTTAGTCCTGGCAAAGATGAATAAGAAGTTTTTCATACTCATGTAGAATGGAGTTTTCCTAACAAATTTTATGAATTGAGTATTTCTATTTTATTTGAATACCCAATATATGTTGCAAATAACAGACACTAATCGTGCTAGTTAAGTGAAGCTGAAGCACAAATTTCAGCATCAAAAAGAATTTCTGAAATTTTGAAACCTCAATGGAACAGGATTGATAGGACAACCTTTATTTAATTACAGAAAAATATGTATTTTCATTTTCTGGAATAGAAAAGTAACATTTTTCTTTAAACATTGCATCTCTTCAGAATTATATTATGACTTAGAATTTCTAAATGAATAACATGTTGCCCTAACATAAATAAAACTATTTACCTTATATCCTTGCAAACTCATATAGTTATCAAATATTTCAGACCATATTGTATATAAACTGGTAAAGGCCACTTTCCCAACTGATCTATATTTTTTATATATTTTGTTTCTTTGGTACTGTCAAACAATTCATTGACAATAATTGGCAAGAAAAGGTTGGCATTTTACTTATTATTGAAATTAACAATGTATTCTTAGCCAAATTACATTTGTCTGAGCAAGGAAAAAATTCTAACTCCATATTTACATTTTTTTGTACTTTGTTTAAAATTGTTTCTGATTTTTTACAAGTTCCATAGAAACCACACTATTGTGGAAAATTATAAAAGTCACAATTTTTTAAGTATGTCTATCTATCATCTGTTTGTACATCTATCTCTCTTCTATTTTCAATAATCTATTATCAATATGATAATTTTCCCTACAAAGATGTGGTGTTACATGAGATTTAGGAGAATGAATTAATTTTCTTCATCCTACTGTCAGTTTTAAGTATAGAATTACTATTTCTAAAAACAGGTTGTATTTGCCAAAAAGTAGATAAATGAATATCTGGATAAATTTCATGAATGAAATTTCAAGCATTAGAATAAATCTATGACCAGAGTGCAGAAATAGGTTGCTTTCACAACCCCTCATTTAATAAGAACATTTTTGCTTTAAGACAAAACTAGGATGATTATTGTTAAGAAAAAGTTTTGAGGAAGAGCAATGGAGTGTCTTATTATATCAATGTACATTCAGTTCTGCACAATATCCAGAGTTAGTAGAAGTTACACAAGTTTAAGATACAGTAAGTAACAAGGTAAACCAAACTATCACCAACTGATTGTCAGAAATACTTATTGCTTTTCACATTCAAATGAATCCAAATTTTTCAACAACTAGATTCTATGCACAGACAAAGTTAGGGATAATATTTGTCAACCATAAGATGAAAAAATAAACCAAATTTATTTAATCTGATTTGAACATAGAACAAGTATGAATATTATGATTTTTCATAAAATGATTCATCCATGACAGAGATAAAATTTGCAAATATCTAATATAAGTACAAGTGACAAAATCCTTGAAAATATAAGCAGGTAAAATTAATCAACAAAATCTAGTATATACAAGTTTTCTTCTCTTAGAGATAGATGAAAAGTTTTGCATTTTTTAATAAATTTCATGTCACTTTTAGTCTTTTGATGTTTGATAATTGTATGTATATTTTAAATTTTTTGACCATGAATTTTATATTTAGAAATAAAAAGTCTTTGATTTTCTATGTTTTTAATTTTTTTCTTTTAAATGAACAATTCCATGAATACTTAATAAAATGCAATCCTGCACTGATATATATATATATATATATATATATATATGTATTTATTTAATCTTCTAATAGTTAAAGGAGCAAAAAGTACCTATTATGCATTCTATGTTATAAGCTGTAAGCATTTACAAAAAGAAAATAAACGTCAATTCCTAAAGTGAATTTTTGTGTTAAGCTTAGAATATGTATGACCTTTAAACGTAGCATATGATCATTAAGATATTTGATCTTATCTTTTCTCCTGCCTTTTAGGAACAGCATCTGTTTTGAATAGTGTGATATGTATTCCATGGATAAACTTTACCAAAAGCAAGTAGCTCTGTAGACACTTTACAGGTATATATGAGCAGCTGTCTTGGGATCTACACCATTTCTTGTATAATTAGTTATGACATAATTTTTAAATGTCAAGGTAGACTTTCAATATGGTAGAAGGCATTCATGAAGTAAAGCTTAGCATGCTATCACACTTTTAATTCTACACACACTGGATCTATGAACACTTATAGATGCTTTTTTGACAATTTATTTTCTTACTTTTAAGCTTGATCTAGTGCTTTTGTTCATCACACTTGCTACTATCTTCCATAGAACCATATCAATTCTAACAGCTTTAGTAAAAATTACAGTCATATTATACATGTGCAAAAATTATCTAATATAAAACATTAAACCTGAATCATGATGCTGAGTATGATAAATGTATTTGTTATTGTAAATAATGAAATCTTTAACTATCATAAAAACTTAGTGGTTTAATAAGTCATAGTAAATGATTCATAAATCAGTGAAGATGATATATGGAGCATACATCAAAGAACAATTTTAGAATGTATTAAACCCCTATGAAAATTTGAAAATACATTTAAGTTATCTATGCTATTGCCTATACTTCTGAAAACAATATTATCCCAGAAATTTGAGTCTTAAATTGCCTTCTACATCTAAAGACTAATGAATTGTAACTGTGATGAACTTTTCTATATTGTAATATCATTTGTTTTCTTTACCCTTTGTTTCATTTATTTTGGTAGTGGATTCTTTAGTAATTGGAATAACTATCAGTCGTAAGAAAATCTATTAAGGTTTGTAGAAATTTGTTATAAATGAGACGCGCATTGATTTAATATAAAAATATTCATATATACATGATTGTAATAATTACTTAATTATATCATGTATTTCTATACATTGATTCCAATAAACATAATTAAAAACAAGATTGTAAGATGATTCCAAAACTGTACAATGTGTATTATTTAGCTAAGTATATCAAACATACATTTACAAGGAAGGAAGGTAATACAGAGAAACATATAGTATGTAAATTTAGAATTTCCAGAAACAAAAATAATGCACTTTCATTACATTTACTGACATTCTTGCACAACTAGTAACTTAGCATTTTGCTCAATAAAATGAATTTTTATTGCAAGTGTATAAAACTCAGGTGCTCAATAATTGTTTGACTCTTCTTATTTAATCCTGAGGTGCATTTGTTTTCGTGAACACATTTTAAATAGATTTTTGTTATTTCTCAAATAGGTAAAACTGCCATTCAATGAAAGCACTTCACAAAGTATATGTGCTTTGCTTTCTTATTCTGGTCCATGTCTCTGGACTAAGCTCTCCAAGACTTCTTTATAAGATATAAATCATTAGTTTTCTTTTGTTTCTTTGGGCCTGGCTTACTTCACTTACTATAATTTTTATTAGCCATAACTAGTATATGTGTAGGACAAGCAGAAAAGTCAAAAATTATGTGCATATGACCATATGTGATGCTAAGTGAAATGAACCTACCATAGGGACCCAAGAAATTTTCTCTTACTTGCTGTTGTTTTTAATGTACTTATAATGTACCATGTGATTTTTTGTTTCTTTTGTATGTTCTTCCCCCAGGGTATAACTCATGTTTTTACTGTATTTGATTCTGGTGCAGTGTCTGCATCTTGTATATACATTTTTCTAATTTTGGGAGGGGAAAGGCAAGAAAAAAATGCTGAAACAAGGATACAGGTTGGCCCATTGTAACAATGAGATGTACAAGACACTATGTTGAACATGAACTTTACAACGTTTTTGGTGGGAAGGAGGAGTTGGGGAGGTGAGGAGGGAAGGCACTGTGGGAGAAAAACAAAAGAGAGGAGAACAGTGCTCAATAAGGAACTTACTCATTACCTTACTCATGTAACTGTAACCCCTCTGTACAGTATCTTTACAATAAAAATATATATTTAAAAATTATTTTCCTTATCTTCCAATTATATTTCACTGTAATTGCAAAAAAAAAAAAAGAAAACTAACATTTCTGGGATTTACAAGGCTTAATATGAACTAGTCCTTAAGCTTGGTTAGACTCTTGTCCGTACAGTGTCAAATCCACTGTAAATATATTTGAGTGTTTTCTAGCAACATACAAAGCATCATAATCAAAAACAAGTCCAACATATGCCACTTTCTCTACATCAAGCCTGACCAGAGAACTGACCTTGGTGACATCAAGCTCTTCAGGGCTTGTCCGATTTAGTGTTTGTTGTTCTTGACATTTAGAATGAACATTATGAGACAATAATGATGTGTTAATTTTCATAGTTTCCAAGAATTTTATCTATAAATTAATATAATGCAAATACATGTTTCAATCTAAGTATATATGTATATATATATATATTAGCATATAATATTTGTATTTAGATTGATATATACACCAATATACAGTAATTTAATAAAGAAAGGTCAATTAGTATTTGTGATCATTTTCTCCTTTTAAAATACTAGCATGAGGAAATATGAGCATATATTTTGAATAAAATTATAGTAAATAAATTTCTTACAATTTTATTCAAGTAATGTGAATTAATATTTGAACTGTACAATACTACTTATTACAAGATATTTCCATACAGAGAAAAGAAGGGCTTCAATATCTCAGATTAAGCTGAATAAGAGAGTCTCGGCCATCTGTTTTTATTAGAGTTCTTGATTATAGCCATTCTAACTGGGGTGAGGTGGCATCTCAATGTTGTTTTGATTTGCATTTATTTTATGGCTAGAGAGGTTGAGCATTTCTTCATGTGTCTATTGGCCATCCTTCTTTCCTCTTCAGAGAATTTTCTCTTTAAGTCTTTAACCCACTTTTTTATTGGGCAGTTGTTTCTTTGAGGATTTGTTGTTGGGGGATTTAATTTTTTGAGTTTCAGGTATATTTTAGATATGAGACACTTGTCCGTTGTGGTGAGGGGAAGGGATGGTATGGGGAAACAAAGGAGGAGGCAACAATGCTTGATAAGAAATATACTATCTTGCCCATGTAATTGTAACCCCACTGTATGGTATTTTCACAATAATAATAATAATAAAATAGAGTCTCAGCCTGATTTCAGAAAGTTCTTTAGTGACAATAGGAGTTGGTTTGAGGCCAAGGTAGATCAGATTATCCATAACAGCCACTGGAGATTTCTGTTGCAATTACCAGTATATCAAGAGGCCACATGGTGAAGGAGATAATCTTAGTGAGAAAGTGAGCCAAATGTTCCTGCTCCACACGGACACTGCTTCATGACCCCAATAGACTTCAACACACCAGCTAAATTTTTATTAGCATGCATTAGTTGTATAAGGAAATTTCATTGTGATATTTCTACATATATACATATATACAATATGATCAACCTCACCCCCTCCAAAGGTCTTTGAAGATCTGTAAATATTAAGTTATAATAAAATAAATTAAGCAAACATATTTTTATTGCAGAAACCAAAATTTTAGAAAGCTAATAGTTTTAAAATGGCATTAAAGATGGATGACGTGTCTCACACCTATAATCCTAGCTACTTGGGAGGCAGAAATTGAAAAATCATGATTAGAGGCTAATGCAGGCAGAAAGTTTGTAAGACTCCAACTTAAACAAACAATGGTTACTCATGCTGGTGAAAACCTGTTGTCCTGGCTACAGAAAAGGTACAATAGCTGGGCACATGGTATAGCACCAGCCATCACAGTGACATTGAAAAACACAAATAAGTGGATCACAGCCCAGACTGACCTAAGTATAATTCTGAGACTAGATTCTCTACATAAAATTGTTTTCATTAAAGGTCTTCTTACATTAGGACTTTCACATTTCATGCTAACTTGATAGGACAATATCTTTTAATCCAGTATTGTTGAATATTGGAAACAACTAGCAACATATTAAAATAACTTCATATTTTAGACTTGAGTAAATCTGTTTATTTTTAATACTCTGCCAAAGATTCTGGTAAAACACAATTCTTTGTGAACATTTTTGTATTTCCTTCTGACCTGTTGTAAGCTCCTGAGGAATTTTGCTAAGAATTTTCCTTTGCATTTCTAACCTTCCATGTAGTAAGAGTTCCTATATGTTCTATAGTTTTTGTTTGTGAGCTCATCCTCAAAAGTTATCTTCTCTGCCACAGTATTGTTGTTGGCTGCTTCTTCCATGATATTTCCCTGAAATATTCCAAACTATGTACCATTGGTTACTATGGTAGAAATTTAAGTACCATTGTGAATTTAGGTGTTATCAGTATTTAATTTCTGTCTTCTTTAACTGAATTGATTTAGGTTTTCAGCCTTTCAATAATCATTTCCTATACTTTTCTAAGGTATGGAACTGTCTTCATCTGAAGCTTTATAACAGGATACATATTTATTTCATCCTTTATGTCTCCTGGCTTTCTTGAGACCATTTCACTATGAGTGGTATGTGAATTTCACATTCAACTGCATGAGCTTTGCATTTGTTCAGTGTCCTTCAGTGATCCATGTGAATTGAACATCTGCTCACACTTCTGTACGTACCTCTGGTTTTTTGTCAAGTAGAAATTTCTTTCTCCTTCTTTCTGGAACTACCAACATTATAAAATATAATGAATAGAGAAATAAAAAGTAAGATAAATGAGCATGTCAATAAACAGTTATCATAGCTGGAAATGTTGAACATTAATACCAAATACATTATACATTAATGAAAGAGGTTTATTCTAATTAGTGATTTTTTACTGATTTCTTTTTGAAAGTCATGATTTTCCTTGACAGAGAAAACTAAATTCCCAATATGACACTAAAAGCAACAAACGAGCTTAACACATCTTACTACACTACTAGAAATTTTAAATACAATAATTGTCCCTTGAAATATGATCCAAATTTTACTTAAGATCTTCAACTGGACCTTATTCATAATTTTACTGTAATTTATTAGTGGTTTAATAAAGCAATCAAAGAATTGACTAGAATCTCAGGATTCTTCTAGGCTTACTTATTTAAGTTTATTTTCATAGTACAGATCAGATCTTGAGGTTGCTATAGTAATGATCAAATGACATCTAGAGGTAATGATATTTCTGAAGTATAATAGCAGAAGAGACTTAATTTCTCTCAAATGAGATGTTTTTCAATTTTTCTACTTAGAAGTAAAGTTATTCCTTTCTTTATTAGGGGGACATAAAAGATAAACCTTAATCACCAACGACAATCTACTTAACATATTTTTTCAATGTGTATGTTAAGAATTTAAGAATGAGTCTTCTATTTAATTTCCATTTCTTTTTTATTATTTTTAATTTTTTTGTCGGTTGTGGGGCTTGAAATCTGGGCCTGGGCGCTGTCCCTGCGCTCTTCCGCTAAAGGAGTGGGCTATACCGCTCGAGCCACAGCGTCACTCCCGGTTTTCTAGTGGTTTATTGGAGATAAGAGTCTCATGGACTTTCCTGCCTGGGCTGGCTTTGAACCGCAATGTTCAGGTCTCAGCCTCCTGAGTAGCTAGGATTACAGGTGTGAGCCACCGGCGCCCGGCCTTAATTTCCATTTCTTGTTGTTGGAATTTCCTTTCTGTCTTAGGTTACTGGATATAATGTATTCAGGGATATTTCACTTATATGTGAAACTTAAGTTTCACTTTCATGTCTATGTTTGAAGAGTAAGTTTAATTTGTTTGTTCTGTGAATGCTTAGACATTTCTCTATGTTTTTTGTATAAAATAATTTTTTATTATTTGTCTGTCTTTAAAAAATATTTTTCTGACCTGATACAATTGTGCTTAATTCATATATCCTTTCACTCTGATTTCACATGCCCGTATCTTCATTTTCTACAAATGAAACACTTATAAATGTATTATTTTCCTGTAATGCTACAACTTATCTTTTCTTCAATATTCCTACCTTTTCAGTAATGAAAAGAAACTTGTTCAGCAAGAAAGCATTAATAATTTTTTTAAGTAACATTTCAAAAGCCAAGTCTTAGCTTAAAAAGTTAAGACTTGGCAGGCATGCTTTATAGTTCTGATATTCTATCAAATTTTAATAGTTTTAATTGCCTAATTATCTGCTCCAGTGCAATAATAAAGCCTGTTAATATTTCATTTTCTAGTACAGTAAAAGGTATTCCAGTCTGTGCTCGAAAACCTTCTCACCCTTTGTTGAATGCTAAGTTGGGAATTCTTTAGTATATTCTTGCACTTTTGTTAGTCAGCCCCATCTGTCATCTTGCTTTTGTTCCCTCCACTTCCTGCTTTACCCAAATGTTACTTGTTTATTCAATGAGTACCTCTGTTTTTTCTCTGTATTTTTTACTCATTGGTGGTTCTGGTTTATTATATCCATTTTCATATTCGTCAATAAATTTCTCTGTATTTCTGTGTGTTCTATAAAGCAGACAATAATTTTATTTCTTAATCACATGTACATATATATATATATATACATGCATACATACATACATACATATGTGCTTCCCCATGCCTGGGGGAAGTTTTTCTCTACTTCTGATCTTGCCATTAGCACCTCTCTTAATCTGCCAGTCTGCTGAACTGAATAGTTAGGAGAGAATCAATGCTTCTTTTCAGGCACTGACAGAAAGAACTGCCTTGGGCACACTCAGCAGAACAGGAGACCATGAGGTCAACAACAATAAGAGGATTTAAGACAACTTCTAGGCTCTGAATTCCTACTTAAGAAATCCTATGATCCATTTTCTGTCTCCTTGGTTGAACTGATCAACCTTCAAAAAATAATTCCTGTGAAAATGTTATTTATTTACCAATTCAAGATATCATTTCTCACTCCAGGAGTACACAGGACAATTCAGGGTTTTATGTTCAGAATACTTTCATGGATATTAGAAAAAATACTGTTTTTCTATCCGTGGTCAGAGCTCTCAGTGGCTATTTTGCACATTTGTTTCAGCCCTTTAATCTATCAATTTAGCCCATTTTTAATTTAGATACTGACAACTAGTGCTTACGTATTTGATACCTAACAAATAAAAATATTTACTGTAAGTTTTATTATAAAGAAGTAAAGAGCTAGTCAGAAAAAATCAAACAAGGAATTTACTTTTTAGTGGCAATGTTCAAGATGTAACTAGCTTTAAATACATTGAAATAAGTTTCTTGGCTTGGGAAAAAATTAATGCTCAATTAAGAAAATAGATAAGAAATGCAAAGAGCTACATTTTTGAAAACCATTAATCTCTAAAAGAGTTGTTTCTTCATAGTCAATGCGTTATAATTCACAAGGGAATATTAAGCTGGAAAAAATGTTTTTCACAGCTTATTACTGTCTCGACTTAATTAATGATTAAGGGAAAGTAAAGTTCCCTTTATGACTCCAGGCAAAAATGAACTGGAAAATGAAACTTACAACTTAAATCCATAGTTGATCTCAAATTTGATTAATTGTATGAGTAGTAAGAATAAAAGTAGAGATTATATATCTTCAAATAATAATACCAGAAATAATGTACCTGAGGAATAGCTTTTATAAGGAAGAATATTTACTGAGTAGCAATATGCTAAAACATTCTTAGTCCTTTGCACCATAACTGGCTCAATATTTTATAGGCATGTTGAAAAGCTGTAAGAACATGGTTCATTTTTTCTTTAAAGACCATGATGTAAGTTTCTGTAATAGCCCCAAGCTGAAAATTACAAGTATAAATGATGCTGAATAGTTAACCAATCAAATCACATTTATTTAAGAACTGAAGGTAGACATTTGATAAGAACTTGTCCCATTTATGGTTTTATTGATGACACTCTCATTATGATAAATATTCATGCTTTGTTTCCAAGTGAACACTCTTCAAAAGAAAAAAAATCTGCATTGAAATATTTATTTATCTGGCATGTTTTAAATGTCTTTTGAAGTCACCTAACAGACATCAAGGCCATCTTAAAGTGAACTCTTCTAAATCAGGGAGGACATACAGACAAATGTGTGTGTGTGTGTGTGTGTGTGTGTGTGTGTGTGTGTGTGTGTGTGTGTGTATGTGTGTGTGTGTTTTAAAGGGTAAATACACTTTTACTCAATTCTAAATTTATACATATAGAGCTGCTTTAGAAATTCAATTCATGAAGATGGAAATCTTATAGCTTTAAGCTGCATGTAGCCTGACTAAAGCCATGATAAATGACTTCTGCAGGTATATATGAGTGCATTTGCTAGTAGTTTCACTGTTCTACAAAGTGTTGTAATAGTTAACTTTACACCTAAGCCACAGTGGTATCTGAATGGTAGAGTGGTCGCTAAGCAACCTTACCAGGAGAACATTTAATACCAGATTTTCCTCATTTAAATCTGTTTGAGAGCTAAAGAAGTAAGAGATTTTTATGGGCAGAACTTTTCAACTCAATTTGGCTACACTAAGCAGACTGCAATTTGTATGCCTGAAATCTTGTCAGGTTGGCAGAGGCCGAAACAACAGAAATTGCTAAAGGAAGTAAGATCGCTGCTGTGAAGAGATTTTTTTTTCTTTTTAAGGAATATTTTCTGTTCTGTTCTTATATTAAAAAATATTTTCCCAATGGTACAGAAATTTGTGTTGTATATTTTCATTGCAATCCCATTTGGTATGCTGAAAGTAATCTTTTTAAGCCAATTTAGTTATACTATTAAAATTAATTTAAATCTGTCAGGTATAATAAATAGCTACCAAGTATAATATAATTTAGACTTCATTCCTTATAGTTTCCTGATATTAATAAGTCAAGTTAAGGGAGTGAGAGATATGGATAGTTCTATGATTTTTACAAATCTACAAAATATTGTTTTCCCCTCCTCTGACAATTTTGCAAATAAGTAATTCATTTTTTCAATGTACAATCTTATCTATATTATATCCTCAAATTAAAATACATTAATATTTAGAAGTAATTTAAAGTTACCTATTTTAATCTTAATATTGTCATTATATATTAATTTATAATAGATTGTATTTTTATGTTTTTTTTTTTGAAAAACGCTGTTTTATATGAACTCTAGCTTGGGATTTTACAGACTATCTCTTGTTACATATATCATTATAAAATATTCTACATTTAATTACTTTGGTGCACATTATTAAATAAAATGGATAAAGTAATTATCTGTACATTTCTTACTTACCTAGAATTCTCTTATTTAGACGTGTTAAAAAATAATTCTGCTAGTATATCTATATATGTACACACACACACACACACACACAAATATCCCCTACAATGATTGCGAAATGTTCCTTGGTGTATATACTAATGAATACACTAATTCATAATGACCCTAGCTAATCTTTAACTATATTATATACTAACAACCATTTTCCATAGTATTTTCAGCTGTAACATATCTTTGTAGCTCTAATCTTCATCTATTGTCTTTCCATTTTTTCTAATACAGCAAGTCAATGTATATTTCATTTTACTTAACTAAATATTAATATATTAAGTATCATTTATTGTGTTCCTTGTCTTTGAAATTCACATTGGCTAATTGACTATACAAATGTTTAAATTTTTCTCCAAGTGGTTCTCTTCTCTTCATTGTTCTTCCTGCTCTGGTTCATTAAACCCATTAGAATTTAGCTGATTTCAACAATGAAAGGCAATATCACTTTGTGGATAATATTAAAAAGCCAGTTTATGGTGTCATAATTTTGTGTTCATACACTATATATTCCTAACAATTCTTAAAATATATTCTAGGCACTAATTCTTTTGGAGATCAGTTTTTTAAAAACACATCTTGTAGGCTGTGGTTTCTTCCCCATGCTTTCCAGGATGATATTTGGTTTAAAAATAAGTTTTCTCTCTTCCAACAATAATGCATTCTAAAACATGTTTGCATTTGATATTTCAGCAGAACTTCTCTATAAATACGTATATATAGAGATTTTGTTCCTTATTTTATATAACTTCTGAAGAGCCTATATTAAACTAATGTTTAGAACATAACCATATAGTCTATTTAAAAGGTCAGTTGATCATACTTGTCATCTTGGGTTTGAAATGAATGAATCTTCCACTTACCAATTAGAGAATTTTGTTGCATAATATAAAGTGTGTAAAATCTTTCCAGCTGTCTTAGAAACAGTATCCTCAGATCAGCCTCCTGAGTACCTAGGATTAAACAGATGTGAGCCACCTGTTCCAAACTCACTTCCACTGTTTAGAAAGGTGTTTACCCTAGTGGAGTTCAATGCGAAGGTCCAACTTTAGGCTTCAACCTGTACTTAAATATATATATGACCAAACTCTATAAATTTCAAAATAATCCTTGGGAATGACCAGTTACATCCATAGCTTAAAAATATATTTATCTACTTATTTAATACTTTATACTATATGGTCTTGTGCTCATTTTAAATAGAATGAGTTTTTTCTTCTTGTTATAGATATAGCCACAGACCAGTCCTAAGGAAGTCCAATTGAGATACCCATCATGGTCAATCCATGTTACATAGTGGATATACTTTCTAACCCACACAGTACATGAGAATCATTTAAGAATTTGAAAAAGGTTGAGACTATTGTTTGGGAAAAATACAAAAAATACATACAATGGAAGATATATTTATAAAAGCTTGAATGAAATTGGTGATGATGATTTTCATGGGAAAAAAGAACAAGTTGGGTCTCATATTATCGTAAGCTTTCAAAACTTGGCTTAAGAAAATGGGTAAGTAAAGTATCAAATACATTGTTCATATTTCAGTCCCATGAATAAGGAGTAACTGGAACATGAAAAAGAGCAATTGATACTTTGAGGAAAATAACAAGTTAAATTTAGACATTAACATTTTTGTCATTATCAATAATTTATCCTATATGGATCTGATATTCTAAAAAAGGTACAAGTTCTTTCAAGTTGAATACTAACATACAATGTAACAGAACTGGGGAAAAACTTCTATTTTAAAATACTTTCTTGACTATCTAATAATGAAAATGGTATATTTAAAACTTATAAATTATCTCAGAGAAGTAACAAGAATTGTTTTGTAGAAATTCTTAACACTTTATATGGTGTTAATAGAAAAATGACAACTTGTCAAAATTCTTATATTGCAATATTCATATTTGAAAAAAACCAAAATGTGTGCATGTATAAGAGAAACTCTTTTGTTTTTGAAAAATATATACTTTGTATTTTCCTTTCTTTATGGTGGTAACTGGCTTTGAACTCATGTCTGATCTTTACTAATTGAATCAATCATATCTCCAGATACATGTTTTTCATAAATTAGAATTCATTTTTATAACATAAAGCATTTCCTATGGAAGAAGGTAACATTAAAAATAATTACTTAAATAGTAACTTAGTGAGAATTCATAGTATCTTAATGAGCAAGGAGTACTACCTTATGAAATACACTGGAAAACAGGGGTTATACTGTGGATGAGGGACATACAAAGCAACAAAAAAAATCATGTGGTACGTTATAAACACATTAGACACAATAACAAGAAAGAAAAAAACACTTATCTCCTTATCTTGGGGTTCATTTCTCTTATCATCTTATCTGACCTTTTCTGCTTGTCTCAGACATATACTAGTTATTGAAAATAAAGGAAACCATGAGACCTATGATTCTTTGGAACTGGCTTACTTCACTTAATATACATTTTTCCAAGGTTTTCCATGTCCTAACAAATGGGGCAATGTCATTCTTTCTGATGGAGGCATAGAATTCCATTGTGTGTATATATACATATATATACATACCATTCATCTACTGAGGGGCATCTGGGTTGGTTCCATATCTTAGCTATAGTAAATAATACAGCAATAAACATAGTTGTGCTGGTATAATTTGGGGAGGGGAAGGAAAAAAAACAACTTGTTTAAATAGGGATATAGGTTGACCCATTGCAACAATGAGATATACAAGTTGTTATGTTGAAAAATGAACTTTACAATTTAGGCAGGGATGGAGGGGTGGAGATGTACAGTTGTGGAGATGTGAAGGAAGGGATGGGAGAGAACAGAGAGAAGGAGGCAACAATGCTTGATAGGAAATGTACTCATTACCTTGCTCATGTAACAGTATTTTCACATAAAAAACTTATTTAAAAAAGAAGAAAAAAGAAATACACTGGATTAAATAAAATTGAAGTAATCATTTATCATCTCAATTACTAGGATCTCTAGTAAATTTATTTTTTAAAATATTTGTAATGGTGCACAAAGAAACAAATATTATTTATATTTGAATTGCCTGAAATATGATCTACAAAAAAGAGTTACAAAATATATCACACTATATCAATAGGTTGTCGTAAGAGAATAAATCAAACTGGATATATTTGTAAATCTAAGATAATCTTCAAATACTAAAATTACTCTCTTATCTTTAGACAGAAATAATACTCAGTGTGGAGTAGCTTCCTAGGTTGATGAATAACATGAAAATGTAAGCTTTTTTAAAAATAAAACATGATTACAATAATTTCCAGTCACACAAGAGATGAAGTTAAGCAAGAACTTAAGCACTATATGCCAGCAACATGGAGAAGAGGAGGGTACTCTGCTGCCATGATCACAGATTTTACTCTATTACTGCCTGATATATTCTAGCATACCAAATAGGTATAAAATGATGGTAGATGACCTCCTGTGGAATCCTGTCTGCAGAAAATGGAGGATGAATTATCCTGAATTGAAATCTCTCTCCAACAGATAAATATTGCATACTAAATCAGTTTCAGTATACCCACATTGCATTCCTTTTAACTTAATGTATGCAGTGTCAAGTTATTTCAAACTGAGAATAGTTTGACTCTAGGTACACAGTTTGTCTAAGGTAAAAAATCTGTGAATAGATTTGAGGAACATGGAATGAAATTATCTTCCCATTCCCACAATTTCTCTTTCTTTCTTAACTGACAAGAAAATATGTGAGTTGGCATACTGACTTAACTGGTGTTTCTAATGCTAGTTAGTAGAATGAGAAACCCAAAATTTCTGCATTCTAATAGAATCTAATGATGTCATATCATTCAGAGAAATCTGCATTATAAGACTTCCTTTACTCACTGTCTCAGTTAGTTGTAATAAATTGATTTAGCTCACATTTTTTTCCACAGGAAATCTTTACTAAAAATGTACATTTTTGAAAATATTGTAACTTCCATGTTTGGTATGAGATTTATTTTTGTGCAGATCATCTTCTCAGTTGTGTTTATCTATGCATTGTTCACATGTGATTTATGTACCATGTGGTTTAATAAACAGATGAGGGCCACAAAATTCAAAATTTCTGGACAGACTCTTGATGAAAACATAGTTCAAGTTGCTCTCTTCCCTTTTCTCCAGAAGATATTTAAGTTAACACCTAAACAAAAGGGACAGACAAGAATGTAATTGATGATGAATGAATACCTGTTTAGAAAATCATTCTAAATAAATATTTCAAATTGGACTGTGTTTATGTTGATGTCTTGCTACTTTTCATGCTTTCCTTGATGTGAAAATGTGAATACACTAAATTAGCTTGCTATAAATTTTAACTATGACTTTCTGTGGGCTCAGTCTAGTGGTTATCATTAAGAAGTCAATAAACTTAGCATGTATAATTGTGTGACTGTTTTTACCTTTTCTTTTAAGATCAGTTAATATACTTTGCTCCTTTTAAACATGTATTTTTAAATATTATCATATGTAAAATAAAATCAAGCCTCTAAGACTTTTTATTCTCAACTTGAGATGCTTATTTTCAATTCCTTACAAATGATTCTTTAAAAAATATATAAATGGTGACTTCATTAAAAGGTGACTTTCATAAAAGGTTTATGGATTGAGTTATTTACTTATTTTTATTTTCCTGAAAACATAGTTAAATCTTAAAAATGCTATATATATAATTGAAATGTAAGACACACTATTTTGATGGCTAGAAACTAATATTTCTTTAATCTTTCATTCTAAGCATACAGCAATAATAAAGATTTGTGAGTGCCTACCACAGCAGAAACAGCTTGAAGAATACCGCTCAGAATGCCAAAGGCATGTTGATGAAAGAGAATCAGATAAAATTTAAGAAATGATGTTGGATATAAATTATAAACAAACATTAAACACAACAAAATTATGACATGTAGCTGGTGTTCTGCATAAGTGCCGGGTTAGGCAATAGTAACAGAGTACACAGTTCGTGCTCATGCATGTGAATGCTTTAACGGAAAAGGGGAAAAAACATTACTGCTTATCATGATGGATCAACTGTGAGTGGATTTTAGGTCTTAAGAGAGAAAACTGATTAGGAAAACAAACAGAAGGCAGGGAAAGAGAGAAGAGAAAATAGATGTTTTTATTAAAAAATTATGCATCTGAAAAAATTAAGTACAATGGCAAAGCAAATTACAAAAAGAAAATCTCAAAATCCAAGCATAAAAGGAGAGACAGCACTCTAGATAAAACCTGTTTGTTTTGAATTTTTATGTTAAGCCTCTACTACCATTCCAGGAATGTGTAAATTGACAAGGAATGTTTTTAATCTTCCTTTAGAACACAAGGTCTGTTGCTTCTTTTAATGTTGATGCTATGTCTTACACTTCGCAAAGTAATAAGAATTGAGAATTACTACTTTAGGAGTTACTAACCCCCAAATTTAGGACTATTTTACATCTCTCTCTGTATTTTACACACACACACACATATATATATATATATATATATATATATACATATATATATATATATGCATAGATATATACACACACATACATACATACACATATGCCTAATGCTTTTATTATTGTCAGGTAGATCACTAAGCTAAATGAACTCCAAAATATAGAAACAAGATTTTACTTTGTTGTTGTTTTTGGTGTAGTGTGTGATTTTTAAATTTTATTTATTTATTAATTTTGGTTGTTTGTGGGGCCTGAACTCTGGGCCTGGGCACTGTTCCTCAGCTTTTCAGCTCAAGGCTAGCCCTCTGCCACTCAAGCTACAGAGCCACTTATGGCTTTTTCTGCTTATGTGGTGCTGAAGTACTGAGGAATAGAACAAATTGTGAACCAATGCAACGGCAAAACTCACAAGACTTTGGAAATGAACTGCACAACTTGGAGGGGTTTAGGGGTGGGGAGAGAGAGAGAGTGGGAGAAAAATGAGGGAGGGGGTAACAGCTTGGGCAAGAAATGTACTCACTACCTTATGTATGTAACTGTAACCCCTCTTTTTTTTCCTTTTTTTTTTTTTTGTCCGTTGTGGGGCTTGAAATCTGGACCTGGGCGCTGTCCCTCAACTCTTCAGCTCAAGGAGAGTGCTCTACCACTTGAGCCACAGCGCCACTTCCAGTTTTTCTAGTGGTTTATTGGACACAGGAGTCCCACGGTCTTTCCTGCCCAGTCTGGCTTTGAACCGCAATCCTCAGATCTCAGCCTCCTGAATAGCTAGATTACAGATGTAAGTCACCGGTGCCCGGCCCCTCTGTACATATCCTTGACAATAAAATTATATTAAAAAATAAAACAAACTTAGATCTCTACACATTACATGGACTTCCAGTGTAGAACTATCCCAGTATTTTAAATCTAGAACTTTGCTAAGTACCATTGCATTTCCTAAACACCAGTACAGATTGGGATGCACAATATGTTACAAAGCACACACTTGGTTTTGATTAATACCAAATATACATATATATATAATGTTAATATTTTTATTCTGATTACATGCAGAAATAACAAATTTTATAATATTGAACTAAAGGCTGAGAGTAAGGGCTTATATCTATAATCTTAGTTCCTCAAATTTAGGAGCTCAGAATTATGATTTGGAGCCAGGCCCTGTCAGCCACATCTGAGAGACTTTGATCTCTGAATGACTAGCAGAACAGTTGAAAGTAGAGACATAGATCAAAGGGTAGAGCAGGCCAACCATGCATGAGAAGGCAAAGTTATAACACAAGGCCTTAAGTTCAAGCCCTAGTAAAGAGTTGGAGCTTAAAATGCATTATTAAATTCAATTCATGTTGAAAATGAACTGTACATCTTGTGGAGGTAGACAGGAGAGAAAAACTGGGAAACCTTTTAGAAAGGGGTGACATTTTCCAAATAGAAATAGACTTATTACTGATTTATGAAAGAATAACCTTTCTGTACATAGCCTTTATAATGAAATAACAATTAATAATGTAAACTTCAGTTACTTTACTATTTTAAATTATGAATGAAAAAAATCAAGGCTAAATATATATGTAGATAGATATAGAATTATATTTTTGAAAGATTGAGTTCATCTTAAACTCTAAATACACAAGACAAAATTATCGGCTTATCTGTATGATATCTTGGCCATCTATAAAAACTGTCCTGTAATTGCAAGCTTTTGAATCTACATTGTCTAATTTAAGTCATTTGTACCAATCATGACATTCATATCAATCATTTTTAGATATTTAGCCCTACTAATAATGTGCACCTACTAAAAAGTGCAAGGAAAATAAATTACCCTTTGCATTATATACACTTTTAGAGTCAAATGTATAAAATGATTTAATATTCATTGAAAATTGATGGAAGCTGATGTACATTGTCATTGAAGGTTAAAATTTCTAGCATCTATTCATTGAATATCTAAGAACTCACTGTTTGATAGCTCAATAGCAAGGAAGTTCTTCATTAGGTCAAATGCTGTAGTCCATCCACTATAAGCTTTCATGTTTGTTTGTTTGTTTCTTAGTTTAACATCTTTTTAAATCAAGATGCAGCTATGCATCTATGATTGATGGCACCCTATAACTTTTGTCCAATAGACAACACTAAACCCTAGCAAATCCATCACTGCCTGTGTATGGGGAAGTGTCTTATGATTTTTGGTGGTATGTAATACAACAGGTATGTCAACATTTTCATCAACAAACTATTTAAGGACCATCTAAGAAAGGAATATGTGTTCTGTTATTCTGTAAACATCTTATCTAGATATATTCTGGGAAGATAAATGACATATCAGAAATAAGTCCATTAGAATTGGTACCTATAACAGAGAAAAGAGTTTTGAAGGCACTGATGAGTGTTGTGCAAAAAAAATTGTCATTGGTCTTCTTACTGAGCCAGGGAAAAACATATTTTGAGAGAGATAAAAAAGACATTAAAAAACAGTGCTAACAGTGATTCAGGAATTTCTTATGAAGAACTTCAAAAACATATAAATGAACTCAATTCCTAGACATAAATTCATAAACATACATCTGACACCACTTTTTAAAAGAATAAAAATTAAAAATATGATAATTTTCCAGGCATCAGTGGCTCACACCTATAATCCTAACTGCTCAGGAGGCTAAGATCAGAGGACTGCAGTTCAAAGCCAGCCTGTGCCGTTAAGTCTCTGAGACGCTTATATCCAATTGACCACCAGAAAACCAGAAGTGGTGCTGTGGCTTCAGTGGTAGAGCGCTAGCCTTGAGCTGAAGAGCACAAGGACAGTGCCCAGGCCCAGAGTTCAAGCCCCATGAACGACAAAAAGACAAACAACAACAAAAAAATTAATGTAATTATAGCTTGATTTCTACATTGTTATGGCTTAATTTATGCCATTATAGGCCGAATGAATTAGGTAGTGCAAATTATAAAATTGAACAACCATTTTAATGGCAAAATATTATTTTTGTTAAACAGACTAACTTTGCTTTTGATTATATTATAGTATCAATAAAATATAGAATATTAGTGTTATATTTCATTTTCTTCCACTAAATTCAATCAATATTTCTTGATTCACCAATACAAGAAATACAAATAGTAGAGAGATTTCTCTGTATAAAACTTTTCCTATTAGTCTACTATATTTTTGTTAAATATATTATTATACCAAAATATATAAATATAATTTTTGATGTATGAAATTTTGGAAATTGAAATGCAATACTTAATTCTTCATTCTTCAAATTTGTTTCACTTTACTGCTTTTTACATTATCTAAGTATGAAAATTATAAGTAATTAAATCTACCAATTTGCCTTATATATAGATGGAACAAACTGCAAAGCAAGAAACAAGACTCATATTCATAACTAATTTTACTTCAAGTTCATGTAATATGTGGATAGATAGATAGATAGATTGATTTAAATCTTAATTTGTCGGTGGTGAGCTTGAATTCTTTGGCATGGCTTCTTGTCTGTGAGCTCTTCTGCTCAAGGCTATCGCTCAACCACTATGAGCCACAGCACTACTCCTTGACTTCTGGTAGCTAATTGGATATGAGTCCCACATTTTCCTGCCTGGGCTGGCTATGAACCATGATCCTCAGATATTAGCCTCCTGATTAGCATGGATTACAGGCATGAGCCACCACCAACACCCAGAAATATACATTTATTGATGGAGTAAAAATCATATCATATTTCTTCTGGCATCAGTTAAAGGTATTTTCAAATAGATATTGGTTATGTTAAAGTTTTCCACTAGTTGTACATGGTATTTAGAGAAAATAAGCTATATCTAATGCATCATAAATTTATACATTTCCTTGCCTTGCAATATGATATGCTTCAGGCAATGTTATGTATATATGAAATCACTGATATCTATCCATTTTGTTATCTATATTAAAAAAAATCTATCCTTGGAATTGGTTTACTGTTTAATGCTGCAACTCCCTATCTTATATTTTCTGTAGTTTGCATGAGTTTTTTGCTTCTACAACTTAGCTACTCTTTTCTTCTAGGACATATCTATGAAAGGTAGCTTTTATGTGGCTTTATTGTGTATATGAGTGTGTGTGTTTTCTGAAAATTGTCTTAAATTTAATTTGGCTGGTGTTACCAAGAGTATGTATGGCTTACTTAACACCCTTGTCAAGTTTGTGGTTCCCCTGCCAGCTGTAATCTACAGCCTCAGGAGGCTCAAATATAGTTTCAGTACTCAATTTTCAGCTTCCTGACATCTATGGATGGCTTTAAGAACACAGTTGCATCTGGTGAACTTAAATGGAATTCTACTAGCTGAAGGAAATATTTAAGAAAACTTTCATTTCCTGAAGAAATAGAAATTAAAAGATTCAGCTGATGAGTTACATCTATACCTTTTTCTTGCTTTCTTGTTTTTGTGGACATAATTGGGAAAATCATTCTACAGTAGTGAAACTGTCTTGTCACTGTGAGAAAATAAAATGAAGCCAGAGTTTAACATGATAAGAGATCAGATATTTCAAAACTGAACCAGAATATTGAAATGTTAAACTGTTGGATTATTTTAAGATAGAAAAGCAGTCTACAATACAATACAAATACTAATGTCTTCAGTAAAATGAACAGGACATTAGTCCCACAGAAAGCTTGGCAAAATCAGTATGATATCAGTTCCCTACAATCTCTTGTGACAAAAGATGACATCCAACAGGATGGTAAGGTGACAGATGACACTAACTAGCTTCATAAGCAATAAAGCTTGAGAAATTTATTTTCCAATGTTTTCATCTGTGTGTTGGTTAAATGGAAAGATCTCTTCTCACTAGAAACAGGAAGACAGCTATGAACCAACACTGAAGAATATCTAGATTACTGTGTTCCAGGAAGGATCGCAGAAAATTCTGTGCCTGGGAAGCCTGTTGGTCACAGGCTGTCTCCTTTTCTTTGTGACCTGATTCAAAACGTTTCTCAATTAGCCTCAAACCTATATATTCCAAAATTTTCTTTATCCTAGAGTCCTTAAATTTATAGGCAAACTGTCCCTACTTTGCTCAAGTACAGAATTATAGATTTGATACAAATTATTCTTCTAGATATAGAAGATATATTTTGTTCAACTGTTTCAAGAAAGTTTTTTTTTGTCCGTCATGGGGTTTGAACTCTGGATTTGGTCACTATCCCTTAGCTCTTCAGCTCAAGGCAAATGCTCTACCGCTTGAGTTACAGCACCACTTCTGGTTTCTAGTGGTTTATTGGAGATAAGAGTGTCATGGACTTTCCTGCCTGGCTGGTTTTGAACCCTGATCCTCAGATCTCAGCACCCTGAATAGCTAGGATTACTGGCATGAGCCACTGGTGCCCGGCAAGAAATTTTTAAACATATGTAATATATACTTAATAATATATAAATATATGCTATGTTGCATATCATTAAATATAACTATCTAATAGAATAATATGTTAATGAATATATTATATATATATATATATATATATATATACATATATATGTGGAGATACCTTGACTAAAATAGAACATCCTTGTGTTCACAAACATAACTGGAATGATAGCGATCTTAAAGTAATATGAGACGAATGAGTTTCCATTCTGTAGTGGGTCAGCTTGGAGAAGCTTCTAAACCCTAGAACTTTCTTAAGAAGTTGAAGTAGAAAAGAGCATGAAGAATGGAAAGGAAAGAGAATCAAGAGAAGCAGTGATGCCCCAAACTTTTATTTCATTAATGAAAAGTGAAAAATTCTCTCTAAGTTGAAGGGTTGGGGATGGAAACGAATCTGAAACACACTTTGTCCAACAAGATTCTGCATGTCAAAAAAAGGTCCTAATATTCACTTGATACATATTTACAGAAAAATAATTTAGAGAAAAAGATTCAGTGATGCTACGGACATGAGTAAGAAAACATATTTCCCATAAATAAAATAAATATTTTAATCCATGGAATACACTTTGGAATTGTGGCCAGGACACAACTTGTTACTACTTAGCCATGTGGTCCTATGAAGTTCACAGATACTATTCGGTACCATAAAAATCAAATCTTGTTAAGGTAGTCTTGCACTTCAACAAATTATAGGATTCTGGGCATGTACAGTTAGGGCTATCCATGGGCAAATATTTGTGTGCAGTAGTCAATATTAATAGTTGGTTCAAGAATACTTCTATGTAGACTTATCTGGATACATGTATACATATGTATGTATATGTCTGACATATATGCCTTATGAATTTTTTCCTATATATGCTTGATAGACCTATGTTAAGGTCTTCAAAGAAAGTTTCTTTCCCCATGCAAAACTATGCTACCTAAACAACAGAACTCCTTTCAAACTACATTCTAAAATGAGACTATATGAAAGACCTTCAGAGGAATGACCCTTTGTTTTTCAATGAAAGAAAACTTTCAAGGTTATCACCCTTGCTGCAAAATATCACAGTCTGTGAAATAAGAAAGTCAATATGTATTAGACAAAGAGAAGAGAAGAATGTACAGAGAGCGAACAGGAAAGTAGTGATGAGGAAAACAGCAGGGGTTGCTTGTTCAGCCCAGTGACCTTTCTCTACTCCTCACACACTGAAGATTGTGTAGATCACTGAGAAATATTTTTCCCTAATTCTGTTGATTTCTAAATATAGGTAAGGATTTTTCTCTCCTCTACTTTCTATTTAGCCTTAGTAATATTCCCCATTGAGGTTATTATGCCTGGAATGCAACTCTATGTAAGTTAAATAGGAGAAAATAAGTATCTTGGAGTTTTTTGTAATACTATTTATAATGCTCTTCCACACCTTCTCTAACAAGTAATACTATATGCACCAACGGAAATGAAACAAAGCTTAAAGTGAGTCTTGCAGCCTACTAAACATTTCATAAGTAATAAGGATCCATCAAAGTGTGGAGTTTTTTTTAACATATTAAAGCTGCAGACAACCATTTTCCAACTTGAGCTATTGAATTTAAAAAAAAGAGGAAAGCCATTTTGACAGAAGAATCAAATACGAATTTACTAAGCATATAACTGATTGATTGTATTTTTCATGCCTTATTATGAATTTTCAAGAAATGTGTCATGAACACATATAGGTTTGTGCCCTTGTCTACAAGAATGTGTTGCTGATTCAATATTTCCAAATGGTGAGATTCTATTTCCCTTTCCAATGTCACAACTGCTGTGGTACACTCAATATTCTCCTCAGTGAATTGCAGCTCGTCTGTGTTGCGATATTGGGAACTAAAACCAATCTAGGCAATATTAAATCAAATTTGACATCATGACAGGCTTCTTCTAGTCCATTTGTGAAAGCTGACTTATTTCTCAAAGACAAATTCATGCATTTTGGTCATTATGGACTTGGAGTCTCTGTGCACAGACAGCATCTCACTTAGTTCTTCATTGCACCTTTCCAAGGTGTGCTACCCACTCCGTTTTCAATAAATAAATGCGACCAATTAGACTTGCATTTTGTCATAGGTAAGTAGAGTTTGAATAAATTTCCAAGGTTAGGGCCCTTGTTCCTCTTGCCATGTATGATTTTCCCTTGTTGTGCATGGGTAGGATATGTGGATACAGAGGGAGAGCAATGTTATGGGTCTGTTATGTCAAATGGCAAGTATGAAGAGATATATTTATGCCCAGATAAGTATCACCTTATCACGAGCAAACTTGGTCTTTTCTTTTTTTTTTCTTTTTTTAATTGTGAAAATACCATATGGAAGGGTGACAATTACATGAGCAAGGTAATGAGTACATTTCTTATCAAATATTGTTGCCTCCTCCTTTGTTTTTCCCCTCCCATCCCTGCCCTCTCATATCCATGACTATACACCCTTGCCTCCCCTTACCTCCCACCAAACTCCCTACCCTCCCCAAAGTTGTAAGGTTCAATTTTCAACATAGCATCTTGTACATCTCATTGTTGCAATGTGTCCACCTATATTCCTATTTAAACAATTTGCTTTTTCCCTTCCCCTCCCCAAATTATACCATCATCAAATACAGTGAAAATGGGGGTTATACTGTGGTGGAGGAACATACAAAGCAACAAAAAATCACCTTATAAATATGTTAGAAACAATAGCAAGAAAGAAAAAGAAAACATTTGAGTCTTTATCCTGGGGTTCATTTTGCCTAACATCATCTTATCTGACCTTTTCTGCTTCACTCAGACAAGTAGTAGATATTGAAAATAAGGGAAACCATGGGACCTGTTACTTTGGGCCTGACTTATTTCACTTAATATATATTTTTTCCAAGTTTTTTTTTCCATTTCCTAACAAATGAGGCAATACCATTCTTTCTGATGGAGGCATGGAATTCCATTTTGTATATATACCATATTTTCTTGATCCATTCATCTATTGAGGGGCATCTGGGTTGGTTCCATATCTTAGCTATGGTAAATAATGCGATTTTCTTAACAGAGTCCCAGAAACACAACAAATCAAAGAAAGTTTGGACAAATGGGACTGCATGAAGTTGCAGAGCTTCTGCATGGCAAAGGACATAGCTAGCAAGACCAATAGAAAGCCCACAGATTGGGAGAAGATCTTCACTAGCCATACAATGGACAAGGGTCTCATATCTAAAATATACTTAGAGTTCAGAAATCTAAATTCCCCAACAACAAATCCTCAAAGGAATACCTGCCTGAAGAATAAGCAGGCTAAAGACTTACAGAGAAACTTCTCTGAAGAGGAAAGAAGGATGACCAATAGACACATGAAGAAATGCTCAACCTCCCTAGCCATAAAAGAAATGCAAATCAAAACAACATTGAGATACCACCTCACCTCAGTTAGAATGGCAAAAATCAAAAACTCTAATAACAACAGATGCTGGAGGGGATGTGGCCAGAAGGTAACCCTACTTCATTGTTGGTGGGAGTTTAAACTTGTTAAATGACTTTGGAAAGCAGTATGGAGGTTCCTCAAAAGACTTCACATAGAGCTCCCTTATGACCCAGCAATCCCACTTTTGGGCATTTACCCAAATGATCACAAACAATACCATACTAGTGCTATCAGCACAAGCTTGGTCTTTTCTTTCTTTCTTTCTTTTTTTTTTTTTTTTTTTTTTTTTGTCGGTCGTGGGGCTTGAGCTCTGGGCTTGGGCGCTGTCCCTCAGTTCTTCAGCTCAAGGCGAGAGCTCTTCCGCTTGAGCCACAGCACCACTTCCGGATTTTTGGTGGTTTATTGGAGATAAGAGTCTCACGGACTTTCCTGCTCAGACTGGTTTTGAACTGCAATCCTCAGATCTCAGCCTCCTGAGTAGCTAGGATTACAAGCGTGAGCCACCAGAGCCCGGCTGCTTGGTCTTTTCTTGATACCAAGGATTCCCTTAGTGACTTGGAAGACATAAGCTTCCAAGTGTGCAAAAATGTAACATGGTGGGTACTGAGAGTGTACTGCAGGAGTTAAAAGTCACATTTCTTTGAAAATTATCAAAAATCAAACATAAAGAATAGGAGGCGTAGCTCACAGCTACAATCCTACTCACGACGATGTAAAGACCTTGAGCATAATGATTTAACGCCATCCTTGGAGAGATGTTAGCAATAGTTCCATCTCAACAAATAAAGGTAGGTGTGGTAATGTATGCCTATGAACTCAGCTGTACAGGAGGTATAGGGAAGATGATGATAGCCTGACACAGGTTCTATGTAAAACAAGGAAAGGAGGTTTCATCTGAAAAGTAGAGCAACTGATGGCTGAGGTTTGCCTCAGGTTGTATAGCACCTTACCTAGAAAGACCCTGAGTTCAAAACCTGAATTTTAAATGTACTATTGAAAAAATAACCAAAGTTAATACAAGGAATGCTTCTGTAATGTATCACCATCTGATATCCTCATAATTTCAAACTTATTAAACTGTAAGCAGAAGACTCAGTTGAATCAGATTGAGATGTATGATTTACAGAACTCTGAACTAATAAATGGGTGGTATTTTAAGTTAAGTCATTCTTTTTTAAAGCAACATCGGAGAAAAAATCGTTTCTAAGCTAAAACCAGTATGATGGCTTTTCAAATTGTCCAATAGTGTTTTGAGGATTCCGGGACACTTAGACTGCAGGACTCTGTTCATGTAAATCATGCTACACACACTGCATATCCTGAACTCAAAGTGTATGTGGCATCAAATCAATGACTCTTTTGTAATAAGGCTTTTCTCATTACAAATCACTTTGAGATATTTTAAATAATTGTTAGGAAATTGTGTTAATAATATTTATGCTTTCATTTTGAGAAAATTAATTTATAAGTAGTTTAAGAAACTTGACTGAAGTCTGAATTCAAACAATTAAATCTTTTATTTCCCTCCACCAGTAGTAACCCTAGTTATACTAGAGTAATTGAGAAATGTGTCTCAAAAATTATAATTCTGATTAAGTTATAAAATCAAGTAAAAATAGTATCCAGAAAATCCCTTTAGAGACATAACTAATATCTGTAAGTTTTTTTTTCTTTGGTTTCTTTGAAGCTTAAACTCTGGACCTGGTTGCTGTCCATGAGCATTTTTTCTCAAGTCTAGCACTCTATGACTTGAGCCACAGCTCCATTTCTGACTCTTTTGGTAATTAATTTTGGTAGTTAATTTGGTAGTTAATTGGAGCTTATTTCAAAAGATGGTCCTCAGATCTCAGCCTTCTGAGTATCTAGGATTACAAGCTTGAATCAGCATAATTTTGGGGTTTTAATTTCTCCATATATACAATAACATTTATCAAATCATAAGAGGATATTCCAATAAGCATGCTTCTTGCAAATCAATACAAGGAAATGGAAAATGTTGAATTTTAAAAGATAATGGTTTTATCTTATTCTATAATCTATGAACATTTCCTTCTCTATTACATAATTAAGAATTAAGAAGTTCTTATGATGTACATTTTTTTTTACTTTTTTTATTATCTTCAAACAGTTGTATAGGGGCTTCTTTTCAATCTCTCAATTTATGCATACAATGTGTATTGACCATTGGTACCTCTTTATTATTCTACCCGTTCCCCTACATATTTCTTTCCCACTCGTCTCAACATTTCTATTTCCATTTTCACTTATATACATTGAGTATTGTGACTGTATTCACCTGCCACTCTTCTCCCCATTCATCTAAACCTATCCCCTTGACATCCACAGACATGTTTCAGTAAATGTTACATGAAGTAAGGAAAATAGTGTTTTGGGCTGTCTCACACAGTGGATTAAACTTTGGTAGCATAGAGTAATTTACAAAAGATTTGTCATTCTCAAATGTTTTTATATCTGCTTCCCAAAAGGGAATAGAAACTGAGTCTATTTAATATGAAATTCTAATGTAGCTATCACTTCTGGAATTTCAAAAACTTTCAAAAACACTGACATATTTTTTAAATTTCTGAATGAAGACATAGGATGAATATTTTTCTAGAGTATTCAAAATAAAATCATTTGGAACACATTTCCTTCAAGACATTTTTATTGAAATAATATTCTTTTTGTTTTCCCACTTATGGAAAAAAATACTAAAATGCCACATAAAAATAAGTTTTCTACTTTTAAGTAGTTTTGGTTTTTGTAAAATATTTCCAAATTTACAGTATAATTTTTAACTTTAAACATGTATTTTGGTGGCTTGGCAATTTTACTTTGGGAATTTGAAAAAAATGATTCACTTCACTAATTCACTAATAATCACTTAGAGCAATCTGGAATAATGCATTCCGGCAAACACAGTCATATGTGAAGCACTGCAGCATGATTGATGGATACTCATAGACTACAGGGCTTATGAAGGTAGATGTTATTTGATAGGACTGCAAAAACAAAAGAGTTTTAAACATATATTCTAAATTTTCTTTACAGTCATATAGATCAATAAATTAATAAATAATCATTAATTGTGTATTTCATCCCAAAATGAAAAATAACTTTGTTTTCTTTGCTGTATGTATGCATGTATACACATATGTCACTATGCCCCAAGAATCTGCAAAAAATAAAATCTTCAGATTTTGAAGTGTTCATATTTAGAGAAATAAAATACCTGAAAAGATAAGAAAAATCAAACATATTATTATGCTGTAGTGTTGTACTAATAAATCCTAGTTGTGCTTGTCAAATAAGTGAAGCTAGCAACTTAACCTTTCCATATCAACAATATTCACTCTTTCAAGATAACTTCCATTGTTTTCACACAAAGGGTAAGTCATCATTCCTTCTGTGATGAATGAACGTTCAAATTCCTATTCCCATTTGCTCTTGAAAAGAAGTGATTTTCCATCTGTGCATATTTCCTTGTTGTATATCACAAATGTAAAATTAATCTTTTCAATAAACAAAAGGGAGTGAACAAAGACATATTAGTGAAATAAAAGGTTTCCTTCTTCATAAAAGATTTAGAGATAGATAAAGGATTAAGAAGTAGCTACATGCATTCAGCATTCTTAGAAAAACAAAATAACCTGTAGACTTCACATCTTGATTGTAGAATTGTTTTCCATCAAATAAGCATGTAGTATGTAGACTTAATTGTGGTTGTGGGCATGTACATGAGTAATTAGCAGAAATAAAATCCCACTTATTTTTACATGTATTATGTGGCTTTATTACTTTTACAATAGTAACAACTAGAGGATAATCTTCCATACGATATGCAACTAAAAAAAAAGAAATCATACATAAATCCTATTAGAAAGAAGATACAGTGGGTACTGCAGAGGGGAGGGAGGATAGAGAATGATATAACTTACCTATGATGGGTATATAAACACTGAGAAGTCTCTCTCAATAATTAGCATATATTTGTAAAACTGTTACTTGGGGAAATAACTCTCCATTTTATAAGAAATTCAATAAAAGGCTTGAAGTGCCTGCTGTCTGAGTGGCAGTCACATGCCTACTTTGTCCAGGTGCTTGATTTTATCTCTGAGTGACATAAAAATCCAGGGCTACCACAGGCTCACCCTGTTCTTGTCAGAAAGCTCTGGGGTATCTTACTTATTAGAGGAACTCAAGAGTTTTCTCTATAAAAGTAGAGTCCCAAACTAGGAGGTAGTATCTTTTTATTTCTTTTTTCTTTTTCTTCTTCCTTTTTTTTTTAATTGGTAATGTGGAATACAAGTAGATTTCTCCTTTTATCATGGAAGTGTCTGCCCCCTTTTGGCCAAAAACCTAGTAATTTTGTTTATATTGAGATAACCCAAAAAATAGTGGCTTTTCTTTGTCACTTCTCTGCCTTAAAATCTCCAAAGTTAAGCAAACAAACAAAAACCATGATGCTGGATTTTGTTCCCAAGGGAACTGCTTCCTGTTTTTTTTATTATTATTAAGAAGTAAAACTCTGGAACGTGTGTGTGATTTTAATTTCCACTCAAAAGAAAGAAGAAAGAGAAGTTAAAGTTTAAATTTGCATCTCATAAACTATTTCAGGTTTACTACTTCTCAGTTTAATTAAAACAATAAAATCAGGGATTATAAAGTTAAATAATATTCAAAATTAAATATCAATCCTAAAATTTTGTACTCATTTAAAAACCAAGTTGACGTATTTCATAATTCTTAAACATATTACAAATTATAAATAAAATAAAAATAAAATGCAAAATGTTAATTTTGCATTAGTTGTTAATATATCACTTTGATAATGTGATCAGACAATAACATTAGGTAATAAAATACACAATAGAATATTAAGAACAAGAATACCCAAGAGCAAAAACAGCTGATTCAATCACAAATGTGAATAATCAAGGATGTCAAAAAAGCTGAATTTTCTGCAGAAAAAATAGAATGATTTAAAGTGAGTGTCAGGTTGGTCAAATATTCACCTTTGATTCTGTCATGAGGAATGAGAATTAGGTTGCAGTTTCCATTACAGGAAGAAATAAATAGCATTTTTTGGCTTTGCCCTGTAACGGTGATTATTTAATCACGAATGACATTGGATTTACTTGCTTTTTTCTGGGCTATCCTCAGTACTTACATTGAGTGTTGATGGGCATACACTTTCTCTTGGAGACAGACTAAAAAATAAATGACAATTTTAAAAGCTACTAGAAACAAAATATATTTTTTCTAGTAATATATTTGTCTCAAATAAACCTAAGCAATAATTTCTTGAAGTTATATGTGTCACAAGACCTCATTTGAATGGCTCCTTGTATTAATTTTCTGTTGTCCAGATGAAATGCCAATGTTACTTATTTGACAGAACACTTTTATCTGAAATCTCTGTCTCTGTCTGTCTGTCTGTCTGTTGTCTGTATGTCTCTCTGTCTCTCTGTTTCTCTGACCACACACACACACACACACACACACACACACACACACAAACACACACATCCCTCATTCCTTTTCATGTATACTTACACCAAGAAATAGTGTGTCTCATAGAAACTGGATTCCCCACTTCTCTCTAAAGGAATGCTACTCTTCTAAGCTTCTGAAGTGAGAGCAGAATTTACTGTTGTGCTTGGATTAACTAAATCTCCCATAGGCTGCTTCTTGACTTTTGGCCCTGATCTCTTGAGCATTTACTATTAGAAAATGTGAAAGTATAAATTATTTCCCCTTTGACATGTAAGTTTCTTTTAAAAGCCTTCGTAGGGTTTTTTTGTTTTTTTTTTTTTTTTTTTTCTACAAAGAGCAGAAATATGCTTCTCAAGGACCCAAAAGATCAAGGGGGATGGATTCCCCAAGTGTCAGAAAGAGGGAGCCTAACTTCAGTGAATGCCTTGCTTAGGGGTGTGAATCTACCGCTTCCTTAAGAAACAGTCTCTTTTTCCTTTAGGCAAAGCTAATTAGCAAAAATCTGATGCTGAAACTTTTCTACTCCAGCTCTTAATGCATCTAAGTTGCCTGTCAGTGGAATCTTTTCTTTTTTTTTCTCCAAAGCCATAGCCAAAATAAAGTTTGCTGTTGCTCGTTAGTTTTTGGTTTTTGTGTTGTTTGCTATGAAAAACCTAAATTTATGGTGTTACAGAATTTTGTTGCATGCTGCTATGAAATGATTTTGCAATTGTCAACTCGAACTCTCAGTTCGTAATCTCTTCTGAAACTCTCTTTCAATTCGTATTTAGGGATTATCTTTATCTCTGAGTTTATTCTTCAATATGGGTCAAGATTAAATTTTGTGTCATGAGCACTTTTAACCATTTTATGAAGCCTATGGGCACTTCCTTAGAAATGAAATACAATTAAACATATACAAATTAAAAGTAGATAGTGATGTTAAAACTCAATTACCATGACATTTCAGATATTACTTTGCATGTTTTTGTCAGTCATGGGGCTTGAACTCTGGGCCTGAGCGCTTTCTCTCAGTTCTTCAACTCAAAGCTAGTGCTCTACAACTTGAGCCACAGCACCACTTCCAGTTTTCTGGTGGTTAATTGGAGATAAGAGTCTCACAGACTTTCCTACCCAGGCTGGCTTTGAACCACAATCCTCAGACCTCACCCTCCTGAGTAGCTCGGATTGCAGGGGTGAGCCAACAGTGCCTGGCTTTAATTTGTAATCTTTATTAGCAAAGAAGCAGATGTGTGATATATCTTTGAGTGTTTAGACATACAATTAAAAAGAGTGACATTGTTAGTGAATAGAGAAATGAATATGTAGTTTAGCCTTGAATTTGAGGTACCTGAATTAGACTAAAATCATAAGAATAGAACTTTGATGCTACAATAGACTTTCTAGAATGGCTTGGGCTAACTTGTAGACATAAATGAATTTGTGCAGGAGATTGTGGCTGAAGAGCTGTAGCAATAAACTATAAATCTTTCCTGCATATCTTCCCAATAAAACTGAAAAAGTGCTAGGATGGAATTCAAATAGTTGACATTTCAGCACGATTTCATTACAACTTTATTTTCCCTAACCTCGAAACGCATGAGCTGACAATGTACTTATTTGTCTGACTATTCTAAGGACCAATGCTTTAGGGATACATTGTTAGCTTTTAGTGGTAGCCTGAAATGCAACAAGAAGGATCTCCAAAAATCTGCAATATAAGGAAAATGATATATAGTAATACCCTCAAAGTATTCTTTAATGTCTGGAATTCATGAGCTTTGATTAAAATTCTACCAGTAACTGGTAACTGTATCCAGTTAAGTTTGTTTACATATCAAAATGATATTTTACATGTCTTTCAAGTGGTAGATTGACACTTTGATTTCTACAGTCATTGTTTTCAATATGTTTCACATGTTTCAATACATATCAAATGATCACAACATATCAGATATCAATGAACATTAAAAAATTAATTGCTAAAGCAATAAATAGAAATATAACTAAACTCTGTGTTTAAGAATGAAGTATTACCTTTTAAAACTGTTTATAACCCACTCATTATCCTCTTAAACTTGTGTCTTATCCTGACAGCAGAAACTGTCAATCTTATTGAAAACAAGGTAACCAGGAAATTATTTAAAAAGAAAACACACACACATACACACACAATTCTAGAACATAAGAACTCAGGATGAAAAATTTAATTCCTAAATAGAGAACTAATCAATCCATTAGCTGGGATTAAATGATAGTTAACATTAAAGCAAATATATTTCAATCTTATATATTTTTTTAAAAATCTTACAAATTTACTACAGGAACTTGAATATATTTTCTTTTCTTTGCTGTATTGTGCTTTCCACCTAAGTTTTATGTTTTTTAATGAAAGTTTGAAAAGATTGTCATTGGAAAATTTATAAGAAACTGCATATAAACAAATAATTCAGTTTACAATTACATATATTATATAAAATAGCCCACCCTATTTATTATCATAAAATAATTCCTGTCATCTACCCTGAGCATCAGGAACCAGGATACAAGGACACCTGCACTTCCACGTTCATTGCTGCACTGTTCACAATAGAAAGATATGGAAAAAACCCAGATGTCTTACTACAGATGAATGGATCCCAAATTTTTGGTAACTATATACAATGGAATTTTACACAGTAATTAGAAAGGATAAAATGATGGCATTCTATGGGAAACGGATGGAACTCGAACAAATCACGTTGAGTGAGGTAAGCCAAGGTCAGAGAGACAAATGGAGCATGTTCTCCCTGATATGTGGATGTTAAAATTAAAATTCAATGAGCTATGAAAAAGTAAAACAGGACTCAAGCTACCCTTACACAGTGAGAGCAAAAGAGATAGTCTTGGTGTAATACCAAAGCACCTCTTCATTTGTATATTAAATAATATGCATACTGAAAAGAACTCTGATTAAAGACCTTGTCTTAAGTTGTCCTGTCATTTTTAGATGACTCTGTATTCTTTACTTCATATTTGGTGTATGTATGTGCACATCTGCCAGAAGGTGGGAGCATAGCAAAGAATCAGTGAAAAGTGTGTAAAAAGCAATAGAGCAGAGGGGCCCCTCAGCTATACTGGACATTGGTGAAAGTGAACTAAGCAACTCAAGGGTGATGATGAGAGGAAGGGAATGAGAGACAAATAGGGAACAGCTGAAACTAAGCAAAAGGAAAGAAATGTATATATCACCCGATTTGTTAAAACAGTAGTTTTATTTTAAAGGGAATAGAGTTTATAAACAATGTAGATTAAGTTACTAATGAGTATCATTGTGAAGATTAAAAGGTGTTTGTGACTTTAAAATTAAAAAATATAAAAAATAATGCCTGTGATTATTTCATAAGCATAGAGTCTTCTGGAAATATAAAATGAAACCAGGTCATGTGTCTGGTTGTAGCATGAGATCATCAACAATTGAAAGATTTCATCAGTGTTGTTAAGCAATCTGCCATCCCTCCTTGTGAAGCCAAGTTTTGAGGCAAGATCTTGTGTATACTTCCTGTTCAACCTCATCTGACCCTTGTCTTCCACAATAATCAGGTAAGATATCCACAAGGGAAATTCTAATCCAGCTGTCTCACTGCCCTGTCCATTGTGTAATATGTCAAGAACTGCATATGGGGAAATTGATCAGAGATAAGAATAGCCCTTGGAAATAATGTCTTCATGAGTTTTGCAAAAGTGAAAAGCATCTTGTAACTGGATAACATTACATTCAGAAGTGTATCATCTGTCCTTCAGGCCTTGAGAAGTGACGCAGCACTCACAGAACATCCATTAATAGTCTAAATAAACCACTCCTAACTTAACTTCCCAAATAAATTACATTTTGAACAATGACTCTTCTAAGCTATCAGATGATAGCTGTTTTTAAACAAAGTCTGTTTTTAAACAAAGTCTGTTTTTAAACAAAGTCAACACATTGTCTCTTGAACTTAATTGGTCTTTTGTGTGAGATGTAGTGGACTAGGGTTCAATAATACATGGTTTGCATAAGCCACAGTAGAATTAGAAAACTGAGGTGACCCTGCAGCACCACAATGAAATTTATAAAATTTAAAAACCCTCAAATTTAAAAGACAAGAAAAAAGAGGAGGAGGAGGAAGAGGAGGAGCAGGAGGAGAAGGAAAAAGAGAAGAAGAATTTGTATCCTTGCCAACTGGGTGGCAACCCTGGAAAGCTGAGGCTTACTCCATGGACAATGCCACACAGGATTTCTCTGCTCACTATGGAAGCTCCAGTCCCTGCAGCAGTCATCTTCTGACTTCTACCTAGATCACATTAATAAAGACCATTGCAAAGGAAAAAAAAAAAAAAAGAAAACTGAGGTGATACAAAGGGTTCTTCAGTTCAAAGATAAACAGTACATTCTTTACATGAAATGTTGCAATAATCTTCAATAATATTCCAGAGTGTATGCTTAATTGCTGGATCATGAGCAAGTGTAAGAGATATTAGAAAGAATAATGTAAACTAAGGGTACATTACTCTACTTTCTGTGGAAACAAGTCAGCTCCAATTATGATTTTATTACAATAAATGCAAGTAAGTCAAGAGGAAATGAAAAAACACAGCCATTGTGTAGTATTCTGTAGGTAGAATCATTCACTGCCATGACACATTAATCACTTGGTATTAGCTTTTAATTTACCAAAAACTCCTGTCAAGGGCAGACAAAGGGACATTTTTCTTCTTTTTCAATGCAAAGAAGAATGGAAAAAAAAAGGGAAGATAGAATGGTGAAACCTACCAACAATTGATCTGGAAGGGGCAGGTGCTAGCCAAGAACCCAGTTGTTGAGTAGAAGAGCTGTGGCAAACTACCTAGTACCTTCTTAGCAGTATCTCCTCTCTATTATAGCCCTCAGACTTAATTAAGATATATTGTAGCTACAATGACAGTTTACTTATTCTGATTGTTAAGTTGTTCAGTGTTCAAACTGCACCACTTACTTAGATGCAAATAGTATCTTATCTGCATATAGAACAGTTGATTCAGGTAGTAATCGTTACTAGTTGGCTAGTTTATCTGCATAAGGCAATATTTGAATTAATGACCCAGGCAAATGTCTAAAATCGAATTACGAATTTGCAAAATGCATCAAAGGCATTTATTCTTTTATGGCATTTAAAAATTTATAAAACAGACAAGATTAAAATATTTGCAGATTTTATCTAAGATAATGTGATAACATGTCATGAAAGGATATAAATGTGTTTATATCCTTTTAGAATTCATGTTTAGAAGTTCATTCTCCTGTCCTACTAGCTCCACGAGAAGAGGAAGGATGGCTTTCATCTTACCAAGGTCTAGCACAGCGTCTGGAACACAGCAGGGGGTCATTAATGGAATAACAAATGTAAAAGGTCACTTTGTAAAAGATTTTCCTTATTAAACTGCAACATGCGTATATTAGAAACTTAAATCGCATCAGGGAAATTAACCTTGCACTCTGTTTCCTTAATCTTAGATAAAAGTTTCTAAATATATATTCTGAAAATGTGTATCAATTTTATACTATTCCTTCTTCAGAGAACAAACTTACTTCTGAGAATTTTTCCTTTCTCGTGATATTTGGTATTAAAAACCTACTTCTTTGAAGTGGTGCTGTGGCTCAAGTGGGAGAGCACTTAACGAGCTGAAGAGCTCAGCGACAATGCCTAGGCCCAGAGTTCGAGCCCAACAACCAAAACAAAACAAAAACCAAAAACTATTTTTTTGGAAGTGTACTCTGAAGGAAAACAATTAGCCCCTCTGCCTCTGCATATTAAGAAAGACAGGAAATGGAGAGCAATGAGGAAACTGAATTGAAAAGGCAGTGAGACATTTCCTTTAAGCAGACTGGCTCAAATGTGCTTAATGTGCTTTTTGAGTGGTTGTCTAACATAAATTTGCACTTATATACAACACAATATGTCAAATACCTTTTCAAGCTCTCCTGCCTTTATTATAAATAAAGGACGCTGAAAAGGTGAATTTGACAGTTGATTTTAGTGCAGCATCCTCACTATCCATAATAAGGAAGTTTCTTTTTCAATCCTTCAAGCTCTGAACTCTTCTTTGTACCCCAATAGAACTGAGACTATCTAAAGTGTCCAAATCTTCCTTATCATCAGAAAGCACTGTTTACAAATAGATGAAAGAACTCTGGTAACTAATCCCATGTGTGCTCATTGTATTACTCTAGGTTGTCATTGTATAGGAATCAGTTAAAGGCGTCTTTCAAATCCTTTTCCTAATCAAGCTTCCTTTCCAGTCTTCAATACTGCTCTTATTTATTTGTTTATACTCATTCATTCAAATCCAGCCCTCTACCACTCAAACCACAGCACCACTTCCTATTTTCTCATGATTAATTGGAGGTAAGAGTCTCACAGACTTACTTGCCCAAACTGGCTTTGAACCTTGATTCTCAGATCTCAGCCCCCTGAGTAGCTGCATTATAGGCATGAACCACCGGCGCCAGGCTCATTCATTCATTTTTACTGGTCCCAGGGTTTGAATTCATGACCTAGATACTGTCCTTGGGCTTCGTTGTGTTCAAAGCTACTAGAACTCTGTCACTTGAGCAGAACCATTTCTGTCTTTTGCTGAGTAGTTTATTGGAAATAAGAGTCTGATGGAGGTGGACCTGTTGCAACAATGAGAAGTACAAGTTGTCATGTCCAAAACGAGCTTTACAACGTTGGTGCGGGGGGGGGGGGGGGGGGGGGAGGGGGGGAGGGGGGGAGGGGGGGGGGAAGGAGAAGGATTGGGATTAGGGGGGGAGGGGGGAGGCTGGGAAGGGATGTGAAGGATAAACAAAGGAGGAGGCTGCAATGCTTGGTAAGAAATGTACGCATTATCCTGCCCACGTAACTGTAACTCCTCTGTACAGTATGTTCACAAATAAAATTAAAAAAAAAAAAAGAGTCTGATGGACTTTCCTGCCCCAGATGGCTTTGCGCCATGATCCTTAGATCTCAGCCTCCTGAGTAGGTAGGATTTCAGGCATGAGCCACTGGCCCCCGGCTTCCGTGCTGCTTTTCAAACTACAGTTTTACGTTTTGAAAATGTCCGCCTGACTCTGCCCTTTAGGAACAAAATGAAGAGACGTTACCAAGAGAAATATTACCACATTTTAATTCTTCTTTTAATCTCCCCAAAGACCCTCTGGTTCACATCTCTCAGATATTTTTTTCCAATATATTTTCAGCTCCCCTACAGTAAAACTGATTACTTGATTTTTGTCAATCAAAGAACATCAATAGCACAATTCTCAGAACTGAACAATTTATCACTTCGAATTTTAATATTTTTTTCTTTTCCTCATATGACAAAATTGTGTCCATTTCCATTTTCCTCTGATTCCTCATTTAAAAAATTTCTTTTGGGCCTCTAGCTCAATAATATCAGGGTCCCTAAATCAAAAGAAAAATTTAAAACTGCAAAACGTATCCATATCATCTTTTCATAGACAGTAATAATGCTTGCTATCAATGAAAAGTTTATTCAAATATTGAATCCTGGAATTCTGTAATTTATTTCACTTATATACCCAAATGTTCTCAATCCCTATCATTATTAACTTCAATTGCCATCTTCCTAAACTTGGATTATCAAAAATTTGTGTCTTGAACTGGGTTGTAGCTCAGTGGTAGTACATATCCAGCTTATGCAAGAGTTTGGGTACACACTGTTCCCTGACAGCAACCCTGGAAGCAACCTGTAATCTCATAAACTATCACTCTTTTCCTCCATCCTGATATTTAGTCCTCCTCCACTCCTTGATTAAGATGAATCTATAATCCAGCGCCAGTGGCTCACTCCTGTAATCCTAGCTACACAAGATGCTGAGATCTGAGGATTCAAGGTTCAAAGCCAGACAGGGAGGAAAAGTCCATGAGACTCTAATCTTCAATTAAGCATGAGAAAACCGGAAGTGGCTCTGTGGCTCAAGTGGTAGAGTGGTCTCCTTTAAATGAAGAGGTGAGGTACAGCGCCCAGGCCCAGAGTTCAAGCCTCACGACTGACAAATTCCAATCATTTAAACCTCTTATGGTTTTCACTCTAATAGATAACTTCTCTGTAGGCATTTCTTATGTACATTTACTGATGGAAGAATTTGGTAATCCCATTATATCTTTTATTTAATTCTAGCAAAGGATTTGAAGTCTTGTCCAAGAAAGTATTCTGATTGCACTAATAAGTGCCTGTTCATTTTCAATTCAGCTCAAATTCACAAATACTTATCCATTGCCTGTTTCATTCTATATCTACTTCATACTTAGGAACTAAAATATAGAAAATAGATCACTTCATCTTTAAAGAAATGTTTTCAGGCTATGATTAAACATATGACTTAAAATAAAAATCAATTTCATTTGACAAGTGTAGGAGGAAAAACAAGACAATATATACGATCATTTAAGAACACAAATGAGGAGAACTTCACCCAGTTTATTGTGATTTCAGGCAGAAAAACTACTACTCTACAGAATAAATAAGATATGGCAGAATTTGCTGTCTTTAAGGATTTATAAATACCTAGATTCGAATGTGAAGATTGGGATTGGACAAGGAGGAAAAAAGACAAGTAACAGCAGGAGATATCAATATTGATATCTATATCTATAGATAGATAGATGGATAATCTCCCCTCTATTAGAAGGGTATATATTCCTCTAACATATGTGTATAATAAGAAGGATTTGTTAAATGCAAAATCTCAAGTGGTAGCATCCAGGTACTTAAGAATGATATAATGTTGATAGGTTTTAAAGCATATTTTAAAAAGGGCACAATGTATGTGTGTGTGTGTATGTATGTATGTATGTATGTATGCATATACATATATATATATATATATATATATATACACACACACACAGTTACATGAGCAAGGTAATGAGTGCATTTCCTATATATATATATATATACATATATATATACATATATATGTATATATATATATATACATATATATATATATATATATACACATACACACACATTTGATTGAGGTCTTGATCAGTTCATATACTGAGGGGCATCTGGGTTGGTTTCACATCTTGGCTAGGGTAAATAATGCTGTGATAAACATAGTTTATGTGGTTATTAGAGTTCTTGATTATAGCCATTCTAACTGGAGTGAGGTGGAATCTCAGTGTTGTTTTGATTTACATTTCTTTTATGGCTAGAGAAGTTGAGCATTTCTTCATGTGTCTATTGGCCATTCTTATTTTCTCTTCAGAGAAGTTTCTCTTTAAGTCCACTTATTTACATATTTATCACAAAATAAGCCCACTTATTTTTCAGACAGTTGTTTCTTTGAGGATTTGTTGTTAGGGGACTTAGTTTTTGAGTTCTAAGTATATTTTAGATATGAGACCACTTTCTGTTGTATGGCTAGTGGAGACTCTTCTCCCAATTCATGGGTTTCTATTGATCTGGCTAGATATGTCCTTTGCCATGCAGAACCTCTGAAATTCATGCAATCCTATTTGTCCAACCATTCTTTGATTTGTCCTGTTTCTGGGTCTTTGTTAAGATAATTATGGCTTGTGCTAAGTAGCCCTAGAATTTCTCTTATTCCTTCCTATAATGTTTTCAGGGTGACTGCTTTGGCATTGAGCTCTTTGACCTATTTAGAGTTGATTCTGGTGCAGGGTGATATATGGGGATGTAGCATTAGTTTTCTAAGAGGAGTAAACCAGACCCAAGGAAACATAGGTCCCATGGTTTCCCTTATTTGCAATAACTAGTATAAGTTTAGGACAAGCAGAAATGGTCAAAAGCTATGTACATATGACCATATAAGATGATGTTAAGTGAAATGTACCCCAAGATATGGGCACAACTTGTTTTTTGTCATTTTTTCCTATTTTTTTTAACATATCTAAAATGTACTATGTGATTTTTTTGTTTCTCATTTTTATATTTTTATTGTAAAAGTATTGTAAAGAGGGGTTACAGTTACATGAGCAAGGTAATGAGTGCATTTCCTATTAAGCTTTGTTGCTTCCTCCTTTGTTTTTCCCCTACCATCCCTTCCCTTCCACCTCCACAACTACACTCCCCCCATCCCCTCAGTCCCCATACCTAAATTGTAAAGTTCATTTTTCAACATAATGTCTTGTACATCTCATTGTTTCAATGCGTCAACCTGTATCCCTATTTAAACATTTTGTTTTTTCCCTTCCCTTCCCCAAATTATGCCAACATCAAATACAGTGAAAACAGGGGTTATACTGTGGGGGAGGGGAATACAAAGCAACAAAAAAAATCACATGATACATTATAAATACATTAGATACAATAGCAAAAAAGGAAAAAAAAACACATGTTCCTATCTTGGGTTGTTTTCGCTTAACATTATCTTATCTGGTCATATGTACATAGCTTTTGAACTTTTCTGCTTGTCCCAGGCATATCTTAGTTACTGCAAATAAGGGAAACCATGAGACCTAGGTTTCTTTGGGCCTGGCTTACTTCATTTAATATAATGTTTTCCAAGTCATTCCATTTCCTAACAAATGGAACAATGCCATTCTTTCTGATGGAGGCATAGAATTCCATTGTATATGTGTGTGTGTGTGTGTGTGTGTGTGTGTGTGTGTGTGTGTGTGTGTGTATCACATTTTCAAGCAAGTTTTTTCTATCTGCTGCCTTTAAGAATCACACCTTTCCCATAAAAAACAACATTTTTTGTTTCTCTTATATGTTCTTCCCCCATGGTATAATCCCTGTTTTCACTGTATTTGATGTCAATGCCCTGCACCTTGTCTATACATTTTTTCTAATTTGGGGAGGTGAAGGGAAATAACAAAATGCTGAAACAAGGATATCGGTTGACCTATTGTAGCAATGACAGGTACAAGACACTATGGTGAAAACAAACCTTACAACTTACAGGGAATGGGGGAGTTGGGGAGTTGGGGAGGGAAGGGATGTTAGGGGAAATACAAAGGAAGAGGTAACAATGCTCGCTAGGAAATGTACTCATTACTTTACTAATGTAACTGTAACTCCTCTGTATACTGTTTTTACAATAAAAAACATACAAAGGGCACAATGATGTAGAAAAAGCCTAAAATTGATAGTAGTTCAATAGGCAGAATAAGGTTCAAAAATTTTGTTTAGTTGATGATTTCAACAACAGAAAAGAAATAACACTGAATATTTATGAGATTCCAGTTGAAAAGATGTTTTAGAAGCATGAAAGTATATGAATCTCAAAGGAAAACATAAATATAATTACACAAAATTAAAAGAAACATGTACCTCAAAAGAATAAATATTTAAAAATTAAATCATGAAAACAGAATAAGCTTCTGAAGTAAGTTTTTAAAGGATTAAGAATTTTGTTCTACAAAAATTCAAAATAACTGTGTAAGTGAATATACAAAGCTAACAATAAGATATTTAGATTGTATGAACAGAATAATCATAGATGATGAAATACTAAAACTGAAATGTACATTGAAGTTCAAAAAATTGCCAAGACATTACTAAAATATCATTCTTTTTATTGTTATTGTGAGATGACATACAGAAAGGTTACATTTACCAAGGTCAGGTAATGAGTAAGTGGAGGAGAAAATAACAAAAAAATATACAGCAAATAACAGAAGCCTCTTGTTTCCATTGCTTGGTGTTCACATCAATGCATTTCTTTTCTCTCTAGTCCTGACTTACATCACTCAATATTAGTCCTTTACTTTTGTTTACAAATTTTATGATATCATTCTTTCTGGTAAGTAAAATTCCACTATATATTTATACTACATATTCATTTATTTTTATCTATGCATCCACTGAGTGTTATATTAAAGAAATGAAAAGACCTCATGCTCCGGGTTTGGAAGAATTAACTTTGTGAAAATGTCAGTACTGCCTAAAGCAATCCACAAATTCAATATAATACTGATTCAAATCCCAACACCATTCATGAATGAGATAGAGAAAGCAATCCTAAACTATAATCCAAAAACATTGTTTTTGTCTCAGCCTAATATTTGATAAAGGAGCCAAAAATGTAGGCTGGAAGAGAAACAGCCTCTTCAAGGAATGATGCTGGCAAAAGGGAATATTCACGTGCAGAAAACCCAAACTAGGTCATTATGTATCACCTTGAACCAGCATCAATTCAAAGTGGATAAAAGACCTCAGTGCAATGCATTGAACTATTTACTGTGTAGTCTCCCAATTTTCCTCCTTATTCACCTACATCTTTTCCGTGGGCCCCACAAAACCCTTGTTAAATAACCACTTCTGTGTGTTTATATGTTGAGTTCCTACATCAACAAATTGGAGAAGTCTGAAACCAACAATTCAATGAGACATCTAAACCTCCTTGAAAGAGAGCAGCATGCTAAACCTCAATCCAGTAGATGGAAAGAAATAATTAAAATTAAATCAGAATTAAATGAATTAGAAGCCAAAATGACTATAGAAAGAATCAACAAAACAAAGAGTTGGTTCTTTGAAAAAATTAAATATTTTTATTTCATTTAATTAACTATTATTTGAGATATTTTCAGCAATTCTATCTGCACTAGAAACAAGATAATTTATCAAAACAGTAAAAATATAAATAATAGAACATAGCAAATAATTATTTAATAATTTATTTGTTCACAGGCAATGAGACAGACAATTCATATATCCTTTTCTCAGAAAGAAGTTCAAAGAAGATTTTTATCTCATGTCAGGCATCATAAATAAGAAAAATCACTTGAGCAGAATAAATGTGTAAATTGTTTGGAAACAGAATACTTTTTGTCAGAAAGGATAATGTGCATGTAGGCACTTATATAGGCATATATTTAAGTATATTTATATAGATAGATATATATTTAAATATCTATACTTACATATGTTTGAATAAATACCACAGGATACAATAGTCAAAAACAGTTTCATACATTAACTTTGGTATATATTCTACAAGTCCCTAGAACAATGACTATGCCAAAAGAAATTACAGGAGTTTATCATATGAAGTTATATTTATCTATGATATTTACAATTACAGAGATGGGTAAAGTGAAAGCAGATTCATTTAAAGGCAAACAGCACAGAAAAAATTATAAATCAGAATTAAATAGTGGCTGTGTGCCTACAAAGATGAATTTCCACTCCAATATAACAATGTTATTTGAATATTTGACTATCAATTTTCCAGTAAAGTCTACAGCAGCCAAATTATTTAAGGTTCACACAGTGTCTACTCTGTGTTGCTAGGGATGTACCCAATGGGTGTTCAATAAGTACTAATTATCGCTGCTGTTTCAGTACTCCAAGGCAGCCTGGAACATTGTATAATCAATAGGAGACAAATACAAATTGCATTAGTGGATTTTTTATTATTATTTCAGGGTAAGTAAGAATGGCAAGAAGTAAATAGAGTATACACCAGTTAGCATGGCTTTGTTAAAAAAAAAAAAAAACTTACAAGACAACATACACAAATATCTACCAAATGTTCCAGGTATTACAGCCCTTTCCTGTCCAGTTCTACCTAAACTAACCCTCACCTATCTTCTGAGGGCACAGCTAATTTCTTTTATTTACTTCTGTTAGAATTCAAAGGATAATTATAAAATAAGGATGAAATCAGAAAAGCAGTATTCAGTTAAAAGGAGAAAAATAACAGAAGAAAAGGAAAGAGGAAGAAGGAAAGAATGAGGAAGGACAGGAGAAATGAAGGAAGGAAATGGAGAGGAAAGAAGGGAAAGAAGAAGGAAGAAAAACTAAGAAGGGAAGGAAGGAAAGAGGAAAGGACTAGAAGAAAGGTTGAAAACAATCATTTTCATTTGGGGGTGAGGGGGAACAACTAGTCAGGGGTCAAGGATACTATCCATCATTGCTGAGAATTAAGGATTCTATCCTAATTACATGGATTGTTCACATTTGTGGTTCTGTTTGTTAATAAATCAGTAACTGTGAAAAGGATAGCTACCAGTAAACATTTCCAAATATAACCAAACACAATTCCTGTTTTAGATTTACTGTCACATTTTATATATGCAATTTTTGATAAAAACTACGTGAGGAATGTATGGTATATAATGTTATCAGGAGTTTATAAACTTGTAATACCTTCAGAATGTTCAGGGAGCTTCTGAAATCCCCAGTGGCAGGCAAGAGCAACATGAATTATAACAGAGAGCAGAGAGCAGAGATGGAACAACTCTGTTGATGTTTATAAAACCTCACAGGCTTCTCCATGCCTATGCTTTTTATGTAAATAATCATGGTTTACTACGTTCATGGATAATTACATTAAGTCTGTTGACTAGGCTTAATCATATCACCCTTCTATTCAAGGATCTCAAACTAGGGTTTTAGTAAGATAAACCAAAGATGTGAGCCATTTATGGATAGCCTAATCATTAAAGAATTATAGTGTCTTACAATTTCAGTCATGAAAGCTATACCATGAAGTATTATTCTCATTTTTTAACTGAAAAAATTGACGAGTATGTTGCTGGTTAGGAATATGTCTACACGCCACTGTTTTCCTTCAGAATATCCAATAACCTTTCAATCCATGGGTTAGGCCTCTGGCAGAAAATGCCATCAGAACCATCCAGGGACACTGCTTCCATGGGGAGCTAGTGGGACAGAAGGAGGCTGGGTATGGACAGGGCCAACCTCTATATAAACAGTTCATATTTTAAAACTTCGTATCCAGAGGTAAAGGTCAGCAGACAAGGCAAAAAAGGCCTGGGGCTAAAATGATGAGAAATGAGCTTGAAGAACAAAACTTGCAGGGTGAACCTGGGGAGAGTTATAAACATGGTTAATAAACTTAAAATTTTCTTTTTTTAAATAAGTTTTTTATTGTGAGAATACTATACAAAAGAGGGGTTACAGTTACATGAGCAAGGTAATGAGTACATTTCTTTTTTGTTATTGTGAACATACTGTACAGAGGGGTTACAATTACATGGGCAAGATAATGAGTACATTTCTTATCAAGCATTGCAGCCTCCTCCTTTGTTTACCCTTCACATCCCTTCCCAGCCACCCCTTGCCCTCCCCACCCAATCCTCCCCCCCACCACCAAAATTGTAAAGTTCGTTTTCAACATGACAACTTGTACTTGTACTTCTCATTGTTGCAACGGGTCCACCAGTATCCTTAAACGACTTGTTTTTCCCCTTCTCCTCCACAAATTATACTGACATCAAATATAGTGAAAGCAAGGGTTATACTGTGGGGGAAGGACATACAAAGCAACAAAGAGATAATCTTAAAAATGCATTAGAAACAAATGCATGAAAGAAAAAAAACATTTAAATACATATCTAAGGGTTCATTTTCCTAACATCACATTATCTGACCTTTTCTGATTGACTCATACATATACTAGATATTGCAAATAAGGGAAACCATGGGACTTATGTTTCTTTGGGCTTGGCTTACTTCACTTAATATTATTTTTTCCAAGCTTTTCCATTTCCTATCAAATGGGGCAATGTCATTCTTTCTGATGGAGGCATAGAACTCCATGCGTATATATACCACATTTTCTTGATCCATTCATCTACTGAGGGGCATCTGGGTTGGTTCCGTATCCTAGCTGTGGTAAATAGTGCTGCAATAAACATAGTTGTGCTGGTAGCTTTAGTGTGGTCTTGTTTGCAAACATTTGGGTAAATGCCCAAAAGTGGGATTGCTGGGTCATAGGGGAGCTCTATGTGAAGTCTTTTCAGGAACCTCCATACTACTTTCCAAAGTGGTTGAACAAGTTTACACTCCCACCAACAATGAAGTAAGGTTCCCTTCTGTCCACATCCCCTCCAGCATCTGTTGTTATTAGAGTTCTTGATTTTTGCCATTCTAACTGGGGTGAGGTGGTATCTCAATGTTGTTTTGATTTGCATTTCTTTTATGGCTAGTGAGGTTGAGCATTTCTTCATGTGTCTATTGGCCATCCTTCTTTCTTCTTCAGAGAAGTTTCTCTTTAAGTCTTTAGCCCACTTATTTATTGGGCAGTTGTTTCTTTGAGGATTTGTTGTTGGGGGGATTTAATTTTTTGAGTTCCAAGTGTATTTTAGATATGAGACCCTTGTCCATTGTATGGCTAGTAAAGATCTTCTCCCAATCTGTGGGCTTTCTACTGATCTTGCTAGCTATGTCCTTTGCCATGCAGCAGCTCTGCAACTTCATGCAATCCCATTTGTCCAACCTTTCTTTGATTTGTTGTGTTTCCAGGTCTCTATTCAGAAAATTTTGGCCTGAGCCAAGGAGACCTAGGGTTTCTCCTATTCCATCCTGTAATGTTTTCAGAGTGTCTGCTTTGACTCGGAGATCTTTGATCCATTTGGAGTTGATTCTGATGCAGGGTGATATATAAGGATCTAGCTTTAGTTTTCTACAAGTAGTTAACCAATTTTGCCAGCACCATTTACTGAAGAGGCAGCTCCCTTATCGAAGATTAGATGGCTATAGGTTTGTAGGTTCATTTCTGGGTTTTCAACTCTATTCCATTGGTCCTGAGGTCTTTAATTTTTTTTTTTTTTTTGGTTGTGGGACCTGAACTCTGGGCTGGGCGCTGTCCCTGAGCTCTTCAGCTCAAGGCTAGCACTCTACCATGTGAGCCACAGTGCCACTTCTGGCTTTTCCTGTTTATGTGGTGCTGAGGAATTGAACCCAGGGCCTCATGCATGAGAGGCAAGCACTCTACCACTGAACCACCTCCCCAGCCCAATAAACTTAAAAATTTCTTAAGCATTTTATATGTAGATCCAGTTTATAATGAGTAGAACATAATAATTTGAAACCTTATATATATACATATACACACATAAATATGCAAGTGTGGCAACTATACTGATATAATTAGAAGATAAGATTAAGAGATGAAGGACATTGTCAGTGAAGATATTGCATGATTACAAATACTACTTAATTTTCATCTATTTTATTGAAACAAGAAGGAAGTGATGTGCAGACAGGAAGAATAAAACTAATAAAATTCATCCACATATAAAAATGTGAGAAAGTGAGAAAGCGAAAGAAACTTTTAAATTATGTGACAAGATGTGCTCTACTTCTTCCTTTATCATACCAGAAATCTAAATGCCAAACATTTAGTTATGTCAGGCTCAGACCTGTAGCCCTGAGAGGAAGAGGAAGAGGGAGAGAAAGAGGAAGAGAAAGAGGAGAAGAAGATGAAGATTTGAGGATTGAAGTTTGGAGCAAGCCCAAGCAGAAAAGTCCATGAGACTCTTATCCCCAAATAATCACCAAAAAAATAAAAAAATAAAATCCTGAAAGTGTTCAAGGAGTAGAGCCAGGAGCCTAGAACAAAAAAACTCAGGGACACAATCTAGTTCCTGAGTTCAAACCCCAGAAATGACATTAAACCAAATTAAAAAGAAAGAAAACTAAATGCCATACTTTGTAAAGTCATATGTGTTTTAAGCTCAAAGTTTGTTTTATTTTTGCAAAAATATACATATAATTACAATACAGTTCTGAAGAAAGTACTACACATGAAAATGAATCTGTTTTTAATCCATGTAGTTTAGCAAGAATATGATTAAAAAGCAATGTTATGAAATTTTTCTGTGTAAGTGATGATAACATTTCTACTTTACTTTTAAATTCTCTCACTTTGCTAAATGTTTACTTGAGACTATTTTAAATAAAATATAAAGACCATTGGTTCTCTGATACAAAACAAGTATTTGTTCAGGATTTTCTTTTAATCATATTTTGTCAGAGTGAAGTGACTGAGAGACAAAATTCTTAGTTAGAAGCATCCTTTGCTTGATTTAATGTATTTTCAAATATTTTACATAGCATATTCTATGTATCTATAAAATAATAGTTGAGAAAATAAATGACCTACAAGGGCCAACTACTGGGTTGATAATCTAATCTGTAATACTGTGTCTTGAAACAGAATCATGGGGCTGCATACTAAATACCTGACATGATTTTCCTTACTCCCAAAGAGAATATGACTTTTCTCTGCAAAACATTTAAATTGTAGTTTGTATCCAATGCTCTCAGACTCTCAAATTGTTTAAGACTTTAAAATTTAATCAAGGGATTTCTTAATGGAAGCTAGGAAGAGCAACATCAGAAATACATTTGACAAAAGGGTAACAAATTTCTACTTAATTATTTACAAGGCCATATACAGCTACACAGAGACAGAAAAGTAGTCAGACTCTTATGCATCAAACCCAGCCGTCTGAAACAACAAGGGCATCAATTCGTCCTCACACCATGCAAACAGTTTTCAAGATTGCATCGTGTTGATCTTGATGAAATTACATGACTAGGATCTGAAGCTGCGTGCTGGTAATTTATGGCCACAGGTCACTCTGAGTTGAACATTTGCAGTTTACTGAGAGCCTATTTGAAATTTACATGCATCTCATTTTGTCACCTAAAACATGTTTTTCATCATTGAGAACAGCCACTGTCTTTTTACCTTATCCTTTTTCTTAGTGTCTATTTCTGTGATTACAGCAGACATGTTTCCCACTGGGTAAAATAGCATAACAAATATTAATATGAAGTGATTGAATAAAGACATTTACTTTTCTAAATTTAGAGGTAAGGAGAATTTTATTTTATTTTATTGTGATTTATTAAGCTACAATTGTTTTTTTCAATTGTTTTGTTCAGAGTAAAAAAAGATGACAAAAATCAAAACCTTTACCTTATCTCTCACACTTTGGATTATATATCTGTTCATTTTCTCCCAGAAATAATTGTCTAGATTTTCCCATCCAAAGAAATACATACATTTAGACCAGCATTTATCATACTTGCAATCCGATATGTGTATGTGTATGTGCATATATAATTTGCCTTTATTTTTAAACTATAAAGTTATAATGTACAATAGATTTTCCAGTGCTTTTCATTGGAGCACTGTGAATGTTTCTTTGAGAAACAATATTGTAAATAAATCTGTAAGATTCTGAAAAAAAATCTTGTAATGCTACCAATTTATTGTTACCAAAAAGAAGAGTAAGTTCTACATACATTTTTGAGATAAAGCTTCATTTGGATGCATTGTGCTCTAAACACACCAGGTCTCATGAACATATACAAAAACAGGTGTACCACATTCCTGAAGTGTCTGTGTATATACTAAATATAGCTTTATTTGTCTGCAGATATAAGCAATGAAAGAAGTGAAGCCTGCATTATATAGAAGACAAGACTACTACCATCAGCTATTTAAATCATATTACATAAAATAAAATGTAATTAATTTTGTTATGTATAACATTTTATCTATGATTTTTATTATGGAAAATATTTGTTTGCTTTTCAAACATTTATGTGAATTGTAAAATCACTGAATGTAAACCATTGAATGTATAACCATTGAGAGTCAGAAGGAATTGTGCATCAAAATATTTCTTCAAATAGGAAATAAATCCCTTTAACTCATCTGACACAAGTCATCATTGAGTCACTGAGAAATTAAATCTGACAACATAACTCAAATGTAAAATTCAGCCCTTATAATGGTTTATCACAAATCTTGAAGTATTTATACTGGTGAAAAATTTTGAATGCACTTTTTAGACACTATGGGATTTGAGCAAAATGCCATCTCAGGAATTGTTTCTATTTAGGTCACTAGCTTAGTTATTTTTCACTCAGCATCTAGTTATCTTAGGTCCTAATAATCTATCTATCTATTTCTCCTGCATATTTAGAATTAAAGACATACTCAACCATGCTCTGCTTTATGTATCTCTTATAGAATCAAAAGAAAAAGGGGTACCAAGATATCTGTACAGCTGTCTTTAGAATCCAGTTTAACGGTCTGAGTCATCAGTTGTACCAAGTCACTCATTTCATTTGTATGACTTTTCCCTTAACTGGAATCCCCATCTGACTTATCTGTTGAACTTGTAAAAGAACTTAACTCATCCTCAGACAATGAATCAGTTTTCTTTCCTGAGCAATATTGCAGTCAGAAGAGAACCATCTGGTAGGGATGGAAGGCCTTCCTCCTGTGGTTTCCCTGGCCCAGTTGCACTCCTCACCGAAGAGCCTGAAGGAAACATCTCTTCCTGTAACTGCTTTAGCCGTCTCCTCTCTCTGGATGGTAATGGCCGATCCTTTGATGATGATATCTCACTGTTTGTAGAACGGCTCACAGACTCACTGGCTAGTCTATTTTGGTTTTCAACAATTCGTGTTGATATGACATTCGCTTTTCCCACAGTAGGATGAGAGGACAAAAACTGAGGAGGTGCTTCTATTAAGCCATTGTGCTCAGTCTGTTCCCTTTTCTTCTGCCATGGCTGTCCGGAAAGGGATGGTTCAAACTCAGAGTTGTGTGGCTGCAAACCTAGATGGATTGTGCCCTGCTTTTCCATAATATATTCATCAGCAACTTGTTCCTGGTCCTTTGGCCTCTGGTCTTTATTTAGGTGCTAGAGTGGCTTAACTGATTCATTCCCTTCCCTATGGCCGTTATCAGAGCACCATATGGAAATCAGGATTTCAGGCTGAGCCCTGGATTCCGTGTTGTCCTGTGTCTTCTCTTTCACTTGAGAAATGGTGCACTGACCTAGCTCATTAGCAGCATCTAAATGTCTTGGTTGATTCTCTTGAACTGAGCCATCATTCATTAACTCTCTCCTTTCTGCAGGTAAGATGCCAGTATTTACTCTACTAATCGTAGCTAATAATTCTGTGGTCTTGCTCATGTCTGGTTTGCCAGTGTGGCCTTTTAGACTAGCAGGTGATTTCAAAGGACCAATAACCACAGGCCTCTCTTGGGACAAACAATTGTCTTCAGCCATTACATAAGTCTTGGAAACGTCAGAACAGTGAGGGTGGTGGTGGATCACATCATGGTCTGATTCTGCCTTTCTGGAAATGATGCAGCAACAGGTTTGGATTTAGAGTCACCATTTTTATTTTATTTTTGGAAGTTTTTGCCTTTGTGGCCTCCAAAAATAAGGATATTTGGTGTTTTACGTGAGGTTGCCTCAAGATGCTTCTCACAGAGGGTCTTTCTTCAGGCTGTCTGCTCAGCATTGTTCTGATCAGTTCAGCCAGCTCTGGGCTATAAATTCTTGGTATTTGGTGGCAGCTTTCCTTCAACAATCTGGTGAACTAAAGAATTTATGTCTTTGCATTGAAAGCCTGCTTCAGTGCCATTTCATAGTCACAGCATCCCAAAGCCCTAACATCAGACTTAAAATTTTAGGGTCTTATTGAAAACAATTCAGGGCTCATGTAATCGGTGTGCCAATGAGGGTGCTCGTCATGTCACTATTATTTTCTAACACTCGTGCGATTCCTAGGTCACCCACTTTGATGATGTTTGTTCTTGTTAGGAAGACAGTTTGAGTTTTCAGGATATGTCTTCATGTACATCAAAATATAGTTTCCTTTCTATGTATAGCTGTATATCACATCATTTGTTTGATAAGAAATACTGCCTACACAGGAAATAGTTTTTATAAAGTAAAATATAAGACCTAGTCAGTAAATTTTCACTTTGTATTTAAATGACTCTAGAAATAAACACTCCAGATGTTCTTAGTTTCTTATAAAAATACTTTCTTCAAAATTACACACACACAAAAATACTCTAATGAAATTTTCTTTCAGTCAGTTATGTTTTTATTATGTGTTAGGTGCTTTGCCAGGAGCTAAGGATATATCAGTGAATATAACAATACTTCCTTGCTCTTACCAAAAAAAAAGGAAGAAAAAGGGGTTTCCTTCGTTTCTTCCATGAACTAAAAAAATGTTGATTTTCTTCAAATTAATATACTTTCATATAGATTTTCATTCACTGTAAAGTATTGTAGTAGTTTCAGGTTGCTATGTAACAATACATTTGTTGTACTCTAGGTAAATTTCTCAGGGAACAGTTTTACAATGATGAACACACTTTACCATGTCAGCCATCCCCACAATTGTTTCTTTGATTTCAAGGATTTAGGGCAATAGCAAATTTAAGGAGAATTGCTAGGGAGTGTATGAGATGATTGAGAAATATTCACACTTAGAATACGTTTTTAATCTAGTTTCTGAAGCACCTCTAAGTTTTCCATTGCTGAAGGAACTCTCAGGAGTTTCCATTAGAATGAGGGTACTGATTGCTTAAATACAGACTCACCAAGAAATTACAGTATCTTCTTCTATTTGAAAAGCTGTGCAGTGTCTGAGATTTTTACACTATCTCCAAGCTAACATTTTGTTATGCAGCCCCAGGATGCTCCAGGAATTATGAGACTCCTGTATCAGAGACAAAGCACTTGGTTCGTATTATGCAAGGTGAGGAGGGGAGGCAGCCAGTGAATCTGTTTTCATTTCCCCCAAAGTCTTCAAAATGGAAGCAGGGCTCAGGAATTTTTGTGCACAGAAAGCTTGCCATGGCAGAAGTATCCTGAATTTCAATAACTGTAATCTTTAGCCGGGCGCCAGTGGTTCACACCTGTAATTCTAGCTACTAGGGAGGCTGAGATTTGAGGATCACGGTTCAAAGCCAGCCCGGGCAGGAAAGTCCATGAGACATTTACCTCCACTAAAACCACTAGAAAACCAGAAGTGGTGTTGTGGCTCAAGCAGTAGTGTACTCGTCTTGAGCTGAAGAGCTGAGAGACAGCCCTCAGGCCTAGAGTTCAAGCCCCACAACCAACAAAAATAAAATAATAATAATTTTAATCTTAAAAAATGTTTTCTATCAAGTATGTTCATACTTTTCTTGGAAGTTGATAATATTACATTTGTAAACTGGTCACCAAACAAATATGTCTTTTACTCTACAGATTGACATTGTTACACTATTCACCAAACTGTAGGTTTGTGCTACCTTAGACTATAAAATATCTCTTAAGAATTTATTTAAAATTATACTTTCATTTATTTATTATTTTTTTTGTCCGGTCGTGGGGCCTGAACTCTGGGCCTGGGTGCTGTCCCTCAGCTCTTCAGCTCAAGGCTAGCGCTCTACCACTTGAGCCACAGTGCCACTTCCGGTTTTTTTCTTTTTTGCTTATGTGGTGCAGAGGAATCGAACCCACGTCCTCATGCATGCAAGGCAAGCGCTCTACCACTGAGCCACCTTCCCAGCCCTCATTTACTTTTTTATATTACTCATTATCAAAATTTATTTAATACTTTATTTTATTTTTTGTTGGTCGTGGGGATTGAACTCTGGGCTTGGGCACTATCTCTCATCTCTTCAGCTCAAGGCAAGTGCTCTACTGCTTGAGCCACAGCACCACTTCCGATTTTCTAGTGCTTTATTGGAGATAAGAGTCTCATGGATTTTCCTGCCCTGGCTGACTTCCAACCATGATCCTCAGACTCAGCCTCCTGGGTAGCTAGGATTGAAGGCATGAGCCACTACCGCCCGATTATCAAGAATTATTTATAAAAATAAGTTTACAAAACCACATAAAGAAAAATAAAAGTTAATGTAAATGTTTTCAACAACATTTTAGCATCTAATCAACAAAAGATTGTCAGAACATTTAAATGTACTGAAACTTGTAGGACTAACATAATTTACTAGAGAAGTGGTAAAGTTTATAAAGAAAGAAAAATCCTCTGGGCAGCCACAAGCAGAAAACTAAAAGTGGATCAAAATGGATTAAAGAACTCAAGATAAAATCTGAAACTCTGAAACTACTGTAGGATATAGTAGGAGAGACATTAAACTTACAGGCACAGGGAGAAACTTCTGAACAGAGTCCCAGGGTCATATCAAATTGGAGAGAGATTTGACAAATGGGACTACCTTAAAATAAAAAATTTTCTTCACAACTAAAGATATAGCTATCAAGGACATAGCTAACAAGATCAATAGAAAGCCTACGGATTGGGAGAAGATCTTCACTAGCCATACAACAGACAAGGGTCTCATCTCTAAAATATACTTGGAACTCAAAAAATTAAATCCCCCAACAACAAATTTTCAAAGAAACAACTGCCCAATAAATAAATGGGCTAAAGACTTAAAGAGAAACTCCTCTGAAGAGGAAATAAGAATGGCCAATAGACACATGAAGAAATGCTCAACCTCCCTAGCCATAAAAGAAATGCAAATCAAAACAACATTGAGATACCACCTCACCCCAGTTAGAATGGCAAAAATCAAGAACTCTAATAACAACAGATGCTGGAGGGGATGTGGACAGAAGGGAACCTTACTTCATTGTTGGTGGGAGTGTAAACTTGTTCAACCACTTTGGAAAGTAGTATGGAGGTTCCTGAAAAGACTTCACATAGAGCTCCCCTATGACCCAGCAAGCCCACTTTTGGGCATTTACCCAAATGTTTACAAACAAGACCACACTAAAGCTACCAGCACAACTATGTTTATTGCAGCACTATTTACCATAGCTAAGATATGGAACCAACCCAGATGCCCCTCAGTAGATGAATGGATCAAGAAAATGTGGTATATATACACAATGGAATTCTATGCCTCCATCAGAAAGAATGACATTGCCCCATTTGTTAGGAAATGGAAAGACTTGGAAAAAATTATATTAAGTGAAGTAAGCCAGGCCCAAAAAAACATAGGTCCCATGGTTTCCCTTATTTGCAATATCTAGTATATGTCTGAGTCAAGCAGAAAAGGTCAGATAAGTTGATGTTAGGGAAATGAACCCTAAGATATGTACTCAAATGTTTTTTTTTTCTTTTATATGATTGTTTCTAACACATTTATAAGATTATTTCTTTGTTGCATTTTATGTCCCTCCCCCCATAGTATAACCCCTACTTTCACTGTATTTGATGTCGGTATAATTTGTGGAGGGGAAGGGGAAAATACAAATTGTTTAAATAGGGACACAGGTGGACTCGTTGCAACAATGAGATGTACAAGCTGTTATGTCGAAAACGAACTTTACAATTTTGGTGTGGGGGGGGAGCGGGGAGGATTGAGGGGCGGGGGTGGGATGGGAAGGGGAAACAAAGGAGGAGGTTACAATGCTTATAAGAAATATACTCATGGGGCTGGCAAGGTGGCTCAGTGGTAGATCGCTTGCCTTGCATGCATGAGGCCTTGTGTTCGATTCCTCAGCACCACATAAGCAAAAAGAAAAAAGCCGGAAGTGGCACTGTGGCTCAAGTGGTAGAGGGCTAGCCTTGAGCTGAAGAGCTGAGGGACAGCACTCAGGCCCAGAGTTCAGGCCGCACGACCAGACCCCCCCCCCCAAAAAAATAAATAAGATTAAAAAAAAAAACAAACAAGAAATGTACTCATTATCTTGTCCATGTAATTGTAACCCCTCTGTACAGTATTTTCACAATAAAAAAAAGAATCATAAAAAAAAATCTATAGCCACCAAACTAGAAAGACAGTCAAGCAATTGGGTGAAGATATTTACCAGCGATATATCAGATAAAAGCCTAATATCCATTATATGAAGAGAATGCAAGAAATTAATCCCTCTCAAATCTAACAAACCAATCATTAAATGGGCACGGGAGCTAAAGAGAGACTTCTCAGAGGAAGAGATAAAAATTCCAAAGAAACACATGAGAATGTTCATAGAAGAAATGAAACGAACCCTGAGGTACCATCTTACCCCAGTCAGAATGGCCTATATCCTAAATTCAGAAAATGGCAAATGCTGGCAGGGATACGGAGAAAGACGAGCCCTACTGCATTCCTGGTGGAAATGTATACTAATACAACCACTTTGGAAAGCAGTGCAGAGATTCCTCAGAAAACTAAACATAGACCTTCCCTACAAACCAGCTGTATCACTCCTAGGCATTTATCCTGCACTTCCATGTTCATTGCTTCACTGTTCACAGTTGCCAAGATATGGAAACGACACAGATGGCCCACTATAGATGAATGGATCAAGAAATCAGGGTACCTATATACAATGGAATATTATGCAGCCATTAGAAAGGACAAAATAATGGTATTTGCAAAGAAATGGATGGAACTAGAACAAATCACGTTGAGCAAAATAAGCCAATATCAGAGAAACAAATGGCACATGGTCTCCTTGATATCAGGATGTTAAGTTCAAAATGCAAGGAGATGTAACAAAGTAAACAGGACTAAAGAAATCTCTTCTTAATTTGTCACATTGTTTTTAGATGACTCTATGTTCTTGAACCCACATATGGTGTACACATGTGCACATAAGAGGAAAGTGAGTTGTGCTGGTAGATTTAGTATGGTTTTGTTTGTGATAATTTGGGTAAATGTCCAAAAGTGGTATTTCTGGGTCATAGGGGAGCTCTATGTGGAGTCTTTTGAGGAAGTTCCATACTACTTTCCAAAGTGGTTGAACAAGTTTACACTCCGACCAACAATGCAGTAGGATTCCCTTCTGGCAACATCCCCTCAGTGGATGAATGGATCAAGAAAATGTGATATATATATATATATATATATATATATATATATACACACACACACACACACACACACACACACACACAATAGAATTCTGTGCCTCCAACAGAAAGAATGGCATCGCTCCATTTGTTAGGAAAGGGAAGGACTTGGAAAAAATTGTATTAAGTGAAGTAAGCCAGGCCCAAAGAAACATAGGTCCCATGGTTTCCCTTATTCACAATAACTACTATATGTTTGGAGCAAGCAGAAAAGGTCAGATAAGATGATGTTAAGAGAAATGAACCCCAAGACAAGGACACAAGTGTTTTTTGTTGGTTGGTTTGTTGATTTGTTTTTTCTTCCTTGCTATTGTTTCTAACATATTTATAAGGTATTATGTGATTTTTTTTGTTGCTTTATAAGGCCCTTCCCCACGGTATAACCCCTGTCTTCACTATATTTGATGTTGGTATAATTTGGGAAGGGGAAGGGAAAAAACCAAATTGTTTAAATAGGGATACAGGTGGACGCATTGCAACAATGAGATGTACAAGACACTATGTTGAAAAATGAACTTTACAATTTAGGCAGGGGGGAGGGGACGAGAGGGCAGGGATGTAAGGGGAAACAAAGGAGTAGGCAACAATGCTTGTTAAGAAATGTACTCATTTCTCTGCACGGTATTTTCACAATAAAAAAGTACTCATTTCTTTGCTCATGTAACTGTAACCCCTCTGTACAGTATTTTCACAATAAAATTTAATTTCAAAACTAGAGGGAAGCTAGTAGGAGGACACAAAATCAGAGGAAAATGGGGGGGAAAAAACGAAACAAAAAGAAGAAAACAGAGCCAGGTCCCAGTGGTTTACATTTAAAATCCTCACAAAACAGGAGTCTGAAATCTGAGACTGAAGTTCAAAGCCATCCCTGACAGACAAAACCTCAAGATATGTATTTCCAATTAACCAGCAGAAATCTAGAAGTAGATGTGTGGCTCAGTTGATAGAATGTCAGCCTAACAACTCCAAAGCCTTGGGTTAAAATCTTAATAATGTCATAAAATAAAGGAAGGAATAAAGGAAGGAAGACAGAATGGAAGGAAGGAAAGAAAAGGAGGAAGGAAAGAAAGGAAGGAAGGAAAGAAAAGGAAAGAAGGAAGAAAGGAAAGCAAGCAGGCAGACAAGCACAAAAGAAAGGTATAGAAAAATATTTGAAAGAAAAGCATACTACAAGCTACATTGTTATATAAAAAATAAGTATATTGCAAACTGAATGAGATAAAAAATTAAAACCAATGTGGAAATTAATTAAAACTAAAACCAATTGGTGTGCTTGAACTCATCCCCCCCCACTCAACAGGACAGAAAGCAAATGTGGTAGAAAATAGCCACACATTCCCTATATTGAAATAATGTTTTAAAATTTATTTATTATTATGTTTCATAATTTTCACATATACCAACAATTTTACATCACAGTGAAATCAGTTTGAATATGTAAATTTCAGAATGGAATGATAGATATCCGATCACGCAGACAAACATACAGCAAGAGAGAAATGAAAATTTAACTTAACTGTATCTGACTGGGTATATAGGTAAGTAAACTTCCTTCCAATGATAGGGTACAGTGATTAGGAAAATCTACCATATTCTTATTTTTTGCAAAATCTCTTTAGACCTTCTTATAGTCATTTTCCTAAATCTTTTAATTGTTATGCTTCATTTTCTTCAAATTAATCTGATATTGGGTAAACTTTTTCATTTATATTTTACTTTATTATTTGTGCAATAGCAGTATTATGTATATAATATACAAGGACATGACAAAAGGGAAATAATTCGTACCTTACATCTCACACATGCCTAATATTTTCTCCTGCCATAAGAATGGGAACACTTCATAAAACCATCCCACCTTTATTTTATTTTAATTATTGCATTAAAAATACATGTACTTAGAGTACCTATCATACAATTCTTTAACATGAGCATACCTTGAGTTCTACTCAAACTATTGTTTTGTTTTCATATCTTCAAACATTTAACATTTCTTTGTAGAGAAATCCTGAAAAATTGTTGACTCTTTTAAGATACATAATACAAAATTGTCCCCATGTTTATGAGATGAAAATTTTATATTTAAAGGACAATGTCTTTAATACTGTCTCATGATTTTATGATGAGCTTCTAACCCGCTGATTGGCTTGCTACCATAAATTCTCCATGTGTTCTATTTACATCAATCTATATCCAGTTGCTAAACATGAGATCTTTAAAATTTGAAAGATTTTTTCTTAGCTATATCCATGATACATTTAATTGAGAAGCAAGAAAGTATAAAAAAATTTGGTTTCAAAATATTTTCTATGGAAAGAAAAAGAGTTGTTGATTGCTATCTGAAAAAAGCAGTTGTTTACATTAAATTAAGTTTTCAAGCAAGCTTTATACAGTCCCCCTAGTAGTGTGCAATATATCTGTTTTATAGACTTATCAATTATTAATCACTAAATTCTGAAATGAGGTTCTTGCAAAAACCCAATTTATAATTCATGAAACTTAGCTGAGTACTGTGGTATGAGATACATATTTTTGCATCTGTGTGGAATTGTGATTTTTAAATTCTTTTTACTAATGCCTATAGAGTATGTTAATATTAGATATCATCAATTAATAGAAGTTAGGCCTCAATTCTCCACATTTCAGATAAATTTCTAAATTGTAGAATTTAAAATCATCTTTAGAAATTCTAATAATGACAGAGGATATAGAAATATAAATATCTATAAAATTGTCCTTTCAATTTCATAAATATGAAACACATAGGAACTTCATTTGAATTTAGACATTTATCTCTAAACTTTGTAACAAAGTTTTTAATGAAAATAGACTATGTTTAAAATTATTTTATAATATAATGTGTTGTCCGTTCTCTAAAGTACGAGTCAAAATTGTACTTACCTGTTATGTACAATAAAAATGCAAATCTTTATTCTGGCATTGGTCATTATTAAATAATGTATATATTTATCATCAATTATATGATTTACCTTCCTATCTTTAGCTCAAATATTTTTTTCTAGAAAACAATATTTCTATTTGTTGCCCTCCAAATTCCTTCAAATTTGCAACCTTTATTCCACTGTGTTGTAGTCAGGTGCCAATGACTCCTGATGAGAACTGTAGCTACTCACAAGGCTGAGAGCTGAGGAAAACAGAAGTCAACCCAAGCAGAAATGTCCATGTAACTCTAATCCCTAATTAATTATAAATAGAACTGTGTGACAATTGGTTGTGTGCTAGCCTTGAACAAATTTTATTTTAAAGTTCAGGAATTGTACACAAACCCTTAGTTCAACCCCAGGGTACTCCCTAAACGAAAAACAAAACTGATTTAATCTTATTATATTGGAAGTGCTCGGAATGCAAGCTCCTATTCATCTTTCTGGTCTGAACAATACAGGAAGTACTAAGATTGTAGATCTTTATAAAATATTCTGTTTGATAATATTAATAAATAGTGAATTACCATGTAATGCAAACATTCAGTTTGGTTTCCATAGTAATCAGAATTCAATATAATTCCATTGTTCAATTTCTCAATAAGTCCAGTATGAAAAATATTCAAATTGAAATAATCCTTCTAAATTATAGCTTTGTAAAGTTATTGGAGGACAATCATATTTTCATAATATATCCATTTCTCTAAATTATATATAATGCTTATATAACTATTTATTATAGTCACTAGAATTGTTAAACAATTAAGGAATCAATAATATAAAATTATTAAATATTAGGTATACTGCTACAATCATACCAAAATCTTTATATTTGATCCATATTCATTACTATAATTGTAGTTCAATACTGCATAATAATACTACAATCAATGTTATATCATATATGAAACAGTGGGCCCATGAAATTATATTATCTACTGTTATAACTCTCTTAGTTAGTGTTAGCATATTTTATAAGGTTTCCATGAAGGAAAAGTCACATAATAATTCATTTCTTAGAACATGTCATATTCATAGCTGTTACTGTAAACAGGGTAAAATTTTATACACTTTTCTTTTGAGGGAAATGTATGATTTGTGAATGGAGTTGAATTTCTGTATGCAGGAACACATGTGCACATATTCATAAACTCACATTCACACAATTTCTTTGTCTTGAGCACCATATGGCCTCTTTATAAGTCTTTTGTCATCTAGAATGTGGAGATGCTTACTATTGCCTTGGCTTATCTAACTCATTTTCAGAAGTGAAATGAGATTCCTGATTAACTTGACTCATGCTTAGATGTATAGATTAAATGCCCCTTAATGTGTCTGCTCGCATCTGGTATTCCAGATGTTCCTGTAATAGCCATGTGAAATTCAACACAGCATTTCCAGGGACATGAAAAAACACGTAAGAAAAAAAAAGTGGCATCGGGTTTGTGTTCCTTTCTGCAGACTACTTCTCAAGAAAATAGGTATTCGTAGGTACACGAACCAAACCCAGCTCAACAACCAGCTCAACACTCCTAATCCAACCTTAAGTAAAGAGTGTGAATACATGACTCATTTAAGGATTCTCATGCACAGAGAAAACTTATTAAGATAATTCCCTTAAAGGGATTTTGAAATTTTTATCATCATTTCTTCCTCTTCCCAGTTTGAACTAGGATTGATGGGTTATGGGTTCAGTTTAAGCATCACCAGAAATTTAGACAGAGACAGCTATCCAGAAGCAGACTGTAAAGAAAACTTCAAGTCCCAGACCCAGGGAGTTTGAGGGCCAGTTGGCAGAATAGGACACTAATTGTGACACTAACACAGTAAGGAGTACTTGTGAATGGTTCAGAGTTGCAGTTAGATATTTTGCATGAGGATGATTCCTGGTTGTTGTTTCTTTGCATTACAGAAACACAATCAGACACAAGGAATTTTGTTTTGCATTGCTTCTGCATTAATACTTGAAATTCTCCTAAGAAAATGCTGGCAAGAATTTCTGATATTATGGCTCTCTAAAGAGACAAATAGTGAAAATCACAAGGTAATTTTATAGTTTTTTCATTATTCAATGACACTATTTTGTAGAAACTCAAGCTAGATAGCATCTTTTATGATTTTTAACTTAATATTTGAGTCTCTGCATTCACATAGTAAAATAATGAGCAGAAACAAGATAAAATAAATAATGGATAAAAAGGACATCATGAATGATTAAATTCAGAGTGGTAAACAAGATGAAGGCAAAACTTGCAAAATAATTATGGAAATTATTCTATGATAATATGAGTTACTTGGTACCTCAAATACAATGAAATTTAAATATGAAAATAAGTATTGCTTATAGAACAAGTATGTTCTATAACACCATGTTCTGGGTATCATTTACTCAGCTCTGGACATCCATGTTACAAAGAACTTTATTTAGCGAAGACAATAAGTTCAGTTTAGTTTAATATCTTTCATTATGTTAATAATTTGCCATGCATCCTACTAGATACCACAGGAAGAAAATTTAGAAAAGTGATATAGTAGTAGACAATACAAAGTTTTTTTAGATATGGAATGAAGTTGGAAAGAATATATTATGCTGCTTCCTTCTTTATATATGAAAATCTGAGTATACAGCAATGATACTCAGGGACAAAAACACAGGGAAAAAGTTAAATAATAATTTTCCTTTTCATTTATATTTCCAAGCAATTGACCCATACATGTTTCAGTACCCTCATAAGCAGATAGTGCTGTAAATAGTATTTATTGACATTCAGGAGTTCACAATTCTTTTTCTTCCCAGCTGTTTTATAGCATCTGCAGAAACAGAACCTAAGGAGACTGTTTTTCATTCTTTCCAATTCTCTTTGACTTATCTGGAAGACATTCACCAGCCTCCCTCATCTCCTTTGGCAGAAGATAATGCATTATAGCCACCTCATATTAGGGAAAAAAAGTATCTGTGAAATATCACAACAACTCTATGTACTGTGTCTTGCATAATTGTCAATGTGTTTGATTTTGGTACCCTGGGTATTGTATATACATTTATCTGAATTAGAGAAGGGAAGGGGAACAACAAAATGATTAGACAAAGGGGGAACCAATGCAACAGCGATACTCAGAAAACAATTTGTTTGAAATAATCTGTACAACTTGGGGGTTATTGAAGGGAGGGAAATGGGAGAAAAATGAAGGAGTAACAAGTTCTACAAGAAATGTATTCACTGCCTTACTTATGTAACTGTAATCCCTCTGAACATCACCTTGACAATAATATTTTTTTTAAAAAGGATAGGAAATGATCTTGATGAGAAATTTGGAAGAAGAGTTATTATTTGAAGCCTAAGAATAATTGAAATAGTAATTAAATCTGTTTTATTATCTTAGTTACACATTATCCCTTCTGTAATGAGAAATTTGGTATAAACATTTTATTTAATGTACTCAGTTTGCTAATTGATTTTGACAAAAATGTAGTATATAAAAATACTGTCATGGAATAATGGTTTTTGTTTTCTTCTTAATGTGATAGTGTTTTATGTACCAGACAAGATTTTTAATATGCCATGCATGTTGTCTCTTTTTAAGCTTTAAACTCATAAAGTAATAAGTTTGAACAATATTTAGAATAATTAATTTATGCCTAATAAATATAATAAGGTGGGTGATTTTTGCTTATAATAATCCCAGTGAAGTACTAGTTAATACATTTTATTAATTAATTTGTTTTTATATTTATTTATTTATTTATTCATTCAGTTATTTATGTCAGTCATGAGACTTGAAACTCTGGGCTTGGGCACTATCCCTCAGCTCTGCAGCTCAAGGCGAGGGCTCTACTGCTTGAATCACAGCGCCACTTCCGGTTTTCTACTGTTTTATTGTAGATAATAGTCTCATGGACTTTCCTGCCAGGGCGAGCTTACAACTGTGATCCTCAGATCTCAACCTCCTTAGCAGCTAGGATTACAGGCATGAGCCACTGGCGCCCGGCTCAATACTACATTTTTTAAAAAAAATTTTATTGTGAAAATACTGTACAAAGGGATTACAGTTACATGAGCAAGGTAATGAGTATATTTCTTATCCAGCATTGTTGCCTCCTCCTTTGTTTTTCCCCTACCATCCTTTCCCTCTGACCTTCTCAGCTACACTCCTCCCACCCCACCTCCCACCCCCCACCCCCAACGAGTATATGATAATTTTGATAGTAGCTTTGTATTTTCCAAGTGATGCAAAATGTATCTCTCAAAGTATGTTATTTGAAGATCCCCATGAACATGACTGAGACAAAGGAACCTTTACAATATTAGGTGATTATAGAGGACAGTTTATTGTAAATTATCTGATAATTAAAATTATTTTCTTTGTTCCTTTACTGGTATTTAAACTCAGTGTCCCTAGACATTGTGCTATGCCTTTGTTTTAAGAGTTATGCATTTGCTTTTATGCTGAAGGCTCACATTCTACCACTTGAGTCACAGCTCTACTTCTGGCTTTTTGATGGTTAGTTGGAAATCTATCTCACAGACTTTGTTTCCCGGAGCTGGCTTGGAACTACATTCTCAGATCTCAGCATACTGAGTAGCATAATATTACAGATATGAGCGAGCAAAAAGGGCTCAGAGCAAAAATTATTTTGAATTTGAAACATTCAACTGAATTTTTATAACACGTCTTTTTAAAATATGTTTTTATTGTAAAAATGCTGTACAGAGGGGTTACAGTTACATGAGCAAGGTAAAGAGTACATTTCCTATGTAACATTGTTGCCTCTTCCATTATTTTTCCCTTACATTCTTTCCCTCCCACCTCCACAACTACCCCCCTTTCCCCCACCGAAGTTGTAAAGTTCATTTTCAACATAGTGTTTTGTATATCACATTGTTACAATGGGTCAGCCTGTATCCTTCTTTAAGCATTTTGTTTTTTCCTTTCCCCTCCCCGAATTAGAGAAGTGTATATACAAGATGCAGGGCACCAGAATCAAATACAGTGAAAATAGGGGTTATACCGTGGGAGAGGAACATACAAAGCAACAACAAAATCACATGGTACAGTATAAAAATAACACATGGTTTTTATATAACAGTTTTCTCTAATTTTACACATGACAGTTTAGCCAGTTTATAATATATTTGCACAAGAAAGATGTTTCTTCCATTTCTGATAACTATTATGTTAAAGAAAGAAAATATGAAAATATATGGCTGCAAAAGAATTTTAATCAATCTGATCGTACAAATAGTACTTATGGTACATTGAATGAATATCATGAGAGAATGAATTTAAAATCTTGAGTCTTTGTTAATGATTATTCATTTATTTTCCTGTGTAATTTTGTAAAAAAATGTTGTAACATAGAATTCACGTTCATTGATAGACAATTTGGTATCTACTTCTTTACTAAATGAACTGCCTATATGACTGTGTTATAGGTCATTGATTATAAAGTGGCAAACTTCTCTAAGCTTACAAACAGTAAAGCTAAATTTGTAGTCAGTACAAGTCTTTACTAGTTTTATTTTAAAAATCATGCTCAATAACTAATTTGGAATTTATTTTGTACAAGTATTATTTTGGAAAATGAAGAGTAAATTTGGCTAATTCATTTTCATCACTATAAAATGAATGAAAATAAGTAAAAGGTATAGAATATAGAGATTTACCAAAGTGGGGTGGCTAATATAATACACCTTTCCTTAACCAATTTTATACTTTCATCAAAACATAATTTATACAAAATGAATCCTTACCCCAGATCCAATAATTCATTCTTCATTGTTTCTGAGTATGATTCATGGTCAAAAATTTAAAATAATTGAAACATACAAACTAGGAAGTTGATTGGCAACTTGGAGATGTACTTGAAAAACTGGTGAAATATATTTCTGTCTTTATCTGGGAGAGTATTTCCAGTTATACTATCCATGCCTGTGAGTGAACTGATTGAGGGAGTTGACTGTCTCTTTTACTGTTTAATATTCTGGAGGCTCTAGTGGTAGAAGGCAGTTCCCAGGCATAGACAATCTGCTGTTTTTGACAGCTCATCCTTTCATTGCTGCCATCAAACATGGACATCAGACTAGAGGTTCTTCTAACATTGACTGTAAACTTGTACCAGCATCTCTCTAAGGTAGTATTTAAACTTCCTCTGTACATACTTTCCTGAATTGAGGTGAATTATTACCCTTGCTCTATGGTTTACATTGTCTTAGACTGAGTGGTCCCGCTTTCCTCAGTTCTGAGCCTGTACACCACCATCATAGGAAGACCAGTCTCTGTGTAATCCAATCCAGTAAACTCCCTCTTATAACTACATATGCAAATTCTTGCTTCTGTTTCCTTCCAGTTCCCTAATACATCTCACTTTCTCAAAAACTTACATAGGTGAAGCAAGAAGAGCAGGGAAAAAAATGCAGAAATATATCCACAACTTAAATATAGTAGAAAGAACTTTAGAATTTGGTCAAAGATCTAAGGTTTAATTAGGCATGTGAATCAAATGTTTTAAATGTTTATACTATCTCTAAAGTGCAGAGACTAATATCTACTATAAACTGTTTAGTCTTATTGGTTTAAAAAGTGTTGAATAAGATTGTTATCAACTATAAGAAGGCAGATAATTAAATGATTGATAATTTAGCACATAGAACACAAGATTTTCTTTGTAGGTTGTCTTTATAAACATGTCTTGCCTTTCATAAAAGAAGCAAGATTTTAAAAATAAGATATTATTTTCAACAATCACTTGGTGGTTAGGTATGAGCAACTAATTTGTACTTAGTTAATCACTTGTGTGAACCGTTTTTTGTAGAACACGTGACTTCAAAGAGGAAAGAGAGTTTGTAGCACTGTCCTATCCTACACCTCTGAGGTTTTTTTTTTTTAAGGAATTCTGTCATCAATCTGGTGCAGGAATACTCATTCAGGAAAGGTAAATGTACCGGAGACACTGCTGACTGTGTGCTGCCTTCCTTGGGTGGAACCTGGTTTTACCTCCGCAGTTCAGCATCATTTCTACCAACCATCTGATATTGGTTCTCCAATCCTTCCCTAGTTTCTGAGAACTAACACCCTTCCAAAATGTAAGTATATATTTTCTGCCTAAGCTTTACAGTTGATTTTTGCTGTTTACGATAAAGCAAACCTGTGCAATGTAATTATCTGATTAGGAATTTATTTTGATAGGTAACATGTCTACAGTAATATGTCTAAAATAATACTATAATTGAGGATTACATATATGGAGTTCTTTATTCATCTAAAAAAAATCTCCCTTTTTTCTCTTGAAACGTTTTAATAGGTTAATGCTATCTTTTTCAGGTCTGAGATGTCTTATATGATGTCTTGCCCTAAATGGAGCACCGAGTACACATTCTATCATTTCTTTTATAGCTCAGAATTCTAACAGAACTTAAATTCTATTATGCTAATCATTATCCTGAGAGAGAGGCAGTTAGAAAGGATACTTATCAAAGTAAGAGGATTCATACATTAATAATATATATTTTAGTGTCAACAGCAATTTTTTCACTGAAATACAGTGCTTCATATTCTCATTTTATATGATGGAATTGATGGTGTATTTCTGAGGGCTGATTTATTTGGCTCAGTGTCTATGAATCGATCCATTTTGGAACATTTGACAGAATAGTTGGTATCAAAATAAAGTTGTATACAGAACACATAAACACATTATTGAATGAAGAATGAACTGAGAGATCATAAGTTCTCAAAGATGATGCTCACAGCAAGAGTATTAAATTGCATAAAAATCAACCCACCAATGTAAAATACATCGTGTAATAAAGGCTTGAGAGAAAAATGTCCGATGAACTCAATTTCTCAGACATTGCTACGAGTGTAGATTCACAGCCTGCTGTTCTGTGAACAATTACTATGCCTGGAGGGAACTGAATGGATGCTGGCACCTATTGGTAAATGGAATAAAAGCCCAAGCTCATTCTCCTATCATGAGGCTCACATGCCATATGCTACAAACTAATACATTAAATTGCCATAATGAGGACGATAACACATTTTAACACTGCTTACTTACATTGCAAAAACACTAACACCATTATATAAATTGCCTGTAATTTGTGGAATGTCTTTGTTCGTGCAAATCTTAAAAGTTTAGAAGAAAGCAGTAATATAAGAAATGTCCCATTGGTCTTAGTTAGCAGAGTATGTAAGGAACATTAAACTTTGGCCTAAACACTATCTTCCCATAGCTATCTCCTTTCACTCTTGCAAACTGAATTTTGCTACATCAAAAAAAATATGTAATGCAAAACTACTATTTTCTTTATTACACAGTGTGATAATACATAGGAAATAACAAAGTTTGATACTGAAGAATCATTTATAATAGATTAATTGTTCTTATAAATGTTTAAATTGTAAAACTTTGACTTAGCTTAACACTATTCCTGTGTTCACTTAAATAAAAATATGCAAAATATGTAAAATGGCACCGAGTTTGAATCTGAGGGTCAATGGTTGAGATGGGTGAGAATTGATATACAGAATACTTTGAAATAAGAAACCAAAATGAACTTTACAACTTTGGCCGGGGTGGTGGAGACAGGTGGTGGGGGGAGATGGGGAGGGATGGGAAGGGGAAACAAAGAACGAGGCAACAATGCTTGATAAGAAATGTACTCATTACCTTGCCCATGTAATTGTAACACCTCTGTATAGTATTTTCAGAATAAAAATTTAAAAAAAAATTTTAAAAAAGAAACCTGCAGAACTACATTATCATTACATTTGAAAAATCACATCAAAATTATGTGCAAGGTATAATGAACAATTCCCTTAAATGAAGAAGCACCAAACCTATCGTTTATTAATTATTATTGATCACAGAAGTTCCATAGACATCACTGAAAAGTTGGAAGATGAAGGTGAGGTTATGTGGCAAGATAAAGATCAATGTGAATGTGCTTTTTATAACCTAATACCTCTTCTCAAAATCAACCAGTCCACATGGTTCTACATTTTGCTAAAGCCTATAAAATACTCAAATGAATACGGCATATTTTTTTAAAAACCATGGAACTTAAACCTTAAATCAGAGCCCAATACATAGTTAAATATATTTAAAAAAATAAGATAAAACTTAAATGGGATGCACAATTTTTTTAAAGTCTCATGAAGGAAAATGGAAGCTTCGTAAGGAAGCTAGATGATAGAATGATGCATAAAGAATGCAAAGGATGTAGTTACGTTGTAAAACAATAGTGTCAGATAATATAGGAAAAGACAATGAAGAGTAAGAAAAGCTATCATGTTAGCAATGAACATGGCTTATTTTATGAGAAAAGAGGCGTTATGGTCTGGGGAAATGCCAAAAAACTCATATGATGAATGTTTGGTAGGAAAGAGTAGCTGGCTCATGAAAAACATTGAAAAAGTACAGATGTTTGTATGTGATCTAGATAATAAGGAAATACTAGAGAAAACACAATTTCATTCAAAGCTAATACATATTAATGCAATTCCCAGCTAATGCCTGGCAATAAGCAGGATGTTATCTAGCTAAAATAATTTTCCCTGCTGTAGGGTTCCAAAGGAAGCTGTGTCTCTGGGAGTTATATCATTTTGCAGTGCCAGATACTATTAATATGTTTTGGTAAGGTATTTTTCATGTATCAGTTTGTGGTTTTTCTTTGTTAGGAAAATAGATTCTGCCTTGCTTAACTGTATTTTTAGATTTCAAAAAAAGATAAAAGCAACAACACAATTTCTATTGAAGATAAATTCATAATTATTATTTCAAAACTATTTAATTGTTGTCTTGTCTATCAAAATACATGAGCACAATTGATAAAATATATAAGTACATATTTTCTTAAAGTCAACAAATTAGCATTTCTAGGTATGAACTATGGAATGTCAGTAAATGTAAATCAATAAAAAGGCTATGTCACATAATTCTTGGATGTATTGGGCAGTTTTTCATCACACAAATACATGACATAACTCTAAGAGAATGGGTCTATTTTGGCTAATAGTGCTAATGACTTCAATCTGTGACTTGTGGGACTTGTTGCTTTGGGGGCTGTGACAAGGTAAATACACCATGACACAAGTAAAATGCATCCATAAAATCCTACTTACCCCCTAGCCAGAATTCCAAAGAGAAAGAGGAACAAAAAGAGGCTAGGATTTAATTAAACACTTCAAGGGTACAACCCTAGTAAACCAAATGACTTCCAGTTAGGTCCCAATGTCTCCTAATATACCCATTCAAAGTCCAAGCTTTTAAAACAGGGGCCTTCAGGAGACATCTATACCCAAACTACATCCAGAAAGACTTAATTTTACATTTATAAGTAGGGAATATAAAATCTATACCATAGAAAATGGTCGACAAGTTTTAATACCTAGGCTAAAAATAATTTCTGTCTTTGGGAGAGTACTGGGGTTCAGAAATGGAGGGACAAAGTGTAAGCAAATGCAACAGTGGTACTCATTAGACAACATGTTGAAAATTAGCTATGCAACTTAAGGGTGAGAATGGGAGGGAAAAACAGAGAGAGCGAGGGAAGGGGTGACATTGTCCCAAAGGAAATATTCTCTTTACCTGCTGTGTTAAACTGTGACCACTCTGTAATCACCTCTCATAATAATGTCAAAAGGAATTTTTAATGAAAAAAATTCCAGAACTATTAAAATTACCAAAAAAAATGAACATCAGATAAGGTCTAAAATTATATCTTAATTAAAGTTAACAATAGTATACGGACAGAAGTCCCAACTTAAGACCAGGGTTTGAACATTCTGCCTTTGTTATAGCATCTGACTTTGCCATAGTCTCAGTGTTTCATTCTAAATGGGTTATTATGACATAATATCATTGACTGAGTAATTTAAACTTATGAGAATATATTTGACATTTCTGAAGACTGGTATGTCCAAGACAAAAACAAATTCAGTGACTGTTGGAGTTTGCGTTCCAACTCAAATAGATAGTTTGTTGGGTTTGTTTGTTTGTTTTGTTCTGTATTTACTCTAACTTCATAGAAGGGAAAGATGGGTTCTACAAAATCTCTCTTATAGTGCATTAATCTCATTCATAACCATTTTCTTAAGATGTAATTACTTGATTTCTTAATATTATTGCCTTCTGAGTTAGAATTTCAACTTACAAATTTTTAGTGGCCATACATAGAAAAAACACAGCATGTCGTATCATGGTAAGAGTAGCTACAAACTCACCCTGCAGAATTTGGCTCCAGATCGGGTTCCTCTTCCATTAAGTGCAGATATTTAAAATTGGTATGCAAGATGAGTTTTGAGAGATAAATAGGCAAGGAATACCACAGCTTTGCCCTGGTAACTATTTCATTCAACTCAGGAGGGCCTAAAATGTTAAAAAATCAATAAGCACAAATAGAGAATAACAATTTAAGCAAAATAAACTTACTTAGAAAAAATGATAATATATTAAATAGTTAACATATTTAATATCACCACAAGGATAAATTTGGAAGATAATTTATTTCTACAAGAAGGACACAGAAATGAGACAATATCAGATGCCTATGAAATTCCTGATTGGAAACAGCTGAAAATATTAATACTGAGAACCAAACTAAAGATAATTTAACCTTGAGGATGCTTAGAGCTGAGATTCTTTATGGGGGGGGAGCTAAAGTGGAGACAAGTGGCCAGATGCTTTGTAAACATGAATGTGTACCAGAAAATAAGGGGTAAAATCTAGGGAAACTCAGAAGCTGCAAAACAGAGAATTTTTAGTTTTAATTGATTTGGGCATGCCAGAGTATATTTGTACATCAGCTTTACTTAAACTAGAGCATTCAAGTTAAACACCTCAAATTAATAAATTTAGGCTGGCTTTTAAAAATTTCATTTTCTAATAAATTTCCAAATGTTACAACAATTACTCTTTACAAGATAATACAAGACATATAGGCCACCTGTATAATGGACACATGTAAGGCTGAGTGATTGACCAAATGAAATCAACACATTATAGGCTCTCACTCAAAGAAATACAGGGATGTGAGGATGCAGAAACAGTTTATCAAACAATAAAAACAATACAGAGTGAGCATGTGGCCATGCAACTGTTGAATTTCTGTCTCATCTACAACTTTATAACGCTAACCTCTGAAAACTACATTGAGATTTATTAACAAATGTGGACAGTAACTCAACTCTGTCTCACAGTTAAGCAGTTGTTTTTACAAGATAAGGTGGTTCCAAACTATTGTTTTTCAGGATTGGCACATAGACTGTGGCAAGAAGAAATATTTGCATTGGGAGGAGCTATATGACTTGAGCTGAATAATTTTCTATCGAGAAGTGGACTTTAGACACACAAGTTATGACTTGTGTAGGCCTACATATGAATGACTTGTGTAGCTATTAATGGCTTACTCATTTGTAATAGACATTGAAAGTAAAGATGAGAAATTTGAATAAAATCTTAAGAAGCAAATGAATACACATATAACTGTGTGGAGAGCACCTATATCCTTGTGTTTCACATTCATATTCAACAGGAAATGACATTCTACTCTTTACAATCAGGTGAGCCAGGTGATCTTCCTAGCATATATCTAACAAATTCCTCTTCATCAACTTCCAAATTCATCCCCTGTACCCGCAAAAATAATACACTAGTTATAGGCGTAAGGAATAATGTTCTATTTCCACATCCATAAATCTGCCACATGAAAAGCACAATCCTGTGTCCCTTATTTTAGCACCATCCTCTAAAACATCTCTCCATATCAGGTCAAACATATTAGACCCTTCCTACCATAGAATGTTCAGTAATTCTTTTTAACTGGAATTGACCTTTACCTCAGATAGGAGTTTATATTTCTTATCCTCTCAATGCTCCTGTGAGCACTGCCATCTCAGGATTAATAAGATCCCTGATTAACCAACACAGGCTCCTTATACCAAGGAAGCAACTTTTTGCAAAAGTAATATGACAAAGAACTCCTGAGCACAGAATCCACCACCTCTGTAGTGGATCACATGCAAAGCATACAACTGGCATACTGGAGTGATATAATAGATATAAAAGACACTATGGAGGAAACAGCTCAAATTAGCACAGTTATAGTTTAAAGTTTCATTTTATTTTTCTATGTCTTGAATAGTTATACATGATGTTAGATCATCATTGGCTAATGCTCAGGTCTAGGTTCCATAGAACAGATATAGGCTTCCCCTCCATAAGCAGAGAACTGCTTGGACCACAATGGAGAATGGCTGCTAGAGTTGATTCTAGTCTTAAGAACAAATTGAGAAGAATCAGTCTAACAGACATTAAGATTATATATGTAACTATGAGCTATAAGCCTAAGTATATGACAACAACCTAATTATATATTTTGTTTTCATAGCCTAAAAGAATGAAGTCTATATATAGTAGAAAATGGGTGATGCATTGTTCACATAAGAAACATAAATGGAATTACTTTTTCATAGCTTGTAATAAAAATGATTCCATGTGAATGATTTATATGTGAAAAACAGAAGAATGGATCTGTAAAAGAAAATAAAAGAAGATAAGTTCTCAAAATGGGATTTGTTTCACACAAAAGACACAAAGAACAAAAAAGTAAACAGAAACACATATATACACATTTATATGAGGACACTTAAAAGAACAAATTACAAAAGCATAAATTACAATATTAAAGAATGCACTCATGGAACAAAAATAAGAGACAATATCGAAACGTCATTAGTACTATGGCTCAAGTAATGATAAACCAATAATAAACTAAAACCACAAGGGGGAAATTGATCAAAAATAAAAAATAATTGACATAGTAATAAGCACCAACAAATTATGCAAAATAGAAACTCTGTCACCATTAACTAAGGCATAAGTACTAAAGCACAATTAGATGCCATACTTACCCTTAAATGAACAAGAACTTTAAAACATTTGACAATGTCAAGTACCAGCAAAGAAAGAGAAAAATAAACTTTGAAATCATCTTCTGCTTGTAGTGTGAAATAAAACAGCTGCGTTTTGGAAATCAATTTAGTTATATCCAGAAATGTTTAAGAGGCACTGCATCATTTAGAATGATTTTCAGGTTTAAGTAACTGCAAAACAGATTATGGTGGCTTAATCAAGAAAGAGTTTATCTCAGAGACATTAAAATGAAAATGATCAGGGCAGGTATCTCAGGGCCAGAGCAGTGGCTAACAATGTCCTCAAGGAACCAGACCTATTTTGTCACTCTGCCTTCCTTAAATGTGTGGCAGCTGCACCTCCGGGATCATCACAGTTGCAGACGAGCTAAAGGTTAGGTATGATTGATCACCAGAAGCAGATGCTTGTATTTTACTGTCCTGGACAATTGCTTTTCTCGGCTATCTCTGAAGTTGAGAGAGCCCAAACGTAAAGGGTCAAATAAATCCCTCTACACTACTCGCCACTTCATAAGCATACTAATTTTTTTCAAGACCTTTTATTAGTATATAGTTTCAGAAGGGAGGGCAAATTTGTTATGAATATGAATACCTGAATATTTTATTATTCAAAAGTATGTTTAATGTTGTTCCATGGACCTAAAAAACCTCAGGACCAACTCCAAAACTAAGAACTAAGGATCTGCATTGTAACAGAGTTGTAAGGACCCGTGTGTAAATCGAATGTGAGAAACTCCACTGTTCTCAATATCCTGTAACCTGACATTCATATTTTATCTTATAAAAATATGTAAATAGCCTAAATGTCCATCAATAATAGAAGACATTTCCCCCCCCCCCAGGAATAATTTACATTGCAGCTAAACTAAATATGGGATTATTTATAGAAAATACCAAAAATATAATCCTGATTAAAACAGACAACATGCAAAATTACAACAATAGTATAAAGTTTGTATATTTTTATATATGTACAATTATAATGAATTGTGCTTATTTACCAAACATTATAATGAATTGTGCTTATTTACCAAACATTGAAAGATATATTGTTGTAGACTGATCACTAATTTAACATAGATCATTGGGGATAAAATGGAAAGAATATGTAATTGAAAAAGAAGATAAAAAACATAGGTCCCATGGTTTCCCTTATTTGCAATATCTAGTATAGGTATGAGTCAAGCGGAAAAAGTCAGATAATGTGATGTTAGGAAAATGAACCCTTTAATATGTATTTTAATGTTTTTGTTTCTTTCATGCATGTATTTCTAACGCATTTATAAGATTATTTCTTTGTTGCTTTGTATGTCCCTCCCCCACAGTGTAACCCCCGCTTTCACTATATTTGATGTTAGTATAACATGTGGAGGAGATGGGGACAAACAAGTCGTTTAAGGATTCAGGTGGACCTGTTGCAACAATGAGAAGTACAAAATGTCATGTCAAAACCAGCTTTACAATGTCGGTGGGGGGGGGGGGGGTATGATTGGGTGGGAGGGAGGGGGGAGGCTGGGAAGGGAGGTGAAGGGTAAACAAAGGAGGAGGCTGCAATGCTTGGTAAGAAATGTATGCATTATCCTGCCCATGTAATTGTAACCCCTCTGTACAGTATGTTCTCAAATAAAATAAAATAAAATTAAAAAAAAAAAAAAAAAAGAAAAAGAAGATAAAATAGTTCCTGCTCTATCTTTTATATTTTATTTCATATGAAACTGAAACAAGGTTGTTAAACATTTAAGATGCGTATGTCTAGGTATATTTAAATTTGTGAAGTTAGTCTCCAAGTTTTTAAATGTTTTAAACATGTTGTGTATTATTATAAGATAAAATGAATGAAGCTAATTATATGAAAGGGTAGTAAGGGTGTAACTCTTTTCATATTGGCAATTTGTTCTTGAATGATTTAGCAATAGCTGGGTAAAATGAATGCAATATTTATGAAGATTAAGTAAGCAGCATTAGAGTATCACTTGTAGCTGATTTTTATCATAATGAGTCCAGAGCATTTTAGTGAATTTTAGCATTCTCCTGGAAATAATAGGAAACTAAGAATATGTGTGTGTGTTTATAACAAGCATGCTTCACAACTGCTAGAGACAAACAGGAAAAAATGTTATGAATTGAAAAGCATGCTGTTTGTGAAAACGAACTGAATGTATTGGAACCCATATGCCATTCTCCCACCCTCTTATTATCTAACTTTCCATCACTAACTTTGACTTAAGTCAGGTAGGGTTTATTGTAAGTTCACTCATTTTGCAGACTGTACACCTGCTTGGAAAATTCACATTAAGCCTCTTGTCATGACATTTCCTTTATTTTTAGAATGCAACTTTGTTTTAAGTGCTTACACTGGAAATTATCTCAAAATGTACACATTGTAGAAGACAATTTCTTAGGATATACTTCTTTACAACAGAAATAAACTTGATGATAAAAACACCAATCCCTTAATGATATTGCTGCCTTTACAGCTTTCACATTTATTAGCCATAACATGAAAAAGCTAGTAGGGAGCAAATATAACTGAAACTCTGTGAGGATAACACACACACACACACACACACACACACAAGGAGCAGACTGAAATAATACCACAGTAAAACCCCCTTTGTTCTCTGAACCTTTCACTGTCTTTACAATATCTTGAAATTAAAATGCAGAGGCATGTAGGGTTTTTCTACAATATGGATGTTTATTCTGACACTAGCCTCACAGACTATACTTTGCTCCTGTATTAGATGTTACATAGCCTATTGTTATAAGCTGATCTCTGAAGATTTGTCTGTCATTATCTGCACACCTAAGTGCTTCAAATTGGGACATTCAGGGGATAATTAAAAAGGAAAACAAAAACTAGATTGTCATTAGTCACAGATAATATGTTCCTGTATCTAGTAAATGTAAAAGAAACACTTATGAGCTAACAAAATAGCCAGATACAATGAAACATAGCAAATTAATAGCTTCCCCAAATTTTAGCAATTAGTAAGATTTTCACACACACATATTTTATATGTTTTTATTGTAAAAATACTGTACAAAGAGGTTACAGTTCCATGTGTAAAGCAATGAGTACATTTCCTATCGAGCATTGTTACCTCCTCCTTAGGTTTTTCCCCTACCATCCCTTCCTTTACCACTTCCTCAACTCCCCCTCCCCCCAAGTTGTAAAGTTTGTTTTCAACATAGTGTCTTGTGCATCTCATTGTTAAAATGGGTAAACCTGTATCATTATTTCAGCATTTAATTATTTCCCTTCTCCCAAATTAGAAAAATTTATATACAATATTCAAGGCACTGAAATCAAATACAGTGAAAACAAAGGCTATACCGTGGGGGGAAGAACATACAAGAGAAACAAAAAAAATCATACAGTACATTTTAAATATGTTAAAAACAATAGCAAGAAAGAAAAAAATAATCTCCCTATTTTGGATCTCATTTCAACTTAACATCATCTTATATGGCTAAGTACATAACTTTTGGCCTTTTCTGCTTGCCCTACACTTCTACTAGTTATTGCAAATAAGGGAAACCATGGGTCCTATGATTTTTGGGCCTGGCTTAATTCACTTAATATAATTTTGTCCAAGTCTTCTCATTTCCTAACAATAGAAGAACACTGCTAAAATTAATAATACACTTCAGAAAATAGGGCAATAAACAAAACGTCAGAATAGTGGAAAAAAAGTATTTAAAATATACTGCTATAGTGTGGATAAAGTGTAAATTTGGGAATATCCCTAAGAGACTGGCATTTTGGAAACGTGGTCCATTGGGTGGTAATGTTGAAATGTAATGAGAATGTAACAGGTGATTTCTTAGTAGGAGATTATTTGGGTACAAGCCCTTGGAAGGGGTTAGATTTTATGGAACCCTGAGTTTTTCTTCAAGAAAGAAAGTCAGTTGTAAGAAAGTCAAATTCCTGCTCACACATCTTTCCTGGCCTCACACATACTTTGTCATAGTGCTATCCACCTTCAGATCCTCATAAAAGAAAAATGAATTCGGTTCTTTCAAGCTCCAAAACTCTGAGCTAAATGAACTCACTGCCTCATAAGTTCACCCACTTCAGCTTGTTTAGTTATATTAAATCCCTACAATTTGCATCAGGAATGTCCTCTAAATGATTTAAATGCTTATTCTCAAGGAAGGCCACATATGTGGTAGAAATGATAAAGTAGAGGTTATATGTCATTGAAAGTATGCTTTTAAAATGGAGTGTGAGACTCCAGTTTCCTCCCATCCTTCTTTGGTTTCTTACCAATAGAGTGTACAGTTTTGTTTGAACATGTAGTCTGTCCTGATGTGTCATCACCTTACGGTAAGAACAGCAAGCTATAAACTGAAACCTCAGAAATTGTGAACCATAATAAACTTTTGCTATATGTAACTTCATTCATTTCAGCTATTGTTTTTTGTTTTGTTTTGTTGTTTGTTTTTTGTTTTGTCAGTCGTGGAGCTTGAACTCTGGGCCTGGGTACTGTCCCTCAGCTCTTCAGCTCAAAGCTAGCGCTCTACTACTTTAGCTATAGCGCCACTTCTGTTTTTTTGGTGGTTTATTGGAGATAACACTTTCATGGACTTTCCTCTCCGGGCTGGCTTTGAACTGCGATCCTCAGATCTCAGCCTTCTGAGCAGCTAGGATTACAAGTGTGAGCTACTGGCGCCTGGCCCAGCTATTGTTATACAATAATTAATACAATTATTCCAAAATAAATATGCAATTGCACCAATCTCCTTAGCAGTTGTGATATGAATAGGCTGAGGTGGAGACATGCTCAATTCAGAGTATCAGTTGATAAAAAGCAGCATTCAAAATATCTTTGTAAAGACATAATACATGATACATTAATATAACATCTTACCATACATATATAACATATGCATAAAGTTTGCACGCATTTTTATTTTTTTCATGCTGTGTACATTCATAAAAGAATGGAATAATCCATATCAAACAGTTTACATTGGATCATTGTTGACAAATAGAAGAATGAGAGGGGAGAACTTATTTTTTGTTTGTTCTTGTTTTGCCAGTTCTGGGGCTTGAACTCAAGAACTGGGCACTGTTCCTGAGCGTCTTTGTGCACACAGCTAGCACTCTACCACTTGAGCCACAATTCCACTTCAGAAATCTTCTGAGTAGCTTATCAGAGATAAGAGTCTCACAAACATGATGGAGGAATTTAAATGGAGAATGTATTTGTCCTTACAAGGAGGCAGAGAAAGACATAATTCCAGAGAGGAAAAATAGATGCAAAGATAGAAAATGAGTGACGTGTCACTGAGCCACAGAATACTAGAAAAAAATACTAGTAACCATTGAAAACTATAAAGCAAGGAACAAATTTTCCCCTAAAACATCTAGAAGGAACCAGCCCTGTAAAAACATCTTGATTTTTAGTACTGCAAAACTGATTTTGATATTCTGGCCTTCAGAGAATGTTTTTTTGTGTAGTTGAAGCAATCAGCACTATGGCTATTTATTATTAGAAGAAAGCAAATGTACACAAGACAATTTTACTGAGAGAAATGCGACACAAATAACCAGGTAATTTGTGTGGCAGAAAACCTATAAGACTCAGTACATTTGTCCACCATGGTGTGGTTAGAGCCAAACCTGATAGAGATCAATAAATTGATAAACATACAATTATCAAGTGTGTATATGTACATTGCTTGGTATAGAGGTGTAATGAGAAATGCACTGTGCATGTTCAGAGAATTAGCAAGCAGGAAAGATGAATAAACCATGGAGTGAATTTAGACAGATATTTTACATAATTATTGCTTTGTCCATTATTTTCTCAGGTGATTGAGAGAACTAGGATGAAATGATGACATTAGCCATAAGAAGGAAAGAAATCTCTGTCTCATATAGGAGCCCTAGAAAAACCTGAGCTCAAAACAGAAAGAAGCAAATCAGAGCAATTATATGCTTTAACAGGTAAAAGGTTAAACTGTCCCCATTGCATCTCATCTGGAATTTAAAGGAATGTTCTTGTGCTTTGTTCTAGGTAGGGAGGCCTGGATTTCAGGTATCAAAAAAAGAAGCTCACTTTATTTCCTTAACTAGAGCATTATTCTAACATTAGAACACACACACACACATGCCATATCATAAACATCAATGACAAACTGATATTCATAGCAAAACTCATGCCATTCTGCTTCTAATTATGCTTATAATGGCACCATTGATCCTTTTCTAAACTGCATAATGGAAAGATAAAGAAAAATTTATGTACATGCACATACACACAAATTTGCATACTTGTTCCATACTATATTTGGCATTTTATAAAGGTTTTAGAAAGATAATCTACTATTCAATACCCACATTTGTTTTCGTGCTGTTGTATTGGTTTTAAAACATAAACTTTTAGAGATAAGGGTGGTATGTGTTCTTGTTAATCTTCTCCAAAGCCATTTCTCTGTCATGCACACATTATACACTAATTGGATTCCTGTTGCATCTTTAAAAACTAATTTCAAAACACTAAGTAATCAGAGGCTTTGTCTTCAATACAAGACATTGCATCAGCAAAAAGTGTTTATTACTCAGCCACCTGTGTTCTGCACAAAGCAATTTAAGCAGACGCAGTCACTGCCCTGAGGAACTGTCTAAAGCCAGTGCCATTGTAACATTCAAAGACTGTCAGACAACTGCACTAATGACAAACACATGCTACTAACAGAATTTTTTTTAAATGAAAGCACTCAGTTCAGGAGGCTTTCTTTTTTTTTTTCAAGTCAAATGATGAGCTAGTGTTTCATCCTGGAAAAAAATGTAACATGAGAACTTACTAAATATTCAGTCAACATTGTCATGCTAAATAATGCATATAGCAATTCTATTGAGAGTTCATACATGGAAAAAATTAAAATACAAATATGGTTTCTTGATAACGTACATTGCATGTGATACCATTCCTTAAGAAGTGGACATCTCTTTCTTAAACCCATTTCTATGTGTTTTTCTGCAGTTTCACTGGATTGTAACATATTTCAAGTTACAGAACAAGGGAATTTTTTTTTTTTTTGGTAGTGGGGCTTGAACTCTGGGCCTGGGCGCTGTCCCTGAGCTCTTCAGTTCAAGGTGAGTGCTGTACCACTTGATGCACAGCACCACTTCCAATTTTCTTGGTTAATTGGAAATAAGAGTCTCACAGACTTTACTCGCTGGGCTGGCTTTGAACCATGATCCTCACATCTCAGCCTCCTGAGTACTAAGATTACAGGCATGAGTCACTAGTGCCCAGCCAAGACTGCTTTTTATATATGTAATTTCATCTTGGTTTCTGGCATAAAATATAGACCTTACATAAATGTTGATGATGATTTAGAATGAACTGCTTAATAGAATACAGGGATTGGTTTTCTTCAGGAAGTTCCTATGTATAACTTTTCTTATCAAGCCCAATATTTAATATTTGTAGAGGGTTATGATGGTTTTCCTTCTATACAGTGAAGAAAATGTTAGATCACCCTGCCTCTTTCTATAACACTTTTTCAACCTATAAATTTTTCACTTTGTGCTTTGTGGCTTCCTTTATCAACACTTCTTCAGGACAAAAATTTAAACATTATAAAAATGATTCAATAATATAAAAAAAATGATTAAATGATATTTTGGATATTGAAGGTAAGTGTATTATATTAAACAAGTCCATTAGACTTGAGGCACAAGGTAACTCTTTAATTTTAGGAGGTCTTGTTTATATAGACACATAAATGTAATAGGTACTGATACTACTACAGTTGTATGTGATGGTGGCCCTCAGTGAGTTAGGAGAGCAACATGCTGTTCTTAGACCATGACTCTCACACTCCTAACTGTGTAGAGACAACCCAGCTAAAGCAATCACTTTTTGAACTCCTGTATTTTTTCTCATTAAATAAGGTTTTCTTGACATAAAATCTTTTATTATCCCTCCATATGAGAACAGATTAGCATAAAATCTAAAGCATTAGAATGTTTGTGGAATCCTCATGAATCTATCCTAGGGAATCAGAATCATGGCATTTCCATCAATCTATGGGAAAATATTGGTTAATAAAATTCTGAGTTTGGAAACTCATTAAGTTAAATTCAATTGTTCGAATCTATTCAAAATATTTATGATAATGAAAAGCAGATACATATCAGGATACAAGATTTAGAATAATACCCTATGTGTTTTCTATTTTATAGGTTTTTTGAGAGTGGGGGAGTAAGAATCATAAAGGGTCTACATATTGTCTAATATTTCACAGTCAAGACAAGAAAATCCTCACCACTCTCTTGGAACATGTAAGAGAGATTGTTGTATGATCACATTGCCTTACTTTACAACTTCTGTAATAATTTTCAGCAGGAAGCAGAGAGTGACAGAGACAGAGGCAAGAGAAAGGAGAGAGTGACAGAGGTAGAAATAGACATGTGTGTAATGAAATACACTGAGAATTACATGGAATGAAAGACAATGAAGAGGAGGAGGGACTAGACTCAGAGTGAAAACAAAAATACTTCATATAAAATTTCTGTGATAGGCCCAATAATTTAGCTCATATCATGTCATGCTCTGCAGCACCTGTCAGTGTTACATTATTTGGAGAAGGTTCCTTGTAGATATGCTAAAATTTAAGGATTAATAGATAGAGAAATATCCTGGAATGTTGAGATAATCATTCAATACAACCGTACCCATACTCATCAGAAGAGAGCAGTGAGAAAAAAGAGAAACAAGGAGAAAAAAGAGAATTAGGGATGAAGCTGGAAGACATTAAACTGACAGTCAAAAATCCTTTAATGTTCAAGTGAGTGATGGAGAAAGAGTTAAAAGAATCCCTATGAGTTCCAAGGTTCATGCTTGGATACCTTCTGTAGTCTTCAATCAGATGAACTACTACATTTTTTGCACATACTGTTTATACCGTAAAAACCTAAAACATCTTGCGTGATAGATACTTTAAATGAAAATGAAATTTGTTTATTTATTTATTTGTTTGTTTGGATGACTGGGGGTTTTAGCTCAGTGCCACATGCCTAAGGCAATCCTGCATTCCTTTTTAACATTCATTTTTCTTTTTCAAGTGTGGTCCAATTTTTGTTCAAGGTTTTCCTGCGTCTGTGATCCTCCTACTCATGCCCATAGCTGTGATGACAGACATGAGCCACAATACTTTTAACATTTATTTGAGATGGGTCCTTAAGCTTTTGTCAGGCAGTTCCAAATGGCTGCCTGGGACTTGAGAGTCTTGTTGAGTTTAATGTAGTGGTTCTAATATTCCTGAAGACTATATATTGATATGCAAATGAATTTCCAAGGTCAATGACTTCATAACATATGAGCAAGTTACACAGCTTCTGTACAGATTTTTCTTGATCTGACAGTGATGTTGCATTACCTTAATGCTTGAGACAATCTATGCTCATTTTCCAATTTAACCTTAAAGTATTATTATTAATGCCATTTTGTTCACATACTAAATTACAGTTTCTGACATTTGAGTGTGTCCTATAATCAGCATCAGAAGAAGTACACTATATGATAATTAGATTCAGAGGGAAGATTTAGTAGTGGTTTTAGTGGAAACCCAGGGGCAAACTCCAAATGCCTGTATCTACTCACCATTTTTTGTCAACCTAGTTGTATTTTACAGTACACACAGCACAGGTTTGATATTTAACATAAAGTCTCTAACCCATGCTAAAAATGTCTTCAAAATGATAGCACTACAATTCAGCATTGATGTATAGTTTGTTTCTTTTTAATGTGTAGAAAATTGTTTTGCCACATAACAAGCAATGCAATCAAAGGAAGTAGAAATTGCCACATTTCTGGGTGTAAGATAAACCCTTTCAAAACTAGACATTCATAGTTTCTTGGTTATCATTACTGAGAGAAAATTGATCAAATGTAGAAATGTTCGGCTCAATCTTGAGCAAATTCAAGAAAGAACACCCAGCTAAATACGTGGAAATGCATTAAATCCTGTTATACCATTCAAGTGTACCTGTGCACATTCTTCAGTGTCAAACTCTTTAGAAAGTTATATAATGGAGAATACTTCTTCTCTGGGCGGGAAAAACATGAGAATCTTTGAAGTTTATAACCCACATTTTCAAGGATCTTTCTGGATTCTAACAACAACACCAAATTTTAATACCTATTTCCATTCCTGTGACTTTCCATGACTTAAAATATTTGTAGCCAGGTGCAGGCGGCTCATGCCTGTAATCCTAGCTACTCAGAAGGCTGAGATCTGAGGATTATGGTTCAAACCCAGCCCTGGCAGGGAAGTCTGAGAGACACTTATCTCCAATAGACAACTAGAAAACCAGAAGTTGCACTGTGGCTCAAGTGATATAGCACTCGCCTTGAGCTGAAGAGTGCAGGAACAGCACCCAAGCCCAGAGTTCAAGCCCCATGACCGACAAAAAAAATAAATAAATTATATATACATATATATATATATATATATAAATCCCCCAAAATTGATTTGATATGAGAGATCTACTAATTTCATCTGTATTATACATTGCATTCTTTCATTGCCCTACACCATAAACTATCTTCTTAACTCTTTCTCTTGGTGCTTTTAAAGTCCTTACTTGCTATATCAAGAGAACTTCATGAAGATGGGAGGACAGAAGCATGTGCTAAAACTTACCATGCTTATCAGGTACCCTCCTTCTTTTCCAGTTAATTTCCCATTGGCAAAAATTTCTTACTAACCATTCTCCTTAGAAAGATATACTCTTTGGTCCTCCCTTGTTATAGAATTATGAATGTTCCATCTCCAAGGAGATGGACACTCCTACCAGGCACTTTATTGTCTTTAATACCAATCACTCAGATGATTTTCATAAGCTAGGATTAGCAATGTTTCTACCTACAGCAACCAAAGCAGAATATTTACTTAAATGATGCAAAAATTAGACTTAAAAATTTCACTTCTTTATCTTATTCTGTGATATTTTATAGATGCTGATTTAAATACAAATAACCTGTAGGTAGATTAAATCCGCATGCAACTCCTGCTTCCCTAAAACTTATTTTAATGATTCTATATGGAATAATTCCAGTCAACTTCTGCAACTTTTCAACTTTGTTTTACTGCCTAGGAATGTTAGTACTGTTGTTTTCATGGATAAGAAGTTAGTCATTGCAAAAGAATGAGCTATGCAATTTTTTTTTTTTTTGGTAAAATGTGGCATCATTGTACTCTGGTTTCTCTTCAGATGGTATAAATCTGTTGTGTATTATTAAAATATGGCATCAGAAGTCCTAAAAATATACTAAAAATTTTCCATCAAAATATCCTACCAAAGTTATACTGAAAGAAAAAATATCCAGTTCATGATTGTTCAACTAAAGATGTAATCTAAAGCTGGGCATCTGTGGCTCACACCTGGATTCCTAGCTACTCGAGAGGTTGAGATCTGAGGATCACAGTTCAAAGCCAGCCCAGGCAGGAAAGTCCATGAGACTCTTATCTCTAATAAACCACTAGAAAACTGGAAGTGGTCCTGTGGCTCAAGCGGTAGAGCACTGCCTGGAGCTGAAGAGCTAGGGTGAGCACCCAGGCCCAGAGCTCAAGCCCCACGACTGACCAAAAAAAAAAAAAAAAGATGTAATCTAAAGTAGAAATAAATGACTTACCTATGTAATCCCAGCTTTTCAGGATCATGGTTCAATGTCAGTGAGGGCAGAGACATTTTGGAGTCTCATCATCAACCAGCCAAGCTGCAGGAGCAGCTCAAGTAGAAGGATACCAACTGTGAGCAAGAAATCCAGTGAGTTATAGCCCTAAGTTTCAAATTCTGGTAAGAGAGAAAAACACCACAAAACAAAGTAACAACAACAAAAATGTTCTATATGAGTCAGAGAGGAATAGATTTTAAAGGAAGTTATGAACAAAGGAAAAAATGAGAAAGAATCTGATAAAGAAACCATTATTTTGTACTAATTTTAACATAAACAAGTTCACAATGCTTGGCCCTGAATTCTTAGATGATAGTAGGCAACTGGAATCAGGTAAAAATACAAATATGATTTTCATTCTAGTTTTAATATTTCCTTTCCCAAGAAGAATCTGAATGAGATTTTGCAAGTATATTAAGAAATAACCAACTAACAACACACAATCTTTCCTTCTGTATCTCCATGTATGCTTAAAATATTTCATACTTTACCCAGCAGCAGTAAGGAAAGAATAATGGTGCTTCTGAAATTAGCATGGTAATTTAGAGAACAAGGTACATGATTTGAAGTTTATGAACATTAATCTAATCAGGATCCAGCTAATCTGAGATCATGGGATTTGTTTCAACATCTGTTGAATCTGTTTAGCTGTGAGGTAAATTAAGGAAATAAAGAAGTACGGATTGAAGAAAAGATGTAGCAACAGTAGAAAGGACAGTATTATTAAAAGCAAAATAGATATCAGAAAAAGTAGCCAAAGTCATATGTTTTTCCATAATTTCCTGAGATTGCTCACTTCCCAGACTCCCTACGATGCCTTGATTTTTTTTTTTGGTATCTTTCTGGTGTCTTGTTTTTTCAGTTACTTGATTTTATGACTTATGTGAGGGTATAAGACTATAAAGTTGATAATAGCATTTCCGATTAGTCTTTGTGTTTACAATAGGAGGAACAACTATTTAGCCATGGAATGCTTATTGTCATGATGAACGACTAGTATCTGATGGAATGTACCTTGAAAATGATGGATTAGATGTTTCCCCGTGGTACATTCAAGACCTAATATTAAATGATTTCCTCATTTCATTGAAATATCACCCTTCCTGTACTTTTGGGTGGATGTTCTGCTGCAGCTTATTAAACAGCAGATGCTGAAGTATCCTGCTGTCATCGAGGGAGCAGGTTTATTTTGTAGCAAGTGACACATCCAGATGGTGAACTGGATGCAGTCTTGCAGGCTGTTAATGAAACGGTTGAGGAAGTGGTGGAAGGCATATGTGGACAATCCAAATTTCATTCAAGATTAGATATTAACACCATGTTTTACACAATCAAATGTTTGAATCTGAGAGCCAAGGCTCAGCTTTGCCCACTACATTTATAGAGGTCTTATCATGTCATTAAATGCATCACAATTGCTACGTTGGAATATGGGTGATTTTTTAAGTAGCTTCAATTGTGCCTCTCAAATAAAATCTTGTAATTTATGATCTCCACTTTTTACCAACATGTATAGGTAAGCAAGGTCTATATTATCTCTACAGTATTTTCACATTTATTATAAAATCATTACTGCAGTCATTACTTTTTTCTGAAGTAATTTTTAAGTTATCATTTTAAGGATGATAGCGTATTAATTTATACAATTATATTTCATATTATAAATATCATTATGCTTACTTTATGTATAGCAGTAATATAGTCAACCAAAACTCTTAACCACAATCTAAGAAAAATATTTAGAAAAAGAGATCACTCTCAAAAGTGAAAGAATAAAAAAAGTATTATAGAATTGATTTGTGTGGTTTTGAAATAAATATCATGACATTGGCATAGTGTTCTACCGTCTGTCTTCTTCCTTCACAAGAGTGGGACTCTACAGATTTCTCAGAGAATACTTCTCTAAGTGATTTGTACCGGGATGTACCCATGCTGCTAGGACTTATGTTGTTTGAGTTCTCTTAGATCCATCTTTATTCAGACAAAACACAGTAACTAATTTTACCTGAGAATTGTCTTAAAAGTTTACTAATTATGATGGAAGTACTTATTTATCTATATAACTAAGCTCAGTTCCTACAAAAGTTTTTATCTTCTTTTAATATTTAAAATAAACATCTTCTAGGTTAGTTATTGCTGTGATTTAGATATGAAATGTCCTCCAAAGGTTCATGTGTTGAAAGCTGGACCCACAACTGTTGTAGCTATTGAGAAGTGATGAGTAGGCTGATGTATATTGATGTAATCAGAGCTATGAAGTGGACTGTTTTACTTTTAAGAAGTGTCATTGAAGGTTTAATGGTACACTATGTTTCATTCCTTAACTTTGTTGTTGTTGTTGTTGTTATTTTCACTCTATTTTTCCTCCACCATACTTTCCCATGATATTTTGGGCAGTCCCTAAGCCCACAGCAAGAAGTCAGTTTACCATGCACTGAAACTTCCAAAACAGAACAACTGAACATAATTCTTTCTCTTTACATCATTTTCTTTTCAAGTATTTGTTACTGTGACAGAAAGCCAGCATTACCTAACATCACACAACAAAGTACTCCAAACTAATGGGTTAAAATGATAAATATATGTCCAAGAGTCTGTGAGTCAGGATTTCAATCAGAGTTTCGATGGAGAAGGCTTTTCCCATAGTGGATTAGCTAAAAGAATGTAGGAGCAAATAAACCCACTTAAAACTTACAATCTTTTAGAGACAGATTTGAAAGGCAATGATAGCATGTTTGCAATTATTGTGCTACACAGGGTAAGTGCCAACAACATTCAAGGTGAAAGAATTATAGAAGTACAAGATTCCTGAAAGGCAATTGGAACTGGGGCTACCTCAAAGAATGTCTGCCACAGTATTATTTTAATTAATTGAAGAAAATGTAATCTGACTCCCAGTAATCATTGTTTAAAGCAGAACATCAGCAATACCTAATATTCTAAGGCTTCAAATCTTAATGGTAGGGAAACGATGCCTAAGAAAGTTCATGCACAAATTCATCTAACTATAATGCTAATGTAGAATTTTGGTCATATAACTGCACACTAGAAAGGACAGATTTTCATTAAGATATATGTGACTCTAAAGAGAAATATTTACACGTGTGGACATTTTATTCATCCATATATCTTCACTGAAACTGATAAAATCTCAGTGTGACAGAGTACATCTGTGTAATTTTTAAAAAGTATAAACTAATTACAATGAGATGAAGTAAGAATACAAAGATCATAGGGCTTGAACTCTGGGCCTGGGCGCTGTCCCTCAGCTTTTCAGATCAAAGCAAGCACCCTACCACTGAAACCAAAGCACCACTTCTGGTTTTCTTGCCGTTTATTGGAAATAAGAGTCTCAGTGATGTTCCTGCCTGGGCTGGAACCACGATTCTCAGATCTCAGCCTCCTGAGTAGCTAGAATTACAGGTGTGAGCCACCAGCACCTGGCTCATTAAAAACTTTTTAACATACATTTTATATTCACTATAACATGAAAATTTCTAGCAATTTTGTTTATCTTAGTTTAATTTATATTAAAATGTAATGTTAACATTTAAATGTAAATTTAGTCAGGTGTTTACATTTAATTTACTGCATAAGAAAGCATTTTCCTTTCCACAATGAACAATGAAAAACAAGGTATTTTTACCCATCTCAGATACATTAAAAACACTCATCAGTGAACAGGTAATGGAAATGTTTCCTGTCTTCTTCCCTTTAGATTATATTTGCTCTATCAGTGCTTTTTATTAACTTCATCTTGTATCACTCCATGAGTCTCATGTGAAGTTATTCAAATGCAAGGGAAACATGAATTTGTTAATCATTTTGTTTTTGTTAAAAAATCTGTACTCTGAAATAATCCAACAGATTGATTCATTAGATGTGTGTAGAAAATATTTGCTGTTTAAAAAAGTCACTCTCCAAAATCAATATAGCTTCCCACACTGCAGATTAACACTCACTCTTCTTCAAATGAACCTAATTACCATCTCATATCTAAGACTGAAAAAGTAGCCTATGTCAGATCAATATTTCACATAGATATCTTTAATGATAGCTATCCATATAGTACAGCTTTTGTTTGTTAAGCTGACAACAAAAATTAGCTCTGCTTTTGCTTGCTTATAAATTTGCACTTGCACATGAAGCAGATGGCAGCAAGAATCTGATAAAAAGAATAATAAACATAAGCCAAAGAAATTGAGATTGCTTGAAACAACACATCATTTCAAAGATATAAAAGCACTAATGGTTAAATCCTTTCCCTTTTGCTCCTTGTATGAGCTGTCTAATGCATTTATTTCCATCTACCTTTATTGGAGAATCTGTCCATTAAATTAAACCACGGAAATGCAGGGCAGATGAGTCTTCGTTCAGGAAACTAATAAACCCACTAAGTCATGAACAGTACATCAGATGAGCTGTAGTTTTTCACTTTTCTTACACACCTGGGAGGCATTAAACAATTTTTGCTCTGAAGGGGACTTTTTTCCTTATCCACTGGAAATACTTTTTTTACACAGACTCTAAATAATGAGCCACTTTAAGGTAACTCTGTGTAGAGGGACTTGTGGGGCAGACGTACATCATAGGATGTACTATTAGAAACCCAAGCTTATTACTTTGATGTGCCAAATGATGCCACAATTCAAAAATTCCTAAAGCTCTGTCTGTTTGGCATGCAATGAGGATAGTAAGTGACAAATAAAGACATTCTAATATAGCCTTGCTCTCTCCACATCAAGGTCCATGTAAAAGAGAAATCTGCAGCCTATAAAAATTCCCTCTGAGACATTTGGATGAGCAAAAATTCATAGGGAGATTATAAATATGTCCTTTTACCCTGGCTGCTAGTATTAATAGATGATTAAATATAGTTAATAAAGAAGTTATTCTGACAGTGGGTAAAAGAACCTACAATGATGAAGTGGAATTTGGAGAAGAGCAAGAGGTGAATAAAAGCACACTAATTTCAATTTAAATAAGAAGGAAGGAAGTACATGTATTTCAGTGTGTGCTTCTCTGAGATAGCCTATGTGACAAAATTTGCATAAGGATGTGACAGTCCTTCTTTTATATTATTTTCAACTTGCTTAAGTGTTCATTTGCTACATATTTCATCTATTTCATAGAGGAAATCACCTCGCAATTCTGACAGAGATAATAGGGTGTTAAAAATAGTAAACAGATTTAGTAAGAACTAGAGTGCATTGGGATTTTCAGAAAGTAATTTTCTAATGACACTGATTTTTTTATGATATTGTTACCTTGCCAAAATTATGCACACATAGAAGCAACTTAAAGGGGTAGGAGAAAGCATGTGAGTATTTGATTGGCTGTGAATAGGATGTGTCTGTGAAGGGTTGCTTAAATATTAATATGGTTGTAAAAAGACAGTCTATGGGAAATCAAACATGCAATTTATATCTATGAATATCTTTTCTATAACCTTAAAAATTATAGTATTGAAATTGAACTCCAAGAGTTTAGCCCTATTGTTTGGCTTACTCAGCTGAAATTCTATAACTTAACCCATGCCAGATCCCTATTTTTTGCTGCTTATTTTGGAGATAGAGTCCCACAGGCTTTTTGGTCAAAGCTGGCTTCAAACCACTACACTAGATCTCCACTACCTGAGTAGCAAAGATTACAGGTAAGAGTTGCCACCACCTGACTTTCAAAAAGCATTGTTTATTTTGATAATTGATTTTTATTCATTCTATTTTAAATACTTTTAAGAAATAATTTATACAATGATACTAGAGAAATTTCATGTATATTTATGTCCCCTAGCAAATATAAAACAACAGGAATTATTTGAATTGTAATAATATTTGCTTAATCATGTTTAACAATCGATTGATTACATAGATGACTACAAAGCACTCTAAATTTTGACCAATACAGCACAGAGATGCCAAATCCCTTAGGGAAAAGGCATGGAAATGTGAGCATTTCCTGAATAACATCCTTAGATTCTCAGTAAATTCCAGTGTAGAAAAATAGATTCCAGTATGGAAACCTAATCAATGGATGCTAACTAGTAAATGCATTGTCCACTTATTCATCAATTCCATTGGCAAATAATATTGGGGATACATTTTAGTGCACACATTATGTGAATGTACCCTCTACAATGGATAAACCATGAAAGAGTTTAGGAACTTAAGTTTAGAGAAGATTCTACCAACTGCTTCAGTTGAGTTGAATTCTTTCAGTTCCATAAACACGTTTTTTTATTTTCTTCATGTTTACTGTATCATCTAGGAACAATTTTGGTTCTCAATTTCAAAAGCAGACTAGTCACAGCCTTTGGTTTGGTTTCCTAGGTAATAGTAAATTATCTCATGTAATTAGGAGTTTTTTTCACCTTCTTTTCTTTCACTTATTTTTTGTTAAAATATCCATGGTCAAAGATGTTTCTTTAGATATATGGCTCTAGCCTGCCATTTAAAAATGTGTACCGGTTCTTAGCTACACCTATTCTGTACTCCATGGTACGAAAACAGTTAAAATGAAGGTGTCCTAAAATAATTCAGAAGGGCAGAGAGAATCATTCACAAGATTGAAGGTTACCATTAACCAGCTCCTCATTCTGTTTATAAACCTTAATTTGGTGCCCTTAAGGAAGAGCTATGATTGACAATTTCATCTTCTCTCATTTGGGATAAAGGAACAGTGTTCTAATGCATCTTAGGCCCATATTACCAGTTGCTCTGTCAATATGATTGCTGATTGTAGGCAGAGACTGCCTTCCTTAGCAGTGCTATATTTTCTTCTTTATAGCACTGCAAAAATTATCATGTCTTGCCTAATCTCAGCTCTCTTTTTTTCCCTAGGAAATTTGCTAAAACAGCAAAGAGCAGCCAAAACACATCATTACTTTATTTTTTCCCTAACAAACTCTAGCAAAACTACAGACTTAGTTAAACATATGTTCTACCATTGGAGTCATCAGAGGTGATGGCTGTGCAAAGGTTTAGCCATGTCCTAAAATGACATCTTTCTAGGCAGAGCAAGTATGTTCTCCTTTTTCACATTCTCATAGCAACATTGGAGTCATATAATTTGTTTTCTACATCACTTCCTTTCTTCTGTATTAATTAAAAACCAAGCTGATTCTATATAAACAATACAATACTATAGGTTAAACATGATTTATCTACTAGACACAAATTTGAAATGAAATAACATGGAGCTTTCTGATTATTCCTATCCATAAGTTGTAGTCTTTAGACCCAAATATCAAACTACCTTGTTACTAAGCTATGGTTAGATACATTGGAATTATTAAAGCTCTGTATTTTTTTCTGTCTTCCCACACTTAAGAGTTATGCTGTTCTCCACACTGGTGGAAGACAATAGGCTTTTATAGAGTTCTTTCTATTATTTTGTTATTCTTTTCTCCCAATGGTATGAATTTCAACTGCTTGTCCATGAAGTGTCAATTTCAGTGAATGATTCAGCTTATGGGAATGGAATCATCACATCGACAACAATCCGTTTTTGAGCGAAGGACTAGACTGCGGCCCAGATTATTGCTACTCTTTATATTCAGTCAAAACTGTTGGCCACACATAGCCTCAAAAATACTTCAGACAGACCATTTTCAGTGAAGGAATTACAAAGTAGTGTTTTCAGAGTTTTGTAACTAGATATAATTCATCTTTCAATCTGTTTAAGCATTACCTCATTTGCAAGACATCTTGATGGAGAACAAGCAAATTCTTCTCTATTCCATTCCAATCTCATTCCAGAGTGGTATGTATTCAGAGAATACTCCATGTTGTGTAATAAGCACTCTGAGTTGCTCAATAAAATTGAAGACAATTCTGGAAATCTACAGAGGTTCCAGAGTCACCAGTGCATTTGGCCATGCCTGAACTTAAATGTGACTTCTCTCTGCCTTTTCTTTTCTTTCCATGTTTTCACAATTGACCCCAAGGTCTCTCTTTAGCAAACATGCTATGCAGGAAGTTCCATCTCAGACTCTGTTCCTGATGAACACATGCATACAAAAACAAATAAAAGCAGGGCACTGGTGGCTCCATGCCTGTCATCCTAGCTACTCAGGAGGCTGACAGCTGAGGATCGTGGTTCAAAGGCCCTCCAGGCAGGAAATCCATGAGACTCTTATCTCCAATAAACCACTAGAAAACCCTAAGTGGCCCTGTGGCTCAAGTGGTAGAGCACTCCCCTTGAGCTGAAGAGCGCAGGGACAGCCCCCAAGCCCAGAATTCAGGCCCCACGACAGACCAGAAACAACAACAACAACAACAACAAAAGAAAATCACTTTATTTAGTTAAATCACATATAAATGAATAATTCTATAATTAATTAGTGAAGTTAAGGGGTATACCACAGAATCTCTATACATGATGCAAACTCATATCAATCTATGAATTTCCCATAAATATGAAGTTATATTTTTAACCCTACACTCCCCTAAACAAAAGGGACTAAATAGTTTAGGTGGCTTTAATCATTTCGGTTTCTCTTCTCATGCCTCCTTAGTGCAATGTGCATTTAGTACATTGTAGTAGTTCAAAGAGACAAAAAAGTGTTCTTTACCATTTAATTCCACATTTATATGATTTGAAATTTAGCAGTAATAGTTCTCATTTCCTTAATTCTATTTTTAAACATGAATTTTCAATTAAATGCTGAGAAATGACAAAAAATATATTGTATACCACAAAAAACTAAATAATGAAGTCCTCGGTTAGCTTAATAAGCAATATTCACAAAAGAAATAAACACAAGTATCAGAAGGGAGATGAGGTCTTTTGAAGCTTTCATGAGACAAGAAATGGCCTATTTCTTCCCACTCTTAAGGACAGATGAAGAATTAAATGGCAGTTGTCATTGGTCAGAGGACTTTACTGTGTACTACGACAAAAACAAACTGGCATTTGGGAGATAAAAGCTTCATTTTCAATATTCCATGCCATTTCTATCCTATTCATTTTTTTCTAGAGTCAAACGAAGGACAAAATTTTAATGCATTCTACATTACAGAAATTACCACAGTATGTTTTTCTATTTTGACCTTTTCAGCATTCTTTCTATAATTTGATTGGGCAGCTATTATAGTTGCTCTCTGTTTACAACATTTAACCTGAAAAGAAGATAGATATTGAGCCAAACAAGCAAAATACTAAAATAACACAGGGTCTTAATTAGAAGTATAATGTGCTGCAAGTCAGGGAACCAAAATGCCAGTAAGCTTGGAACTGCATTCTGAATTTTTTGATTGACAGAAGCAGTCATAGGAGTGAAAAGAATAAAATGTGGACAATTGAAACCAAATAATTATAGTATTTCAATGTCACTTACATTAAAATCACCACATATACCAGAGGAAACAATTGTTTTTAAAAACTAAACATCACAGCTAAGAAATGTTAAATGTGCCAAACTTGAAATATTACTTAGATAAGTAAGATTTAGCAAATGAAATCCGTACAGTTGCATTTCTTGAGTGTCTACAAAGCACAGGTCATTGGTTCAGGGATTGAGTACAAATATAACTTAAGATAGGTTTCACACAGATTGCAATGTCCAGCTGGGTTTATAGTGGATGTGTACTGACATAAAGCCATGTGATTGAGAAATTTTATTCCAATAACAGAAACTGTAATGAATAATTAGAATCTCTTAATAGTGGGCTGGAAAACTGAATTTACCAATCCAAGTGGTGGAAAGATTAAGTAATAATAAAGTTCGGCTTGTTTGTGAGATAGTATTTAGTGAGTTCTGGGGGTCTGATAAATGGAATAGAGTGTTTAAAGAAAGGGAAGAACCATAGTGGAAGAGTAAAGACATCAGAGTATGTAAATGTCCATTTTTAAAGGAGGATTTGATATGCAAAATAATTCTAAAAGCATTTATATCCAAAAACACAAATTGTACTCTATAGCTTAATTAAGTACATAATTCATATTTTGAATTTTATATAATTCATTGGATATATAATTTTCCATCTTTGTTTTGTAGTAGTAATAGGATATACATGAGTATGGAATTATGAAATTGTTTTCCAAAAATGTAGAGGTGCCAATATAGTTTGGTTACTATTACTTTTCTTTTTGGGGGGGGGTCCGGTCGTGGGGCCTGAACTCTGGGCCTGGGTGCTGTCCCTCAGCTCTTCAGCTCAAGGCTAGTGCTCTACCACTTGAGCCACAGCGCCACTTCTGGCTTTTTTCTTTTTGCTTATGTGGAGCTGAGGAATCGAACCGAGGGCCTCATGCATGCAAGGCAAGCACTCTATCACTGAGCCACCTTCCCAGCCCGCTATTATTTTTCAAAATACCAAAATCTCTAGTCACAAAATGATGCCTAGATTTAGATTTTAAAAAATTGCTAGTTTTATAATGCAAATAAACCAATATAAGCACAAATATTTTCAAAAGCAAAAAAAATCAAAATATAACATAAAGCTAAATAAATCATATTTCCTAGATTTGTGGGAAACTTCAATTTCTGCCTCTCTAACAATAGCCAGAATAAACTTTGACATTTAATAATAATTTATCATATTATTGAACATAATATAGAAGAAATTTCTACCTTAAATCTAGTTTCAAAACATTCTTTGTGCTTTAGAACTTCAAGAGGTATAAAATATATCCATGAATTCTTCAATAATAAAAATATTTGGAAAGGGGAAACAATGAGGAGGCAACAACGCTTGATAAGAAATGTACTCATTATCTTGCCCATGTAATTGTAACTACTCTGTATGATATTCTCACAATAAAAACAAATAAGAATAATTTTAAAAATATTTGGAGCCATTCTCTGGTGGCTCACACCTGTAATTCTAATTACACAGGAAGCTGAGATTTGCGGATCATGGTTCAAATCCAGCCTGAGCAGTAAAGTCTGTGAAACTCTTATCTCCAATAAACCACCAGAAAACCAGAAGTGGTGCTGTGGCTTAAGTGATACAGCGCTCATCTTGAACTGAAGAGTGCAGGGACAGCACCCAGGCCCAGAGTTCAAGCCCCAGGACAGTAAATAAATAAATAAATATATAGGGACTGTACTTCTGAGAAATAAGAATTCTTTCATATTGTATTTTGTTCTACTTAAACCATTTCTTGCAACATTTTAACAGATTTTTTTTAAAAGAAACTCATATTTGTCCTGTTAATTATCTTATGATGCTACCCTATCTGGAAGAATCGTCAAGATAATAGCAACATCCACTCAAGGACAAAAATATTTCTTAATAAAAACCTTGATAGTTGGACATGGTTATGGCTGCCTTTTTTCAGTTACTTGCTTGTATTCTCAGCATTTGAGAGTTGGAAGTATTAGGATCAATTACCAAGGGTAGCACAAATACAATATACAGTCAGAAAAACAAACTAAAAGCAAAAGGATTAAGAGCATATCTCACGTGTTTTAAAGTATGCTTTGTAAGCAAGTCTCCCCGAATCTCCAGTACTACCAAAGAAAATATACTACCAAAAAAATACTACCAAAAGCAAAATAAATAAATATAATTATTTGTTTATATATCATAAATAATTTTACTTCATTATTCTATTCACTTACTTTAATTATGATGAAATAACATAAAAATTAGGATAAAGTATACATTACTTGTAAATAATGCTCTATTCAGAGCACAGTAAATATTTTAAGGAGCGTTCCAGTTTGGAAAATCAAATATTAACAAACCTACAGCAACAGCACCAAATTTTATTATGTTAAAGAACTGGCCTGCATAAAGGCTACATACATGTTTTGGATTATTTTGTTATACAAACTAGCTACATGATCTTAGGCAAAATATTTAAACTCTCTTGTCTCTAGTCTTCTTTATATTCAAAATGTAAAGCATCTCTAAGTCCCACTCAGTTCTAATGACATTGTATTTTAGTTAAGGTTTCTCAGTTTAAAAGCTGAATATTATTATTTCAAAGTTGAAGGAAATTATTATATAAGTTCCACATGACAGAGTAAAATCATTTATTTATATTTAGATATATGGCAAAAAGTTAAAATTATTTTCCCCTATAAAAGATAGGATGTACTAACCACTAACACTTTAAAATTTGATCGAATTGGTTAAAATATGTATTTGCAGAAATAACTACTTTTGCTCTTTTGAGGTAATACAGAAATAAAATGAGCCCTATATTAAATATGACTGAGGTTTTCACAAAAATATTATATTCCATAGACGGAAAAATCAAAAGTATATTATCAGAGGGAGATTGGATGTTAATGGCTAAAAGTGAAGGATCATCAGGTAACCACCAAAAGCTAGCAAGAAGCAGACAATGTTGCATTACAGACTTCAGAAGGTAGAAGTCACCACCCACACTTTTATCTTGAACATCTTGCCTGCACAACTTTAAAATAAGATGGCATTGCTTTAATCCACCTCATTTGTGTTATTTTATTATAGGAGCAATAGAAAACTAATATATACTAGTATATTTGTATCCAATGATATTAAATATAAAAATTAGTGATTAAAGTAGTGTTCTGTGATGCAAAATTTTGGGTAATGAAACTCCACACTTCTGTGAGTTACATTTCTGCACATGCTAAAATGACTTTAAATATTCTATTATAGTACTGATCCAACACTTTTATGCTTTTTGTTTTATAATCTGTTGAGCAAATGTGAAATGTCAGGAAGATTTTGAGCATGAAAAAAGCAAACGTGTGAGATTCATTCTCTTGGTGATCAGGTTTACTGGAAGCAGGAAGTATGTTAACTCATTGCTTGACTACTGACCCTTGAGATCATGAATCCCAATGAGAACTACTGATGTTGGCAACTTCCGTTTTGAAAAGCTAACACTTTCCTCTGATGAAAACTGCTCATTAATAAGACCTCTATTTCAGCAGTACTAGTTTAGGGAAAGAATAAAAACCACAAGTTGGTTTTGAGGAGCCAAATGAAGGACTGTCTTATTTCTGCTTCTTGTTTCCTCAACCCAAATGTTGATCACTGCGCCCACTAATTCACCACTGAGGAGGAAGTTGTGGAAAAATACATGTGTATTCATAATGTTTTACAAAATGGTTCACAACAGTATCTTCCAATATAAGTGTTTGGTCTCATCTCAGACAGTGGAGTCTATTGCTATTAGCTGAATTTTGTGAGTACTCTGAACCAAAATCATTTCATGATGATATTATAGGCCAGATTATATGGAGTCAGGTAATTATATGTCTCTCTTGGAATTTTCTTTTTTAGGATTAAGCTCAAGTTCTCTGAAGAGATCATGTACAGATATATACAGCCAGGATCCAGTACACACTTTCGAAATGAGCTGCCAGTCATATCAATGGGCTATATAAACCTTGTTCATCCTACAACTCCAGTTATAACCTCAGGCTTTGCTCCAATTATCTGACCAAAATCAACTTACTACTCTTAATCAAGATATCCTAGCTGAACTCGGTCAACCTGCAGAAGAGTTAGTAAAAGCAATTTGTAAGTCATTTAGTGTAAGGATGATTTGATGTGCAGAAACATCTGGGTGATAAAATACCCCAAACTGCTCACTGGAGTGACTCTTAAGTTTATATTTTACCAGTGATTTCAATGAACCACTCTATCATCCTATGAGAAAATCACTTTAGGTAAGTACATAGTATGATAAGATTAGACAAAAATGTGAATACTATATATATATATATATCATATCTATTACTGTAAGTCTTTTTTATGACTCCATTAATTAGAAGCAGTACTCTATTGGATTTTATAATTTTGAATCTGGCACGACAATATGACACTCTCAATTCCAACACATATATCAATCTCTGTTCCTTCAAAAGCAAAAGTAGCTAGATGCATAACATGCCACCAAATATTTTCCTTATGTAACAGTGCCAAGTTCAAAGGCCAGCATTGTTCTTTGCTTCAAGGACATTCAACAGTATCTCACTAACAGAATGTATACATGCATACATATATATATATTTATATATATGTTTGTGTATATAAAATTTCTTTGTGTGTATACATATATATACATATATATATATATGAATATATATATATATGTTGATAGGAACATGTCTCATGTAATTTAATGGTTAAGGAAAGAAGCCTGCTAGCATACAGTTATTGGTTAACTTGTCTACCTGTATTTTGTAATCTTGTGTTGTTGATCCAGGTCCTTATATCTCCTTTGCTAAACTTGGACCTGGATCATTTGTAACTTCTCGCACAAATTCATTTAATAATTATTCATCATCTAACAGTTATTCTCTAGATCTTTTTGTCTTCAGTGTTCAATCATTACAACACAGAATCTCATGTTTATACATATATTAGATGATTCCTGAATCTGTGCAAACTCACAGATTTGTCCTCTGACATGATTTGATATTCTCAATGTCTTTCAGTTTAACATCTGAGAAGGGATGTATTGTTGGAACAGCTTTTTAGTGCTAATGTCAGTGCATTTTGGTGTTCCATCTGTGAGCCTCAGGTGATTTTTTCCTCTGTCAGTTGGTCAAAAGTTAGCCTCCATAAGGACGTAGTTTTGAGTTGAAGGATAAACATTGAATAAACAGAAGTAAGTGAAGAGGGAGTCTGGACCATCTGTTCACTTAATTTACTTTTGCTTTCTGGATCTGCTTCAGCCTACTCTTAAATGTGTCGCTTTCATCACCCATTCAATTGCCACACCAACTGTGTAACCTTATGACTAAATTCTAAATAACTTAGTACATTGTATAAGATTCTAGCTATACAATATCTTAGAGTTTCTTTGCCGGTATCTAAGCAGATCTAAGATAAAGGTAACTGTTGGCATATACAGTGAAAATGATAACTTGTCATCTAGGAATAGATTAGTAGTAACAGAACACTAACATAACTTGTTTAGGTGCTTAAACTTTATTTTCAGTATTACAAACAAAATAGAAAAATATAACAGTTCTAGACTGACAACAAAAGAAAAAATGTAAAATTAAACTGTGCTTTTCAAATGGAGAGTGATGACTATTGTGGACACTACTTTATTCAAGGACCTTATGTAATTAGCTTACATCCAGAAATTTAACACTTTCCTGTAGCATAATTGCATCTATTGATCAATTGGCTATGACTGGAGGTAACTGAACAATGGACTTTTGGATCTTATTCAAACTGATAGCTCATAGTTTGTGTATATGTATACATATGCGAACAAAAAGACTAAAAGATAGTGCACGCAGGGAAGATTTCCAATAGCAACTCCTCTAGACAACTAGGAAAGAATTTAACAAATGAACATCAGGAAGCCGAAACATGTTTTGTCAAGGTTGTTGGTGAGGGCGAGAAAAGAGCGGTAGATGAATGTGGAGAGGAAGGCTGGGTAAATACAGTCATTATAGTATATCTACATTATATAAAGTTTTTCTACAGAATGAGGGCATGGATGGGGTTGGGAAAGACAAGGAACAATGATAGAAGGGGTGCCATTGATCAAGATGCATTGCCCTCATAATCCTACTTATGGAATGGAAACCTTTTTCCACAACTACTAAAATAAACAAGACAAATAAAATAAAGTAAAAGAGTCTGATACTATTCAGAGTATCCAGAACGGAACTATTCAGAGTAACCATACGGAACTATTTCTTTACAGGTTGTTGATGTCCCATCCATGATGCAGGAAGTTTATCAAGAACAGAGGGTCTCTCTTAGACTACATAGTACAATGATCATCAACTGTCTTCAATGTATAACATTTTGGAATGTTTCAAATCTGTTCAGCCCTATAAGCTTTGTGAATATGTTAGTATTCTGAAATTATTTTCACCTTCTGATAATACATACCGTGCTATCCTTACTCAAGCAATGAGATAGTTTTTGTAGCTAGATGTGTAGTCTCTACTTACAGTTTAGCAGCAGTAGAATCTATCGATATTTTCAGAAAAAAAAATATATATATTTTTTGGTGGGTCGTGGGGGTTGAACTTTGGGCTTGAGTGCTGTCCCTGCACTCTTCAGGTCAAAGTGAATGTTCTACCACTTGTGCCACAGCGCCACTTCTGGTTTTCTAGTGGTTTATTGGAGATAAGAGTCTCTCAGAGTTTCCTGCCCTGGCTGGCTCTGAACCACGATCCTCAGATCTCAGCCTCCTGAGTAGCTAGGATTGCAGGCATAAGCCACCAGCACTCAGCTTATAAAATATAATTCTTAAAATCTTCCACAGAGATTCTTTGATGATGTGTGGATATGTGATATGTCTCTTTAAGTAGTTGTACAAAGGGGTTTCAATGCAACGTGTTAATTTATGAGTACAGTGCATCTTAATGAAGGCCATAGATACTCTTTGTGTTTGACTTTTCACCATTGCTTGGAACTATGATTTTCCTCCTATCAGTCTCCTATGTCAGATGCCTGGCACCGAGCCCAAGAATAATTTGAGATGAGGTCTCTTAAGTTGTCTCCCTGTGCTAGCTACTAGGAAAAATCCTCCAAATTACTACCTATAAGTACCTAAAATTATAGATGTAAAGTGCCAGTGTTTAGAGAATATTACTGTTATTTTTTAAAATAAGGTTTCTAGAGCATTAGAAACTGCCATAAAATGGGCTGGGAAGGTAGCTCAGTGGTAGAGTGCTTGCCTTGCATGCATGAGGCCCTGGGTTCAATTCTTCAGCACCACATAAGCAAAATAAAAGCCAGAAGTGGTGCTGTGGCTCAAGTGGTAGGACACTAGCCTTGAGCTGAAGAGCTCAGGCCCAGAGTTCAGGCCCCACAACTGGAAAAAAAAAAGCCATATCACAGCAGTGTGTTTCATGATTGTAATCCTAGGTATTGAGATTCTGGGAATTATATTTCCTTGTTTGTTTTGGTAGGTTGTCGGAATAAAACTCAGGGTCTGTGTGCTATCCCTAGCAATTTTGCTCAAGGTTAGTGCTCTACCACTTTGAGGCACAGTTCCACTTCTGGTTTTTGAGTGTTTAATTGGAAATAAGAGTCTCAAGGGGACTTTTCTGACCTGTTGGTTTCAAAGGGAGATCCTCAGATCACAGCCTCTTGAGTAGCTGGGATAAGAGGCTTTAGCCAATAGCACTTGGCTTTGAGGATTAGATTTTGAGGTCATCCAGGGCAAAAAAAAAAATCTGTGACCCTCTCTCTCCAAAATAATCAGAAAGAAAAATCGAGACTGGGGGCATAGCTAAAGTAGTAGAGCATCATTTGTGAAATCAAGCTGATTGAAAATGAATCCTTGAGTCCCTGGCATAACCTTAAAAAAAAAAGTTGTAACACATTGCTAAAGGTATAATTATTATTAGACGTGTATTGATCAATTGCATTTGGCTTCTTCTTATACCTTAGGTAAAAATATAATTAGCTACAGTGTTATTCAGTTTCCTGGTTGTTAACCCTGCCTTAGCTAAAGGAACATAGATTTCTTTCATTCACAATAAAGCCATTTTAACTTTAGGTCCATTTTCCAAAGGTATGCTAATCACTCATTCCATCTGTGTTCCCTTGAATTATGGCCTTTCATGTGAGTTTTTAATTTGTGGGTATACATAATCCTGGGTACCAAGTGGAAAATGAAAATAAGTACACAGCTAAGATGGAAAAAATCAGTCTGAAGTTTGTTACCAAAAGGGTTCCAGACTGGTAAATGTATCATATTTGTATGTTCCTCCTTCATATTTGTATGGTATAACCCGTTTTCACTGTGTTTGATGTCGGTGCATCTTGTATATACACTTCTCTAATTCAGGGAGGGGAAGGAAAGAAACAAAATGCTTAAATAAGAATACAGGTCGACTCATTTTTACAGTGAGATGTACAAAACACTATGTTGAAAACAAACTTTACAACTTCAGTGGGGGCGCAGGAGGGAGGAAAGGGGAAGGAAGATAGTTGTGGAGGTAGATGGGAGGGATGGTAGGGGGAAAACAAAGGAGGAGACAACAATACTCAATAGGAAATGTACTCATTACCTTGCTCATGTAACTGTAACCCCTCTGTACAGCATATTTACAATAAAAAAGTACAAAATGTATCATATTTGAAAGTCCCTACGATTTCTATCATTGGGAAATGATTGGAGAAAGCACTTAGCAAAGACAGGTGAGACATACTCACTCAGTCCTTAGATGTTTAGAACCAAGAGGGACAGAGAGAAGCAGTGAGTCTAGGTGAACCTGTTAAGGAGTTAACCTTTTAGCAAATCATAAACATGAATTCTGAATATTGTAAGGATCATATTGTCATTACATTTTTGTCATTGCTGACAGATTATTATAGGAATCTTGGCTTAATGATAGCAATTGGTATAAATTTTCTTCAGATATTCTGTATATTGAGTGTGCACCTATATTCATTTCAGTTTGTATGAATATGTAGCCCATTCTTTTTCTACTTCAGAATAGCAATATCATATAGCAACTGAAGTCTATTCATTGCTTTGAGGTATAAAAGTTTCATGAATTCTATTTTGTTCCTCTAAAACATGGTCATGCAAATCCAACACATATTCTATATACGTATTGGATTTGTATGACCATTTGTCCCTTTAAAATTTATAGATTAGGATAAGTTTCTACACTTCATTTACAAGTAAGGGGACTTGAAGATCAGAAAGGCTAAACATCACTGTCAATTTCCCATTCCTGGACAGTGCAAGATCAAAAAAGTACTTACTTCACCAGGACCAATGTGCAAAAAACTGCTATAATGTGTCCTGGAAACAGAGATACCATTAAAATGATCAACATTGCTATACATTACAATTTACCTGTACTTATTCTTCCTTCTTGCCTCCTAATTTGATTCCACTTAACTATTAAAAAGAAAACAAAATGTATGAAGAGATGCCATAAAATAAGTTTACTCAGAAAGCATTTCTACGAATGGATAACCACAGTGGGGAAAAACAGAGTTACCAATACGGTCTAAGAAGCGGGAGCCTCTATAAATTCTTTCAGAGCCATGAATAATTCAGTTATCTCTTCCTGCATTAGTAGAAATACTGGATTTAACAGGGTGGCCTGTGGTAATATTAGTAACTGTACTTTGGGGATTGGAGTGAATCATTCATGTATGAACGTGTCTGAGAGACCAAAAGAGACATAAACCATATAATCACTTGATAATTAGAAAATCTGGAGAAAGTCAATGAGCCCTTCTGATCTCAGATTTTTTTTTAATGGGAAAATACAGAGGTATTAACTTTGTATAAATGAGAATTAACATTTACAATGAGCTTGTTATCAAGTCTTATTCCAGGTTTCTCCACACCTGGTAGCCCTCTGGCTCAATTTTACTCTTTGAAATTTTTATTTCACTACTTCCACCTTTCCAAAAAGGCAGTGATTCCATTTGTTTTACTGTCATTTCTCCTATATTTCCACCATGTTAATCACTAATAAGGTTAACTCTCAGTTGCTAACTAATTAATCTGAAATTGCTAAATACTCAAATGAATAAAATCCTTGCTTTCTACATGAGTCACTTACTAAAATTGAATAGCTGTTTCAGGTCGTGTAAAACATTGATTAATTATCTTTCAAAAAATTGGAGTCCAGGGATATTTAAATTCTTAGCATTTCAATAGCCTTGTATTTAAATGAAACTTTGGATATTTAAGAACAGAAGACAAAAAAGGAAAGGAGCTAGTGACTCTGAGTAAGGGATGACAGAACACAGTAGCATGACCCTATTTCCCATTTTTGTGACAGCGCATGAAGTGTGGTGCTGTGCTTTGAACAAAGTCACAAATGGGAAGAGGCAACAGCTGTCACCATAAAGCCTTTGCTCTCCTGCTGCCCTCCTTCCTGAAGGCAGATTTGGTAGCTGATGGCTGCCCACCATGCTATCCTTCATTGCTCCATTGACTGCATTGCAAATGCTAACAACAGTTTACCAGGCACAAAGAAATTATTTCATTTACTCAAGTTCTTTTGCTACCTACCATTCCAGAGTCTTGCATGCCCTTGGTTAAATGGTGCTCTTGTAAAATTGCAAGGCAAAAAATAAACTGTTTTCCCCTAAACCAAATAGATATAGTGCCGTGATGTGAAATTACTGAAAAAAAAAATGTGATTTGGGGAAATTACAGTTCCTTGTTTAGTATGTATTGTGCATGCCCTGCAGCCTTCCCTAACCAGTAGCTCCCAATTTCATTTAAATTGTAATGATTTCCTTTAAGGACAATTAAGTTGCCTAAGAACAGTGCATGCATACTAATGTGGTAGAGGAAAGACTTGGTGTAAGAAAGAGTCATAACTGTTTATTAATATGATAATTAAATGTTAATGCTTAGCAACCTAATGATATCTGTTAAATAACGCACATTTTGGATCCAAATCCTGGCAAATGGATTTACATATAAAAATAACAAAATGCAGCAAATATAAAAAATAAATGATGTTAATGTGACATTAAATCATATATAGTTTCTGATTTATATCTCAGATGAAAGGAGTCTCCTATTCTCTCCTCTCTGCCAAATATGCAAGGCAAATATAATTAACCATAGTCATTGAAGAGACTCATATATATTCAAGAAGAAGAAGATGTAAGAGACCATGATAGAAAGGAATACTATTTAGTACTATTTTAGAACATATTTTCCAGCTGTTCTTTTGAAATTATGCATAGTCTAAATTTCCAGAAATTCTAAAATAAGGACAGTCCAAAATGTGGTATTCAGAAATTTTACACTTTATTTGCACCCACATTCTCCAGCTTCATGTTTCATCCTTTATTCTATAATGAATATTTCTAAGCTCCTCAGTATTGAGCTTTTTCTCCCTTTAAAACTCAACTTTAACTTTTACAGTGTACATTCTCAACCCTTCATTATTCTTATTAATGACCTATAATGATTTATAAAATTATGCATGTATACTTGATAGTGGCTCTTTCCCTCTGAACATAGTTCTAGCCAATGTTAAATGCTAGAAGGTCAGAAATTTTCAAAGTTCTCATGAAATATTTACTGGGAATTCTTGCTTTACAAGTGTGATGTCACCTTTCTGTAAGTGAAATGAATAAGCCTTTTGAGTATTGTTGTGCTGCTTCCTTTTAAAAGCTTTCCAAATTCTTGTAAAACGAAAATATATCCATATCTTATCTTTTACCTTCTGAGATCTACAGCTTGAACATATCAATAAAAGGAAGGAAATATACACAAAAAAGAACTACTCCTGAAATCCTATTTTTTGTAGTTTTTCAGACACATTTCTCACACCCTTCTGTGTCTCCCATGTACCATCTGAATGAATGCAGTTCTTTGAAGAAAACAACATACTTGTCAGAGTTCTTCCCAGAGAGTGCCATGTTTTAATTCATATGGAAATAAATGAGCCAAATGTTTAGTAGGACAAAACCAAGGACTAGACATATTTCTTGGATGTATCATGAAGATGCTTTTCTGGATCTGTAAAATGGCAATCAACATTCTTAGAACATACAAAGCTAGATCAGAGTACAATGAAATGAAGTGTGAAATGGGTCAAATTAAACTCAAACTAAAAAAAAAGAGAGAGAGATAAATTACATGAGACATTACATGAGACATATATTTTCATATATGTTATAGGGATGATGTACAACTGAGTATATTTTAAAGATATAGAACATGGTTACTTAATAGTAAAGTAACTCAGGCATAGGAAGACAAAAGGATGCATGTTTTCCCATATATGTGAGTGCTAGATTTAGCTTATAAACTTACAAGTAAATATTTGCAAATGTATGCAACTTATTAACTGAAATATGGTAGATTCAAAGGAGGAGTCCAATAGTGTTATTCCTTAGAGAAGCAAAGCCAAAAGTTCACCAGAATAAACCAAAGGAAGTGGATATTTGAAAGGGGTGGGATGGGGTTAGGGGGAAATGTGTGGACAAATAAAGAGGAAAGGAAGAGGATAATAAAGTTAGGAATTAAATGTATATCCTACAAATGAAGAAGAAGGAATGAGGTTAAAAAAAGATGTGTGAGAATGATGAAAGGTGTGATATGGACCAGATGCATTGAAGGTTGCATTGTTGGAGGGAAACTCCCTTGTACAACATCTTAAACTATATTTAAGTTTAATATAGTTTAATAAAACACAAAAAGAAAAACAAATAGATTCCAAGAAGTATGGTTAAAAAATTAGCTGGAGAAGAGTAACAAAGATAAACAACTGAATTGAAAAGATTAGTATTATTAAAGTGAACATCAAAAAAGAATTTTATCTCCCATCCCTTTTATACATTTTTTTTTATTTTTTATAGGTCCTGGGGCTTTAACTCTGGGCTTGGGTGCTGTCCCTGTGCTCTTCATCTCAAGGCAAGCGCTCTACCACTTGAGCCACAGCTCCGCTTCTGGCTTTCTAGGGGTTTACTGGAGATAAGAGATGCCCCTCAGTAGATGAATGGATCAAGAAAATGTGGTATATATACACAATGGAATTCTATGCCTCCATCAGAAAGAATGACATTTCTCCATTTGTTAGGAAATGGAAAGGCTTGGAAAAAATTATATTAAGTGAAGTAAGCCAGGCCCAAAGAAACATAGGTCCCATGGTTTCCCTTATTTGCAATATCTAGTATATGTCTGAGTCAAGCAGAAAAGGTCAGATAAGTTGATGTTAGGAAAATGAACCCTTAGATATGTATTTAAATGTTTTCTTTCATGCATTTGTTTCTAACGCATTTATAAGATTATTTCTTTGTTGCTTTGTATGTTCCTCCCTCACAGTATAACCCCTGCTTTCACTGTATTTGATGTCGGTATAATTTGTGGAGGGGAAGGGGAAAAACAAATCGTTTAAATATGGATACAGGCTGACCTATTGCAACTATGAGAAGTACAAGTTTTCATGTCGAAAACGAACTTTACAACTTTGGGGGGGGAGGAGATGTGAAGGGTAAACAAAGGAGGAGGCTGCAATGCTTGATAAAAAATGTACTCATTATCTTGCCCATGTAATTGTAACCCCTCTGTACAGTATGTTCACAAAAAAATTAAAATTAAAATTAAAAAAAAAAGAGTCTCATGGACTTTCCTGGCCTGGTTGACTTTGAACCATGATCCTCAGAACTCAACCTGCTTGGTAGCTAGGATAATTCTTATAATGGCAAAACATGACATTAATTCTGTTGTCCCTCAGTAAATAAGTTCATAAAAATATATATATATATTATACTATGAGAAAGTATCCAACCATGAAATGAGTGTATTCTTCACATTGCAGCCAGGTGGATAGAATGGGAAGTTATTATGGTAAAAAAAAATCTCCATGCATATGCCATATTCATAGTCATTTGTCAAATGTAGTTAAGTCAATCTTGGAAACAAATGGAATTGAATAGATGTCACTGAAGACTAGTAAGGCATAGAGGACAGGAAAGACGTTCAAAAAGAGGCATGAAAACACAGTTAATTCACTATGGCTTTGTAGTAGAGTTTGAAGTTTAGTATTGATATTACTCCAGCACTGGTCTTTCTGTTTTAGGATCATTTTTGATATTCGGGGTCTTTTACTGCTCCATATGAATTTTTGGATTGCCTCTTCTATTTCCTTGAAGAATGAGGTTGGAATATTGATAGGTATCGCATTGAATTTGTAGAAAGCTTTGGGAAGAATTGCCATTTTCACGATGTTGATCCTTCCAATCCAGGAGCATAAGAGGTTTTGCCATTTTCTAAGTTCTGTTTTGATTTCCTATTTCAGGTTTTTAAAGTTTTAATCATAGAGGTCCTTCAATTCTTAATTATTCTTAATTCCTAGGTATTTTATTTTTGGGGGGCTATTAGGAATGGAGCTTGATACTGGCACAAGAACAGACCTCAGAACCAATGAATAGAATTGAAAACCCAGAAATGAACCCACAGACCTATACCCACCTAATCTTTGATAAGGGAGCCAAAAAAAATGGAGTGGAAGAAAGACAGCCTCTTCAGTAAATGGTGCTTTCAAAATTGGTTAATCACTTATAGAAAACTAAAGCTAGGTCCTTATATATCACCCTGCATAAGAATCAACTCCAAATGGATCAAAGACCTCGAAGTCAAAGCAGATACTCTGAAAAAATTACAGGACGGAATAGGAGAAACCTTAGGTCTCCTTGGCACAGGCTGAAATTTTCTAAATAGAGACCCAGAAACACAACAAATCAAAGAAAGGTTGGACAAATGAGATTGCATGAAATTGCAGGGCTTCTGCATGGCAAAGGACATAGCTAGCAAGATCAATAGAAAGTCCACGGATTGAGAGAAGATCTTCACTAGCCATACTACCTACAAGGATCTCATATCTAAAATATACCTGGAACTCAAAAAATTAAATCCCCCAACAACAAATCCTCAAAGAAACAACTGCCCAATAAATAAGTGGGCTAAAGACTTACAGAGAGACTTCTCTGAAGAGGAAAGAAGGATGGCCAATAGACACATGAAGAAATGCTCAATCTCCCTAGCAAATCAAAACAGCATTGAGATACCACCTCACCACAGTTAGAATGGGTATAATCAAGAACTCTAATAACAACAGATGCTGGAGGAGAAGTGGACAGAAGGGAACCTTACTTCATTGTTGGTGGGAGTGTAAACATGTTCAACCATCTTGGAAAGCAGTATGGAGGTTCCTCAAAAGACTTCACATAGAGCTCCCCTATGACCCAGCAATCCCACTCTTGGGCATTTACCCAAATGATCACAAACAAGACCATACTAAAGCTACCAGCACGACTATGTTTATTGCAGCATTATTTACCATAGCTAAGATATGGAACCAACCCAGATGCCCCTCAGTAGATGAATGGATCAAGAAACTGTGGTATATATACATAATGGAATTCTATGCCTCCGTCATAAAGAATGACATTGCCCCATTTGTTAGGGCATGGAAAGACTTGGGACAAATATTAAGTGAAGTAAGCCAGGCCCAAAGAAATATAGGTCCCATGGTTTCCCTTATATGCAATAACTAGTATATGTCTGAGACAAAAAGAAACTGTCAGACAAGTTGATATTAGGCGAAATGAACCCCAAGATAAGGATTCAAATGGTTTTTATTTTCTTTCTTGCGATTGTTTCCAATATAGTTATAAGATGATTTCTTTGATGCTTTGTATGTACCTCCCCCATGGTATAAGCCCTGCTTTCACTGTATTTGATGTTGATATAATTTGTGGAGAGGAATGGAAAAAAACAAATTGTTTAAATAGGGATACAGGTGGACCCTGCACAAGATGTTATGTCAAAAAAGAACTTTACAACTTTGATGGGGTGGGGGGGGCGGGTAGGGGGAGGTGGTGGTATGGGGTTGTGAGGGTTTTGGGGGTGGAGAGGAGAAGGGATGGTATGGGGAAACAAAGGAGGGGGCAACAATGCTTGATAAGAAATGTAATCATATCTTGCCCATGTAATTGTAACCCCTCTGTATGGTATTTTCACAATAAAAAAATTAAAATAAAACAGTGGGGAAGGATTGTATTTGGCTTTTCTTTAACAATGTAGGACAAATGTTAGTGATAAGAAAGTATGATATATTTCAAAATGAAATACACTTTGCAATTCATAACAAAAATGATTAATGGCTGAAGAAATAGAAATTCATGTTACCCTGATTTGATTATTGCATAGTGTATGAGTGTCCATACTGAGTATGTGAAATTGCCTTAAGGTAATGGGGGTAAGGGGGGTGTGGGGGGATAATGAAACAAGACCTCTGAAGTAGTACAGTAGTAAGACCTTGAATCTGTATGGACCGTTGAAAGAAATGAGTTGATATAGATTATTTATAGCTGGAAAAAGCAGGAACCCCAAATTGACTTATCTCAAAATTCTCAATGAAATTAAAAGCATTTTTCTTTAGTATAAGTCACTTTATGTTCAATAGATTTCTCTTCAAAATACTAAGCTGTGAAATTTTCAGAACACAGACTCACAGCACAGCTGTCACTGTATTTCTTTGGTCTGTAGACCTCTCAACCTTGAAGGCTGTAGTGGTCTAGTTAGTCTTTCCTGTTTCCAACTTCTGGACCATACTATTGTCTTGGGCCTTTCTTTGACTCTCTAGGGTAGTGAGTAGTTCTTTTCTATTTGGCCTTAGGTTCATCCCCTTGGCTTCTGGTCAAAATTATACTGACATACTGTCTGGCTTCCTGCAAACTTGGCTGATATCCATAATGTAACTGGAGAAGTCCTTTGTCTCCTGACTAACACATCTATTCAGATGGGGCATAAGTCTTGCACCCTCTGTTAAAGCATGGTTGATATTTGGTTTTCTTTTTTCTGTCTGACTTTGCCTTTTCTATAGCATCTTTTTTAAAATGTAAAGGAAAAAAGAGAGAGGAGAATGTACATGGAGGCAAAATGATGGTTTCTGCTGCAAATTCCAGTTAGCAATTGATGCAGTAGAGTTAGGAGTATTTCCATTGATAGTCTAGGAACTAGTAACTTGTTTATCTTTTATTTCAGGTCTCCAGAGCTCAAGTGAAGAATTAGACTATAGATCTCTAGAAAAAGAGAATAACTGTTTGGTAAAGTTGCTATTTAAATAAATGTCCTATTTGAATTCATGATGGAGCAGGATCGAATCAGCATGCACCTTTTAACCCTGTGGATGTAGCAAAAATAACACACTCCAGTAAGTGTCTCCAAGGAAAATGATGAAGGAGATTCTCTAGCATTCAGCCTAGGAAAAATTATAACACTAGATCTGAGTGGAGACACCACACCTTACTGAAAGTTCTCCTTGTGAGCCTTATGGATAAACTTGTATGTCCATGCTCTTGGGCTTTTGAGTATATATCCAACAGGTGATTTCCTTAAGAAACATGCACAACAAATCACTCCTTCAATTCTAGATACTGATATTATGTTTGTTCTGATTTTTCCTTAGTCGGAATTTTTAATACAGCATGCATCAGAGTAATTACATAAAAGTACTTATTATCCAATGATCCAGAAATTCCACTACTGGATATTTGCCTGAAAGATTACAAACCAAGATCGAGGAAAGCCACCAAGACAACCATGTTTATAGCAGCACTATTCACAACAGTCAAGATGTGGAATCATCCCAGATGCCCCTCAATGAATGAGTGAATCAAGAAAATGTAGTATATATACACAGTGGAATTTCATTTATCTATTAAGAAGAACCTGGAAAAAATCATGTTAAGAGAAGTAAGTCAGAGAGACGTAAGATACCTGTTACTTACTTATGAATGCTCACAAACTCATAAACGTATCTCAGGTAAGTAAGTTTGTTGAGCCCATATTTGTATACTACATTTTAGTAGGTTTAAGATAAATTATCAAGTAAATGTGATAAATTTACTAACAGGCTAGAATCAGTTTTATAAGTGGGGGAAAAGACAGGTATATTTTTAGAATATTTTTATTATTTGTATGTATTACAAGAGAGTTGCCATTCACCAAAGTAGTTTATGAATATAATGCATCTTGATCAATGTCACCCTTTCAACCTACCCCTTCACTTACTTATCTCAGTTTTTGAATATGTATTGAATTTATTGCTGTTGAACAAAGCAGTTTATTATATAATCCTTCTTTATTTATATAATCATTTCAATATATTCATCTTCCTTTCAGCATAGCCTTTCCCTTATATTTCTCAATTCTGTGATAATAGACAATGAATGATTGTCTGAATTATTTCCATCTCCCTCTTCATTCTTCTACACTTACCTCTTAGAACTTTTGTACACATTTGCAAGTTCTTAAAAATATAATATTTGTGCTCCCTATAGAGTGTATTAAACTTCAATTAATTCATTTGTAACTGCATGTTTTCCATCTGGTATGCATACGTGTAGACTGGCACATGCTAGTTACCACAAATGAGTAACAGCGTACAACCTAGGTTTCTTTGGGTCTGTCTTACTTCCCTTAAAATATTTTTTCCAAGTCTTTCCATTTCTTTCAAATGGTAAAATATTATTCTTTCTTATGGATGTAGATTTCCATTATATATATGGATTATATATGGATCAAGAAAATGTATATATATATATATACATGTATATATATATATAAATATATATAAATATCTTGACTATGGTAAACAATACTGTAATGAACATGGTTGTGTTGGTAGCTTTGGTGTAACCTTGTTTGTGCTCTATTGGATACATGCCCATGAGTAGAATTGCTAGGTCATAGGGAAGCTGTGTACATAGTCTTTTCTTTCCTTATTTTTATTTTTTTATTTGTCATTCAGAGCCATGTTTTTTTTTTATTGTGAAAATACTATACAGAGGGGTTAAAATTACATGGGCAAGATAATGAGTACATTTCTTATCAAGCATTGTAGCCTCCTCCTTTGTTTACCCTTCACATCCCTTCCCATCCTTCCCCTGCCCCCTACCCAATCCTCCCTGCTCCCTTTCCCCATCCCTCACCCCCCCCTGCACGAAAGTTGTAAAGTTCATTTTTGACATAACGACTTGTACATCTCATTGTTGCAATAGGTCAGCCTGTATCCATATTTAAACGATTTGTTTTTCCCCTTCCCCTCCACAAATTATACCGACATCAAATACAGTGAAAGCAGGGGTTATACTGTGGGGGAGGGACATACAAAGCAACAAAGAAATAATCTTATAAATGTGTTAGAAACAATCGCATGAAAGAAAAAAAAATTTGAATACATATCTTAGGGTTCATTTCCCTAACATCACCTTGTCTGACCTTTTCTGCTTGACTCAGACATATACTAGATATTGCAAATAAGGGAAACCATGGGACCTATGTTTCTTTGGGCCTGGCTTACTTCACTTAATATAATTTTTTCCAAGTGTTTCCATTTCCTAACAAATGGGACAATGTCATTCTTTCTTTTGAGGACCTTCTATACCGCTTTCCATAGTGATTAAACAAGCTTACAGTACCAACAACAGTGTAATTGAGTTCCGTTTTGACCACATACAAATCAGCATTTGTCATTATTATTTTTCTTGTTATTGGCCATTCTAACTGAGGTAAAGTGGAATTTCAGTGTTGTTGAGATTTGCATTTCCTTTATGGCCAGAGATGTTAAACATTTCTTCATATATCTAGTGGCCATTTTTACTACTTCTTCTGAGAAGTCTCTCTTTAAGTCATTGGCCCATTTCTTAATTAAGTTGTACTTTCTTTGTAGGTTTATTTTTGAGTTTTTGGGTTTTTTTTTGTAATTCTAAGTACATTTTGGACATTAGGCTCTTATCTAGTGTATAACTGGTATAAACATGTTTTTATTCCATGGGTTTTCTATTTAGCTTGTTAGCTATGTCCATTGTCATGCAGAAACTTTTAAGTTTGATGCAATGCAATCCCATTTATCCAGTCTTTCTTTGATTTGTTGTGAATCTGGTTCTTTCCTTGGTAAGTTTCAACCTGTGCCTAGAAGCACTTGTGTTGCCTGTATCATTTCCTGTAGTAGTTTCATGGTTTCTAATACATCAAATGGATTCAAGTGCGATTCACAAAACATTTGACTACACGTATTTAAAAAAAAGATTAAAGAGAAGCAAGTGATTGTTTCTAGCATATTTATAAGATTATTTCTTTGTTGCTTTGTATGTCTTTCCCCCACAATATAACCCCTGTTTTCCCTGTATTTGATGTTGATATAATCTGGGGAAGGGAAGGAAAAAACAGATTGTTTAAATAGGGATACAGGTGAACCCATTGCAACAATGAGATGTACAAGACGTTATGTCAAAAAATGAACTTTACAACTTTGGCAAGGGCGGGGGAAGAATGGTAAAGGGAAACAAAGGAGGCGGCAACAATGCTTGATAAGAAATGTACTCATTTCCTTGCTCATGTAATTGTAACCCCTCTGTACCGTGTTTACACAATAAAAAAACTTATTATTTAAAAAAAGAAAAAAAAGAGAAGCAAGTGAATTTACCCCCTCAGATCTCCCCAAAAATGACACTGTGCACTTCAGATTCACCAGTGTTCCAGCTCCACATAGATATATGTGTGTATATGTGTGATCATATGACTACATACACTTGAGGTTTGTGACTTAATTATTTGAGATCAATTAGAACATTCAATTGCAAAAAGAAATTAGCAGTTAGACTCAATGAACTGCCTGATAAATTCAGACCTTTATTCCTAGCAACTTATAGGAGGCTGGGATCTGAGAAATGAGGTCCTAAGCTAGTATAGGCAGGAAAGTCTGTAAGTATCTTATCTCCAATTAAACACCAAAAAGCCAGAAGTAGAGCTATGGCTAAAGTGCTAGAGTACTGGTTTTATTTAATAGCTCTGGGATAAGGCCTGGGCATTGAGTTCAACACCAGTACCCAGAAACATATACACATATCCACACCCACACCCCTCCCCCCCACACACAGTTAGATCATTTCAGGGGTTTTTGTAGAGGAGGTGAGATTGATTGTAAATGTGTGTGGAGATGTAACAATGAAACTCCCACCTATATAACTTATATAAGCCAATAAAACAATGTATTGAGAAGCTAGAATGTTGGCCATCCTAGTAACTACACTGGAAAAAAAAAAGCTTTAGCAAGCAATAAAACCACCAAATCAGAATAATTGTGACATTCACTCCTTTCCTTTGTGCTACTCATGGCTGCATATTTACTCAATACCCCACAGGCAGAAGATGAAAGCATATAGAGACTGTTGAGCTGCAGGCAGAGTTTAGATCAAAGACTGAAGGAACCCCCTAGCACTGTTCACTGAGCACAACTAGATTCTGCATTCAGAAGAGAGATGTGCCCTCTAGCTTCTCTCATCAAAGCTTACTGCTCCACCCAAGGATTCACTTGGCAAATATTTCATGGGTACAAAGAGAATTCAGTGGTGAGGAGGCAAAAATCTTACCATGTTGCTTATGTCCTTGGTACCAAAACCCAAAGTTCAAGATAATAGCATAGGCTGAAATCACAAAGGTTACATTTTCTGAACCTATTATCATGAACAACAAAAACTCCCAAGTAAAATAACCAATTAGAAGTTTAACAGACTTAAAGCTTAATTCAAAATTTAGCTACAAAAGTACACTCCAAAAGGACTATGTCAGAAATGAGATCTTCTTTATCTTTTAAAAAATATGTTCCCAGCATGGACAGCCAGAAAAAGATGCAGAACTGAAAACCAGATTAGGAAAATAACCACAATATACTATATCTGCCCGTCTCATCAGAATACAGGAACATTCATGCACATGTATTGAAAACTAGTGGTTCTGGAACAAGTGGTTCATCTCTTAGGAAACTGAGATAATAAAAAAGGGATAGCAAAGGTTTCTAATGGAGTAAATTCACTACAGTTTAGTCAACTTTAGAGCCTTCACTAGTCTGTCTCTTTATACTATGGTAAAGGCCACAAGTTACCTCCAATTTTTTCCTATGTATTGAAGACTTTCAAACTTCTCAGAAAAGTAAGCTGAGATTTCATGTTTTATATATATATAAAAGAAAGAAATGCATCCCAGAGTTTAATTATTAAAATAAATTATCAAAGATTATCAGATGGGTCAAGATGTGTTGTGAAAGAAAACAATCAAAATCAACAAAAGAAAAGTTGATTCCCAGAGATATATTTAATATAGAAAAATATATTAAAATATTGAATTAAAGCTATCCATAGTGTCTCAGAAGGTCGAAGCAGAGAGACTGGGAATAGGTTATGTTTATAGTATAAAAATACAACAATGAAAGGACTAATGAAGGATCAAAGAACAAGTAAACCACGTGGAGATAGAGATTTTATGTGCAAAACATAACATACTTGCTATTTCATTCACACAACAATCATTTATGGGATGTCAGCTGTATATCAGAGAGTCAGATACCTTATCCCCATGATCTCACATTTAAAGATTTTTGGTTGAAGACCATGACATTCTAAAAATACTGAATGTGGTATTATCACTAAGAGATGAAAGAAAATGTCTAAAAATATCCAGTAAGGAAAAATAAAAGACTAAATGCATGTTGTAAGCTAGAGAATCTCAACATTAGAGAGAGTAGATAGAATGGTAAAATCTGGATATAAAATGTCATAAAATAAGGAAGAATTCTGGATACTGAAGAAATCTACATAAGTCAAGTGGTTTTTGATACAGCTCTGAATAACTGACTTGAGTAAACAAGCTTACTTCAATTTTGTCCACACATGGTATCTCCTAATGCCGTCCCTTCACCAACCAGAATCTCTAGGAATAAGGCCCTACCAAAAGCTAAGATGCCATCAATAGTTAAGGGTAGAAAGAGTTGATAAGTAGAAGGTCAAACACTGAAATCCTATTCTGCTTTTGATTTCCTCACCTTTTGTCTTGTATATAACTTTATCTGATTTGGGGAAGGGAAGGGGAATCTCAGAAAAGGTGAGGCAAAGAGTGAAACAACAGCTATATTCAGTAGACACCATGTTGGAAATGAGCTTTACAACTTAGGAGGGGAGTAGAAGAGAGGGAACGAGGGAGAAAATGAGGGCAGTATTAACACTGTTCAAAAAGAAATGTGTTAATTACCTTACTTATGTAACTGTAACCCCTTTGTACATCACCCTTACAATAAAATAAAATTTAAAAAGTAAAAAAATAAGTAAAATTGGAAATAAAATGAAATAGAAATTGCAAAAAAAAAAAAAAACTATTCTAAGGGAAATTTTAAAAAGCTAAAGGAACAGAGAAACCTCATTGACTGTGGCATTTCTTCTCTCCGGTGTCATAGGTAGCTACCTCCGCTTCGGAGTCCTTCTTTTCACTTTCATAGGGTGTTAGTTTTCCTAAATTGAAATGAAAACTCCCTGAAAGAAAGGGTCTAAATGTTGGGATAATAGATTTGCCTTGAACTTTTTAATCTTCTCTGTAAAATGGAGAACTGTTAGTTGGTGCTGAGCTACCTGACAGCCCTAGGAGATCTCTGAAAGAAATTCAATACTGATGACTTTGTACCTCTTGCTGGCAAATATTAGAGCCAGATAAGTGGTTTTTCTGTAAATAATAGCATTGCTTTTTCCTTCACATTATTTTACAATGTTAGTATGGATAGCTGCTGTTTTTGTTGCTCCATTTGAGTTCCCTTCTAGTAGACTACTTATACCAACACCATTTTAGAACAAAACGATTAATATAATCTATAACACTAATTAATTAAAGATGTTTTATGTTTATGAAAAATCAAAACTGGAATACTTGACCCAGTTCAGTATGCACAAGAATCACTAGGAACGCTTCTTGAGGAATGCAAACCCTTAGCCCACAGTTTTTCCTTTGGACCTTGAAGTATTTCATTCATTCAGGACATTTTGCTAGTTCTGCACTTAGGGATCCAGTCCTTGCATATGAATTGTTGAGAAATTAAAATATCTTCTGTCTCTGAGTCAGCTATTTCTGGTTGGGCCATTTATTACATCTTAAACTATTAATAGAGTTTAATATCCCCATCCTTACTCTTACTTTAATTCAAAAGGAAGAGACTTCTGCTGGAGGGAAGTCAATTAAAGCACTCATTACTATAAATATGATGAAGGTAGATCATTTTATATTACCATAACTCCTGTAAGGTACTTATGGGTAGATTTCAGAGAAAGCTCAGCAGAATATTTATGGTGCATCCAAAATCACAGATGTAAACTGTGGGCAAAGCTATAGTTAGAGTATTTGATTAGTCTTGGTGCTATGATGTTGATGGCTCCATATGCAACATTTTGTGGAATAAATAGATGCAGGAAGAAGAGTCCAATTTAGTCAGGCTGCCATATCAGGTTCTTATTTGGTGCAAGTCAAGCAAAATCATTTACTTTACATTGCAATGGGTTGCTTTGTATAAAAAAGCCATTAGTTCATTTGTATATTCAGTAAGTAACAATAAAACACAGGTAATTTGTCAAGGAACATGAGTAAGTTAATTTTATTCTTGGACACTTTTAATGAAACTATAGATTTTAATTTTTGCATGAACTAGAAGAGGAACATTGTTATAAGAAGACAAAAGCCATTATAATTATTTCCATTTGAAGTCTCTTTCAAGTTGTCTTTATATCTGTATCTCAAGAGAAAGCAGCCAATTGACTCAGTCTAGAGTTTTTCATTTGCAACCCTCATCTGATAAGCATATTATCAATTTATCAAATGTGAGGGATGCGCAAATGATTTTATTTTAACCTATAGCTTGATTCATTCGCTCTGAAAGCCTCAGATGCTTTTCAGTCCTCCACAAACACTTATAGAGGGCTCTAGGAAAAATAGTCTCCTTAAATAAGTCCATTATAATTACTTACCAAAAGGAAAACTAAGACCTTTTAAAAAAATAGAAGTACTTCTCTTCCTTCTTTCAACATAAGCATGTCCACAATTTTTAAAATAAGATTAAACTATGGCAAAAAGGAACTATAAAATCAATATCAGATAATATGTAAAGTGAAATTATATGGGATTGATAAACTCGGTCCACTAATACATTTACAAAGATTTACTATTCAAATTTGTGAAAAATTATTCATACTGCATTAAATATGAAATATATGGATATAGCTTTTAAAATTCAGTGCTGCTTCTCTCTGTCAGAAATAATTTACCATTATTTCTGTAAGAAGATCAAGTTTGATTTCTATCATTTTGCCTTAAAATATTTTTATGGGTCTATAACCCACCTTATATATTGGGTTATTCTTGTCTCACACATATTTTTTTTTCATAATCACAAATCAAAAAGTTTCAAGGACATCAGCTTTAAGATTACATACATGAGACAAAGAGAAAGTGAACTGGGAAATGACCTGAAAAGGTAACCATGGTTATCTAAATATAGTGAGGAAGAGGTAGTAAAACTGGTCTAAGAAAATAAACAAAATAGATGAGATATATAGATAGTAATCTGTTAATGGGGAAAGAAATAATGGGAAAATAAATAACAGGAACTAGAGTAAATAAGAAGCTTACAGTGAGAAAGCCATTTCAATGACAAATTCATTTTGATAATTAGAAATTTTGATACAGAAAAAAACAATCAGAAATAAAATAGGAAATCCTAGCAGCTTGAGTGTTCTGTAGTTTCTAAAAGGTCATGTTCTTGATTATAAAACAATCTAAGCATACACACTATTTCATGGAGTTTAGGTGTTTAAAACTTGAACAGATTCATGGAAAAAATTAATGTGAGGAATGCAAAAAATGTGCAGGCATCACCACAGCTACAAAAATAGAAATTCTTCCAATTAAGAAAATAGATGATAAAAGAGCACAATAAAAATGAAAATACTGGGATATATTTGGCACTTCAGAGAACTATGCAGTATGTTTTTCAAACTTCTTTTATTTGATTTCAACATACACAGAGAGATGAGGTGATATGATTCCTTCTCCACAGAAGCTAACACTTAAAAACTAAAATTTGCAGGTTGACTTTGTTGCTGTCTCCATGTTTCTCCAGTACATTTCTACTTTCCATCATTTGTAAGATGTGCTATGGTTTTTGTTCCATTATGTTTATTTCCGCTCAACCTTCCATCCATTCCCCCCTTCTTTTTAATTGCTATGAGAGGTCTATTGTCTTCCTTGGAGCAGGGAATAATTGAATGGTGTTAGCAATTTCCCAATCTGTGGTGGTGCAGACAATTCTTGAGCCAGATTTCTATGCCTCTTGTATATTTTTAATTTTTTTTGGTCAGTGTCTAGAAATTCAATTGAATTTTGCATGTTGATTCATGTTTTATTTTTACCTAATCTCTACTATACATTTGTATAAATACAACGAATCAACCCATATTTGGTAAAGTAAACAGATATAATAAAAAATGAGATAGAAAAAAAGACTCAGGTGGTACAAATTAGAAAAAGGAGAAGGAAACGTTGGTTAAAACACTTTACTCACCCTGGTGCCAGTGACTCACTCAGGAGGCTGAGATCTGAGTATCGTGGTTCAAAGCCAGCAAAGGCAGGAAAAGTCTGTGAGACTCTGATCTCCAATAAACCACCAGAAACTGGAACTGTTGCTGTGGCTCAAGTGGTAGTGCACTGGCCTTGAGCTGAAGAGCTGAGGGACTGCACCCAGGTCTAGAGTTCAAGCCCCACGACCAACCAAACCACACAAAAAGAAAAGAAAAAAAACACACTTTACTCAATATTATCTAATACAAATATCTAGGACTAAGGTAAGAGCAGGCCAGATCATCATAAGAATCAGTATAGAAAACTAGATGTTGAGTTTAAGTACATACCAATATTGCTTAAGAATTCCACATTACCACCATATATAATTGAAGGTATTACTTAACATCTAATATTTAGAGTAGGCACTAAAAGCTGCACATCTTAATTAACTAGCTTCTAGAACTGTCACCCATCAGTTGATGTCTAAAATAATTGTACTTGTTTGCCATTTTTAAACTTTAACATAAATAACTACATTTTAGGCTTTTAGTGATAGAACAAAAAATGCTACTGAAGAAAAGGAATTTTGAATATTAATATCCAAAGGAAAAGGTTGTGATATTACTGATAAACATTACATAAAACAAATATGATTTAACCAAACTTAATTTTCAGTGTGTTAAGTTATATTTAGTAGCAATTTATTTAGAAAGTGATACAGGCAAATAACTTTTTCTCAAATTATTTCCTCTATTTTATTATTGTAAATAAGTTTCCCTTTTCCTTTTACAGTAATCTAATTCCTTATTTTATGAGTCGGGTACATGAAGTATCAACTATCATAATCAAGGCAATATATTTGAGTATTACATAACACAAGGTAGTTTGCATGTCAGTTATGAGTCTCTAGGCTTTTTATCATTATTCAGGAATAGTATAAAATATTAGCTTAATTAACCATACAATATATCCCATGTATGTGAATATATATAGGAAAAATATACAGAACTGTACTGCATTCTTGTATAAAAAATAAAAATAATATCCATTATCATAACTAAAACAGAATTTTAAGGGTTAATGAAGAAGGATAGTATATTTCGAAACATTGTAAGTACAATTTAAGCATGACTGGATCACCTTGTACCCAAGATTAGTCTTTTAGAAACTGTGGGATACTTACAGAAGTACAAGTAGTATGACTTTCAAGCTAATAAAAGATACATGATGTATCCATTGATATTATACTAGAATTTAAACTTGGTGGCATAGTTGTCCAATTAGAATCAAAAGTTTATGTAAAATGTATATAGTTAATGAAGGACCAGAGGAAAAATAAGATATAAGTAAGAATGATGGAACAAATTAGAATAAAAACCGAGCCCAAATATTGTGAGAGAAATCTCTTTTACACAGTAGCATACAAAAAGTATTCTGTGTATTTGTAAGGAAATGGAAAGACTTGGAAAAAAATATATTAAGTGAAGTAAGCCAGACCCAAAGAAACATAGTTTCCCTTATTTGCAATAACTAGTTCATGTGTAGGACAAGCAGAAAAGGCTAAAAGCTATGTACGTGTGACCATATAAGATGATGTTAAGCAAAATGAACCCCAAGACTGGGACACAAATATCTTTTACTATGTTGCTATTGTTTCTAACATATCTATAATGTACTGTGTGAATTTTTTTGTTGCTTTATATATTCCTCCCCCATGGTATAACCTCTATTTTCACTTTATTTGATGTTGGTGCCCTGCATCTTGTATATACACTTCTCTAATTAGCGGAGAGGAAGGAAAAAAACTGAATGCTTAAATAAAGATACAGGTTGGCCCACTGTAACAACGAGATGTACAAAACACTATGTTGAAAACAAACTTTACAACTTCGGTGGGGATTAGGGGTAGTTGAGGAGGTGGGAGGGAAATGATGGAGTACGGGGAAAAAAAGGAGTAGGCAATGATGCTAATAGGAAATGTACTCATTACCACATTCATGTAACCCCTCTGTACAGCATTTTTATAATAAAAAGCATACAAAAAATATTCTGTGAGAAAGATACCAAGTTCAGTATCCATAGCTGAAATAGACATGGAAATCAGATTCCAATTTTTAAGAATTCACTGATATGGCAAAACTTTAGCCAAGTAACAGACTGAAGATTGATATGTCTTATGGTAAAACCAGAGTTCTAAGACATAGTCCCAGTCTATTTATAGTAACACCATTATAAGGGAAGTAGAAAATTTGACTAGGAAGCAAACAAATGAATGTCTATATATCAATTCAGAAAGTTCTGGTCTAAGTCTAGGTGTAAGCTAAAAATCACTTAAATCTGCACTTGTAGGCCAACAGTTAGCCAGGTGATTTTTTTGTTTGTTTGTTTGTTTTTGTTTGTTTGTTTTTTTGTCAGTTCTGGTGTTTGAACTCTGGGACTGAACACTGTCCCTCAGCTCTTCAGCTTCAGGCTAATGCTCTACCAGTTGAGCCACAGGGCCACTTCCAATTTTTCTGGCGGTTTATTGGAGATAAGTGTCTCCAGTACCACCATCCTCAGGTCTCAGCCTCCTGAGAACCTAGGATTACATGTGTGAGCCACTGGCGCCCGGCAATAGTTGGTTTTCAAGAAAATAAGCAGAAAAATAGTAAAAACTTTTATGAAATGCTCAAGAGAAATACACAGAACAACTATTTTAAACAAAGTATTATCAAAGCAATATTATATAACTTTATATACTTAAGTCAAGAATAAATAATTAGCAGTGCAGTAGTCAACAAATATATGATACATTTGTAGTTACTACAGATTGAAGAATATATGCTAATTATATTTGGGGGAAGGGGACATACAATATGTAAAAAGACACTGTGTCATTACTAAGCAAATTAAGAACAGACTCCAAGACTGAAATTGCAATTCTAGGCAATATTGGTGAGGATTTCATGCAGTGTAATGCAGGAAAGGTAGGATGCATTTCAAACATAGAAAGTTTTGTTTTATTTTCATTTCATCTTAGCTATGTAAACATCTACTCAAACAAAGAAGCTAATCTTCACAATTTGTCATTAATACCCTAATCCTCCAATTTTTTTTTACTATGTCCAGGTTTTCTTCTTTCTTCTACTTTTAATTTTTTTTATTATAAAAACAGAGGGGTTACAGTTACATGAGTAAGGTAATGAGTACATTTCCTAGCATTGTTACCTACTCCTTTTTTCCTACCATCCCTTCCCTGCTCACCGCTCCAACTCCCCTCTCTCCCCAAAGATGTAAAGATTGTTTTCTGCATAGATTCTTATACATCTCGTTGTTACAGTGGGTCAGGTTTTCTGAGCTGAGGAAATCTCAGCTTTGTAGTAATTACTTATTCATCATTATCCTTAAATGAAAATGTACTGGTAATAAATTTTATATTATTTTAGTGGGTAATTAAAACATAATACAAGAATTTTAAAATTGAAGAAGTACAGCATAAGAGCCACAAACACTGCTAAAAGGATACCAAGCTACAAGGATCATAGCAAAGAAAGAGTGTCTCTGTGACAACATATAAATTCTGTACTCGGACATGGCTTTTATCAGAAACATCCAATGGAAGAAATTCAGCAGTGCCTTTCAAAGCCAAGAGAATGAACGCCAACCAATTCAACCTAACAAATGCTTGTTCTTGCAGTGACTTAAAATACCTACATTCTTTCATAGATGGGAGGGGGGATTCTAAGTAAAATTCAAGTTTATTCTAGGACTCTCTACAATTTTATTTGCTAATTCAGTGTAGCTTCTCTTCTCAGTCTTACAAATAAGCATGAAGTCTGGATTTGCAGATATACACTCCCTTAATAACAAGAGTACTCTAGGGTGGTGTAACTTTGAAGTATGTCTGAGACCTAGTTTCAACAGTTGATGGGAATTTTTTTTTTAGAATCACACTGAGATAGGAACCACAGCTCAATGAGCAGCCTGAATACCAGAAGCAGAGTAAGACATTTGTGGTTCCTACTGCTGGATTAATTCACCGGCATCTTCTCTGCTATAGTCACTGCTATCCCAGTGGTTCCTTTAACCATAGAGTTTGGGATTTAATATTTAGAGATTTTACCCATGCAAATCTCTTATTGCCAAAGTTTCTGACCACTGTATGTCATTTTACCTACCACTGTCTTTTAATGAAAAGCTTTCTACTCTTCCAAATGGTGTAATCCATCTACATTGTGTCCCAAAAGAATATCGATTTAGGGAAACATCTGTTTACTTCCTTTCTCAAACTGACAATTGCATGAAATGAATGAAAGTTTTTCTGCAGTTGCTTCTCTCACCTCTCATTAACAACGTTAAAGTCAAGAGGAAAAGATTTGTTGCATTCTTCATTATTATTTTTATTATTATTGTGAAAATACCATACAGAAGGATTACAAGATAGTGAGTATACTTTTTATCAAGCATTGTTGCCTCCTCCTTTGTTTCCCCTTCCCATCCCTTCCCTTCTTCACCTCCCCACCCCCACAACCCCCTCTCACCTCCACCCCCACCTCTCACTCCGCCAAAGTTGTAAAGTTCGTTTTTTTCGACATAACGTCCTGTACATCTCATTGTTGCAATGGGTCCACCTGTAACCTTATTTAAACAGTTTGTTTTTTCCCTTACCCTCCACAGATTATATCAACATCAAATACAGTGAAAGCAGAACTTATACCCTGGGGGAGGTACATACAAAGGTACAAAAAATCATCTTATAAATATGTTGGAAACAATCACAAGAAATAAAATAAAAACCATTTGAATCCTTATCTTGGGGTTCATTTCGCCTAACATCAACTTGTCTGACAGTTTCTGTTTGTCTCAGACATATACTAGTTATTGCAAATAAGGAAAACCATGGGACCTATATTTCTTTAAATCACGATTCACAAACTCGGTAGTTATTTTGTGCTCTCAGAATTGGCCTTCCTTTAAACTCAATTGTTTATTTATTTTTTCTGTCCTCCTTTTACCCCCTGATATCACGGCCTTTGACTTTGGTATCCTGTGTCTTGCATATACATTTATTTGATTTGGGAAAGGAAAAGAGGATCACAAAATTATGCGATAAAGGACAAAGGATGAACCAATGCAACAGTGATACTCACAAGACAATAGGTTGGAAATGAACATTAGAACTTAGAGATGGGGAGGGGGAGCTGAGAGGGGAGTAAAGGTAGGGAAAAAAATCAAGGGAAGGGTAACAATGTTCCACAACAAATGTACTCATTACCTTACTTCTGTAACTGTAACCTCTCTGACATCACCCTTACAATATAATAACATAAAAAAAACTCAACCACTTGCCATCCTTTCTCATTCTTATATTTGCATGAGTCTTTAACTCACATTTACCCATGAATTCAACTATACCAAAACTTCCATTATCATTACAAGACTTAAAAATGCATATGCCTTTTGAGGAACCTCCATATTACTTTCCAAAGTGGTACAACTTTACACTCCCACCAACAATGCAGTAGGGTTCCCTTCTGTCCACATCCCTTCCAGCATCTGTTGTTATTAGAGTTCTTGATTCTAGCCATTCTAACTGGGGTGAGGTGGTATCTCAGTGTTGTTTTGATTTGCATTTCCATTATGGCTAGAGAAGTTGAGCATTTCTTCATATGTCTATTGGCCATTCTTTATATATAGCTCCCCTATGACCCAACAATCCCACTTTTGGGCATTTACCCTAATTGATCACAAACAAGACCATACTAAAGCTAGCAACACATCTATGTTTATTGCAGCATTATTTACCAAAGCTAAGCTATGGAACCAACCTAGATACCCCTCAGTAGAGGAACTGATCAAGAAAATGTGGTATATATACACAATGGAATTCTATGCCTCCATCAGAAAGAATGACATTGTCCCATTTGTTAGGAAGTAGAGACTTGGAAAAAATTAGGTGAAGTAAACCAGGCCCAAAGAAACATAGGTCCCATGGTTTCCCTTATTTGCAATCACTAGTATAGGTCTGAGACAAGCAGAAATCGTCAGATAAGTTGATGTTAGGGAAGTGACCACCAAAGTAAGGACTTACATGTTTTTTTTTCTTTCTTGCTATTGTTTCTAACATATTTATAAGATGATTTCTTTGTTGCTTTGTATGTCCCTCTCCCATGGTATAACCCCTGTTTTCACTATATTTGAGACTGGTATTATTTGTGGAGGGGAAGGGAAAAATTGTTTAAATAGGAATACAGGTGGACATTGCAACGATGAGATGCACAAGACGTTATGTTGAAAATGAATTTTACAACTTTGGCAGGGGGGTAGCAGGGATGGTAAAGGATGGTAAGGGGAAACAAAGGAGGAGGCAACAATGCTTGATAAGAAATGTACTCATTACCTTGCTCATGTAATTGTAACCCCTCTGTATGGTATTTTCACAATAAAATAACATTAAAAATGCATATGTCCAATTGGGAATCTATCTGGCTACAAAGGCTAATAAAATGTTCCATTCAGCAACCTATATTTCCATTCTGTTTCAGGCTCCAATTCTTAATAATATACCTCAAAGTTCTAAAAAGAAAAATTGAAGTAATTATCCTAATTTCTCATCTGAACTTTCTATCCTTTTATAACCTCATTTTGAGAATAAAATACCTGACACATAGTGGGTGTTTTAAAATATTTGACTTTGAAATGAGACAATGACCTAGAATATGTCTTAAAATTGTAAAATGTAAATGTCAGAGTGAATTTCTTTGTGTTGTAAAAAGAAGACATATAAAATAAACAGTTAATTATAAAAGTTTTCAATAGAGAAAAATGAAATGTTTCCATGTAACTATTTGGTCAAGTCAAAGTAAATAAACATATTAGGACTGAAATCACCCAAGGTGAAAATAGGAGGCACATTTAAAGGTAGATATAGTCATATATAAAAATTATTTACAATAAATATATTAATGTCAAGAGACCTATGAAATCAAAATCTTAGACTAATATGCAGTTTCTTTAAAATACTTCCTCAAGGGCTGGGAAGGTGGCTCAGTGGTAGAGTGCTTGCTGTGCATTCATGAGGCCCTGGGTTCAATTCCTCAGTACCACATAAGCAGAAAAAGCTGGAAGTGGAACTGTGGCTAAATTGGTAGAGTGCTAGCCCTGAGGCTGAATCAGGGACAGTGCCCAGGCCTAGAGTTCAGGCCTTAAGACCAGGGGGAAAAAAAATTCATCAAAAGTCATTGAAGAAGTCAAAGAGGATCTGAAATAGGTGTGATCATTACTAACACTGAAACAGTGGCTAAAAATGTAAACCCTATACACAAAGAAAATACACTGAACCCAGATATATATTTCAGTATTTTATTATTGACTTTCAAACTTTTAAGAAAAAAAATCTCTAAAATAAAAATTTAAGGCAGCATTTTTTTCTTAAAGGCAATTTTATTTTTAATATAAAAATCTGAGATTAAAAAGTCCCAAATTTCACAAAGGAAGAAAGAACAGAAAATAAGGTTTGTGGTTTTGTTGCATCAAAGTAAGAAATCTTGCAGTTGCATGCACACACACACACACACACACACACACACACACACACACACACACACTTTGTGACTGAACAGTAATTTAGAAGAGGGAGAAAAGGTATAATAAAGAAAACAAAAAAAGTGTACTAAACATGATTCTCTAGGGAAAAACAAGTTACTCTTCTATTTATATATTTATGATCCCATCCAAGCTTGAGTTTACAGATGCTTACAGGACACAGCTTAACAAAGTCTAAAATTACCTATATATTGTCAATTGTCCACAAGACCAAAAGTAATCAGTTACTTTCAACCTTTCCAGTTAAAATCATGAGAGATTAATATACTACAATGATAAAGTGGCAATGTTTAATTCGATCTCCATTTCTCCTTTCTGCTTCCTAACAGAAACCCAAGTTTTTTGGATTAACGGTAAACCAAGTTAAAGAGATACATTCTTCATTCTTCATAGAGAAAGCAGTGGACATGAGACTATTTTGTCCTAGTAATGATTGTTAAATCAGGATCCCATGAAGACTTTCCATAAAAGAGCTGATTCAGGGCTTACCCTTCAACTTCTTGTCTAGACTGCAGATGTCACAGCTAGTGCAGTTGAAGTCATTTTTGGAGCATGAAGATTTGTTTCAATCTTTTTGCCTACTTTAAATTATTTTTCCCACCAGCTGTTTATTTATTTTTATTTTTTAGATTCTTTAAGTAGTTATCCAAAGGAGTTCTCACTTAACTAAGCAGTTTATAAATACAATATATCTGGCTCAATCCTTGGAACATTCTTTCCCATCTCTTCCTCTCCCCACACTTTGGGTTACAGTTCTTCATTTTGTAGGATATACAGTGTATTCATAACTGCATTCTCGCTCTCTTCTCATTTTTCTACCCATTCTCTCTAGACACCACTCCATGCTTTTCCAGTATCTGCTCCAACTTATTCTATACAGTATGAGTTTTCCATCATTCCTCTAATTCTTACATTTCCTTTCCTATCTTCACTTCATTGAACATGATTAAAAGATACAGCAAATTAAAAAAATATATTTCTATTTATGTCATCACAAGAAGTTCAGGATTTCAGCAGTGGCACTAAATGCTGCAGACACCATCTAATCCAGGGGCCTTGCATCTGGGAAAGGTGAGTTTTATCCTCAGTTGGAACAGACATTCTTAGCACATTGCAGAAGATAAGAAGGAAGGAAACATAATAAAAGAGAAAATGTGGCTATATCTGTCCTTTTAACTCCAAAAATAAACAGTGCTTCTGGGAGCATTGCTGTTGTGGTACAGTTTACTGACCAGAAATGTGCCATCTTGTTCTATACATACATGGTATATGCATGGTCATTGCTAAATCAATCAGAATTAGGTTTTGGCTGACAAAAAGTGTAGATGAGTAGTGAGTAGAGAATATGAATTATACAGTGTGCATCCTCTTTGTGCAACACTCTGATCTTCATGTTTTGTAGTTCACATAGGAATCCAACATCATTTGGAAACTTATAATTTAGCTCAAATCAGGCAAAAGTATATGGTTCCTCAGCCAGGAAAATACTCCTGCAATTTCAATATGAGTTTTAATTATTTTTATATGTGAACCTTTTTGTAGACATCTTGAATGGATCAAACTCATGTGTGCTAAGACTTTGATTGCTACGTTACTCTTTGCAGTGAAAGCAGTGGGTATTAATATATTCTTAACTCAAATGTCCTTATTATATTTTCCTCAGGCGTTTAGCCATTTTGCTCCAACTTATAGCAGCAATAATTCTCTATTCCATAAAAAATACAATTTTACAAGCAAGCCAAACAGTTCCATAAATTAGGAGGAATACCTGCCTGTGCTGAAACAACACATTTCTTTCTTATTCATATTTTTGTGATAAATTTGTCTTAAAATAACATTCTCATTTTTCTTAAATTTATAGCTTTTTATGATTTGAAATCTACTGAAAAATTGGTTGACACCTAGACTATCAAGATGGAAGGAATTTATAAGAAATCTTTGTTTTAGATGAGTATTTCCTCAAAACACACATGAACACACACACACACACACACACACACACACACACGTGTGTGTGTCTATATATATATATATAAATATATATGAGTAAGATTTTCTCATAACATACTTTAATAAATTGGAATATGACAACTGTATACATTTATGAACCATTGTGAGATTTCAGTACACATACATTTTATAAAATAATCCAATCAAGGAAATTAGTATATCTCTCTTGTCATACTTTGTCACTGCCTTTTTAAATTTTAATTTTGTGGCCAAGGTGATGTACAGAGGGGTGACAATTGCATAAGTAAGGTAGTGAGTACATTTCTTGTTGAATTTGTTATCCCCTCCCACATTTTTTTCCCTCTCCCTCCTACAACCCCTTGCCACTGCTTTTTGATGAGAACATTCAAATTCTTTTTAAGTCATTTTGAAATAATAAAATATTGTTAAAAATACGAAACCAAACACCACTGAAATTTTACCCATTGATCAAACATTCTTGCCTTTTTGTCTCTTACCACCCCAAAATTTGGTAAGTATTCTTGTGTTTCCTCTAAGAATTAAGATTCTTTAGATTCCACAAATAAGGAAGACCTTGAGCTATTAGTCTTTTTGTGACTGATTATTTCACCTAAAATTATATTTTCTGGGTTCATCTATCATTTCAGTGAATATTAGGATTCCATCTCTTCTGCAACAGAATAATATTCTTGACCACATATCTACATGTGTGTGATATGCACAAAAATACTTTTGAGTGATATTTTATATAAACATACACATATGAATATGAATATATAGATATATTCATGTAGTTAAGATGTAGTCTTCATCTTTCTAGATCAAATAATCCCCTAGGCAATAATACATTCTTTCTTTTTGAGAAAAATTCTTTAATAATTAATTAAAATTGATTTCTGTAAAATTAAGAAAACTTCTTCAGACTATTGCTGAAGAAAATATATTTATAGAAACAAGTTAATTCATGACTAATAATCTATAGTTTCATCTCAAAAAACCATACCCATATGAGGACTACAATGAGATATCAAGTCATAAATTACCTCTTAGCAGCAAAAATTCTTTGGTTTAATCGCTAATATGGTAAAAAATAAAAATAAAAGTCTAGGTTTATATATTTTCATTTATTTCTCACATACTTCAGCTACATTCAAATGTGTACTGCTTTTCATATTTTCACATTTTAATTATATATTTATTGACAGTCAGAAATGGAAGCCACTAGTGTTCTAGATACATACTTACATACTTCTATCTGCCATAAAGATAGAAAATCGACATCTATAATATTTGACTTTCCAGCATTTTCCACCTTTATGAATATGCTTATTTTATGTTGAAATGTGCACTTAAAATAAAAATTACTAACTTATTAAAGACATGTTTTGTAAATACTTTAAAGTTCCTGAAACATTTTTGTTGTAGCATGGAAAAATCTCAACAAACACCAATAATAACCTGTATCTTTGCTCTATGTATTTAGCATATCTAGACTTACATAATTTCTCCACAGTTGGATGAGACTTCATGCATAAATATGTAGCAAGTTACTATTATATGTCTGGTTATTTGCCTGTTGAAAATATGAACTTTATTAGCACTCATTAAAGAAAATGATAAAGTTAAAATTAGTTATATATTTATAATGCATATGTCTTGAAAAACCTAATACTTGATTCTTCTCCCAATAAAATATTAATTTTGGATGTCAAAGGATCCTTGCAATGTTATTCTAGTGTTAGATTATCATAACTGTCTCCCTTCAGATAATATTGTTAAAAGTCAATTGAAAACCTCTGGACTTCAGCAAAGAATGAAAATACATAATGTTGTGGCCTCAAGCACTGAAAATTTAGCAGACAATAAATTACTAATTACCCTAATGCACCCAATGCCTTTACAGTTTTAGCAAAAAGTTTATACCTGTTATTGAATATAGGAGGGTTTGTTACTATAAGGGGACATATGACATGCTAAAATAAAAACATTCTGCATAAAAGAATCAGTGTAAATGTTTTCAAGAATACATCAGAAATATAGGATAGTGAAAAATCTATTTACAACATATATTACACATTATACCAATTGCATATGGTGCTAATGGAAGAGCTGATGATAAAGACCAGTTGAATCTGTGATCTAGAAATCACTTAAAGTTAATTTGAAAGCACAATCCTCACTTTAGTAGACAATAATCTAGTCTTTACATACTAGGCTCCACCAGACAATATGAAAGTTAATTATAAGAAAATAACATGTAGAACAAAAATTATTTCTAACTTATTTTTAAAGTATATTTATTGTTATTATAGAGGTGATGTATAATGTGCTCATAAATCTACTGGATAGTAAAAAGGAATATACTTGGGAAATGATAAATTATCTAGGTCTCTGGATACTCACAAGTGAGATCAAATGAGAATATTCCTGAGTGAATCACAAAGGCTCAATAGCTTTTTCAAAATTACGTATTTTACATTTTTATGCTAATCTGTGTTAATAATTTTTTAAAAAAATAAACATTTCAATTCTTTAAAGACATGCAAGGAGATAAGCTGAAAAAAAAGTGTTCTGATAATAATTGCTACAATAGATATCTTAGCTAACCTGTAGAAGTAATCGATACAGTTAGGAATATAACTATTTTATATTGTTATATATAATGTCTATTCTAAGATATACTTAAAGAAGTGATAAAGGCAATTTTGTTAAAGGCAGGACTACTTACATTATTGATAGAGCTATTGTTATACTTCAAAACAAAAGTCCTTCCAATAGCTTTAATCCAGTCAATAGTGATAGGTTACTGCCTGTAATGTGCTTCCTTAAAGTATAGCCATCTATCCCATTAAAGACACTGGGTTGGAAGTCACAGACTTCACTATGAGGAAGAACTGAAGACATGGGGCCTAAAGGGGGAAAAAAGACATAACACCCACCAGAAAATATTAATGTAGGCCTGTAAATGCCCAAACAACCATAGGAAGTGTTAAGGGAGGGCTCTTACATAGTCATAGAACAAGCAGGTATATCCAGGAAGCCAGGAGAACCCTGAACCTCACCTCCTTCCCCACGGCATCCATGAAATGTGATTACAAGCAGAAAGATGATCTGAGAATTTAACTAAGAATGAGAAAGGAAAGTTTCATTCAAAAGCTGGATGAAACAGAAAGGACAGGAAGGCAGCCTTAGATATGTAATGTATTTTTACAGGTATTGGGAGTAGAAGAATGGGCCTTCTACCATGACCTTTTCTCAGACAGAGCTCTCTCTACAGATTAAAACTCAGGAAAATGCTGTAAAACAACAGCCATTTGTTAGCTCATGGTTTTGAAGATCAGATGTTTGGGATTCTTGGAGTTCAGTTTCATCAGGAGGCTAAAGATTCTTTCTGAGCCTCATCCTGTTGTTGGCATCATTGGTTGGAACACGGGTCATGTCCCATTTTCTCTCGATATTACCTGGAGAACTGTTCTTGGTATCTAGAATCTTCTCTCCCATTGCTCTGAATGGCTGCCTTAAATTTCGAATGACTTTCTTTTCCCCAATCCCTTGTTTGCTTTGAATCTACCTAATCTTCCTTCTTTGTGACAATAGCAAAAGACAGTCTCAGCTCTTAAAGGGCTTGTATTCTACCTCCAAGTTTTTTTTTTTCTATGCTGTTATAGTGATTTTCTTTTTTTTTAATTTAATTTAATTTTATTTGTGAACATACTGTACAGAGGGGTTACAATTACATAGGCAGGATAATGCGTACATTTCTTACCAAGAATTGCAGCCTCCTCCTTTGTTTACCCTTCACCTTCCTTCCCAGCCTCCCCCCTCCCCCCCAATCCCAATCCTTCTCCTCCCCCCCTTCCCCCCCCACCACCAACCTTGTAAAGCTTGTTTTCGACATGACAACTTGTAATTCTCATTGTTGCAACAGGTCCACCTGTATCCTTAAACAACTGGTTTTTCCCCATCTCCTCCACAAGTTATACTGACATCAAATATAGTGAAAGCGGGGGTTATATTGTGGGGGAGGGACATACAAAGCAACAAAGAGATAATCTTATAAATGCATTAGAAACACATGCATGAAAGAAAAAAACATTAAAATGCATATCTAAGGGTTCATTTTCCTGACATCACATTATCTGACCTTTTCCGCTTGACTCATACATATACTAGATATTGCAAATAAGGGAAACCATGGGACCTATGTTTCTTTGGGCCTGGCTTACTTCACTTAATATAATTTTTTCCAAGTTTTTCCATTTCCTAACAAATGGGGCAATGTCATTCTTTCTGATGGAGGCATAGAATTCCATTGTGTATATATACCACATTTTCTTGATCCATTTATCTACTGAGCGGCATCTGGGTTGGTTCCATATCTTAGCTGTGGTAAATAATGCTGCAATAAACATAGTTGTGCTGGTAGCTTTAGTATGGTCTTGTTTGTAAACATTTGAGTAAATGCCCAAAAGTGGGATTGCTGGGTCATAGGGGAGCTCTATGTGAAGTCTTTTGAGGAACCTCCATACTGCTTTCCAAAGTGGTTGAACAAGTTTACATTCCCACCAACAATGAAGATCTAAACAGCTACATAGATCAACTAGACTTAACAGACATCTACCGAACATTTCACCCAGCAGCATCAGAATACACGTTTTTCTCAGCAGCACATGGAACGTTTTCTAAAATAGACCACATTCTAGGCCACAAAGCAAACTTGTCTAAATTCAGAAACATTGAAGTTATACCTTGCATTCTCTCACAAGGGAATAAAATTAGAACTCAACACCAAAAGCCACCAATGAAAGTCTGGTATCACATGGAGGCTGAACAACACACTGCTGAATCATGAGTGGGTCATGGAAGAGATTAGAAAGGAAATTCAAATGTTCATGCTATTCAACAAAAATGAACACACAAATTACCAGCTCCTCTGGGACACAGCAAAGGCAGTACTCAGAGGCAAGTTTATAGCTTTACCTCCAAGTTTTAACTGTGAGAGATAGCTTTCTGCAGGTGTGAAATCTTCACCATTATAAAGTGTGTGCCCCTGGGGCACCAGTAAGTCTTTAGAATCCTACCTCACACAGGGTGAAACAAGCTGCGTTGTGGAACCTATGTATTACCGGAGCCTCAGTTGGGCTATTCCTCCTGGGATCTCACTAGAAACAATCACATCCTCTTCCTAGTTGTAACCGTCAAAACTGTTCTGGAAGTTGTCAAAAGTCCCATGGGATGCATGATTCCCAGCCCTGCCAGTTACCAAGAAACTCAGGTCTGACTAAAAAGTATATATTCCAGTCTTCTAAAATAGGCAATCAAATATAGACCTTGTTAGTTTAATTTTTCATAAATGTGGGTAGTTATTAAGAATAGATCAATATCAGTAACAGGTACATTTTTATTTATATGAAATCATTGCAACTTTACCTTTACTCGTTAAATAGCAGCCATGGTAAACCCTAGATTTTTTGTTTTTTAACTCAGCAGACAAAAAGCAGGGTATGAGAAATTCAAGGACTTCAAAGAAACTGGACTGGACTTGAAATATTAATAACAATCATATCTTAGAGTTAGATCAGGCTTCAATTCCTAGTTTTTCTTCATTTTGTTACAGATTTGCCACCTATGGAATTTTCTCTACTCTGCTCAGATTTATTTATATCTTCAATATAGGCATTTTCAGGGTTATAAGTTTCACAGTTTTACAACTAACTCTGTAAAACAGAAGTATCTTTTATTAGTTCTAAAAAGTATCTTTTTGTGAGTTTCTGGGGATAGCTTCTTTAAATGGTCTCAGATTGATGAAAATATTCATGCTTGTCCTCTCATCGTATTTTTGAATTTATGGATTTTGTAACATCCCTTCTTGACTTTTATTTCTCCAGGTTGAAGAGTTCTAATTTTTTAAAGTGTACTTATATGAAGCATTTTTGCCTCCATAATTCATGAGGCTTCAAGTTTTTGTGAGGAGAGAATAAAGCTTGATTCTTTTTGAAGCCTTGCTACCAGTTGTGTGGAAAGAAGAGGGGAAGGCAGACACTAGGAAAGTACACATTATCTCAGGAGCTATGTGACTAGAGACAGCTTGAGCTCAGTCCTCATTTTCTTTACTTTAATGTAGGAATTATACCTCATACCTTTGCAATTCCTAGAAAACACATATGTAAGAAGTACAAGAATCTAAATACAACATTTCTTTCCTAGAAGATTCTAAAATAAACTTCATTCAAGAAACATGTTTTGAAGGAGTGAGGATATAACTCCTCTATGGTTAATCACTTTCTTAGACCAAGCTCTACTATTCAATCCTCAACATCACACCATATAAGTGCACACACACACACACACACACACACACACACACACACACACACACACACACACAAATGTCAGAGACCTGTTCCTCTTTGGTCTACTGCATTTATGCTCCTATAAAGATAAGGGAGAGGAGGATAAGGATGTTGATTTTAATGTTCTAACTATTCTTGTTCAGAGAGAAGACTACAACTGCAGTAGAATTATGCACTAACTGATTATTTTTCTCTGGGGAAATTACTCAACACAGACATCTAGATCATACCCCAAGATATTCTGATTCATAGATAAGAAGTCATGTGGAATATTATGTAAATGTTGAAAAATGGGTCACTGGTAAGTCTGTTGCAGAATTTAAGTCTAGAAGGCAAAAAGAAGTGGACAGTGGCTTTAGGCTCCCTGTAGCTTCATTACTGACCAGTTCCTTATTACCTTAGCAAGCTTAATTTCACAACTGTGAACTTTCTGTGTAACTACAGAAAGTTTTATTTCTTGCTGAAGTGCTGCTTTAATGCATATAACATTTTAGATGTTTTGCTACAGAAGTGTAGAATAATTTTTATATTGCTTTATGCTCTTTATTTAGGATTTTTAATGTTCAGACATACTGTTACAATATAGTAAATGCAACCTCCCTTTTATCCTGGGATATACTTGATTACAATTAGTTTCTGTATGTCTCATACGGACATTTTTTTCTGTATTGCTTCTCCTTTCCCTGATCACATACACTCTCGTGATAATCAAGTTTATTTTTTCATGTGCCTTTTGTTCTCCAAAAGATTTAGTAAAATTGTCACTCTAGAGATATTATTATTTATGAAAACATGATTAGAAGTTATATTGTCAAGACAAATAAAGTTCTGTGGTCTTACAAGAAATTTTAAAATATTTTACTAAGACCTTCTCGTCCATTGAAATTTAATTATATGCTCTTTAACGTTGATTCTTCTGTTACCTATGAACAATCATTTTTCTTTATCCTTTGTTATAGTATTATATTTTCTTTCAAAACATTTTAATGTTTTATTTTATCTTACTCTCTTGTAGTTATAAACAAGTGAATAAACAGTTAAAGCATGACTCTAATAACATTTATTTGTGTTTTCAATCTAATACCTAACCAAATTGTACTTTTTTTTAGACTTCGATGGGATATATGTCCCATAAACTTACCTCTTACTCTATTTTACTGGACAGAAATAAGTATGAGAATTAAATTATTTCATTTGTCCCTCAGGAATAAATTCAATGAGTATTCTTAAAGGAGGCATTGGTTAATTATAAGATATGTGTATATATATATATATGTATATGAATATGTGGAGTCGTATATGACAACATTTTTCTCTCCAAATTCATTATCTTTGTCTATTGTATCATCTCTAGTGCTTTCTTAAAAATACTAGATTTTAAGTTGCTTTTGTATTTTCTCAGTAAATTAGATAGATAGATAGATAGATAGATAGATAGGTAGATAGATAGACTATGCAGTATCAAAAGAATGTCCAAAACAATGGACTATGACAGGGGTATCTTTCCACCCTAACTCATATATTACCCTCCAATTATCTTGGCTTATCATAGCCTGATTTGATATATAATTCAATGTATATCCATGTATATATGACATTGAGTTTCTTATGGCACATCAAAACCTGATTTAATCTGTACATTTTTGAAAGGTCACATGTTTTCTATTATGAAAGAACAATGAATACCCAAAAACAATACAATATTTTTTTCCTTTTTCATTCCCCTAGTGCTGTTACATAATCTTACAGAAATTAATAATCAATAAACTATAGATACAGATTTATAATGGAATACAAACTGGGTGTAATGTGATCTTTTTTTGTGGACTTCCACAGTAGGTGCCTGTGATAAGCCTTTAATTAATGGAAATAGTACTACAGCAGGAATTCAAGGGGCGCGAACTTTACGTTTTTAAGAAGAAAAGTAAGACTTTTCCCTTGTGCCTGCTTGCTGAATACACTAAGAATCATTTATTTATACAAAGGTTATTCAAGGCAAGAATAGTTCGGAATTTTCTACTTTAAATATACAAAGTATCTTCTGTATTTTCTATGAGGATGATGTGTCACTGCTAAAAATATGTACTTTTGAACTGAAATGCCTCACGATTGAAGAAAGCCTAAAGGCAAGAAACTTTAGATACTTGAAATTACCAAGTTTCACGTGCTAACTTATATTACCAAATGATATATGTTAAGAATATATATTAAGTTGAAATGTAAATATTTTCAGAAGATTCTTTGAGAAGTTTTCTCAAAAAATCTAGGAATAATATGTTTATTTACAGTTAATATCTTTCTGCATAAAATAATGTGGCTGGCAGAAAAAGAACTTTGGTGAAAGTAAAATAATTCATAAGAATGAGAGCCAAAACTAAGGCAGAAATATCATCATTAACTAATGATTAAATATTTACTGAAATATATCATTTGACACCATCCTAAAGACATCATTTTTTAAAATATACTGTAGTATCTCATCCTAAGACAGTATATCTGCATAGCAAACTTAAAATATTCTGAAAAAGAAAAGAATCATAGGTGCTATATAGGTGTAATACCAGCTACTCAGGGCTCTGGGAAGGAAGAGCTAACAGGATAGTCATCAAAAACCAGCTCTAGGCAAAAGCACAGGATCTTATTGGAAAATTAATAAAGCAGAAAAGAGCTGGAGGTATGCTCAAGTAGTGGAACTTACCTAGCAAGCCAAAGACTCTGAATTCAGATCCAACTACTGCCACAGAAAGAAAAAAGAAATACAAGAATGAAACAAGACTCACTAACTGTGCTTCAGGTAGAGTGAAAACTAAGATACAAATGTTTAAAGATTGAGTTAGAATTGTATGTTTTTGTTTTAGGAACATATTTCCTTTAACAAATTATATAAAGTATTATGTTTATATCATGTACACAAATCTAATAGGTTCTCAATCATGGAAGAACTTCTCTAGGAGACCAAGAACTTAGTAAAGATCTAATGTGCACCAAGTATATAGCATACTGAATCAACTGTTACAGATTTGGAAAGCAGTCTGCTTCAGACACCTTTCCTGGGTTTTAAGTGAGAATGAGTCCATGCTATTTCACCAAAGAATTACATTAATCATTATGTCATAGTCCATCTGTATGTGCAAAACAATGCCACTAGAGGTGTAATAAAGTCTTATTTGATAAAGATGTCATATGTGAAGTAATTAGAAGAATGTCATAAATCAGGTTCAGAGAGACAGAGGACATATGCATTCTCATATATAGGATCTAGATTTAGCTTATAAACATATAAGTAAATATATTAGGTGGCATGCAAGTGTATACAAATGAATTAATGAAGATAGAGTCAAGGGAAAACTTAATAGTGTAAGTCTATAGAAAGACAAAATCAAAGTTCAGCGAAATAAAACACCAGGAAGCAGATACTCTCAAAGGGTGGGCAAATGAAGAAAAGACAAGGAAAATGAAGACAAGAATCCAATGTAGTATTCCCTACAAAATTTCCTACAAAAAAAAACACAAGGAATGGGTGGGTAAAGAGGGGTGGGTGGAAATGTTGAAAGGGGTGACATTGATCATGATATAATTGAATTCATAAACTGCTTTGTTTAATGGCAACTCTTTTATACCGTTATGCAAAATGTGCCTAGTTCATAGAAGTCAGCTAAAATGTCATTGCTATTATGTTAACTAGAAAATAATTTTTCTCAAGAATAAAAAAATTGGGAAATGGTTATTAGAAAAGGTATCAATGAGATGGTACTGGTGAAATGTAACCTCATATATTGACATTTACATTTACTCTGATCATTATTTGGACCAATTGCTTGCTCAAAAGTTATTTATCCCAGGCTCTTTTTGAGCCATTATAAAAACAAAAGCCATATTGCAAGGAAAATAGAAACTTATAATCAGGTTCATTTACACATATTGGATAATGGAACTAAAAAGATAATGAAGAACAGCCGATTTAAGACTACAAAGTGTGACAAATTGCTACATCTGTGAGTATGTGAGTGTGTGTGAGAGTATATGTATGTGTGAATGTGTGTGCATGCTGGTCCTAGTGCTTGAAGGCCTGAGCACTGTCCCTGGTATTTTTTTTTTTTTTTGCTCAAGGCTTGGACTCTGCCACTGAAGCCATTGCTACACTTCTAGCACTTTGTGGCTAATTGGAGATAAGAATCTTGGACTTTCCTTCCCTGGCTGGCTTCCAATCAGGATTCTCAGATCTCAGCCTCCCTAGTAGCTAGGATTACAGATGTGAGTCACCAGCACGGGAAAATTATGACACTTCTCAAGATGTATCACACTACACATTACTTCCAATAAACTATTTGATAAATTTTTCTAGGAATCTAAATACTTTGAAATGTGTTCTAATAGCTTCCATTTTCATGTCACTTGGTATTTCCATTACCTCATCAGGACAGACTGAGATGAATAAAAATGGAGAAAGTAAAATTCAAGTTTGAAAATAGAAAAATAGATTAGCATTTTGAAAGTCTCCAGTTCTAAAACAGTTTATAACATTTGGTGGTCATACTATTTTACCCTTTTCTTTCAAGTCATGGGAAGAAATAATTCAAGTGAGAAAAATACTTATTGCAAAAATATATTTTGTAGAAAATTTGGGAACAGGTAGAACATTGAAGGACGGATAAGTTCAAAAATGACCTTGGTAGATAGAAGTTAAAAAAAAAAAAAAAAAAAGTAATGAGAAGCCAGGCGCCAGTGGCTCACGCCTGTAATCCTAGCTACTCAGGAGTCTGAGATCTGAGGATCAAGGTTCAAAGCCAGCCCAGGAAGGAAAGTCCGTGAGACGCTTATCTCCAATAAAAAACCACTAGAAAACCAGAAGTAGCACGGTGGCTCAAGCGGTAGAGCATTCGTCTTGAGCTGAAGAGCGCAGGAACAGCGCTTAGCCCAGAGTTCAAACCCTATGACCAACCAAAAAAAAAAAGAGAGAGAGAAATGAGAGAAAAGTTTCTGATCCTTTTTTCATTTATAAACCATTCTTTTTTGGTAGGGATACATATATTTTTGGTTGTTGGGCTTGGACTCTGGGCTTGGGTGCTGACTCTCAGCAATTCAGCTCAAGGTGAGCGTTCTACCGCTTGAGCTACAGCGCCATTTCCAGGGCCTCATGCATGCAAGGGTAGAGTCTCATGGACTTTCTTACCCAGCCTGGCTTTGAACCGTGATCCTCAGATCTCAGCCTCCTGAGTAACTAGGATTACAGGCATGAGCCACCGTCATGGTAGGAGTATTTTTGAGTGTTTCATTCTTTACAAAACCTTTGCCCAACCACACTTTTATTGTCAATAAAGTTTCCAGGATTGAAAGTAGTAAAATCAGCCCAAAAGGAATGAAGAAAAATGCCGTGGTATGAAGCTGAAATGTCCCCTGAAGGCTCATGTCTTATAGACTTGGTTTGGCGTCAGTCAGCTTTAGGGAAGCGACGGATTCCCGAAGGATCTGATCTAATTAGCAGATGCATTTATGACTCGATGGCATTGTTTGAGGAAGGCTCAACATAGGAGGAGTGATCTAATGGGAAAAAGCATCAGAAGAAGGCCCTGTCCTGGAAAGATGCACTTTGTCGCTCACCTCTTTCTGTCTCCTACTGCTTCCTGTCTTTCATAAGACAAGAAAGTAACTTCAGCTCTGGCCTTCAGCCATGTTAGTTTCACTATACACACAAGGCAGTGGAAGTATCTGACCATAGATTGAAACCTTTGGGTTTATGATCTAAAAGAAATCCTTTCTCCCTAAGGTTGATTTTCTCCGGTTTTTGTCACAGAGACAAAAGTCCTACTAACAGAAAAGTTCAACATTATTTACACAATATTGAGGATTTTGGTTGCAGGGGGCAGGGTTTCAAAGGAAATGGATCATATATAGGTAAATGTATATGGCAGAGGGCATTAAATGAGATAGAGAAAGAAGAAGGGGATACATGACAAAGCAACAGGTAAGGTTTTGTGGTACAAGGGGGAAAGAGCATGGTGCTCATTATTTTGCACATGTAATTGTAACCCCTCTGGACATTGTTTTCAAAAAAATAAATGAACAAATAAATAAATAAATAAATTTAAAAACAAGAAAAGATGGAGCACTCAGAACATGGGGACCTTGAAACAGTTTTAAAGACCCAAGCAAGGAAGGTTTACTCCTTCCCCAAGGAGGGACACGCCTCCATAGAGAAATTGAGAGCACCAATCTTCCCAAGAAGCTCTGGTCTGCATCCTAGCAAGACAGAAAGTGTCTCATCCTGTCTACAATCACAGGTTGAGAGCTGTATGCTATGAATGAGTTAAAGAAATGAGAGGAAAACAGAAATACAAAGGAAATATGGAAATTTAGTGAGATAGGACCCCTTATACTAGGATTGAACTGATTAGGTAAATACATAACATATACATTTTAAAACAAAACAAAAAATATTGTGAATTAGCAAACTTTTCTCCTAACTTTCCTCTAAATATATTATCTTATATCAAGGTCTCATAAGCCAAGTGTAAAGCTAGTAGAAAACTATCTCTGATTTGATTATAAGTATTGAAAGTATTTGTAAATGAGTGACCCATATGCTCACACTCACAAGAGGCAGATGTGAGAAGAACAAATTCTCACCTCCCCTATGTTCCTAACAATTTCGTTCTTGGGCTCTACACTGTTGAAAGAGAACTTTGGCCCTAAGCATGATACCAACAGATTGAGCAAAGACTCACACTCAAATAGTCATCAGACATATCAGTATGTTTTATGTTGTAGAAACATGGACACATTGTTTCCTTGATTATAATGCATATGAATGATGTATACTAACATAATGAAAGAGATGGTTACTGGCTGCTGCTTGCTGAGGAGGAGAAGGACATGAATCACATGAAATTGGCCCAGACTATTTTTTTTTTTTTTGGGTCCGGTCGTGGGGCCTGAGCTCTGGGCCTGGGCATTGTCCCTCAGCTCTTCAGCTCAAGGCTAGAGCTCTACCACTTGACCACTTGAGCCACAGCGCCACTTCCGGCTTTTTTCTTTTTGCTTATGTGATGCTGAGGAATCGAACCCAGGGCCTCAGGCATGCAAGGCAAGCGCTCTACCACTGAGCCACCTTCCCAACCCCTTGGCCCAGACTTTTAACAATGATCCCTGACCTTCTCATGTCTAAGACAGAGCTTTTTTTAGGGCTTAGCTATCAAATTCAAACTTTGGAACTTAGTTTTCCTCCCTTCTCAACGTAATAACTTGGAGATGACTACCAAAGCATATAAGCTTCTGATTCAAAAGATATATTCTATAAAATCAAAATAAAATAATGCATCTAAAAAAGATATATGCTATTTTTCTAATTATCTAAACTTTTCTGTAAGAAGGTAAAATAGATTGTACAATTTCTCAGACTGAAAAAAAGCCATGTAAATATATAGACATGGACAAATGTATAAACACACTTATACATGTACCTAGAAAATATCCTTACAATGTATCATAAAATACTATTTTTAAATGACACTTAATTGCTGCTCTTTTGGGAAATTTCTCAATGAATGAATTAGTAAACATTTGGGTTTTGGGTTTTGGTAAGTGATAAGATATGTTACCATGTGAAATATGATATGAAGCTCAGATTTATAGGGAACATAGCACAAATTGTGTCACTATTTTTACATCTTTCATCTCCCTTATGAATATTGAAATGAAGAGTTGTCTTTCCAAGTATATTTACTCTCTTGGCCTATTCTAGGATAAGTGAACAAGAATTGTAAAACCATATTTCCACCAGTACTGATAAAATTGTATAAAATGTGCCTGCCAATACTAATACAAAGATCTCTACTAAAACTCCAAATATTTCTATGCCCAGTTCCATGCAGATAGGAAGTCAGGGATGCCTGGGAGCCTTGTGTTGTTACACAACAAACTGAAGCAGGACCAGAGAGGAAACAAAGTTTTAAGAAATCATCTACATATCTTCTCCTGTGTGGGTTTTCTTCTCCTTAAAGGAGATGTATATATATTCTGAAGAGATATTTCAAATTTGAGAAAAAAAGTATTTTGATATACAAAATACTTCATGTTAGTGGTGATGGAAGCTATTAAGAATAAAATTAAATTCAAAGTGAAATTTAATCAGTCATATGAAAAAGCAGGTTTCCTCTCCTACTGTAACACTAAATTAAGTAATTTTGTTACTCACCTGGATTTGTTAAAATGTTTGCATCCTCACTGTTTAAGTTACTCGGGAAAGGGCTCACAAATTTACTGGTATTGAATGCATTTTGTTAAGGATTTCAATTTTAATACAAAGTTTATATTAATCTGAGTTAAAAACTAGCAAAATAAAAATAGATAACACAGACTTCTTTCAACATTCCCTGCATCCATCCCAACTCTATCCCTTCCATCAATTTTCTCAAATTTGTCACATGCATTGAACTTTATGACTGCAATCTCCCCTGGTTTTTCTCTTCATTCACCAGCCTCCCTTCCATTCATTCCACTCCCTTTGGAGTACCAGCTTCCTGGTATTTATTTTGCTTAGTCTGTGAGTTTGCCTTTCTAAAGAATTCTCCCTGGGATCTACCATATTTTGCTTATTACATTTGTGTATACTTGCATGAAACACTGACATGTTCACTTACGTATTTATAAATTAATTCCTCTTTCCACATATGAGAGAAAACATGCATCCATTGAATTCATTGGCCTGACTTTACTTAGTGTGATTTTTAGACTGTGTGTACAAATATAACAAAGTAACACAGATCAGAAAGTAAATAAACTAAGGATGCTTTGTTTGTCTGGAGATTGGGAAGTCCAAAACGAAGGCTTTAGCTTTGTCTCTTGTGAAAGACCTTTTCCTCATGGACAGAGTTCATTTTCTAAAGCCTCCTGTTACAGAAGGAACAAGGGAATTTTGCAAGGCTTCCCTTGTGACACTTTAATCTCTAATGAGCTTATCTCCCAAAAGCCCTACCTCTTGAAAAGAATGTAGAGTACCATGGATATGAACTCTACCACTCACCCCCAATATTAAAATTATTAATCTTAAGAACTATGAGGGAGAAAGAGAAGAAAAAAAGCTAAGGGAGGCTATATGAAGCTGTGCTAACAGATAGAAAAAGAAGGCTGATGCCTTGAGCCACTGAGTTTAACCTGACTAACCAGAATCCTTTCATATATACACAGGATCAGCAGCAGGAATTGCTATGTGCATATCCATGTAGTATTGATCTTTCCACAGGAGGGAATGATTTCATGTTTGTTTCAGTCTTCAAAATTCTGTATCATAGGAACAATGAAGAAAAGCACCAATTACATAGAGTGGAAAACATTGAAGGTAATGTAATAGTTCAACTCCTCAGGAAGAAGTGGGAATGGGGAAGAAGTATGTGAATTCAAAAACTGTTATGATCCAAGGAAAAATGATAAATTCATGTACAAAATAAAATATAAAATACATTTAATATTCATGTAATAGATTGCTATCTACAATGTTGTTTTTTTCTCCAGAATTGGGCAAATGAAACTATTTGACTTATCCATTATCATATAAATTAAAGCTGACTCCTAAGGTGAATAGGTAGAGTTGAGAAGAAGAAACTTCTTTATAATACACAAGAAGAGATGATTTCTAGACACCTGATATGATGACTGGAACTCTGTAAATGCTTCAGGATAAATGGGGAACTGAAAAGAAGCCAGTATACGTAACACTGGGTCAAGAAGGCAAACATCAGAAGAGAGTTGTCTGCATCTAAGACTGATTTCATAGCAACTGAGCTTTCAAACAATAAAGTTAAGAATAACAAAATCCTGTCCTTTTCAGGACCATGGATACAATCAGAGATTATCATATTTAGCAAATGAAGCAAATAAACAAAAAATATCATATTTTTCATTCATACTTGGAATATCATAAAATGAAGACAGACAGAAAGATAGGCAGACAGAAAGAAAGAGAGAAAAAGAAGAAGAGGGAAGGAAGCAAGGAAGGAAAGAAGGAAGGAAGGAAGAAAGAAATGAAAGAAGGAAGGAAGGAATAAGAATGAAGAAGGGAGGAAGAAGGATGAATAAAAGAATAAATTAAATGAAGAAAAGTAGAAATAACAGAAGAGAAAAGGGAAAGTAAATAGAGTAGCACTGTGAAGGAAAAGAAAGAGTACTAATTGGAGCGAGCTGGGTGGAGAGGGATAGAAAAGGTCAATGCTTTACATACATGCTTCTAAGGTCATAATGAAACTCGTTTTGGGAAATTAATACTAATGAATAATTTAATTTCTGCTGAACTGTAGAGCAAACAAAGATGTCTATCTAGATATCATAACTAAGGCCACAACAACAGAATGAGTCTGTTTCTTCATCCTGGACAAATGGAATATTCAATAGTAAGAAGAATGAGAGAGAAGCCATGATATTATCAAAGGAGCAGTTTACAGTGTTTTCTCTGAACCAATTATTCTCTATTCACAATGACAGGGAAAATTAGCTATATGAGGAATATATTCTCTGAAAGGAGAAAGAATCTGATGACTACAGGCTGTTCAAAGGGCAATCATCACAGGAGACACTATTTATATTAATGCAAACAAACGACTTCATTTTGCAGATATATCCCTAACTCTATTGTATCCAGATTATACATACAGACAACTGTTTGTATTAGAGGGGATTGGATCTTAGACTGTACCACAGATATTAAAATCTGAAAATCTGAATTCCCTTATAGAAAATGCGTAGAATTTACATAAAACCTATATGCAAACTTATGTGCATATTTCAACTCATCTCTACATTATTAGTTAAAACCATTGATACAATGTAAATCCTATATGAATACAATATTTAATAGTCCCTGTTCAGTATAAACATTGCTTTTCTGAATATTTTCTATCATTTGATTGAATCCATGAAGGAGAATCCGTTCAAATACACACAGCAGGAATTGGTATGTGCATATCCATGTAATATTGATCTTTCCACAGGAGGGAATGATTTCACGTTTGTTTCTATCTCTCAAAATTCTGTCTCATAGGAACAATGAAAACAAGCACCAATCACATAGAGCAGAAAACATCGAAGGTAATATAATAGTTCAAATATATTTTAGAAGATCATAAACAAAGGAGGCAGGTGATCCTACCATGGGATGTTTGAATGAGTAACTGGAACAATTGAAAACTCACAAGAGCAGGAATAAGAGAGACCATATGTTTTGAGTTCATGTTAGCTAATGAAAGAAACGTGAAATTGTCATCTAATAATATAGCTGAATTGTAATGAGTACTCATCATCAGGATAAGGGTCCCTTCCCCAAAGTTTGAGCACTTGGCTAGTTCTACTCTGGGTCTCACCCATTTTCATCAAGTGAACTCAAAATTAATTCAAGCCAAGAGATATATAGTACATTCAAAATAATTTCAGAACCCATTATATCAAAAGAACAAGAAGAAACATTTAAATAAAAGAAACTTTAGGAAAAGTGATGGAATAGTGTAATTTAATAAACATAGGAATTTCTTTTTTATTATTATTTTTATTGTAAAAATGTTGTACAGAGGGGTTACAGTTACATGAGTGGTTAATAAGTACATTTCATATTAAGAAAAATTTGGCCTGTGCTAAGAAGGCCTAGAGTTTCTCCTATTCATTCCTGAATATTTTCATGGAGTCTGCTTTTATTTTGAGGTATTTAATACATTTTAGAGTTCATTCTGGTGCAGGATGATATATACAGATCTAGCTTTAGTTTTCTACAGGTTTTTAACCAATTTTGCCAGCACCATTTACTAAGAGGCTGTCTTTCTTCCATTCTATTTCTTTAGCTCCCTTATGAAAGATTAGGTGGCTATAGGTCTGTAGGTTCATTTCTGGGTCTTCAGTTCTATTCCATTGGTCCTCAGGTCTGTTCTTGCGCCAGTACCAAGCTGTTTTGATTACTCTGGCTTGTAGTAGAGTTTGAAGTTTGGAATTGATATTCCTCCAGCACTGTTCTTTCTATAAGGATCGCTTTTTGCTATTCGGTGTATTTTATTGTTCCATATGAATTTTTGTATTGCTTCTTCTATTTCATTGAAAAATGAGGTTGGAATGTTGACAGGTATTGCATTGAATTTGTAGATAGCCTTTGGCAGTATTGCCATTTTCATAATGTTAATCCTCCCAATCCAGGAATATGGGAGGTTTTTTCCACTTGCTTAATTCTCCTTTAATTTCCTTTTTCAGGTTTTTAAAGTTTTCATTATACAGGTCCTTCACCTCTTTTGTTAACTCTCAAGTATTTTATTTTTTGTAGGGCTGTTACAAAAGGGGTTGCTTTCCTAATTTCAGCTGCATTCTTCTTATTATTGGCATATGGGAAAGCCTTTGATTTCTGAGCGTTCATTTTGTACCCAGATACCTTGCCAAAGTTTCCGATCATCTCAAGTAACTTGGGAGTGGAGTCCATGGGGTTCTATAAATACAAGATCATGTCATCTGCAAAGAGGGAGTTTTACTTCATCCTTCGCTATTACTTCATCCATCCCCTTTATGTGTGCATCTTGTGTTATTGCTGTAGCTAGACATTCTAATACTAGGATGAAAAGGAGTGGGGAGAGTGGACACCCTTGTATCGTTCCTGAATTTAGAGGAAATGTCTTTAACTTTTCACCATAAAGTACAATGCTGGCTCTAGGTTTGTCATATACAGCCTTTATTATATTGAGGAATGATGCATGGATTCCTAGTTTTTCCAGAGCTTTCATCATAAAGGGGTGTTGGATCTTGTCAAATGCTTTTTCTGCATCTATTGAGATAAGCATGTGGTTCTGATCCTTGCTCTTGTTGATGTGATGAATTATATTAATTGTTTTGCATATATTGAACCACTTTGCATCCCTGAAATGAATCCTGTTTTAACGTGGTGTATGATTCTTTTGATGAGTTTTTGAATTTGCTTGGCCAAGATTTTGTTGAGAAGTTTGGTGTCAATATTCATCAAAGAAATGGGTCTATAGTTCTCTTTCTTTGATGAGTCCCTGCCTGGTTTTGGGATGAGGGTTATGCTGGCTTCATAAAAAAAACATGGTAGTGAATATTTGCTTTCAATTTCATTAAAGAGATGGAGGAGTACTGGTATGAGTTCTGCTTTGAAGGCCTTGTAGAATTCAGCTGTAAATCCATCCAGTCCTGGACTTTTCTTGGGTGGGAGGACTTTTATTGCTGCTTCTATTTTGATGCTTGATATAGGTCTGTTACATTGTTTGAAATCATCTTGGTTTAGTTTGGGCATGTCAATATTTGTTAGGAATTTGTCCATATTTTTCAGATTCTCAAACATATTAGCAGAAAGGTTTGAGAAATATCCCCTTATTATATTCTGAATCTTGGCTGCTTCTGTAATGTTTCCATTCTCATCTCTGAGTTGGTTTGTTTAGGTGTGTTCTCTCTTTTTTTCTCATAACATTTGCTAAGGGTCTGTCAATTTTATTAATTTTTTTTCAAGAACCAACTGTTTTGTTCATTTTTTTTCTATAGATTTTTGGAGTCTAATTAATTTAATCTGTATTTAATTTTAATTATTTGTTTCCATTTACTAGATTGGGGTTTAGCTTATTCTTTCTTTTTTTATTTTTTATTTTTAATTGTGAAAATAAAGCCTTGTGTCAGAAGTGGGATTCGAACCCATGCCTCCATGCGGAGACCAGAACAACTGCAGAGAAGGAGAGAACATTGACTCTGGTGCCTTAGACCACTCGGAGCTTTAGATGCCTCATTAAATTCGAGATCTTTCCAATATGTTAGTGTAGGAACTCAGATCTATAAACTTGCCTCTGAGTACTGCCTTTGAGCAAATTACCAGAGGAGCTGGTAATTTGTGTGATAATTTTTGTTGAATATCATGAACATTTGAATTTCCTTTCTAATCTCTTCCATGACCCACTGGTGATTCAACAGTGTGTTGTTCAACCTCCATGTGTTACAAGGTTTACTTTGGTGTCTTGTGGTCTGAGGGAATGCAGGGTATAATTTTGGTGTTTCTGAATTTGGACAGATTTGCTTTATGGCCTAGAATGTGGTCTATTTTGGAGAATGTTCCATGTGCTGCTGAGAAGAAGGTGTAATCTGATGCTACTGGGTGAAATATTCGGTAGATGTACGTTAAGTATAGTTGATGTATGCAGATTTTAAGATCCGAGTTTTCTCTGTTGAGTTTTTGCCGGGTTGATCAATCTAGTGGAGATAGTGGTGTACTAAATTCTCCCACATTAGTGTCTTTGTATCTATGTGAGAGTTGAGGGAAAATAGTGTTTCTTGGATAAATTTCAGTGCTCCATTATTTGGTGAGTATATGTTGAGAATCGTAATATCCTCCTGAAGGAGAGATCCTTTAATTAGTATGTAGTGACCTTCTTTATCCGTTCTCATTGATTTTAATTTGAAGTCTATTTTATCTGATATTAGGATTGAAACTCCCACCTGTTTATGGAGGTCATTTGCTTCATATATTTTATTCCAGCTCTTCACTTTCAGATATGTTTATTTTTGTAGGCAAGGTATGTGTCTTGAAGACAGCGGATAGAAGGATCTTGTTTTTTGATCCAACCAGACAATCTTAAACATAGAAATTTCGTGTGTGTGTGTGTGTGTGTGTGTGTGTGTGTGTGTGTGTGTGTGTATTCCAGTCTTGGGTCTTGAACTCAGAGTTGGATGCTTTTTCTGATATATTTTTGCTCAAATTTAGCACTCTACAACAGCTTCAGTTCTAGCCTTTTTGAGGTTAATTAGAGATAAGAGTCTCTTGCATTTTCTGCCACGGTTGGCTTCAAACCATGATCCTCTGATCTCCCACTCCTGAATAGGAGTCTGGGTTAAAGGTTAATAGGAATCTTAGTTTAAAGGTGAGGTACCAACACCTGACTGTGGGATTATTTTTAAAGAAACAGTAGTAAAAGAAATAATTTAGAAAGGATGCTCTTTTGGACTGAAGAATGTTATCTAATAAAAGGAATAACATTTACCAAAAATTTATTTTGCACCATATGAGATAGGGATTCGTGTGAAGTTATGAATGGATGGAAGTGTCATTCTTTTTACTTTAAGTACTTGCACAAAGTCGTTTCAATTCAACAAGTTAGATTGTAAGTATCTGCACAATGTCATCCCTCCCATTGTTTTCCTCCATCAAATGGCACCAATTCTAACCAGGATAAATAGTTTCCCTCATTTTATTACTAGTGAAATAATCTGAGATTCTAGAGATTCTGATGAAATAGAATGAAACATTAACAAATTGAAATTAACAAAACATTAACTACTCTTGTTCAGAATGTCATTTAGCTTAACTTGAGCTATACAATAAAGTGGTTGCAGAAATTAGGGCTACCATTAACTAATAATCTAAGATAAAATACATTTGATATTTTATAGACATAGCACCATTATGGTTAAATATATTACCTCATTTTATGCTGGCCGTAGATGGTGAGTGATGTGTCTTTAATATGTTGGGTTGGATAAAATATTAAAACTCACCCAGGTTCTTAAAAATTTCTATGAAGACATGCTAAATTATATATGTAACAGAAATTATGTTTTTAATGAGAATCATCTCTATACTTCACACTTGTATGTCACAAAAATATAATTGGTAAAACAAAAAAAAAGTTAATGACCTCAGGAGGAAACAATTTAGCTAATCTATACTAGGAATAGCGCATCCGATACCTCTCCTGACTCATCAGAAATCCAATGTCATAGACAAAAATAGTTTAAACTCTTCTCAACACTAAGAGCAAGGAGACAGAGTAACAAATGAAAGGTGAACAGAACAAGTTTGATTTATACGTGGTTGTCTGTGAATTAGTTAAGAATAGTTAATATGAATTAGATATTAGAGGGTCATATGAATTGTTGATTACTTTGTTAAGTGTGATAATGTAGTGTTGCAGAATGGCATTTATTCTAGAGTACGCATTTTGAAATATTTTACAGTAATACAGCATGTATTTATTTCAAATATTTGAGCAAATACATTGAGCAATGTTTTTTTTCAAAAACTAACAAAATTCTAATGGAACTTCTATTACAGATTGTACTATTGCTTTAGAGATAAGAGCCTTCCTACAAAACAAAACAAGGATGTAAATTAGAGAAAGGAAAGACCAAATATTCTGTTTTTCCTTCCACTGAAGGAAATATTGTATGTTCTTCCACAAGTCCTTGATATCTTTATAAATTTATATTTAATATATTTATATTGATAATTTATATGTAATGTATGAAGACATAGTGGCAAATAATAATAAAAGAATAAGATTATCTACTATGAAATTTATTTTGCTTTTTGTGCATGGATATTAATTACATTCTTTTCTTTCTCTTTACTGATGATTTATAACTGAAAAATTAGATGCAATATGGTTATGATTAAACCATCAACCCTGCAATTTTTACTCCTATTATTTAAATGTATAATTGAATAAAATTGCATCAAATGGCTATGGATATTTATTGTAACTCAAAGATCAAAATTTGGGAAATTTCATACTAACTGGCTATGGGTTTCATCATTCAATTTCCATATCCATGGCGTAATGGCAACTTGGAAAAATTACATTTTAATGTTCTGTGTCTGAATCATTGTACCTGGTTTAATATTTGTGCCTTACTTTTTAAAGACAGAATTAAAATCACAATCTGCAATAACTTGAGTGCAAGTCAGCCTTAAAGAAGTTACAATCTTATAGTGCTCTCCCAAATTTCACTAGAGTTGAGGAAAAGTTGTCTTCACAAATTTTACAGTCTGAAATTTATGGTATATATACATATATATTGCTCGACAAAGCATATCTGTTTAACTATTAATGTATGTAATGATCATTTATCTTGAAAATGGATAGAGTTAGTATCTCTAAAATTGTCATAGGATGTGTAATTTACAAAATATAGATTTGTGGCAGTGACAATTTTATAAGTAGTCCTATTTCTATTTAAATAGATCACATTACCAGGTACTTCTTCCCTTACACTTTTTAGATCCTACATACCCTGCAGAGTCTCAGACTCCACTGATTAATAAGTAACTCTTCATGAAGCAGACCTTAGAAATTAGCACATGAAATTAGCTAATGAAACAAAACTAATAAAAAGTTCACATTAAGGAAGTGGTAGAGCGTTTGGCTTGAACTGATGAGCTGAGGAACAGTGTTCCAGAGTTCCAGAGTTCAAGGCCCACAACCGACCGGAAAAAAAAAAAAGTTCACATTAAAATGAATACAACAGAGGAAACATGGAATGAAAGGAAGAAAAGGACATGCAATTATTTTTTGTTTATGAAGGAAATATTTGTTGTATGTTGACATATTGCATACAGATATATTATTAATTTTTCAGAGTTATTCTGTTTACCTTCCAATACTCTATACTTCTGAATTAATATGTATGCACAATATCTAAATTAGAATGGGGAAATAGCTTAGTAGTATAAGTTTCCTAGCACAGTAAAAGGTCTTTTATTTCTCAATAAAAGGTAAATTGCAACTCAACAAATAAAATAACTTTAAACCCTCTTGGTTAATTAGAAGTATTTCATCCAAGCATACAGCTGGCATGGTATTCGTACAGATCTTTAAAATTATTGCAAAATATGTTTAGTTATTATTTACATTGAGATAAATTACTTAAGTATAGTTTCACAACCATGAAGTTATAACTTTTAAACTATTTATAAATAAATATAGCAAATATATACATTTCCCTCTTTGGGGGCCTTTTCATTTTTATTTGCATAGCAAAAAATAGCCTCTAGATGGCAGTGTTTACCACAGTTAGAAATTAAGAGCTCCTTTTTAACTCTCAAAATGTCACTCCATGGAGCTAAATACATAGATAAAACTGATTTTTTTCTTGTCCTCAATGTTTCTTTAGCATTTTTCTTGCTTTGAATAAATATTTAACTTGATTTGGCAAGTTTTTGCTCATTTATTGGACTGTTATTGCAATTTAGTTTCCATATTTCTAAGAACAATTAAATTGACCCCAAATCTTTTGAATAAAGGCATGTGATCTGTATCCATTAGAGAAACTAAAGTAAGTAACTGACACTATGGCAATCAGAATAAAAGATGTCTTCACTGACCAATTGATATACATTCCCTTTTTAAAGCTTGTATAAGTATCACTGATCTAAATGGAATTATAATTGCTTTATTAGAATGTATAGTGTTAGAATCAAGGCAAGTTTTAATATCCTATTCAATGTAAGAGTTGTTTTAATTTAATTAAGTATTCCACCATAATCAGATCTGGGACTTCCATATTTTGTCAGAAAAATGATAAGATATACTATTTTTAAATAGTAGGTGATGCAAATAATACTGTAAGCAAGATGAAAGTTTAATTTTTCATTCATTGCTTTACACATCAGACTGAAAGTAATAAAAATATCATATGTGTATGTTCAAGTCTTTCCTTCTGAAAAGAAATCTAGAAAGAAATGGAAATTTTGAGGCATAGGGGTAGATTTGCAGGATGACTTTCCTTCCTAAAATTGTAGAACTTTGTTCCTTAGTAATTGGAAGAGAGATTTGTTTCTTCAGATTTCAACAGGTAGTTATTCACAGGCATATTTGCAACATTTCCTACAAACCTTATAGAAACTCCAGCAATATAAGAAGTTTTGACATTTTAGAGACTTAGACGGGAATATGAAAGCACAAATGCTATTCACTTTCTGCAAGAAATAACAGTGCTATTTCTAGTTTGGGCCAGATAGTACTTTGCTGTAGGTATCTGTGTGTATATTGGGAGAAAAGGAAATTGTTACATGATTAGCTGGTATTTAATACTCTTTTTAGAAACACAAAAGTAATACACTCCTTCCAAGGTTTAGCTTTGCCATCTCTCAGTTCTTTGCAATCAAAATGTCTCTGGCTAACTGCTTCATGTCCCTAAGGAACAAAATCAGTTTCAGTTGAAAAACCACTAACATAAACATTCAATTCATTTTCACCTATTCTCTTGCAATAGCAAAAGGCCAATTAGGTTACTACTGCTCATATGTTAGCTCTTTTGTCAATAAGTCAGGCAGGAATAGGATCAGATAAAATTGCCAGTAGCTATGATTTTCTGTCATGTTTGTTAGGACTTATGGAAGTAATACATATTGTTTGGCAGCAGTAGTTCATGCTTATATCCCTAGCTACTTCTGAGGCTGAGATCTGAGGATTGAAGTTTAGAAGCAGTCTAGTCCCTAAAGATCCTTATCTTTAATGAACCAACAGAAACACTTGAGTGGAGGCCTGGCTCAAATGATAAAGACCTGACAATGAGAGAATAAGATAGAGAGCTGCCCTGAGTTCAAGCTCTAGCTCAAATACAAATACACGTCCAAAGGAATAGTTATTATAAAACTACTATTGTAGCTTTTCAGAAATATTGGTGAGGATATTGCTGGATGACGATTTGAATTAGAAATGTATGATCTATATTATGAATGTAGAGTACACGGATCTAATTTATACTTGACCATTTTCACCTATTTTTTCCCCTCCTCAACTTTCTTTTGGTATTCTCATGGACTAAACAACATTTACCGTTCAACATAAAATTAGTTGATTCTGGAATATTTTTAGAGGTCCAAATTCTATCTGTGAATAGGATCATTGGTCGAGCTTTAGCTCAGTGTCTTCATAAAGCAACCATAAATGGAAATTGAAGAATAGAGTAAATCCATCTTCACTCAGCATGAAGGAATGAGACTACACCATCTGATTACCGGTGCTTTGTTTATAGGCATGTGGGTGGAAGAGGAGGAAAGGCACTTCCAATGAGGAGCTTCTGTGCCTTTAATACCGTCTCTAACATTACTTTCATTTGGAAGAAAATATCCTAAGACAACAGTTCTACTCCCAGCTGCTTTGCCTTCTCCTCAGTGCAGTCTTTCTTGTCATTCCCAGCCAAAGTAAAACATGCAGTAGAATGCTAGACCTCTATTCTCAATGAGGAAGGAAATAACCTCAAGCAGAACAGTATGCAAATGGACTATGAATTCCTCGCTCATCTGAGCTGTCTTAAAATCAACAGTTTTGGGAGTTCCAGTTCAGCTTGAATTACAGACCTACTCTGTCTCAAGGTAGAGAAAGAAGAAAAAAATATTAATCTCAAAGTATAATTATTTTTTCCAAAGTTCTAATTTTGCTTTTTATTTCAGCTTCTCAGGCATGATATTTTTTACGTTACTTTAAAATATTAAGTTCCAACTGCACAGAGAGCTAATGTATCAGACCTGTGTTTCAATTTAACAGGCTATCTGGATGATCTTCATTGAAGATTGAGAAAGAGGAAATGAAGTTAATTGCTACCAAATTGTCATTTAAATCATGAAGAAATTAACCTTAAAATGCTAACTGAGGAATAATTCTGGACTGATACTAAGATTTGGAAGGGACTAAGTTGCTATAACATTTACATATATTAAAAATTTGCTACTAGTCAAACTACTAAATTAAAAACAAGAGAAAAAATACAATCTAAAACTTATAGAGGTATTTTGATGGACATTAACAAATCAGTGCAATTTTAAACAAAACTACACTATAATAAATAGAGCAGACATATATAAGTATATGTAATAGATATTTTATTTATGTAATGTATATTTGATAATATGCATGTATTTATAATGTATTAATTGAATATAATTTATAAAGCAGAATTTATCTCATGTGTTTTGTAAAATATACCATACAATTCTCATATTTATTTATCTTCATATAGATTCTCTTTTTTGCCTGAACTATTTCTGAAAAATCAGTCTTTTCATTTTGAGGTACAAACATTACTTTAAAACAGCTCCATCGGGCTGGGAAGGTGGCTCAGTGGTAGAGCGCTTGCCTTGCATGCTCAAGGCCCTGGGTTCGATTCCTCAGCACCACATAAGCAAAAAGAAAAAAGCCAGAAGTGGCGCTGTGGCTCAAGTGGTAGAGCACTAGCCTTGAGCTGAAGAGCTGAGGGACAGTGCCCAGGCCCAGAGTTCAGGCCCCACGACAGGACAAAAAAAAGAAAAAAGAAAAAATCTTAAAATAAAAATAAAAATAAAAATAAAACAGCTCCATCACTTTCTCCTTACACAGCCATTTAAAAACAACTCGTATAGTTGTAATTTGAAGAAGCTAAACAAATATGCATATCCATTTTTCTAATTTTGGAAGGGGAAGGAAAAATAACAAAATGCTGAAATAAGTATACAGGATGACCCATTGTAACAATGAAATGTACAAGACACTACGTTAAAAATGAACTTTACAGCTTCAGGACAGGGTGGGGGGGAGAGAAGCTGGGGATGTGGGAGGGATGGTAGGGGAAAATCAAAGGAGGGGATAACAATGCTTAATAAGAAAGGTACTCATTACCTTAGTCATGTAACTGTAACCCCTCTGCAAATATTTTTACAATAAAAATTATATATGAAAAAAGAAACAATACTTAACATATGTTTACAATTATGTTTACAAATATGTTTACAATTATAATCATTTCAAAATAATTGTAACAAGTGCCTTTTTCTCTTCTCTTGTACAAGTGATGCTTTCCCAAGGGATATTTCCTAATTAAACCTTCTTAAAACCTGCATTTTTTTTTGGTCATGGTGGTGTTGGTGATAATGGTGGTGGCTCTGTGGTTGAAAGCTCGGGCCTAGGCCATGGTGGGGCGATGCTTTACCAATGAACCACACGTCCAGTTCTTAGACTAGTTTTTAAGTGAGTATCTCGCGTGTCATATTGTGGCTTGCTTTATTTTTGTTTACTTATTTGTTTTTGTGGCTCTGAGGGGGCTAACACTCTACCACTGAACCCTCTAAAGCCGACCGTTGTAATTCCTTACAACAAAGATATTTCTTGGAGACCCTCCTCCTGGTTTTCAGAATATGTTTCACCAATCTGTATGTAGGGGAATGCATGCATGCAGAAATGATACATGATGTGCATTTTAGGACATTTTGAATTCTTTAGTATGTACCACAGGACAAGATTTTCATTGCAAAAATCTTTGCAACCATATGTCTATACACATATACAGATAAGCAATGTTTGTAGGTAGATTGTTATTGACTTAAGTCCCAGACAAAATATAGCCGTATCTGTGAAGGGCTGGGCTTTTTGTCATTACTTTGGAGTTCCCAGTGATACAAAGGTAAGTGTGGGCTGCAGAGTCCACAATGCATGTGGTCTCCCTGACTGGCCCTTATTCATTTACAAGGGAACCGTGGCTTGCAATTTGGTTCCTGAGAGGAGACCATATGAGAAAAAATGAGGCTTACCCATCTTGTCCTATATTAGTCACTCTATTTATGTGCACATTATATAACAAATTGGGCTTCTAGGAGAAAAATCATGTGAGTTTATTTTTAAAAGGAAAACTGAAAGTATTGAAACAATGATGGGGACGGGGGAAGAGAGGAGGAAAGTTCCCCAGCAGGCTGTTAGACCAGGTAACATGATGTGCTGTTTCCAACAACATATGTTTATGAATGAGGATGAAATGAGAGTTCTTAAAACTTGTGCTATATTTAAATATCGAAACCTTAAAAGATTATTTTTAATTATATTTGGGCAAATGCTGTGGTGCTTAATAATCTGTCTCAACATTATATTTCTGTCTCAATTTTCATATGGAAGGGGAGATTCTCCCAAATAATGTGCCTGTTTCCTTCTGTCTTCCTCAGACATTTTCCAATTATGTAAATGAGATTTGGATAGAATATTTGGTATTTTATTCTAACTGCTTTTACCTAGGTAAATTAATATTATACAGGTTCAAAGGAAAAAAATGTTTCTCATATTTTTCTCTTGAAGCTATACAACTTTAACCAAATAATTTCAGCTTAAACATTATATAACTATCTGTATATGTATGTTTACCATCATAAAAATCATTTCCCATATTTTCTTACATGATTGCCTTGAGGCCTACCAGGGATGGTGAATATGTTTCTTCTGAAAGCTATGCCTATATATAATCTGAAACCTTACATAAGCAATAATAGAACTTGAGAATTCAATATTTCCTTTATGCAGTAATTATGATACAATAGTGGCACTGGAAAATGTCAGTTTATATTGTGATAGGTGTTAGAGCTACAAACCTGACATCTATAATCATTGTCAGTCATAAAAAAATAGCAAATTGGTATAAATTTAGCTCAGTCATTCAGGGAGAATGAAGGTTGTCACCTGCGTTCCTTTGTGATTTGATTATCTTGGACTAGATTTTTCTTAAAAAAATAGTAAAATGAATTAAAAAAGGAAAAGATTCAAAAGGAAAGAGCTAATAATAAGTAGTGAGGTTAAAAAAAATACCCAAAGAGCTTACTATACTTTGCCTGTTTGCACAGCCTTAAAAGGTGTTAATTTCTTCTTCTGGTGTTAAAATTCCACATTGTCATTTTCTGAAGAGTGATAATACACATAACCCTTAGCATTTTTAACACAGTCTACCTTCCTCCCAAGTAGGGTATAATAATCTACTCCTTTTTGTGAAATGGGGAGTTCCTGCTGTGACCTAAGAGATGCAGTAATTGATTGATTTATGTCTGTTAGACATACACAAAATATCCAGATTGAAAGAACTTCAGAAGTAAAGCTCACAAAACTGTTTTTATTTTCTTTTTAACTCAGGGCTATAAAACTAGTGTATAAGAGTTAGAAATATTAGTCTGCAAGTCCTTGAGGAGGAAATTTCATCCTTCTTATCTTTTATAAAAATGAAAGGAAACTTATGGGAAAAGACTTTGTAATATCTAGATGAAGTAAGAATTTTAAAATGCTGATTGGTAACTAGAAAATCATAGAGGAGAATCCAATTAACAAACTGAACTGCTTGATAATTCAAGTTATTAATTGTCATTACATGAAAAGTATTGTTTAATATATAAATGGTACAGTGTTAAATTTGGAATATAAAATAATGTCATTAACACAACAGCTGTTTCTGTACAAATCTGTAATATCATTTTCACCTTCAGTTAACTGATCAATGATGATTGAGCTTCACAAGTATCCTCTGACCTGTTTAACCAGAAGAGAACATGGAGACAATATCACTGTTGCTCAAATGGTTTGATTACTAATCTACTAATTGCCAAACAATACAGATGAGAGCCCTGTAATCCCTAACAAAGAAAATATGAAAAACTGACAAAAATGAACAAGGGTTAAAGAGATCCTACTAGAAGTCTAATATGTCTATCATAATATCTACACAGAAAGTCAAATAATTGAGTATCTATTTTAAGTGCACTAACAAAAATAAGATAAAATGCAAAACAAACACTAAATGTAGAAATATGTCCCTAATTGGTAACTGTACAGAAGCAACATGTAAATAGACCGTAAAACAATGATAGATTGTGAGTAGCTCTACTTAGGTTGATGATTTTTATAATATTTCAGATAGAAATATTATATCAAAATAGGAAAGAGTTAGGAATCTGACCCCTTTAATTTAATTTTCTTTTAAGAATATTAATATGAATAATAATATTTCTCACTGTAAACAGCAGCTGGAATGTATTAGGGCAATTGTCTCTACACTTCTAGCATTAAGAGTGTAAAACTGCTACGGTTAAGGAACACCAATAATTTAGCTATTCTAGATAAATATAAGATCTAATAATGTGAGGCAGTAGCTCCATTTCTACATTACATTCAGTATCCTCTGGGGGAGAAGATATCTAGGCATATATCATTCTGTGGCTTTGACCTTTGGTTTCCTTTAATTGAAGCCTAATGATCATACATTTAATCAGGTGATTCTTTTCTCTCTCCTAAGCCTTTCCTGGTGCTCATATTACTATTTCATTCATGAGCATGAAGGTGATAATGGGCTATGGCAGCAAATAGAGCTATCCTCTAGCAAATAAGCAATTTTGCTTAAGAATGATGTCAAATAATTATGGCTAAGCTATGTGTGTGACTACATGACTTTGAAATGGCTATGGTATGATTAAAATGTAACTGTGGTGTTCATGAAATGAACTGGAAAGTGGTTTTGCTGCTGTGCTTACTGTAAATGTATCAGAATGATGGCTTGTTTGTTTTTAAATAGTTCAGAGCATCACATAGGTGACAGTTGGAACAGTGTACTAGCTGCAACTGCAGATTTTTGTGACTGGCAAAGTGTTAATTCACCTGGATGGGAGAACAATCTTTTTGTTCACTCTAATTATTGTAGATTTAATACTTTCCTGATGACATGCTCATATTTTATTTTTAACGTTATATATATTCTAATCATATCTCATATTGCTATAGTAGCTATATCACCATATAAAATGCTATAAACTTATTACCTTTAATGCAATATATATATATATATAATATAAAGGAATAATAGATTTTGCAGTATGTCTCTGGATAATGTACTTTTCCTGTGAAATAATCGCCTAAAGAAAAGTTTCCAGGAAAAGGTGGGGTTTACAAATTCATGTGAGAAAATCACAATGTCAAACAAGTTTATTAAATAATTATTTATGCAATATGTACTTTAACGGGCTTGAAAGGTGATTCTTTTTTTATCCATTTCAAATTTAACTACCTAAACATAAAATTTATATTTAAGCAGAAATGCGTTGTATTCAAGAACAAGAGATGTTCGAAAACAAGCCACCATTGTGCACAGCTCTGCATGGTAGGAAACTATGGGGCACCCAAAGAAACAAGTATCTTCTTTTATTCCAATAAGGGGGGGGGGGATAATCATTAAGACCATCATAGAGAACCTGCATAAGGCATTCAGGAAAGAAATAAAAAAAAGTATTCCAAGTGAGCTGTTATGTCAATATCCCAAACTTTATTCTGGCCTGGTCGTTGTGTAAGTCTGCAAACCGACTGTGGTTTACCGACTTTTAAAAGATCAATCAAGCACCGAAAAGTGCTTTGGGGACCAGTCATGCAGGAATAAAGCTTAGTTCTTCCGGGAGACATTCCATCCGGATCTGGTCTGAAAGTAGGAAACGTCTGAGCATCTACTACAGAGCTGAATCATAGGAATGAATTGCACGGGAAGGAGGTATTGCAGCGCAGAGCCTAGGGGGAGAGGAAGGGTTCGCAGCTTGGAAAACAGCTGCTCGGGACTCCGTCCAACCTCTCGGAAGCGAAGTTGCCGCGGCGGGCTGTGGCAGCGCGTGCGGAGCGGGCAGGGCAGCCTGGGGTTCCCGGCGGGCCGGCTGGGGCGCCCCAGATCCGGCACCTCGCCCCGCGGCTGCCATCGGCGATCCTAGAAGCCGCAACTTTCCCCACCTCCAGGCAAAGTCCACGGCCCTGCACGTAGGAAATGTCCAGATTAGTGTTCTCTCATCTTCTTGGAAATATATATATACATATAAAAATATATATTTATAATAAAATGAAATGAAATCAGCTGCCCCACCTGGACCATCCGCCCCGGGCGCCCTTCTCTCCGCGGTCCCGGCCCCGCGCACGCGTCAGTGTGCGCGCGGCCAGCCGAGGGTCCGCCGGCGGGGGTGTCTCCGCCGATCGGGGCGGGGTGGGGGTGTGACTGTGCGTCTCTCCGATCTGTGCATTTCGGCCTCTACACTTCAACAATCAGAAACGTCTCTTGTGCACCCAGAAACGAGCTGTCCCCGTGTGTGTGTGTGACCGGGGGGGGGGGGTGACCCCAATCTGCCCGCGGCGACGATCTCCGCCTCTGGAATGCGCGCCGCGCACCGGCGTCCGCGTTAGCCGGACCGCAGTGCTCCGCGGTTCGCAGCCCGGCTCGCACCGCCGCCGCCGCCGCCCTCCTGGTGGCACTCTGTCGGGCATGCTCAGTGCCTGTCGCGGAACCCGGCTCTCTCCGGGGGCCAGGATCAGATCTCCGGGTTTTCGTGTTTGCCGGTGGGGGAGGGGGGGGGGCTCTGAGGACAGGCAGCTGAGAGACAGTCAGAGCCTTGTATTGCGCCCCCACCCTCCCGCCGGGTGCGCCCGCCCGCACCGCAAGATGCGAACCAATCAGGATCCAGGGGGCGTGGCTTGAGCCGTCACGCCCTCCCTCTGGGCTTATTGAGAGTTATATCAAGAAATTCAGTTCAGAGAGCGGAGAGGAGAGAGGAGAGAGAGGGAGAGAGGAGAGAGAGAGGGAGAGAGAGAGGGGGGACAGAGGAGAAGGGAGAGAGGGAGAGCATGCGAGACGGCAAGGAGCTCCTTGGAGTCTCTGAAGCACCCCACAGATAACCGCTTAGGAACTGGTCGGGGGCACTGTCACCCCGGAAAGCTGCCAGTGTGTCACCATCACCCCAACTCTGACGTTTCCTACAAAGAAGTTAGAGACTTAAGCAGTATTGACATCCGATGGGAATGGTATGCCTGACGCTGTGGAAAATACTCTTGAGCTGAAGAAGTGCGCCCGGAGGTGGTGTGCGTTGAAATACCAGAAGCACCCCGACCCAGTGGGTGAAACGGAGACCAGACGTTGGAGAGAATGACTAACGACAAATTTGTGAATTTGTTCTCCGGGAGTTGCTAATTTGCCAGCCAGAAGCTACACATTTTACAAGGAGGAAACGTTTGGCTGCTTCATGAATTCTCCCCCAAACTGGTGCTACCAGATGCATGGCTTTCTATGTGTTGGAACAAATCAGGCTTAACTGCAGCAAACCCGGAGAGGAGAAAGGTTGAGGCAACTCACGTAAGTGTAAAGTTTCGCATGCACAATTGTAAATTCTGTGTTGAGCTATGTCGTCAGTGCAGACGAGGAGTGTTCGTAATTGGGCAGGCAGTTGGGGCAGAGCTCACCTTCTGAAGCTATATCTGCATCCCTACCTGCATCACTCTGCTGGAACTAATCGCGGGCATCAGCTACTGGGCAGCCTAATGCAGATAAGATTAAGCCTGGGAACTGACCAGTCCTACACAAGTAGGTAGCTGCCTGGAGCTTTGCACCCATTTAAACTGCAGTTAAGGGAGGGCATCTGAGCAGAAGCCGTTTTACGTGCGTTGTTGGGTTGCAGTATTTACGTGTGGCCAATGTTAAATGATATTTTAAGCAGAGAGCAGGGTTGAGGAAGTGTATTTCTCCTTTTTTTTTTAAATGCTCAGTAGAAAATGTTGTGAGGTTACTTGGGAATGTTAGCTGCGTTTCACGAACATCCCAGCACTCTCCTTTCTAGGACAAGGGATTGCATATTGTTATTGTTATTGTTATTATTATCGTTATCATTTTTTAAAGTTTTCATGTGCTTTTCAATCCTAATGAGGATAATTTGGCAATATGGAGAAAGAACGGCAGGCTTTGAGTAAGAAATTTGAAGTCCGGGTTTTGTGCTTTTAAGCAGCAGAATGTGTAGTGGCTAGTGACTATTACCTCTGCTGCTGCTTCTGCTGCTCTATGTCCAATGCCCCTTTCCCAGTGAGACTGTATTAGAAACAGAAGAAGAGCAGAGAGAGAGAGAGAGAGAGAGAGAGAGAGAGAGAGAGAGGGAGAGAGAGAGAGAGAGAGAAAGAGAGAGAGAGAGAGAGAGTCATAGAAAAAAGATGACTCAGTGTGGCAGAGGAAAAAAAAACAAAACACATCACATCTGACATGTGACAAAGCAATTAGCAGGAACCATATCTAGATACGTAGGGGTTTTCACTTACACCTACAACAACTGTGGGAGGTGGGTTAGAGGCCAAGAGGTTGGTAAGTGGGGGAGGGGAAGAGGAGAGCAAAAATGCATGTTTTCAATTAAAGAGTATCCTAAAATAAAACAGCATGGGGATACACAGGTGAGCACAGCTGCTGCTGTTTTTAATGCAAGAGTAAGTCATTTCATTTTTTTTCTGGAGAAATGCAACAAGCAGAGGGTATTATGTGTTTTTAAACCGAGAGTTAACTTGTGAACAGTGGTAGAGCAAACTGCCATGTTTACCAATAGCCGATGGAAAAAACGTGGTGTGATTGTTTTGTGTGTGTGTGTGTGTGTGTGACTGTGGTTTTATTTACTAAAGAATAATATTGTCTGTACAATTGTGTTGACAGTGGCTGTCTCCAAGTAAACGGTGAAATGTAATGCAGCTTCCAGTCCATGCACACTTCCACTTGCCATTTGTGCGTCCTTCCTCAGTGGGAACCTTTAAACCCTAAATTCCAGAGAAGGAACATAAATACATTATCATGGACCTGAGGGATTTTTACCTGTTGGCTGCTCTGATTGCCTGTTTAAGGCTGGATTCTGCAATAGCTCAAGAACTTATTTACACGATTAGGGAAGAATTGCCTGAAAATGTACCCATAGGAAACATACCAAAGGATCTGAACATTTCTCACATCAATGCTGCCACAGGGACGAGTGCCAGCCTTGTCTACAGACTGGTTTCTAAAGCTGGAGATGCCCCTTTGGTGAAAGTATCCAGCAGCACTGGGGAAATTTTCACCACCTCTAACAGAATAGACAGAGAAAAACTCTGTGCTGGAGCTACTTATGCTGAGGAGAATGAGTGTTTCTTTGAACTTGAGGTGGTGATCCTCCCCAATGACTTTTTCCGGCTGATCAAAATCAAGATAATTGTCAAGGATACCAATGATAATGCCCCCATGTTTCCATCTCCTGTCATCAATATTTCCATCCCAGAAAACACTTTGATCAACAGCCGCTTTCCAATTCCATCAGCAACAGATCCTGACACAGGCTTCAATGGTGTACAGCATTATGAATTGCTAAATGGGCAGAGTGTTTTTGGACTGGATATTGTGGAAACTCCGGAGGGAGAGAAGTGGCCACAATTGATTGTTCAGCAAAACTTGGATAGAGAACAGAAAGATACCTATGTGATGAAAATCAAAGTGGAGGATGGAGGCACTCCACAGAAATCCAGCACAGCCATACTGCAGGTCACAGTAAGTGATGTAAATGACAACCGGCCAGTGTTTAAAGAGGGTCAAGTGGAGGTGCATATTCCAGAGAATGCTCCTGTGGGGACCTCTGTCATTCAGCTCCATGCTACTGATGCAGACATTGGGAGCAATGCTGAAATACGATATGTGTTTGGTGCCCAGGTCGCCCCTGCAACCAAAAGACTCTTTGCTTTAAATAACACTACTGGGCTGATTACAGTTCAGAGGTCCTTAGACAGAGAAGAGACAGCCATTCACAAAGTGACAGTGCTAGCCAGTGATGGCAGCTCCACTCCTGCTCGAGCCACGGTTACCATCAATGTCACTGATGTAAACGATAACCCTCCCAACATCGACCTCAGGTACATTATAAGTCCTATCAATGGCACGGTGTATTTATCAGAGAAAGATCCTGTCAATACAAAGATTGCCCTCATTACAGTTTCAGATAAGGACACCGATGTGAATGGCAAAGTGATCTGTTTTATTGAAAGAGAGGTCCCATTTCATTTGAAGGCAGTCTATGACAACCAGTATTTGCTAGAGACCTCTTCCTTGTTGGACTATGAGGGCACCAAAGAATTCAGCTTTAAAATCGTTGCCTCTGATTCTGGGAAGCCCAGTTTGAATCAGACTGCCCTAGTAAGGGTTAAGCTTGAAGATGAAAATGACAACCCACCAATTTTCAACCAGCCTGTAATTGAGCTGTCAGTTTCTGAAAACAACCGACGTGGGTTATACTTAACGACTATTAGCGCCACAGATGACGATAGCGGGAAAAATGCAGACATTGTTTATCAGCTTGGACCGAATGCCTCCTTCTTTGATCTGGACCGAAAGACAGGAGTTTTAACAGCCTCCAGAGTCTTTGACAGAGAGGAGCAAGAACGATTCATTTTCACAGTAACTGCCAGGGACAATGGGACCCCTCCCCTGCAAAGCCAAGCGGCTGTGATAGTTACAGTTCTGGATGAGAATGACAATAGCCCCAAGTTTACTCATAACCATTTTCAATTTTTCGTGTCTGAGAATCTGCCAAAGTATAGTACTGTGGGGGTGATCACAGTGACAGATGCAGATGCTGGAGAGAATAAAGCTGTGACTCTTTCCATTCTAAATGACAATGAGAACTTTGTGTTGGATCCCTACTCGGGAGTCATAAAGTCAAATGTCTCCTTTGATAGAGAGCAGCAGAGTTCTTACACTTTTGATGTCAAAGCCACTGATGGAGGGCAGCCACCTCGGTCCTCGACCGCCAAAGTCACCATCAATGTCATGGATGTCAATGACAACAGCCCGGTGGTCATTTCTCCACCATCTAACACTTCTTTTAAGTTGGTGCCCCTCTCCGCCATCCCTGGGTCTGTGGTGGCGGAAGTTTTTGCCGTGGATATTGACACCGGAATGAATGCAGAACTCAAGTACACCATCGTCAGTGGGAACAACAAAGGGTTATTCCGGATTGATCCAGTAACAGGTAACATCACTCTGGAAGAAAAGCCAGTGCCCACTGATGTGGGTTTGCACCGTTTGGTGGTCAATATCAGTGACCTGGGGTACCCTAAGTCTCTGCACACACTCGTGCTCGTGTTTCTCTACGTCAACGACACTGCCGGAAACGCCTCCTATATCTACGACTTGATCCGCAGGACTATGGAGACCCCATTGGACAGGAACATAGGGGACAGTAGTCAACCCTACCAAAACGAGGACTATCTCACCATCATGATCGCCATCGTCGCCGGAGCCATGGTGGTGATCGTGGTGATCTTCGTCACCGTTCTAGTGCGCTGTCGCCATGCCTCGCGGTTCAAAGCCGCTCAGAGGAGCAAGCAAGGTGCCGAGTGGATGTCTCCCAACCAGGAAAACAAGCAAAGCAAGAAGAAGAAAAGGAAGAAAAGAAAGTCTCCCAAGAGCTCCCTTCTGAACTTTGTGACTATTGAAGAATCCAAACCTGAAGATGCAGTTCACGAACCTATCAATGGGACAATCAGCCTGCCAGCTGAACTGGAGGAGCAAAGTATAGGAAGATTTGACTGGGGTCCAGCACCTCCAACCACCTTCAAACCTAACAGCCCTGACCTGGCCAAGCACTACAAATCTGCCTCTCCACAGCCTGCTTTTCATCTCAAACCAGACACTCCAGTTTCGGTGAAAAAGCACCACGTGATTCAGGAGCTCCCTTTGGACAACACCTTTGTCGGGGGCTGTGACACCCTTTCCAAACGCTCCTCCACTAGTTCAGACCACTTCAGTGCTTCAGAGTGCAGTTCTCAAGGAGGCTTCAAGACAAAGGGTCCCTTACACACCAGACAGGTAAACGAGCACTTTTACTGGTCTATAAGTACTGCATACAAGTGCCCAGTCAACCAGTATTAACGTGCCAGTGTGTCTATTGTTTGGGTCTAACTTTAGCTTAGTTATAAAAGAGGGGAAAAGAAAAAGAAAAACAAAAACAAAACAAAAAAAAATAAAACAACCTGACCCCCTTTCTATTCCACTGGGGCTCAGTCAAGAATTTTTAGCACAGCTTTGAAATTTCCCAGTTCTGAGAATTATTTAACCTCCAATTCCCTTCAAATGGTAAAAGATGAAAAGAGGAAATTATTTCAAAATGTCCCAAGATAATGTTTGAGGAAGAAGAAGAAGAAGAGAAAAATAATCCTGCTAGGCCAAATTCTGCTGCTGGGGTTTCCAAATTGCCTGCTTCAAACATTTCATATTACCTCTTGATCTAATAAGTCACCTTCAAATCTCAAGTAGTAAGTGACATTTGAAGGTCTGATGCCAATTACATTGGAGCTATGGTTACTAAAGGGGTTAACGTGTGTGGAGTTTTTTAATGTCTTTAGACAAGATAGTAGAGTATTAAATGTAAATCAGTGATGAAGCAATGATAGTTGGTAGATTGCAACTAAGCCATATAGGAGGTCATCTCTTTGATTTCAAATTATTTTACTGTAATATAGTAAATTGGATCTTTGACAGATAGATTTTCAGTGTCTTCCGTGGCAAAATACTTTCAAAAAAAGAAAAAAAACCATTTTCTTAATATAACCGATTTATTGAGAAAAGAATGAATCCATTGTAAATATTCTCTCATCTTAGTAATGCATAAGTGATCTGTCATAACTCATTTTAAACTGTGAAACACGCCATATGAAGAGGGATTAAGAGGCTGAGAGACTCATATTTCAACCAAATCCAGAATTAGTTTTTCTTAGGTCTAATACTTCCTTGTTAATAAAGATTTAAATGCAGTGCTGTCTAATTTATTTCACTGGTGCCTGTCTGTTGTCACAAAATTTGAATGTCGATAATAGCCTGTAGATGGCACTAAGGTATCATGTCGCTTGGGCTGGCAATGGGCCAATCTTATAGTAGCAGCAAAAGGGGGAGTGGGGGGAGGGAAGGATCAAAATGGTAGGACAGCCAAAGATACCTTCTATTTTAATGATAGCTGTTCTGGACCCACTAGTATTTAAGTTCATTCATTTGCTCTTTTATGGTTAGCTCCCAACACACCAACTTTCTAGGATTTCCTAATCCAGGTTCTTACTATTTTGGGATGGAGTCCAAACCTAGTCATGGCCCATTCACAATTGTTAGATAGAAAATTAAGTAAAACAAAATTCAAGCACAGAATAGTCTTGATAGTCATTGATGAGAGTTTGGAAAATCCTAAGCTTCCTCCCCTCCCTCCCTCCTTCCTCCGCAATGTGGTATAGTAGGATCTCTAATCAATTTATTCTTCTGAGATGACTTTAAGTCTTTAAAGCAATAAGATATTTATGAAAATAGCTTAGATAACAAATCACAAATAAATTCCCAGAATCTTAAGTATAGTGCCTGCAATTATATGTGTAAAATCACCATTGGAAATGTCAAAATCTACAGATCATTTTAGAAGCACAAAGCTTAGAGCTTAAATACACAAGACAAAATCACTTAAAACAAGATGAAGTGAAGTAAAATAAATAAATCAGATTCAAGCCCAGGAATGATCTGTGAGGTTATCACATGCAAGCTGGAAGTTAAAGGACAACTTGTTTATCTATGTTAACTTTATTGTGACTTGAAAAGAGGATGGTACTTTAAAATGTGGAAATTGTCACTAGTTGCTAAAGGGTTAATTGCAAGCAAAGGATTTGGTAAAACCAGATGGCTATAATTAAGAAGTTGCTATTTTAATGGAAATAAATAAAGTATTACTGCTCATTTTTAATATGAAGGTTTTTCACAAAGTTTATAACATTTTATGATTCATATTCTATCTTGATGAAGCTAATATGATTTAAAGCTTTTCACATAAAAGCTCTTTTCCAAAGAAATGTGCTATTGTACTTCCTAAATCTTTCTTTTCATCTAAGTGTATTGGATATTAGCTTTTAGGTACATGCCAACTTTGTCTGTGTCCCAACAGCTAAACTTATATAATTATATATATATAAACATATATATATTTATACACAAACACACACTCACACACACATATATACCTATATATACATATATGTGTATTTATTGCAGTGATATAAACGTTAAGTACATTTCAGCAAAGCATGTACAAGACTTTTTCTTGAAGTCTAGTGTATCATAAAGATATTTGTTGATATGATGTAATCCTTGAAGTAGGATATTGAGTAATTCTCTAACTGGAACTGAAGTGCAATTTAGATATTTCTTCTGACCATGTGGCACTCTGCAGCTTTCCAACAAGCATTTTGATGGCCAAGTGTAACCATAATTCACAATTATGATAAAGAGTTACTAAAACAGCTTTTTTTGCACCTTTTAGAAGTTTCTGTGCTGAAAGAGAAAAAATGCAGTGATGTTGGAGAAAAAGAAATATTAAAAATAAGTGGAGAGGTACTCATAATAGGTATAGCAGTGCATATGATTTTAGGGTGGAAAAGCCTGTTTTCTGTAATGACACATATATTGCTCTTTGAATTTTTGTTTCCACTGAACTATAGACATGATCTGAAGTTGATTTAGTTAAGATAAGGAAACAATCTATCATTTCCTTGGTTAGCTCTTTCATTTCCACTAGTGGCTATTATATAAGCTATACAACTTGGAAAGTAAAGTCTATTGTTACAGCAGCTTTTGAAAGAACTTTATCAAATAATCTATGATCTGTGAATATTTTCATTCTCATAAACCATGTCAGATCACCTCCATTTTATGGTTTTTAATTGATACTGGGTAAAACCCAAAAATCTTCAGTAAGTTTGCCAAACATAAGTACCACCAAGTTGTATTTTCTGTGCACTGAATGCATGTTTGATTTCTATATTATGGATTGGTTCATACTACTTGGGATTCCTATTTTGTCTGATTACTTCTTCCTTGTTTTTTTTTTTTATATTTACCTGCAAAGAATGTACCCAACAATTGCACACTATTCCCCCTCTTTTCACAGGCACTTTATCTTTTTAAGCTTTTATTTCTACTCAGTATAACAAATCTATCACTACATGTTCCACTAACTGCTTTCCATAAACTTCTGTGAGTGTTCTTAGCATTCCCAGATTGAGAATTTCCATAGCTTAAGCAAAAGATTATTTCTCAGTATGTGTTTATCTAAAAAAAAAAAAAAAGGAAAATTTTGTCATCATAAGTTTGAGAGAATGATAACATAATCAATTCCAATAGGGTTTTTTTTGTTTTTTGTTTTTGTCAGTCGTGGGGCTTGAACTTTGGGCTTGGGCACTGTCCCTGCGCTTTTCAGCTCAAGGCAAGTGTGCTACCGCTTGAGCCACAGTGCCACTTCCGGTTTTCTAGTGGTTTATTGGAGATAAGAGTCTCATGGATGTTCCTGCCGCTGGCTTTAAACCGTGATTCTCAGATCTCAGCATCCTGAGTAGCTAGGATTACAGGCGTGAGCCACGGGAGTCCGGCTCCAGTAGGGTTTTAAATGATAACATTCTTGGGTGTATTTTCCCAAGAAGAGAAATTAGGGTATTATTTGTGGAACTGATTTTAAAATGCATGTTTTCAAATTGTGGGATGTTCCAGAACCACTTGGAACACTTCTGAAAAGACAAAAAATTGGAAGTCACTGAGAGAGGTTGTGGTTCAGTACCATTGAGTCAGACCTACAAAGGCACCTTGGTAGCCATTTTCTAGATAATATTGATCCTGCTAATCTAGGGAACAAACTTTTAGAACCTGCCTTAGCATACTGAATCAAGAAAGCTGAGCTCCTTTCCTCTCTCATAATATCATCCAGCAGACCTGCTTTTGCCCAACCCAACTCTCACCCACGTATTGAAAGCGTTTTATTGTAGCTGGAGGCTTTACAGTAAGCTGTTGATTGCTGTTTCCTAACACAGCAGTTGACAGCAGTTGGGGAATTAATCTTCCTGGTCCCAGTGTGCTTTTTTACAGGATGGGAGTGATAATAAAAATGTTAAGGTTAAAAAATAGTGATCTATTTACATTTGACAAGTTCTACAAGTAGTTATACAATCTATGAGAGTTCCACAGGAGTTTGGTTTAGGTAAAGAGTCGTATTTAGTTTTCTCAATGGAATGTTTCTTTTAGAGCTTAAATATCCTGACTAACTTTTTAAAATCTAGGGTAGTTTCTCATATACACAGCTATGTATGAACAGAAAGATTTGTACATTGAAAATGTGAGTATATATTGTACTCAGGAGTGTACATGTGCTTTAACAGCCGTAAAGGGAATTGCTTTTTCTTCAAACCAGCTAGATACATTACATTACATCCATGATTACTTTTATTTTTTAACAGTAATCTAATACAATCACTACTGAAATGTTATTGTGTCATGTAAAACACAGGAGGCAGTCACAGCACTGATATTTAGAACAGTCAGGAAGAAAAAAATCTGCAATTGAAAGTGAGGGGAGCAAATGTTAACTACTGTGAGTCAAGCAAAAATGTTAAAATATTTTCAGCTCCTGAACTGTGGTGTATACTTACTCTGATGGTTGAACTTGGGTGAGACATTATGAAATATGACTCAACTTCAAGTTATTTTAACAATGTTATGAATTGTGTTTTTTTTTTAATTTCTACTCTCTTTCCTTGAGTATATGTCTTATGGTCATAAACTTAAGAGAAAGAAGGTATCTCTTTGGATATTCATTCAAATGTTTGAAATAAAGACTGGCAAACTATTCAGGATTGCTACTTTTTTTCTTGGATTTTTTAGACAAATATTTGCTATTTTCTCTTACAATCATGATGCCTCAAACCTATGAAGTTCAAGCTATAATCTGGCACTCGTTTCTAACAAACTTAAAGAGAATAGAATATGAAAAATTGCAACTGCTTTGAACACAAGTATGTGTGCAAATTCCCAAACAGTTGATAATATAGAATCAATTTCTATAATTAACATTCTATACATTCACTTATGCCCTAAATTTTATTGCAATTACAGATAGAGGATATACTTCAGTGTCTAATTGAGATTTGACATCTTCATATTTTGATAGAAAAGTTGGATATATTAAAAATATTTCTCACGACTAGGGAAATAATTCAGCAGTAGAGCACTTGTTTACAATGTCCAAGACCCACAGATTCTACTCCTTAGTATGGGAAAGAAAAAGAAAAAAAAATTACAGAGAAATTTTCTGTCAGTAATAATACATTGTTTTATGTTTGTATTTTCATTATTATTACAAGCTATCGCTTACCTTGCACTGATAGGAACAATTAAGATAGGTAAAGAAAAATGGAGGATTTAAATTCTATGTGAACCACAAAGTTAGAACTCAATTTCTTCATAGTGTGACATATTGATTCCTGGGGTTTAATATTTCGTACTGACATATAAGATATCTAAAAATTATACACAAATTATTAGGTTTAGCTTCTCGGTGAGATCTTATTCCTGCTGCATTGTTTTACACTATAGAAAGTGGCACTTTTCAATCGTATTTTCTTCTAACATTTTTTCAATTACTTTTATTAGATTTTTCAATTTTGTTCGTTATTTTTATTGTGTTTTTTTTATTGTTTTAGTTGAGGGAATTCAGTCATTACCAAGTGTCAAAAACTAGAGTGTTTATGTTGGTTTATCTATCTAGTTGGTATGTTTACATAGTCTCTAGGCCAAGTAGAATGTGTACATGTTCCAGTTTAATACTTCAAAGTTTGACTTTGCTGGTGGTAGATGCTTAAATGGTGTACAATTGAAAAAAATCAAACCAAATGTATTGTCTTATTACTTTCATTTAAAAATCCTCAGAGTAAGACTTATCTAAATTTAGTCTTGTATTTGCATGAACAGGATTCTTTATTCAAACTATGAATTAGATTCTTGATAATGTTAGCAAATAAGTTACTAAACATTTAACTTCACTAGTAAGTAAGATCTGTGGATTTAGTTTTGTTTTTCACTTTCATAACACATAATGTCGCAATTAATGTTCTTTGTAGACTTGAACATTTCTGAACCCTTAGCCCCAAGTTATATACTTTCAAAAATATGATTCTATCAAGGGCTAACAATAGTGAGAGTTTTAGGAAATGAATCAAGTAGAGTCAGACATTCAAAATAATGATGCTAGTATCTCATGACCTTTGTATAAATGAACTCTCTTTCCCCCACAGACACACATTTGTACTATGCTGTAGATGTAAATGCAAATGTAGTTCAGAATATGGTCTCTCAGGCACATAAGGAGATATACTCCTCTATTTAAGATTTCATCAGTTCTTTCAGAAAACTGTTAAAAATGTCAAACATTTCATTCAGAAAGGAATACATGCTTATTTGCCTTTCTTTGATACAAATCTTTGGCACTGTCAATCATTAGCAAGATAGAAAATTTAAAGATATATACTAACCTGTATGACTTTTTGCCTTTTCTTTATATACCTTTTCCCCTAGGACATGATTCATTAAAACTGAAATTCCTATGTAAGTTAAACAATAGTTCTCTAACAAGTAAACTGGAAAAATCTATAATTAACCTCCTCTCACTTATATTTTGTCCCATAAACATTTTGTCTCATGTCCACAAGAATAGTGTCAGAATTTTCTGAAGCATAACGTATAGCTTTAAGAAATTCACAACTCATGATCACTTATTAAAGATCTATTTATGCATATATATAAAATAAGTACATTTTTGCATTAAAAATTATGGATGGAGATCACATATTACTAGGGGTGGTGAACTTGTGATTACAATCAAGATTATTCAGGCATATTTGAGTGAATTCCTCTAGTAATTTTGTACTAATTGTTGCAGTATTTAAGGAGGCATACAGGAAACCTACCTCTTCTTGGGAGGATTTTAGCACCTTTCATTTTAACATGAACTGTAAGGAAGAATTGAGATGTATTCTATTTTATCTCCTTCATATAGTGTCTTGTATTTAGCATGCTTTGACTGTTTGTGTATCTATCTCTACATTTTAGTATTACACAGCCTTGCTGATATCCAATTTCCAAACTTTCTTCACAGTCTTAGCTGTTGATTAAGAAACTCTCTAATCCCTTTCAGGGTATTGAGAAACTAATGGGGTCCAGAGTATTTGGATCTTTAAGCTTCCATTATGAATGGTATGAAGAATTGTCATTGAGCTGGTATTTGCATATATCTCTCCCAGTGCTAGTTACTTTGCCTCCTTTTTTTGTCCTCCTAATCTTCAGCTTTCATCCTGAGAATATTTATTTTAGTCGGAAATAAGCATGCCAGTGATAGAAATTTGGGATTCACCTCCAAATGAATGCCATCACAGACAAGGAAGCTCTGGCACATTTTGCATAGATCTGTATGAACACAGTGAACCCTTCATAAGCTCTTAGATTGCAGGAAATCAGTGCTGAAAATTAAGTGGGGTTTTAAAGATTTGCAAAGTAGAGAGCTTTGTATAATGCTGGTATTGCAGGTGCCTATTAAATACGAAGTAAAGGCTTTGTAATACAACTCTAACATGTTTCTCTCCACATTATAGCGATTTATAGCCTAGGGAATTAGTCTTGCTTGTTTTTTTTCCAAATATAAAACCATTCAATGTATCTAAAAGAATAGAAATCTTAAACATATGTCTTACAATGGACAGATTTGTTCCTTGCTGATTCTAAAGATAGATGCTATGGGTTTGCTTGTGGTAACCTCTGATGTTCATTATCTGGCTACACCTTTCCTGAGAGGAAACTCAATTGTATCACAACTCTTTTCTGAACATTAACCAGATGAAAACCTTAGGAAGCTATCGGACTACATAACATTGCTATAATGAAGATGATTGGGTACTAAGCCCTTTTTCCTCATAGGAATTTACATTTATCATTTCTCAGACTATTTTTAGAATTCCTCTTTGCTTCATTTGTAGATAGTGTGTATTTGTAGCACAGGACTTAATTTCAGACACAGTTACCTTCTGTGAGTCTTCAGTAAAGGCCTAAGCTTTCATTTTTTTTAAAGCTTAATATCTCTGACTGACCCTGTTACACACAAATCGGTGGAAATAGCTAAGTTCATTTTAAATAATTTTAATGAATTTTATACTTTTTTCCACACGGAAAAAAACCATAATCCATATTTATCTAATAGTAGAAACAGTAGCTGCTTATGAGTCATCATAAGGAATTGATTTTGAAAACAAAATAGTTTTGTTGTTTTTCTGTTTGTTTTTTTGGTGGGGCTGTAAGGTCATAGCCGCCCCATTTCAAAGAATAAAGGTTTTATTTTCCCTCATTAAACAAACCACACTGTGAAGACAAATAGAAACACACAGGATTTATGAAATGAAGCTGTAGCTTTTAGAGGGAGAAAATGCCTTCTTCTGCTGACAGAATTTCTCTAGTAGATCTTTTCTGAGCGAGAGAGAAAAAAATAATACTGGTGTGTTTCTATAATTCGGAGGATGCAGCTAGGCTGTGCTTGTGTGCTGTAGCAGCAGCATGCTGCGGATGTTCAAATACACAGTTACATAGGATTCTGCAGGAAACTTGCTGTCGAAGGTGCAAGTGACAAATGGTGACAAAATGGAGTGAGTTCTGAGTTGTGAGTTGGTACCCTTCTGTGTTATACATTCATGTCATTGAACAAATTTTCACCTTGGCATTCTGAAATACCACTAAGCCTTCCTGTGTGTGTCAGCTGGGGACACCTGTGAACTGGCAACTTTGATTTGCTCTGCTTCTTGTCCTTTACTAGCTAGACAATATTCATTTGTATGATTTGGTATATATCCAATTTCTTCTCTGTGTTTTTAAAATCATGAAGTTCACATATGTAGATCTTATATGTGTGGATGGCATGCAAGAATAGATTGAAGACACACGAAGTGTCATACAAGACCTAGAATGCATTCTTTTGTGCTAGATGTAGGGAAAAAATTCACTTTATATTTATCTATATCTATATACATCTATATATGTTATTTTTAAATGTGTGTTTTTCAAAGTTGTATCTTGCCAAATTAAGGAATAATTTTTAGACATACAATTGAAGAATATTACAACTCAACCTATTCAATTTTGCAATTGAAAATAAAGCAGAATTTATGTGAAAACATTTTTCCTTGACTCACATTGAAATCAGTATGAAAATTCTGCTACAGTGTGTTGAAACAGACACAATCTCAGGATATTTTAGTGTGACATGGACTCGCTTTCATTCTTGATTTTGACAGTAAGATCTTCTGTCAAGCAGTGGCATGAAAATACGTTGAATCCTCTCATTGATTTTTAAACATGGTAATTATTAAGCAAAAGCATTTCAACACCTAGAGTCTCTATTTAGACAATTAAATTCTGCTCTAGCTAAGGGTTATTGACTTCTGGATGATACTGGACACTGCAGTCCTCGGGGCTTAAACTATTCTGGTAGGACCATCTGTTATTGGCAGGACTGCCTATCCTTGCCAGCAGATACAGGGTTATCTTCAGGCAAATAGTCAAGATTGCTCAAAACATGAACCTATTCCTCGATGATCTTTCTGTCTTAAATGCTAGTTCAGAAGAGTCAAATAACACTAGTTAGAAGAATACAGATGAAAATGTATCTAACATATCGTTGTATTTCCAACATGCAGCTTGTAACAATGCTGAGAAGAGGGAACTTAGCAATCAGTAAATGTAGTGAATGCTGATTTAACTTGAAAAATCAGCTGATTTTAGAATTAAATTTTACCTATTCATTTTATTTTCCAATGACTTAATCTAATAAACACACAAAGAAGACATTTGTAGTCTAGTTCAACATAGATTTTTCCACCCCTTAATGGTATTTGTCATTTCTGCTTTTCTTCTAATTGCCACTATGTCTACTATTTCATACACCACTCTGTCTACCAATCTTACTACTTTTTAAAATATTGGCTTGCTTGCAGAAGGACAGAGGTGAGATTAATAAAGGATTAGCTTCCTTCTTTACCAAACATCCTTATCAAAAACTTTTAGCAAAATCTCTGAATACTTAGATACTTGTACTGGTAATCAAGAGTTCATTTTGATATACAACTGATAGACATATATTTTGGAAAAAAACAAGTATCATATAAAATTTCCCCTCTCAGACTATTTGGCATGCAGAGAGTACACTAGAATCCAGTATAAAATCTATAAAAGGAAATGAAAAATATAATTGAATAGTGATTAATGCAGTGTCTGGATTCTGTATTAAATTTTAGAAAGATATATTTAGTCTCTAATGGAACTCAGAACAGTTTTGCATTCCCAGGATTCAAATGTGCCTTTGAAATTATCTGACCTATTTAAATTCGTTTCCAGCGGAAGGAACAGAGACTATGAGAAACAGTTTGACTAACAAAAATGACTTGATGAACTACTATGTCAAAGCAGGGTAACATTGCTCAGATGGTGGAGATGTTTGTCGGTTCTTGTTTGTTCTGTCTGTTAAAGGTATCTAGTCATGCCTTCTTCATAGGTTTTTTGAGAGTGAACCTGTACATTTTCCTATCTGCCTGATGTTACTCAGATATTTAAGGAAAGTTCTTCCTCTCTTTTGTCTAAGGAGAACCATTTGCCCCTGACAAAAGTACCCATGTTGGGTTAATGAGTGTTGATTTCTTTTATATTTTTGGTTTTTTTTCTAATTTGAGTTCCAAATTTACCTTTTCATAAGTTAGGCACTTGCATTTACATTAGTCTGATTTTGGTTTAAAACACTATCTATATCTATCTACCTATCTAATTTATATTTTTCTGGTTACTAAAGTGTTATGTGAAGTTTAGTAACAACATGATAATACAGCACATTTGATATTTGTACCTATTGTCCTGTGGTTACATGATTTTATTGTGTTTAACTTTGAGAATTTTACCTATTTCAGTTTTACATTACATTTTTAAAAATATTCTATTCTTTTTATTATTCGTTGTTGATTGAGTTCCTTGTTGATTCCCCATAGGAGCCCTACCATCTGGGGATTTTCACCTTATGCATCACTCCTATTACAAAACAACATATAAGAGAGCAAATCTGTTGCACAGTCAGTACTTAGCACAGCTGGAGTCATTTGAAACCTGCTGGTTCTTGCTTTCAATTATTCCATAGACTAGAAAGCATCCCTGTTGAAGTAATGACATCTACTGTGTAATCAAACTATTAACATTCCTTGGAGTATATGGTTCATATTTCTGGGATTTATCAAATAGATAGTAGAAGGATAATATCCAAAAGTTTTTTGTATTTTTCCTCATTGTAAAATAATAAGCATTTCTTCACAAGTTATTTTTAATGCCTGAATATGGAAGTTTACAATATTCAAGCATGTGGATAACAGAAACATTAATGAGATCTAAAAATATGAAAAAATAACAATATATAACAACACCTTTAATTAACATCCTGGGAGCAAAATCATTTCCTTTCTTGGAAATACTTGAAATTTTATCAAGATAAAATTGTTGATTTGAACTTAGAGCAGAATGTAGTTGGTGTTTGTAACCAATTCAATTTTTACCAATCAAAAAATAATATATAGTCAAACTTTAATAGAATTTATTGGACTGATATTGTAAAACACATACACACAAACACATAATTTTTAACATAGTGTTTACATTTCCTCCCATCACACTGTATATCAATTGTTTTGGATTGGCCTTTAATTTTAGTTTTATTTTCATTTAAGACAAAAACTAGTAAGAAGAAAGGACTTGAAAACCAAACAAATTGAAAGAATGTTTATTCTTTGTGATTCTGAAGTTTAGCCAATCAGATTAAATAGGACAAAGTAGCAGAGATTGTCTTTGGCTTTTTATTTTACACTAAGATGTATTTTCACTGGCTGAGAAGATGACTTTAGTGGTAGAGCGCTCGCCTAGCATGCCTGAGGCTCTGGGTTCGATTCCTCAGCACCACATAAGCAAAAAGAAAAAAGTCGGAAGTGGTGCGGTGGCTTAAAGTGGTAGAGTGCTAGCCTTGAGCTGAAGAGCTGAGGGACAGTGCCCAGGCCCAGAGTTCCTCCCCCCCCCCCCCCAATAAAAAGAAAAAAAAAAAAGATGTGTTTTCAATTGTATGGATTTGACCTACTAAACAATGCAGGCACAATATCTGGACGGACACAGACCTCATGGAATTAATTCATGACTTAGAGTATGACATACAGTAGATATTCAATAACTTCTACTTATTCTTGCTATGTAGGAAAACATGGAAGCACGTAAGCTGAATAACCAGTTATACACTGTATCTGGCAAAAACTCAGTTATACACTGTATCTGGCAAAAACAAGACTTGAAGGTTTTGGATTCATTTCTTCTACTTCTTCTTCTTCCTCTTTCTTCTTCTTCTTCCATTCTTCTTCTCTGTATGGGTCTTGAACTCTGGGCCTGGGTGCTCTCCCTCAACTCTTCAGCTCAAGGCTAGCATTCTACCGCTTGAGCCACAGCACCACTTCCGGTTTTCTGGTGATTAATTGGAGATCATAGTCTCACGGACGTTCCTGCCTGGGCTGGCTTTGAACTGCAACCGCAGCCTCCTGACTAGCTAGGATTACAGGCATGAGCCACCTGCGCCCGGCAAGGATTTCTTTTTTGTCAAACATACAGCATTCTTCCTAGCATCAAGTAACATATAGTGCCCTTAGCTATAATAGTATGATCCCGCTTTATTTCAATGTTAATGATAGCTCTTAATGGAGAGTTCCAGTAAGTCTGTATCAATTCCTTTTCAATGATCAGAACCTTACTTTGCAAGAAAATTATTAGGACTGCCCCCTTCCTCTTTATGAAAGACTGCATGTATCATCTTCCTGAAACTGACTGTCAGTCACCTGACTGTGAGTCAGCAAAGCACTCTAGACTCTGAGGTTTCTTTGTCCGCTGAGGTCACTTCCTGAATGGCTCAGGTCATGCCTCCTTTAGACAGTGAGAGACTCCCCAGACTCTAAGATCATTTCCACATCCTCTGTGACCACTCCTCCTGGCTTTCTCTATACAATCCCACCCATTCACAGTCCCCTCCCTCTTATTTCTTCTCTTCTTGCTCCTTCAGGCTCTATCTTGTGCAGTTGGCAGTTTGGTCTCTCTTTCACGATAAACCATCTTCTGCCTGAACTGCATTGGAGTTTCCTTCACTTAACCCTTATAGAAATATCTATTTCCTACACTGTACTTTCATTTCTTCCCCTTGAGGAACATGGTTAACTGAATTTTCTCACTTGGCAATGTGAAGGGTTTTTTCTGACTTCTAAATACTTATTTGGATGAACTCTTGACAAATAGAAAATATCTAACCTTCAATATATTTTGGTAAAAGAAAATATCCAGTCTTATTGAACCATCTTATTTTTTATATTTTCCTTAATGGATTGACATTTATCTAAGATTTGTATTCTATGGATTTAATTAATATTATTTAAAAATTTAATATTCAAATTTAAAAATTCAACCAAAGACATGCTACATAATTCATTAATACATAGATAAATTAGACATTTTATTTTCTATTTGATCTGGGGATGGTATTATACAAAATATTTTTTAATGGCATTACTTTTGCTTACAATATTTCTGTGGATTTTAAATATAATGCATTGTTTTCTTAAAACCTCCTTACTTAAAGAATACATTCATGCTCTCTCAGTTTTAAATTGATGTCATAATTTAACTGAAATCTACTTGAAGTTTTCTCTCTCTAACAAACACAAACATACAGACATGCCTATTAAAGACTTGATATTTCAAAAGGATAATGAAATTCTAAGATTTATTACTCTAATTGTTAAGAATGCCAGGTGTGTATCATTTGTTTAAGGAGAAACTTTTTTTTCATCATATTCTTTCTAAAATCACATTTTTTCTGGTATGGGAAAAAGTACTAATATAGTTGGAATAAAAATTCATTTAAAAATTTCTAACATTGTCCTATTTGGTATATTAAAAATTACTTTGGAAACATGGCATTTATTGATAATCTAACGTAATAAATCAAAATAGACAGTGCTTCTAAATAGGGAGTTTCTCTTTGTAAAAGAGAGATTGAAAAATGATACTTTGAACCAAGATCTATTAAAAAATAACGATTTATCTTTCATACTTTGAAATGAAATGAATTAAAGAAGTCATGGTACATAGATGTTTGAACCTAGCTGTAAGGTTTAATGTAATTGGTCTTTGCTTAGAGATTGTTGTGATTTTGGCAAGTCCATTTTCTTATGAATATTTATTCCAATATCTTAGCAAACCAGCACAATAAAATAATTGTGGAAAATGGACAACTTTGATTTCATTATAAAAAAAAAATGTCAGAATTGACATTGAATTTTACTCTTTAAATTTTAGTCAAGACAATTTTATTTTTATTACTGCATTTCTATTTACTAATTTACATATCGATGGCTCTATATATGAATCATTCCAAATTTTCAATCATTTAAATGAAATCTTTCCTTTATGAAAAATAATGTATATTACCTCACTTGCATATTTTTTGCAAACATTCTTTAAAAGAAAAAAACATTTATGGCCAGAAGATGGACTATTTTAATTGCAATTAGACATCAGTGATAACCATCAAGCTGGTGACTAATTCTAAAAGGATTTTTCCAACTGTTCTGTGGCTGCTTAGGCAACTATCACCAACTAATTACTGTAATTAAATGAACTACAAAATTGAAACCTGCTAAAATATGTAGAGCTTAGGAAGAAAATGTGAAATCACACTTGTTAATTAAATATATTAATGAAAATATAAGCATTTTTTGGTGCTCAAAAAGCAGTTAATATGAGCAATCATACAAATATATGCAGTGCACTTTTTTAAATAAAATGAAAACATCCAGGGTTTGAAAACTTATTTAGGACAAAAACGGAGGATATTCTAAGGAGAGACATGTTTACATAGCATTTAAACAGAGGTTGGCATGGAAATCACAAGTATTGCTCTGTCCACAATAACGAATTTCTGCAGATAATCAGAGATGGTGCAGTCACACCATTACTCACAATGACAGCTAATTTGGAGTTTTTACATAGTTTCATTTACTTGCTTATTATGCAATACGAGACTATGCATGGTCTACCAAAGAAAATAAACCAATAGAAATCATTCAAATCAATATTTGTATTTTTACATTTTTCAATAATTTGCTATGTATTATTTTCCTATTTTAGTCTACACAAATGTTTTTAAACCCATAATTACTTTGCAAAAATTCTACTTAGTATCTTGACAAATTTTTCTCTGAAAATTAGATAATTGGACATAGATTTTTTTTTTCATTTCTATTATTAAACATTAGACTAAGCGCTTTTAGGAATCACTTAGAGAAATATTACTTCTTGGCATGTTTCCCCTTACCAAACTACATCCATCTGGCCTACTTCTTCTTTTCCTCAATTGTTATATATTCAAACATTTCAAATCAGTGTCAGCATAGTTTCAAAGCAACTCTCATCATGACAACAAAGGATTTGCAGTATTACCATTGTTTATATAATCTGTTATCACTTTCTTGCATTGCTGGTGATAACAGCTTTGCCTTTATCCTTTTTGAGATTTTGACTGATTTTTCTCTTGAACTAGAACATTAATTTCTTTTTGAATTAAAAAATAACAAAACAAAAAATCTCAAGCAAGTGACTGGTACTTATTGCGTGACTTGAACTATCAGTTTAAATACAACGATATAGCTGTTATATTTTCACGAGTAATGTAATTTATTTTGAATCTATCTATCTAGATCTATGAATGTATGGTAGTTATCCTTAAATTTAAGAAGAATCAAGATTACTTTAAAGAAAGGTCAGTTAACTCAAATAATACTCATTTACGTTTTAGACATACAAACCAGTGTGAATTTATAGAATAATCTGGATAATCAGAATTGTCAGTCTCCTACCAAAAGAAACCAAAATTATCTAGCCCTTCCCAAAATTTACCACTTGAATGAATGTCAAGCTTGTGAGATTTGGTTACATAAGCACAAATTAAATTTATATTTTGCCACTAAATAACTTACACATTCTGTTCCTAATATTACAGAAACATTCTGTTCCTTATGTGGACATAAGATGTCTCTGAATCTTGAACAGCATCCTACGAATCTTTACTTCTCCAAAAACAATGATTTTGAAATTTCTTCACTTGGTTTCATTTATGACTTTTACATTGTAAAATGTCACTTTGTATAAGTTTTAGGAATACCTAATCTCATTGGTGTCTTAGTAGAGACAAAGCATTATTTTACCCTGTGGAAGATTTTTTTTTTTGGGGTGGGGAAGAGGTTACTCTAAGTGTTACAGAAGTGGACACACATAAGAAGCTCAGGCCCTGAGTTCAAACTCCAAACAGAAAAATAGAATGAAAAAAGTTAGGAATAGCTGGGTGTAGGTGCCTGTAATCCTAGATATACAAGAGACTGGCATATAAGAGTCTAGGTTTTAAGTCAACCCAGGCAGTAAAGTCCATGTGATTCGTCACCAAATGACTATCAACAAACTAGAAGTAAAGGTGTAGCTCAAGTGTTATAGTGTCTGTCTCCACTGAAAAAAGCCAAACAATAGTGCAAGACCCTGAGTTCAATCCCTATGAATGCACAATAAATAATAAGAATATAAAATCAATGTAGAAAATAGACGTATGCTAAATGAATAACTCAGGACATTTACATAAAACACAAACCAGCTATTTGGGGTTGTAACTGATTAAACACAAGCCATGTCTAATAAGGTGAAGACTTACATTAAGAGTTAAAGTTCTGTGTGTGTTCATGAAGCATTTGTCAGAATGAGTCATTCTGGGACCACATATATGGTAAATCTAATCAATTCTCTATTGTACAATCATCAAGTGATGAGTCTACTGGCATCCCACATTAAATATTGTCAGTTATTTTACACATTTCTGTAATGTGTCAATTACTAACTCCTTGATGACTTCCTGGCTTAAAATTTTAACCACACATAGTAAAAAAAATTGACATTACATATTAAAATTTTAAGTTACCCCTAAGGTTCAGATTAAGAGTGAGCCATTTCAGCAGGATAGTAAATTTGTATTTGTTTATTTTGCAAAATTATGATGGATTAACTTTGATAGAGTTTCTAGGTGGGAATGTTACAGTATTAACATGAGGTAAATTTGAAGGTAAAAAATAAAAAATCTGAGAGAGCTGTGCAGATTTTTCTGGTTTAACTGGAAATAGACTCTTGGAATAACACATTATCTTCTGCTTATTGTACATGTGGTTCATTGTTATTTTCCTAGAAAATAAAGTTTGACACATTTGAAAAGATTTTTTTCCCTTTTTTATCTTTATCTCCTCCTCTTCCTCCTCCCTCTTTCCTCTCCCCCTTCCTCCTCCTCCTCCTTCCTCCTCTCCCCTCCTCATCCTCCTCTTCCTTCCTTCCTTCCTTCCTTCCTTCCTTCCTTCCTTCCTTCTTTCCTTCCTTCCTTCCTCCTTTCCTTCCTTTTCCTTCCTTCCACCCTCCCTCCCTCCCTTCCTTCCTTCCTCTCTTTCTTTTCTTTCTTTTGTTTTTTTAGAATGGTGTTAGAGTTTTGTCCTCAGTGTCTCACATTGCTAGACAGAACACTTCTAACTGACCCATAACACCAGTGATTTGTTGCTGTTGTCGTTTATTTGTTTATTTTCTTACTTAGTTATTCTTTAGAAAGGTTCTCATGTTTTTCTCCATGGGTGACGTCACAGAGTAATTCTTCTATTTATGGCATCTTCGTAACTGAAATTTCATGAATCCATCATGCCCAGTATTTTAAAGTGTTTCTTGATATAAAAATAAAGTATTAATAATTCCAAATAACTTCATATTGAAGTTTATATTTCATTTAATTATATATATATGTACATATATATATGTATATATATGTACATATATATGTACATATATATATATGTATATATATATACATATATATGTACATATATATATACATATATATATATATAAACTCTGTTCTTTCCTGAAACTTGTTTTTAGAGAACTCTTTTAACAGCGGCTGCTTTTACTTTCTGATAAGTATTAATAGACAAAAACATTTCAACTATTCCAACTGAAGAGCAGCATTGAAATTGATGAATGATGGGTAAATTTTTACATTTGGATTACACAAGGAGTATTTGGTAAGGGCTCATTTTCAGAACATTGATATGAGAAATTTCCTGAGTATGATTAATTTATACATTATTCTTTTTTATTTTTTATTTTTATTATTTTATTATGAAAATACCATACAGAGGGGTTACAATTACATGGGCAAGAAAACGAGTACATTTCTTATCAAGCATTGTTGCTTCCTCCTTTGTTTCCTTTTCTTATCCCTTTCCATATCCTGCCCCATCCACCCACCCATGTCTCCCTCCCCTCCCCCCTTCCCCCTGCCAAAGTTGTAAAGTTCGTTTTTGGACGTAATGACTTGTACATCTCATTGTTGCAATGGGTCCACCTGTATCCCTATTTAAACGATTTGTTTTCTCCCTTCCCCTCCACAAATTATACTAACATCAAATATAGTGAAAGCAGGGGTTATATCGTGGGGGAGAGACATACAAAGCAACAAAGAAATCATCTTTTAAATAATGTTAGAAACAATCGCATGAAACTAAAAAAAATATTTGAATACTTATCATTGGGTTCATTTCACCCAGCATCAACATTATTCTTATATAATCTCAATACAAGCAAGATATGTGGACATTGAAATCAGTGACACAAAGTTAGAAATCAACTTCTAGTGATGATGTTAGGAATGAATTTTTCTCTCTTTCTATTCTGTTTCACATCATGGCTAGAGAAATATTGATTTAAAGTGTCCCTCTTTTTTCGTAATTTTGGAACTCATGTTTAAATAAAACAACCTCAAACTACTCAAAGTAGGATCTCTCTGTCTCTGTTGCTCTCTTTGTGTGTGTGTGTGTGTGTGTGTGTGTGTGTGTGTGTGTGTGTGTGTGTGTGTGTGTGTGTGTGTTTCTATGTCTCTATCGTGGGGCTTGAATTCTGGGCCTGGGTACTGTCCCTCTCCTGTGTTCTTCAGGTCAAGGCAAGAGCTCTTCCGCTTGAGCCACCACACCACTTCTGGTTTCCTAGTGGTTTATTGGAAATAAGAGTCTCACGGACTTTCCTTCCCCAGGCTGGCTTTGAACTGCGTTCCTCAGGTCTCAGCCTTCTGAGAAGCTAGGATTACAGGCCTGAGCCACTGTCGCCTGGCAAAGTAGTCTCTTTCTAAGAGACTTTGGTGAAGTCTCTTATACTACGAGTATACCTTTCTGATAGAATCAGTAGGGTGAGTGTGGGAAGCCAAATTCTGTTCTACAGAAAATAATTATGCTATCTAATAAGATGGGTTGATTTTTTTCTTTTCATTTTGAAATAAGTTATTTTTATTGTTTTAATTTATTTTTTTTCTATCTTTAAACATTTGTGTAGAAGTGTTGCCATTCAACATAACGTTTATGAATACAGTGTGTCCTTTGATGTCACTCCTTTCAACATTCTCACTCATCCCTTCCCTACTCACCCCTTCTCACACTCTTTTTAACTTTGTAGGATGTAAATTGAATTCTTGACTGCATTCTCTCCCTCTTCTCTTCATTTGTCTACTTCATTCCCTTTGACTTCACTCCAACCTTTTCAAAGACTTGCTTACTGGTTTTTATTTTATTGAACTTTGACTTTGTCTTATTAAGTAATCTAAATTACTTAAAATAAATCTAGGATTCTCCTTTTGTTGATAAGCATATCAGGCTTGGTGAAAAGCTAAATTAATTATGCATTGTTATTCTAAATGTTGATGATCATTTATAGTTACATTATATGCTTATTGGTTATAATTATGATGGGCAGAAAGATTCCATTCAAATATACTTTACAACAGCCAAATATAATAGGCTGTAGAATTGTTGCCTTGAGGAGGGCTATAGATTTCCAGTTTTCTGCTTACTCAACTATAGATTAATATATATGATTATTGATATAATATATGTCAATTATAGGCAGTTGAGGAATGACATGATGAGATGAATGGAACTGGACAACATTAAAGGAACTGGAGTAAGAATTTATTAATGGTGTACTGTTGGGATAGGATTCTCAAATTAAATGTCACCAGAGCCCATTATTAGCACTCTCAAAATTTCAGAAAAGTAGATGCACAAGAAAGTGGAAAGCTCACAAAGTAAGGCTCACAAATTATTTTTCATCAAACATATCAGTTTTCATCAAACGTATCAGTTTTCATAAATATCAACATTTGTTTTAACTAAGTGATGCGAGATTGATTGATTGTACATTAGTTTAACCAGTTATTTAAAAATATATATATACAGAAAATGCATGCTTAAACTATCCATACAAGAAGAAAAGAATATATAATTCAAAAAAGAAAAGCTACATGTTAAAAATAAATATATATGTATGTTCTTAGTAGTCCTTTGAAAAGTCATGAAAAACAAAATCCACCTCATCTAAATTTTTAATAAAATATTTTATATTCAATATGTTGAAGATTTTCTCAGTTTAAAGTATTTTAAACTATATATAAAAGCCTTAAATGTTTGGGCTTTTTTCCCCAATACCATTCTTACCATATTTAGAAATATGATGCCCTAAAGACCCAATCTATTTGCTTATGTTGCTTATTTTCTCCAAATTGTCTGACAATACTTACTGTCTTTATCTTAAGTAAAATTTGTTTCTGCAGATTAATTTGTCACATTCCTACAAGAATTTTTATGTAGATTTAAAATAAGAATACTAATCTTTATATATTTGATCATGTGAATTTTAAAACTGTGTGTGTCAGATGAGACATAGATTTCTATTACTTAATTGCATATATTACATATTTAACCACTATATATTTGAATGACTACCACACATGAACCACAGTAGTATTAAAATAGTTTATTACTTTTACAAAGCCCATCTCATTTTGACAATGGAAAAATTGTAATTCTCAGTATTTCTAAAAGCATGTGTAAAAAATATGTTTCAACAACAAGTTAAATCCAAAAGAATTAGGCCTATGCCAAATTTAAAATTATCACATGTGAAGGAAAGAACAGAAAGTGTTAATTATAATATATTTTCAGTGAATGAAAATGAATCTTTTGACATATAGATTTGCATTAAGGCAGAATTATCAGACTATTAATCCTAATGATGGAGTTAAAGATGGAACAAAATGAAAGTATTATCTTTATTTTTTAGTAAATGTGATAAGAAGTTTAGAAATATTTGAAGCTTAAGAAAACTTGTTTACATATAATTAACTTCAGTAAGTTAATGCCTATTTGGAATGTTTATGTTTATTTTCCTATATTATGTAAAAGTGGCCAAGAGACTGATAGGTTTTAATTTGGTGACAATTTGTACATATTTCAGCATTAAACAAATCACTGCTTTGTAACTGTCAGAGTATTTAAATACAATACTGTGACAATATAGCAACTTGCCAAATAATGCCTATTAATTTTACTGTGGAAGAAATAGCATACTTTTTGTCATTCACATGTGACTTGAATTATATTCCATTCTTGTATGGCATAAGACAACAAACATACCTACTCATACCGAACCAGGCTCACACAGGAACACACACAAGCATGCATACACACACACATACACGCAATACAAATATGAACAAAAGGAAGGAATAGCACACTAATATCCCAGTACATTCCTCTTCTCATCAACTGAATTTTCACAGCATTAATAGCATGATAAGGCAAACTTTAGGTTTTATGTATTCATGACACAACTGAATACAATCCAATTGTGTATGTTTCCTCTATATAGCCTCTCAAGCATCAGTTGTCTTCTTGCAGAATTGTCTGCAATCTGGCCAATAAAAGATAACCTGGTGAGTTACAGACATTGATTGTATGCTTAGCATGTGATGCCACGCCATTGAAACAGAGATGTAGATCTTGGGGACAATTAGAACAATTTACCTTGTCTTAATAGATTTTAAATATGATATTAGGTATAGTAATATCTCAATGAGAGTAGATTGTTTTATATTATATATGTCGTTCAGATGTAAAAGCTAAAAATGATAATAATGTACACCTAGTCATCCTATAAATTGTGCTCTGATGTTACCTAGAATGTTTTTGGTAGACATAACCCTCTAAACTATATTGCTCATTTCATAAATGCAAAATGTATCTTTCATTTCTTATTGGAAGTGTAACTTTCAGTGATCATTCAGTGGCCCTTTCCACATATCACCTCCTCTCTCCCACAACGGGCTAGCTTTGTTTGGTTATTTTCCTTTCTTTATTGTATATTTAAAATAATCTTACAGAAAAATAAAACATTTGTTTCACAATGATCAAAAGGAAAAGCTCAAAAATTTCACATCACTTGTGAAAAACAACAGATTTTTGCAAACCTGAAGTTGCCATATACAACTATATACTCCAAATAATTAAATGTGGCTAAAATATGTAATTTATTGTGGTGTTATATGAATAATGTAAAACACTGGTTATCACATTTTCTTATAATATTATTAGTCTTTAGGCAACATTTATAATATATTCTATTGCTACTTTGTGAAATAAATGGTTGAGATTCTTAATGATGCACTGCACAATGCATTGTATTGGAAAAATTCTAGTCAATTTTCTTCAAGAATAATTAAAGGTAATATTTAAATTTAGAAACATTGTAGAGGAAATAAGCTCAACATAGCAAAAATATTTTTATTTCCAATAAGTTTTTATTATACAAAATCAAGTGGGTTTAAGAATTCAGTAATATATTTTAGAAATTAAAAAGTCAAAATTATGTTGAAAATAATTTTGACCTGTCACATGAATAATTTACATTCAAAATAACTTCTGTTTATAATCACTGGAATATTCTCCCCCCTTTTATAGTGAATTAAGTTGAATGGAAAATTACTAACCTATATAGGAATGCATCTTAATAAATATATTTGTTGAACAGTGTTACATACATGAACAAAACATCTTCATTGAAGTGGACTTTGTAAGCTATAATTTGAATTAAATAATACATATAAATATTATTTTGAAAGTTGTATATCAAAATGTATAACATCCCATTTTGGACTATATTTTGTAAAACATTTTTGGTGTAATCAATATAAGGCTCACAAGTGTCAAATCAACTACTATACTATTTATTTAAAAATATATATATACTTAATGTATTTAGAAGCTTTATTGCACTCATAATTGTATATATATATATTGTGGGTTCAAATTTCTGTACTTCTTCTTGCTTTAAAAAAGGTAGTATGTGCATTTCTTTCCAATTTATTTCCAATTAATTATATTAAGGATACCATCCTTTACTAAATGTAATTTAAAATTCACAATAAAGTTTCAGAAATTGTTTTGTACAATGTTGAGACTTTGTGTTGAATTTATTTATGATTTTTATTTTGAATTTTTTATTGTTTCTTCTAAGTAGGAGTCCCTGAGCTCAATCTTATGGATAACGTGATGAGTTAATACACATGGTTTGTTCAAAAACAAAAACAAAACAACAAAAAATTATTCCTTGCTTAATCACGAAGGTGCTCACTGAATTTATAAACCATCTATCTGGTAAATGGCTCTCACAGGTTAAGGACACCAAAGGTGCTTCTTTCCTCCAAATCCCTAGATACTCCATATGGCGATTTTCATCAATGGAAAGTCAAGCACTATGCAATTTAATGGAATATTCTAGCCTTCAGAGAAGCAATTTTAAGGAGGTAATTTAAAGAACGTGCACACCCAATTAAAACCCTTTATGTTCTATTTACAGAGGTTAAACATAATTAGGAACTAAAGTTTACAGTGTGGACATGCCAATGAGGTAGACAAAAGTAGGCTCTCATAAAGAAGAAAGATAAGGACTGGGAAGGTGGCTCAGTGGTAGAGCGCTTGCCTTGCATGCCTGAGGCCCTGGGTTTTATTCCTCCGCACCACATAAGAAAAAAACCAGAAGTGGTGCTGTGGCTCAACTGGTAGAGCGCTAGCCTTGACCTGAAGAGCTGAGGGACAGCTTTCAGGCCACACAACCGGACCCCCCCCCCAAAAAAAAAATATTTGATTCAGGTTGTTCCATTAAAGGATAAACTGATTTATTTTCTATATAAAAAAATGAAGATTTCGTGGCTGTAGACAAACACTAAAAGAACAAGAAATGCCACAGAAATTTTTTGTTATCTCAGTGAGCCATAAGCATACAACTTGGCTGCTGCTACTGAGGGACACATGCACTTCTTTTTTGTTGTTGTCGGTCCTGGGGCTTGAACTCTGGGCCTCAGCACTGCCTCTCAGTTCTTTACCTCAAGGCTAGCACTCTACCACTTGAGCCACAGCACCACTTCCGGTTTTCTGGTGATTTATGGGAGATAAGAGTTTCAGGACTTTCCTGCCTGGGCTGGCTTTGAACCGCGATCCTCAGATCTCAGCCTCTGAGTAGCTAGGATTATAGGCGTGAGCCACCAGCATCCGGCTTACAGGCACTTCTATATTGCTCAACAAGACTGTTTGCAATTTCTCTGTGCTTTATAATTTTGATTCCATAGGAAAAGAAATTGGAAATTGAATTAAATTCAATCTCATCTGAGATTATTTATTACCTTGTTACAAATAAAATCATTGATAACTGTGTTATAATCAGAGCTCTGTCACATTATAACAATATTGTAAGAACTGACATGAAAATTTACAGAAGTGAATGCTCCAAAACTGCTTTTGATCTTAAAGTCACATTTATTTTGACAGGGGATATTTATCCTATTTTTCCTTACTTTCTGTTTGTTTTGTTTCTTATTTTTCTCATTCTATTCCTAGACAAGAGAGGTTTGTCAAGTCCAATTTTCCAATCTGACTGAGTAAAAATAATTGTTCTGGTGTGTCACTCAAACATAATTTGTTTACTTTTCAAATGGAAAAAGAATTAGAAGACTAACAAGAGCTTGGGCAAATAGATTGTTCATGTACTAATTTAAAAAGGAGCTGGCTAGCACATTATGTTTTTTGACATTCTCCAAGCATCTTTATTTTTTATAATTTAACAAATAAAATTGGTTCAAAACAGTGGATTTCTTTTATAAAATGAATTTATTAGAGAAATCATTGAGATAAGTGTACAGACAAGAACACATGTTTTATAAAATGCCTGAAGATATACCCCTTAAAGTAAAATATTTAACCTATAGTTGACTCTACTGTAATTCAAAGTTCACATAAACCTCGAGTCACTACATTAACTTTGCCCTCCAAACATAATTTAATCACAATAAGAAAACACTAGAAAAAGCTAGGCATTTTGATACACATAATGTTTTGTATTGCAAAGAACTAATTTCATTTTTGATTAGTTAAAGTTGTTTCCTACTTAATAGTGTCTAACAATTCTAACCTTTTCTTTTGTCTTAGTGCTTTTTCATGAGACACAATTTCTTTTTTTTTTGGTCGGCCGTGGGGCTTGAACTCTAGGCCTGGGCGTGGTCCCTCAGCTCTTCAGCTCAAGATGAGCGCTCTACCACTTGAGCTACAGCGCCACTTCCGGTTTTTTTTCTGGTGGTTTATTGGAGATAGGAGTCTCACAGTCTCTCCTGCCCGGGCTGGCTTTGAACCGCGATCCTCACATCTTAACCCCATGAGTAGCTAGGATTACAGGCGTGAGCCACCAGCGCCCGGCTGAGACACAATTTCTTTACAAAGTTTTTGCCCACATTTTGTTCACACATATTGCTTATTTTTATCAAGATACAGCAACATGATATGCTATCAGAATCATTTCCAGCACTTTACTGTAAAATATATATTCTGATATGAAATTGAAGTGCTAAATACATATTAATAATTCTTCAGAATCCAAAGTGTAATATTGAACAGAAAATCTGGAATGGAGGGATGAATTGGTGCCTAGCTAAGTCAACATTTGATAGATAAAATCATCTAGTTTAGTCCAGGCTTTTCATTTAGTGACAACACTACTAGAAATAAAGTCCTTAATCTTCATATATTTAAGTGACCAGATATGAACACAATAAAATGTGTGTGCATATAGACATTAATTGTATTCATATACATATATTTACATGGATTGAAAATCAGAAAGAATGACATTGCCCTGTTTGTTAGGAAATGGAAGGACTTGGCAAAATTTATATTAAGTGAAGTAAGCCAAGCCCAAAGAAACATAGGTCCCATGGTTTCCCTTATTTGTAATAACTAGTGTATGGCTGGGACAATCAGAAAAGGTCAGATAAGATGATGTTAAGCGAAGTGAACCCCAAGATAGGGACACAAGTGTTTTTTTTTTTTCTTGATATTGTTTCTATGTATTTTAAGGTACCATGTGATATTTTGTTACTTTGTATGTCCCTCCCCCACGGTATAACCCCTGTTTTCACTGTATATGATGTTGGCAAAATTTGGGGAGGGGAAGGGAAAAACTAATTGCTTAAATAGGAATACAGGTTGACCCATTACAACAATAAGTTGTACAAGGTGAAAAACAAAGAACAATTTAGGCGGGGAGGGGGGAGTGTAGTTGAAGAGGTGGGAGGGAAGGTATGGTAGGGGAAAAACAAAGGAGTCAACAATGCTTGATAAGAAATGTACTCATTACCTTGCTCATGTAACTGTAACCCCTCTGTACAGTATTTTCACAATTAAAAAAACTTATTAAAAATGCTTGAAACATTCTTCTGAGACACAAACTTGAAAATCATATTTTTATGAGTAAAATATAAGTATCCATAATATAGGTCCTTTGCAGTCTTATACTTGATTTAATTAACATTTCAATGATGTGTCAATTTTCTGTTTTGAAATTCTGAATAGAAATAAATTTAATGCTTTCTTCACTAATGTTTTCTTAAACTATGCTTAATACCATGAAGTTATTTTTACTATGGCCAATTTTGCTATTTAATTATATTTTCTTTTATAGAAAACAAACACTGCTTACTTTTAGGAAGTGTTCAAGTAAATATTTATAGATGTGAATATATACATACATTAAAATATTCATTAGGTTAAATATTATTATTTTAATTTTTGATCACATTAAAATACCATGTAGAGTGATACCACAATTAATTTATTTAACAAGAATATAACGATCATCTATGTTAAAATGTGTGTGTTTTCCCATCTGAGTTAATACTTAATTTGACATTTTTTACTCCTGCATATCCAACCTTCTGAACAGATTGTAAGGTAATAAATTTTGGTGATAGAGGAGATAAAATTAGAAATTGTGATGTCAAATGGGATTTAATAACATGCTGTAAATTCAAAACTAACCTAACAAAATACTTAGCACTTAGTAACCATGATGGAGTTTTTCTTAAAAACAGCTTAATTTATACTTAAACAATAAAATTTCATATAATCTTCTCATAGAGTAAGCTCTATCTTGGGCCAATGCTAGTATTTAAATTATTTTTGGTTTGACATACATGCATGATAGCATAAGATTTTCTCACTATGTAGTGAGGAATATAAATTCTAAAAATTTATTTGGTTTTATTATAGGAATGTTCAAGATATATAAAATAAGTATACAGTTCTTATAGCTAAGACAAGATAACTCTTCTGAATGGCAATGTAAATGTAAATTCATATTTCACAAAGTGCTATTTATTCCTGAAGTATTAAAATAACTAATACAACATTTATTTTTCTCCATTGTGATAATTGTACATTAATTCATTTGCATCAGTAATACATGACTTAGAGACAATTATGCGAGTTTTAGTGTTATTTAATTTATAAAAGATATCTATTAATTGGTAATATTAAGAGGCTATCATTAAATATATGTATAAAATAAATGAATCAAATATTGTGCCTTCTGGCAATTGCTTAATTAAATCAGTTTAGAAATATGCAACCTACTTAAGTATTTAAAGTGTTTACTAGTATTATAGAAGTGTATTTGTTACTTTAAATATTTAATTTGAAAATCAGAAATTCTTAAACTTTCTGCAATTCAAGAATCCTTTGCTTGTCATTTAAAAGCTGCAGGCTTGGTCTCCATAAAAACTCAGTTATCTTTAATTATTACCTTAAAAATTGTTAATCTGAGTTTCTACTGATGTTGTGCAGCACATCTATTAATATATTCCCAGGACATATGACTCTAGGTAATATTTGAATAATAGGTTATTTGTCTTAAAATGCAACACTTAATAAATAAGCTTTAAGCCTAGCTAGGAGAATGTCAAATAAACAAAGTTTAATAATCCATATCATCAGCTTCAAAATGAACTTCAGGAACTAGATTTCCCTATAATATTGACTAAGTTCTTGAAATCATTTTGCTTCCTTATCTTGTACAAAAAAAAATGAGGCAACTCCTTCAAGATATGTGTATGTGCATAGAAATGAATACATTGAGCAAATCAAATGCAACTTTATCTTTCTTTATTCATATAAATGATATTGTGAAAGGCAGGCAAATAAGCAGCCAGATGACACTAGCCAAATAAAATGAGAGTTTTAAATTACAATTCTTTCTGGACATACACAGCCCTCACTATTTATTAAAATATAAAATTTGCTTTGTTTTTAAATTTTGATTATTCTTCCAGAATGACATGAGCAAGATATTATCTCCTGTCTACTCTACATTTCCAACCTAAATTCTTGCCTAATAGTTTCCTTTACTTTACAATGATAAAAAAAAAAAAAAGCAGCATTTAACCCCTAGAGCTATATAACTTTAAACACTCATCTTACATAAAGAACTGTTTAGGTCAAATTAATTTGTGTATTCATATTCTATATCCCCTATAAAGCTCAATGTTGGGTAATTTCCAAGATCATCCAATTTGATTGTTTTCGATTTAGCTTAAACGTTACATCTGAAATCTTATGACCCACATCCAAACAATTTGAAAGAGACCAAAGATGTGTTGCAAAGACAATGAAATGAAACATTTGAATAAACATACATAAAGACACAGTTGCCTACTAGTGACATTTAAAGGCAAATGCAAAATGATATTGATAACACTTTAGTAGAACTTGTCATATATGCACAGATATTTTGCTCAGCACATTTTCACTGGGTTTTCTCTAACTTGTAATGAAAGCTAATTCAAACTTGTTGAATTATTATGCTTTCTTCTTTTGCTTTGTTTTGATTTTCTGTGAATTTTCTGCCCAGGGTTGAGAGATAAGTGGAATTTCTCTCATGACTCCAAGGCAAAACGTATAGGATGAGATTGCTGATCAATGCAAACTGATTTTCATGTAGTGTTCTCTGCCATTCCTTTCTGAGATAAATTTCCTTTTTCTTACCAAGTATTGATTGCTCTTTATTTTTGGCTAATTCATGTCAGCATAACAGATACTACGCTTGCTAGTTATTATTCACTAAATATATTCCACAACAGTTTTTGTTTGGTTTTACTTCTGGATTACTTTTTACCCTCAAAAGAGTCTGGTGGGGCAAATGTTATTCTTAATCTCACTTCTCTGGTAAAGAAATTTAGTTTCACAAACACTAAGACATGCATGCACACGACTTGTTAAAACAAATTCACAGCAAAATTTCTCAGATTAAATAGAACACCCCTAACAGTGTCATTTTTTTCTTATGAAACTGATGTGTTTATTTTTTACAGCTTAATTGGAACATATTTTATATGTTCATCATGCGTTTCTATAGTGCATACACGGTATAGCTTTAGAAACTTTACCAAGTTGAGCAACCATCACTACAAATTAGTTTGCCTGAAGCAAACACTGATATACTATCCATCTTAATAACTGACTTCTATGGACATTTCACACATCTGGAATCTGGCACAGGTAATATAAGATAGTATCTTTTCCCCACTGCTTAGCAGTTATTTAAGACATTACTTTAATTGAGTATACTTTATCTCAAAATTTTAATTATGTGCAAGTGTAGCAGTGCCTTCTCAGGTTTCCATACACATTAGTACTTTTTCATTTTCTTCCTTTCTACTCATCACAGTTCCTTACATTTACAAAAAGTGCTTGTAAAATAATTAAATCATCACAATTGTAATATACTCAGAACATTGAGTATATACTGGTGTATCCATCCTATGATACCTAATAAATAATTAGTTACATTTACAAATTTCAAACTTAAAACAAATTATTATCAAAAGCATGAAGATTATCAAGGTTATGACAACAAATAAATATCAAGATCATTATAAAATAATCCAGAGAGGTTAGACTAAGTAGGTTCTCATGTTTTTGTTTTTGTTTTTTCCAATGTGGCACTAATGACATATTCTTTTGCAGATTTCTCAGTTAATAAAATGAATCCAAGTTGTATTCTAAATTAAGCCAAAAATTGTCCCTTTACAATTAATATGCTTATTGATGTTATTATGAAAGGCTTTTTTTCCCCAATGCATTCTCTCTTTTGGTAAACCTCCCAACTTGATATTAATGTTTTTGCTGTTATTCCTTCTTTTTCTTTTTCTTTTCTTTTATGTTTTAGTCTCTGTTTTAATTGTACTCTTCAAGTTAAAAAAAAGTTAAAATTTTCACTTCTACAAAATGACTGCTTTTCTTTCTTTCTTATGTAAGTAAGATTACAAAATCCTGTTGGAAAGTTTAAAGTATAATTAAATTAATAAAATAATAAAAGTGGATTTTTAAAATTAAATGAGAATTAAATAGATTTACAATATAGAATACTGGATGAACCAAGTTTTGTTTTAACCTTATGATGTAATTTTTTATAGAGAAATTAAAATGTCTATGTATAAATTGTGAGCAAAGTATATAATTTTTTCATGAGAAAATATTAAACATGCAGCACGAATACATATTAGACATGGAAAAATCAAGATAATTAGACATGGTCAAAAATCAAGAAGAAATAGTTCTCTGAAGATTCATTATTTTTGTAAAGAATGAAGTAAAAACAATAACATATAAAAGAGGAAGCACTCAGATTATTTAAATTTATGTTTTGGACCTTGTTTTAATTAGGAGATAATATTTCCTGGACATATGAATCTGTATAAATTAGATAAACACTCAATATGTTAAAATATCCATAGTGTTTATATGAGTGGAATGATCAGTAAGATCATATTTGAAAAAGGTTTAGACTATCAGAAAGTATTTGATATTTAATAGGAATAAAAGAGTTTTGCTCTCATTTTAACTTTAAACATTTTCTTTTTTGCGTCTTTCCAATCAGATGTCAATTATTTTCATCTTGTTTCATAGAACAAATAAAAGTACATTGTTATATGTACATTAAAAATTGAAAGATATATTGTTTTTTGTTTTATGTATCTGTAACTTAAATACTGGTGGAACAGAAATAATATATTACCTGTTTGTATAATAAAGTATAATTCAATGGTAATATTTTTATCTAATTTATATCCACTGATGTATGGACAAAATACTGAAATTCTCAGAGAACTTTACAATTTAAGAATTCGTTGCTGGGCGGCGGTGGCTCACACCTGTAATCTTAGCTACTCAAGAGGCTGAGGTCTGTGTATCACGGTTCAAAGCCAGTTTGGAGAAAGACAAGTACATGTGACTCTTATGTCCAATTAACTGCCAGAAAGGGAGAAGTGGCGCTGTGGCTCAAGTGGTAGAGCACTAGCCTTGAGCTGAAGAGTTGAGGGACAGTGCCTAGGCGGAGTTAAAGCCCACCACCGACCAAAAAATTAAAAAAATTGTAAATTATAATCCAAGTTAAAATTATTTTAATTATTTCATAATTTTCTAGCTGGAGTTATTTTTCTTTAATTATTGCTTATACTTCTCCACTTAGTCAAAAGGGATCAACATTGTATGGTATATATGCTTTTAAAAATTCATGTTTTACAATTTCACAGATAGGTAATGTAGGTAGGATTCATGTTTATTTCTGAAATATCTTCAACTTCAGAAATGTTTTTAATAAGTTGTTGAAATAAGTTTAAATAAGTTATTGAGATTATTGAACTTATTTTTGATGTGTCAAACATAATTACATCTAATTGAATAAAACAAAACATAAAATTATGTAAAACTATTTTGTGACTAGAATGGATGAAGATTTAAGGGAAAAGTCTCATACACATGTTTTTATGTCTGTACGTGTGATGTGATGTGATGTGTGTGTGTGTGTGTGTGTGTGTGTGTGTGTGTGTGTGTACGTATTCTAATGTGTAGTACATAGCACAATATATATACAATTGACTAATCATTGAGCATTCTAAGAAAGGGAAGATGATATGATACTAACCTCTTTGTTCAGAGATTAACTTAATTTGTGAGGATATTTGCATTTTATTTCACTGAAAAATTCATACTGGTACAGTCAAAATTTGACATGTTACTGGATAGATACTAGCTATAAAAATACTGACATTAGTTGGATCTTTGTGAATAGTAGTATAATGTTGTATATTCTAAGTCATTATAAGAGATTATATATTCACATTTCAGGTTTCTCTGTAGTTTTCACAAAATCAGTATCTGTTAAGTTATATTGAAAGAATTAGGAAAAGAATAGAGTGGCTTGCCAAGAGAATTGACTAGAGAGCTAACTGGGTTTTTTTTTTTTTAGACAGCATTTTTTATTGTTATTATAATGATAATGTACAGTGAAGTTACAGTTTCCATAAGTTGTATAGTTCATTTCAACATACTTGAAAAGGTTATTTTAAACAGCTTTTTTGGAACAGTATTCATTTCCTGCTATTTGTAGAAAGATTACAGAATCTTACATGTACAAACACATGGAAGTTACATCTGCTTCTGGGACTTATCTGATAGACAGGGTATTTTGTTTTATTGTTTTTGAAGTTGATGGTCTGCATACAAAAGGAAAGGACACTTTTTTGGTAGATTATTCTCTTGAAGATTTTCTACATCTATTGAGGATTTTGCTCTACTTAAAACAAATTGTATTCTTTTTCCCTGAGTTTTACCACCAATGCTTTCTCTTTCTTCTATTTTATAACATTGCCTTCGGCTCTTCTAATGTATATCTAATATCATTCTTTGAGCTTTAAATTCATTTTTGTTAAGTCTGTCTAAGTATGTTCCTGTCCTTGAATGCAAACATCTTACAATGATCCTATAAAAGCACTGATAAACCCAGGGGTTTTATATTTGAGATGGAAGGCAATAGATCCCTGATGTACTATATAAATAGCAACTGCATTTCTGATTTGGCTGTCAGTAAAAGCTTCATGGAAGAAACTGACTCTAGCAAAATTTATCAAAAGCTCAACAAACAATGATATATTTGTTTGGATTTCTAGTTTGTCTTATATCAGCACTTATTTGCTCCATAATTCACACATGCATCCATACCATAAGGTTGATTAAACTTGAAAATAGACTACATGTTGAAAGAATTTTATTGTATTCCAAATGCAGAATGCAAACTGTTTATTGCACTTCTATTTTGTGGGAAGTATTCTAGTTATAGACTGAGGTCTCTAACTTGAAAATAATAATAATAAGATTATTATTTATGTATTATGGGTTACACATAAATAAATTTAATGTACATTATTTTGTTTATATATGCATAGATATATATGTATATATGGCTAGTACAAGATAATTACCTCTAATTTTATAGGTAAAAAGTCAGGTCAGTGAAATAATGTGTTTAAGATCATAGCACAAGCAAAGAGCGAAATTACAGCTCAACAAGAAATCCTCATTTCTAGCCTAGTTCAGTTTATTTCTTTCAAGATTCTCTTTGAAGAAGGATTAGTAGAGTTTTAATAGTATGAAGTGAAAGAGAATGCTCTTCAGGGTTTGCTGAGATAGGGTTAGAAGAGGAAATAAATAGCAGACAAGCCCAGGTATTATAACTAATGATTTTATATCACAGCGGCTAGCATCAAATACAGTAAGCATACAATCATTTTTTGGTGTTTCTTTTTTTTAAGATTTTCAAAGTGGAAAAATTACATGTTGTCACAATCAAAAATATTCATAATCATGATGAGCAGGATTTTAATCTATTATTGAGCATAAAGTAGTAGCCAAGACAGAGGAATTCTTCAAATACTCATCAATGATTTATTTTAAGCCTATTATGTCCTAGAAGTTGAATACAACAGAACAAACAAGGTATCTTTCAGTTTCTCAGGATTATATAATTTACAAAAAATGTGCATTTATCAAGGAATTTGTATTCTAAAAGGGAAATAAAACAGATAGAATAGTCCTAAATAATGTGTCTATTTCTGCGAATATTACAATGAAAATATTGCCATACTAAATTGTTTATGCTTGGAGAATAAATTTATTTTTTAGAAAATAATTAATCCACTAGAAATAAGTAATAATATACTGTTTTGGTAGAATAGAAATAGAAATATGATTTTTTCTATTATGAAAAGGAAAGGTAACCCTTACTCATCAATGAAAACTAAGATTCCCAAGAAAAATTCATCACTTTCTTCTCTTTACAAATATTCCAATTATTTCATTAATTTATTTTTTTAATTTTTAAAAGAAAAACTTACTGAACTTAGCAGGAAATTTATATTAGTAAAATAGGCATATTTATATTAGTTCAACATTCATGATTTCATGAGAAACTATACCTCATTTGACAATTAACTGTACTTTAAATTCAGACTATTAGTTATGATTTCATAAATTATGACATAGTTAAAATAAACATCACATCTCTGAGGTGTGTATACACATATGTGTATATACACATATCCATATGGTCTGTCACATTTTCAGGTTTAACAAAAATGTAGATCAAATTTTCAAAATAAAAATTTAAAGCATGGTATATGATGGGAAATATCCTTCATATAATTCCAGCATAGCATTGTTGATTCCCTGAAAATGACATGAAAAATGGTATATCAACTCAGCAAAGTCAGAAATCTAACAGATGTGTAGACACTCCTATGATAATTAAAAGTGTTTCATTCCATTTTCAAATAAGATTTAAATTTATTTGTAGAACTGTATCTATCAGCCTTTACTAAATTTATTTTTAGATACTTGTGGAAAACTTTAGATTTTATTGAAACAAACTGATTTGAACAACATGTGCTTTCAAATCTGTGTGTTGTAGATAAATATGATTTTATCTATATGAAAAAATAAAAATATGTCTTTTCGAATTCTTATTATTCTATCACACATGCATAAGAATTGAAGTGGTATGAAAATATATGTTGCAATTCCATAAAACTTAGTGGATGAGTTGTATTTTAGGAAAAGTATTTTAAAGCTGTTCCTTTTAAAGCTGTTGGGATGTCTTCTACTGGAAATAGAAACTGAATCTAAGGAAAGCTATTATCTAATCCTCACAGGTTATAGCAAGCCATACTGTGTAAATCAAATCCAGTGCTGGACACTTTGGTACACATTTCTATACTCTGCCTTTCCTTTATCCCCAGAGGTTCAACAAGACTGGAGAGAAAGGCAGTTATGATTGTTTTCAGTTACTGAAGAAAGAGGCTTTTTTATATTTACTGGGAGGATCAGAGAGGCATCTTCTAACCTAGAGAGCTCCCTTGGCTCTAGGTTTTAAGTCGTTGGGGTGTGTTTGTTCTTTTGTTTGTCTTTCAGGGCTGCCTGGAACAGCATGACCATCATGTTCTACTTTGATGCCTGTGGGAGAAAAGTTAGACATAAAACACGATTCAGAGAAAGCCACATGCTTGCAGCATTTGTGTTGAAACTTACAAGAAAAATGTGCAGCATTTTGGATTCACATATATTGAAACAAACAGATAAACAATACTTGCAAATTGCTGCTCAGATTATAGTTTTGTCTCTTTGTTAATTATATTTTCTCAGTACATTAGTCTTAATATTCCAGTTTTGCTTTACAATAATGTCTACAGTCATCTATATCTGTATCTTTAACAGCCATGAATTTTCCATACCATACTATGATTCAGAAGCTAATAAGTATGGTTGTTGAGGGTGTGTGTAGCAAACTAGCATGTTAAAAATGAGCATTAGTATAAGGAAGTTAGTAGAACATTTATTCAGTTTTCTTTCCTGTTAAACTTTACTTGTTATAGAAAATCATGTTTAACATTAACTAATTCTTTTAAATTCTTGCCACATACAATATGGCCATTTCTTGAATCAGACACATAAATGTCACTTGGGAGCTTGATAAAATGCAAATCAGAGTCTGTATTTTTACAATATTTCAGGATAAGATTAATTTTTTTAAAAAAGAAGCATATATGATAAATGCTTTATAGTACAATTGATATTTCTTATACTCACCTGCATGTTCATTTTTATGATGAATTTTAATTTTCCATTATTAAATTCCTTAGAAATCTTTACCCATCAAAACATATATTGTCTAGTATATAGTCTTAGATTCAAGAGACAACCAGGCATATGAGTTTATTTAACAACAGTTATTGATACATTAATTGTTAGATTATCTATCTATCTATCTGTCTATCATATTTTTTTTTGTTGGACCTGGGGGCTGAACTCTGGGCCTGGGCACTGTCCCTCAGCTCTTCAGTTCAAGACTAGCACTTTACACTTGAGCCACAGTGTCACTTCCGGCTTTTTTATGCTTTGTGGTGCTAATGAATCAAACCCAGGGCCTCATGCATGCGTGGCAAGCACTCTAACACTGAGCCAACTTTCCAGGCAAGATTACTATATATATTTATATATTATTTATTTATTTATTGTGAAAATACCATACAGAGGGGTTACAATTACATGAGCAAGATAATGAGTACATTTTTTATCAAGCATTGTTGCCTCCTCCTTTGTTTCCCCTTCCATTTCTTCCCATCTCCCACCCCCGCCAAAGTTGTAAAGTTCGTTTTTCGACATAACTACTTGTACATGTCGTTATTGCAATGGGTCCACTTGTATCCCTATTTAAATGATTTGTTTTTTCCCTTCCCCTCCACAAATTATACCAACATCAAATACATTGAAAGCAGGGGTTATACTATGGGGGAGGGACATACAAAACAACAAAGAAATAATCTTATAAATGTGTTAGAAACAATCACAAGAAAGAAAGAAAAAAACATTTGAATACTTATCTTGGGGTTTATTTCACCCAGCATCAACTTATCTGACCTTTTCTGCTTGTCTCAGACATATACTAGTTATTGCAAATAAGGGAAACCATGGGACCTATGTTTCTTTGGGCCTGGCTTATTTCACTTAATATAATTTTTCTAAAACACTGGAACAATCTTTAGCTTTTGAAAAATCTTAAAGGTTTATCAAATATATTTTTAAGTGATCAAGGAATACTAAAAGTACAAAGTGCTTATGATACTTATGAAATAGTTATTTTTGTCGTTTAGCTATTGCTTTCTAGTTTTAAATATTTTATCACCTTGTGGTTTGCTTTGTTTTGTTTCAATTGTTTGTTTGCTTCTTTGTTGATTTTGGATGTGACTCCTGACCTTCTTAAGGTGTGCTTTACCACTTAAGCCACATCTGTAGCCTTGTATTTTGTGGTTATTTTGGAGATGGAGACTAGGAAGTTTTCTTCTTGGTCTGTCTTCCAACCATAACCCTCCATAATTCATTCTCTTGAGTAATCTGGATTAAGGGTGTAAACCACTGATGTCTGACATATACTCAACAGTTTCTAATCATAGATACATTTAGTACATGAGCTACAATTTACATTGTCTACCAAAAAATCCCTTTATTACTTGTGAAACAAATGCATTTAATGTAATACACACTTACTTTAATTTTACAAATTACCACTGCAGAGCCATCCCTCTTAAACCAAATATCAGGTGTGCATTGGGTACACAAAGTGAAATAAATCACTAAATAGTATCTTATAGAAATATTGTTAAAGAAAATGTACATGAAAATATAATGCATAGCAAATTATCCTTGACGATAGGGTAGTGTTTTTATTTTTATTTTTTATGTTTCTGGAGCTCGAACCCAGGATGTCACACATACAAGTGGAATATTATACCACTGATCTGTAATACAGGTGACTCATGAAATAACAAAGAAGATAGCATGGCTTTCCATTAGGACATTTCTACATCTAAGAAATTGATCTGCTGAATGAGCAAGTAGTTATTACAAGTGTCAGTATAGTGCATACACTATCCTCATGACTCTGTAGTAGGGAATTTCTGAGGCAAGAGTTATAGCAGCCAACAGAAAAGTTCATAGAGAAATACATTAAGAAGAGTTTGAAGAATGAACAATCTCTGACAGGTCAGAAAAAGCCACTATATTTGAATGGAAAGTAATAACAAACAAAAAAAAACTATTTGTAGGTTTGTGTTGTTGTTGTTGTTGTTGTTGCTATCTGGCCAATAAAATCAATTATTTTATCAGATAATCCAAGAGAAGTACATTTTTCAAAGTACAAATATTTATATGTATCATGACTTTTCCCTGTTACCACCTTTGTTTTTAAAATGTGTACCCACATAAATTCAGAGAACTCAATGGAGACTAAATAATGTTACCATGTGGACAAAAGATATTCAATATTCAGGATGAGCACAGAACCTATGATAGTCAAAGAACAATGACCACAGTTTCCATTATAACTTCACTTCATCTCCATAACTCTTGCTGTTAAAGGAACAGCATGGCTTTTAGTCCTAGTATTTTTATCTGTGTTATTTGAAAGGATGCTTTAGGCACCAACCACCTGCGGGAAGTTTCCACTACTCAGGTGGTTGTAAAATAATGATGACCTCTTGTTTTGACATTAAAAAAAAAGATAGTTACACACAAAGATATCAGGTATTTTAGAAAGAGGAAAATGCAGTATGAAGGATATTAGTTTCTTTCTTAAGAATGGACCCTTCAATACATCTTTGGATAATTTGGAAATACACATAATGCATTACAATTGATAATTATATTTAAATGAGTAATGAAAAGTGAAAAAAAACAACTGTAAATCTTAATTTCTAGCCACTTAAGTAGCATTGATTTTTTGTGTATTTTCTAAAACATTATTATCCTTTATTTTGTTCCCTAAAAACTTACTATTCTCAAATTTAACAAATTACTTATCACACAACAATTTAATTTAGCCACAACATTGAAACACCATGTCGTCTCCAGGTAAAATTAAAATATCTTAGGTTTTAAAAAAAATTATCATTGACTTAATATGTAAAGTGTAAAAAGCACAAAAATATTGTAATTAAACCATTCCATTCATCCAGATTTGTTTCAGCTTCTCACATTCTCTTTTAGCCATACCTCAATGTCCTAAGATAAGCAGAGTGAAATAGTAACTGAGTTATTTGGATTTATAGTTTCTGAAGAGGACAACAGTCACAGACACAAGAACTTAGAAGGGTGATGTTTTGATAGCAGATAAAAGAGTAATAATAATAATAATAATAATAATTAGGACGTGGTGGCTCACATCTCTAATCCTAGCTACTCAAAAGCCTGAGATCTGAGGACTGTACCTCAAAGCCAGCTTAGTTAGGAAAATACTTGAGACCTTTATCTCCAATTACCCAAATAAATGCTGGAAATGGGTCTGTCTGGCTCAAGTGATAGAGTGCTAGTCTAGTCTTGAGTAAAAGATCTCATAATCAGCACCTATGCCCTAAATTCAAGCCCTAAAACTAGCAAAAAACAAAAGAAAAGAAAAGAAAAAAATCAATGTTCCTGCACTAAAATACTATATTTATGTGAATATATGTGTGTGTATATATGTATATGTATATTATGTATATGTAATGTTATACTTTTTCCAAAAGTTTTGAAGCCCAAGGCCAGAACTGAAGACACAGACAACTTATGCAACTTGTCTTCTGTTTTCTCATAAGGTTTTAGCCTTTCTGATCTTCAGTTATTGAAAGTTTTGTTATCAGCAATGATTATCATCATACTAATGTAATTTTATCAATCATTCAAATTTATGTACTATTCAAGTTTGATTTTTGGCTCTCACATTGTAGTTACACAGAGGAAATAAAGGAATTTTTGTTTGTATCCTCTTTTCAGGATTCTGAAATAGTGAAAATCATCAGGATTTAGATCCTTCTTGCAATTATTCTAATATTCCTGAGAGGTTAGATGTAGAAAATAAGAGGCTATTAATCTAATTTTAGCGCTTGAAGAGAAGACAGAGGGACCTCTCACGTAGAAGGACGACACAAACCTATTTTCTCTCTCACCTAACTTTCACAGGATTGGTAGATTCTTATTTTACTTCCTTCAAAAGGTTGATGCTTTCTTAATCAGGGAGGTAAACATTAATTGTTAGTGTGTTATGTTGGTGAGAAGTGAAGCTACCTATATCTACGTCTAAGTTTTATTTAGCCAGCAAAGGTTTGGGATGCTTTCTGGATGGTAAGAAGTTAAGGTTGAAGTTTTCAGCAGAGGTGAATTTGTTCTGGCTTTTGAATTCAAAAGAATATTAAAATTCCATATAGGGAACTGATTTAAGTGGAGGAACAAATAAAAGAGAGAAATAAAAAGATAATGACAGCTTAGACTGGGGTAACAGGTAAGCTCATAGCTAAAATATGTGCTTTATGCCAGGCAAAGGTGGCTCACACTGTTAATAGTAGGTACTCAGGAAGCTGAAATATGAGGATTATGGTTTGAAGCCAGACTTGACAGAAAAGCCCATGAGTTTCTTATCTCCAATTAACCACCACAAAACAGAAGTAGAGCTATGTCTTGAGTAGTAGAGCACTAAATTTGAGCAAAAAAAATGCCTAGAGCTTGAAAAGAACAGCACTTGCTGTAGCATTGTTTAGAGATGTTGACAGGTTGCATATAGAGGTACACAGGAAAGAAAAGGTTGCCTCTAACCTCTTGATTCATAAGTTTTTCACATGATTTAGAGGGTTAGATGTAATGTGGGGTGAGAAGAAAATTGGAGTCATATTTAGGTATGAGGTATACAAAATATATATTTGATTTTTATATAGAAATATTTATGAGACATAAGAAGGCAGGTGATTGTAATACATGGTGGGGACATAGGATGGAAGGTACTAGGGCTTGAATTCAGTATCTGGGCCCTGTCCCTGAGTTTCATTGCTTAAGGCTACCATTTGAATTACAACTCCACCCCTTGAGTCACAGCTTTACTTCTGGTTTACTCTGTGGTTAACTGGAGATAAAGTCTCTCAACTTTTTCTGCTGGGCTTGGCCTCCTGAGTAGATAGGATTATAGACCTGAGTGAAGAGTGCCTGACCATCATTGAGGTTTTTAAGTCTCTGAAACTAGATCTCAGTCTTGATATCAAATGAGTGAGAGCACCTAAGATAGAGCCTCAAGGCATGTTCCTAGAGCTGCAAGAATAGGGGAACAGTCCAAGAACATAGATAAAAACTACAATATTGTTGGGGACAGTAATATCCTAGAAATGTGTCTGAAAGGGGAAGGGTTATCCAGCAAAATTCTACTAGCAGAGTATGAGGAAATTAGAAATCAGAGAATTGATCACTGGAAGATGCATAGTGTTTTTGTCTTAAGAAGAATGGGTCTACATTCATTTTGTAATAGACTTTTCATGCTCTGGCAGCAACATCAGTCACTACTGAGTGCTTTTTGGTGACTTTACGAGAAATAGATCAATTATATCCTCCTTCTTTTCCTGGTTGGAGTCTGGTTGCTCTGTTTTCACTCACTTAGGGAATTGGCACCTACTACAATTCTCACCATCTTTAAGATTCTTAGAATGTTCACTTTGTAGTGTCTCCATTAGCCCTATCACCAAGAGATTTAAATTAAAGGGAAAAAAACTTAGCAATTAAAAACTGCTTTAATCTTCTATGCTTGCTCATTTTCTTCAGATTGATTTTACAAATATGTTTTAAAATGGTCTGTCTATATAGTTCTATGTATCAATTTTCTCTTTCCTCTCTCCCAAACTTCTTTTGATGTGAGGTTTCTCTATACCTTATTCAATTGCTCTGCTTAATGACACCAGTGATTTTCTAAATACTGAAACCAGTAGCTGCTTATGCTTATTCACCCTGTGAAGCTGATTTAAATAGGAAGTTGGGAAAAAATCATATTGGTACTATTTGCAAGTTTGATTTACCATGACTTAAATTTCAATATTAAATCCCTAGGAACTCTTTTTTAGACTTAAGCTTTTTATAGACTGTAGCTTGAGAGCCACTGGTCTAGAAAAAATAGCATTGTGTTAATGTCTTTTATAGAGGACAGCACCCTGGGTAAAGGCCAAGTTGATTGTCTCAGGGTGCCTACCCATTTCCCCCTGTTAAATTTCACATTAATTTGAGATTGATTTTTAGTAATTAAAATCACAGTTATATTAGCCTCTTGACACAGATTTAAAATGAAGGGTTTTAACTTTATAAATGATAATGCTTACTACAGTTGATGGTATGAAAAGGTAACATTACAATGTTCGGAGTCGCTTATCCCTGAACAGGAGCCAGCATCATAATCTGCTTATCAGTGAGAAATGTTCAGAGAGTGTGAAATTCAACAAGACAAGCCAAAGAAAATTAATTCAGACTTGCCTCAGAAATACCAATTGACCTAATCTTCCCAATCTATTAATACTGAAGGTAGAAGGAGCAATAGATAGAAAAGCCTAGGGGGTAATGGCAATGACACAAGACACAAAGTCAGCTTCATTCATGAAGACCAACTGGGGAATTCTGAATAGTTATTTTAAATGGACATAAGCCATACTGAGTATAATAGGTCAAAAGCAACAGCCAAGAATCAATAATAAAAAGTGAATTAGGAAACTTGAGACATAAATAATGTGATGTGTTGATTTAATATAAATGATTCTTGGAGTTGAAGGCTTTCTTTACTAAGAGCAGAATCGTATCTATGAGCCATAAGAGAAACTATCAGTCAGTCTCATTAGGAGATTTAGAAATAATAAATGCTTTAGATATTAATGCTTTAAAAAGCTGTAACTCTAAAAATGTTTTTCATAACCGGTGCTACTTATATAGCCTACTTGAGTAGTTGTAAATCAGTTGTGTAGACTTCAAGCCTTTTGATTGGTCCTTATTTCCATTCACTAGCTGTAATTTTGGAGATAAAACTTATGTTAGGAAATGTCATAGGTTGTTAGAGAGCATTTGAAAATATCATACTGAACTATGAGCAGCCAGTTTTTGTAGAAAAAAATCTAAGAAATAATATTTACTGGTAGTATGGTGACTTAAAAGAAATTCTAGTCTACATGACTTAATTTGTTAAGTACATGGGATATTACATAAATTTAAATTTGAGTATAGAGTTTTCTTGAGTGCCTCTAACATAGATTTTGGATTTCCTAGCAAACCATAGTTTTAAGACTATGTGGGAATCAATATTTGATTTTCTGTTCTATTTTTCTTATCCCTTTCCATTAGTCTTGACTTTGAAACAGGTTTCAAAAAGATGATAGAAATAGATTCCCATGAGGAGTAATGAGGACACATCTAAGAAGCTGAGCAGAACTGGGGTAGCCTAGCTTAATTCTGAACATTTTTCCTCCCATTTGACAACTCTTAGTATCAGTGAGCTATACAATATTTACCTTATGAAAGCTGACTAGCTTCAAGTTTAATGAATTATGACAAGCATGAAAACTAGATTTAGTAACAGTAATTGTTATACATTAAATAAGCAGTGGTTAATATTAAAAATCTGTTTTTGCTTAACCTGGTTTGTTAGAATATAATTTCTGTATTCTTAATTTGACCTATAATCTTCTTATGGTAAAACTCACCTAATAGTCATTTTGCAGGATCATATTGAATAGAAATTGGCCCATGGCTTGTGGGTAGATTGTTTAATACTACAATTCCTGTGGCAGTGAATGATTGACCAGAAAGTGAGTAGGAAAAACTAGAGTGAATGGAGAAAAAAATTTAAGAATGTGGATTTTGAAAGGAAGGTTAAGATACAAAAGCATGGGGAAGTGACATGTAGGGTATTTTATTTAAAGAGAGAAAGTACTAATTATTTTCATAATAAAAAAGGCATTTTCAGTCTTGTTTACTCTATTCATAGTACTGGGTTTCAACACCAGGCTTTGTGCTTGCTATGCAGGAACTCTACTGTTAGAACCATTTCCCTAACCCTGCTTTAGTTATTTTCCAAATTAGTTCTTTCATTTGTACCTAAGCCAGACTGAGCCATAATTCTCCTGTTTATCCTGAGCACCTAATTTAGAAGACAAGCATCCATACCATGCCCTGTTTTTATTAGTTGATATGGAGCTTTGTAATTTTCTGGCATGGAGAGGGGCCAGAATCACAATCTTCCTGATCTCCACCTACTTAATAGCTACAATTACAGACATGAGCCACCATGTCTGGACTATTCACTCAATTTTGAAGATAACTTTTGTCTTAAAAGTAGTAGCCCAGTATTAGAGATATTTTGAATCATAAATATTCATGGAAATAATAAACACACTATATTGTGTGTTTATATGGCTTGCAGACAATGGTACTTATTCATAAAATATATTTTAATATCCAAAACAACCTGGGAGGAAAGTTACAGAGTTTTTCCTTATATTTATTTTGCAGAGGAAAAAAATATGGTTACCAGAGAACCTACAGTAGCAGATTAACTAAATAAGTGCAGTATTTTCTATCATCCTCTCAGACTGAAAATCTGATGCATATGTATGTGTGTGTGTGTGTGTATATATATGTATATATATGTGTGTGTGTGTGTGTGTGTGTAGATATACATAATATATATTTTAAGGTTATAATAAGATTCCTAGAATAACATTTTTATTATGTCAGATAAATAAGAATAATGTAGATAGAAAATGAGAGTTGATAAAAAAATATCTTCTCATGACACGATAATTAGGATACATATTAAAATGGGGGAAAGAAGAAAAGCCCCTTGAAATAATCATGTGCAAACGAGTGCAGAAAAGAGTAGTAAAAGTAGATAAAGTTGTGCCATATGTAGTTATTTCTTAAAATTCTGGAGGAGATATATTATTTTCATTTTGTATAAAACCATTTGCACTATAAGAAAAGTGAGGCTAGGGAGCACTATATTCGAAGTATTTCTAAAGCATGGTCCTTGTTCCTAATACAGATGTATTTTTATGCATTTATGGGGAGTATTTAAAGAATGCTTAATAGCAATGTTTTAATCCAATGATTTTAGTGAAAAACTTGAGCCCTGAATTGAAAACCTTTTTAACTGAAGACAAAACAAATGAGGAGAATGGGACACAATGCCAGTGTGAAGATCCAGGCAGATCATCTGGTTAAGCATGCGGGACTGAACCTGAAAAGATTTATGGGACCCTGAATGATTTGCTTTATGCTAGTAATAATTGTAACACCACTTATTCCTATTTCCCTTATTAACTTTTTCTGCATCACCGCTCTTTTTTGAGTTCATATGTCTTAATGAAATATCTGTCTTCTATGTCTCTTTTCAGTTTCACATTAAAGACTATAGGATTGAAACTAGTCTTCCCAGCTGGGCACACTCACTAGCCAGAGGCTAACTTTGCTTCCAAGTTAGACTCCATGCAATTTCCCCCATTAGGCGTTTGTTTCATTGTCTACAGGAGAGCAATAAAACTTATCAGCTAGTTCAATCAAACACATCAGCTGGAAACATCTCCTTGCTGTGAATGAACAACACAGTTTAAAAAATAAAATAAAATTTAAAAAGGCTTGCTTGGATAGTGTTGTAAAACAGTCAACATTTATTCTATAAGCATTTGATATGTTTTTAGACCTGCATTTTTGTGTATTCTAAAACCTTTTTAATACCAATATTTTACAGAAATATTTCCATCATTTGGTTTATAATAATTTAAAGCACAAAATTGGAGGCATAGGTGAATTTTGACTTTAGAAATACACATTTCATTTAATTTATGAACAGTTGGAACAATGATAAAGTTTCCATTCTCTTTCTTTTTCTGAGAGAAAATATGTATATGATGCTTGTTTTACTCAATTAAGTTTTTATCTGCATCATACATACGGAAGAAGTGTTATTCTAAGGAAGGTATCATGTGATGGCTTGAGTGAAGATAACATGTCGGAAACCAGGTCTTATCCTAAGCAATCATCACTGCATGTTTTCCCATGTCTATACAATCTGATGTTTATTGGGAGTTTTCATACTTTGTTTCTTTCAGGCAGTATATACAGTATTGCTGTGGGTAGCTAGGGTAGTTCATGTGTGAGAAAAACAATTATTTCCACATCTGAGTAATCTATACATAATATTTTTATTGTAATATATGTTAAAAACACGAAGATCCCCTTATATTGGAGATGATGACAATTACTTTCCAACAATAGCTATTTGCCTATTGAAAAGCTGATTTCTTTGAGGAATATCATGAATCTCTCAGGCATGAGCATCTTGCTGTCCAAGCTTACATGGCCGTTACCTCCACCCTGAGGCAAATTCCGCAAATGTTTGCTTCTCTCCATAGGTGGATTTTCCTACAAAGACATTCAAAAGCGAATTTCTCTTCAACCTTTCATTTTGTAGATAGGTCTTCTTATCAAAGTACATTTAGTTTGTTCAGACCAAAGTTAATCAAAATATTTTTTCTGACACAAAGAGTCTTTAATTTCCTCTTATTTTACAATGATTCATAAAATATCACTTGAAAATAAACCCAAACTAATAAACTGGAGACCATTTTAAATTGGAGATAAAAAGTCTAGGATGGAGACATGAAGCTTCATTCTTAGTATTATGAGGAAGATTTTCCTTGAGTGTTTTTCCCACTTTACTAATATTTATCAGAAGAATGCAGCTTTCACTATTGAAAATTATCATATCATTTTATTATCAGAAGTTTATCAACCATATTCATACTCTACCAATAAAACTTATCAGCTGCATCACAATATTCTTTGTCAAGCTCTCAACTGTGACCAGTCTTTTCTCTCTGTGTATGACAGAATTGGGGCTTAACCTCAGGGCTTGGGAACTGTCCCTTAGCTTTTTAGCTAATGATCTACCATTTGAACCACAGCTCCACTTCCAGCTTTTTGATGGATGATTGCAGATAAGAATATTGTAGACTTTCTTGCCTTGCATGGCTTTGTATTGAGTTCCTCAAGTCCCAGATTTCTGATTACAGGTGTCAGCTAACCTGGCACCCAGTTTTCAAGCATGACCATTTGAAACAAAAGAATGTTTTCATTGCTTATGTCTTTCTCTGCATAAGTTTATATTATCTAGTTATACCAATCTATACATCTCCTTTCTAACTATCTGCTATTATTAATGGCAGATTTTATATGTAAATATAAAAAAAGCTCATAATATGTAGGCTTGGTGTTGTGTGACTCAAAAGACACACTTCCCCCACAAATCATTTCCAAAATAAAGATGCTTTTAGTATTTATTCTAAAAAGGCAATATTAATATTGTTAACAATGAAATTCTGTAATTTTTACAGATTAATGTTTTTGCCCCTTCTAATAAATAGTTTAATTTGTAAAGCAAAAACTGTCATGTAAATTGTTGAAATGTGAGCTTTCAATTTTATACAAAACAATTTTTTATAAAGCACAAATAATTCATGCATGCAACTCCAAAGATCAAGCCTCTTGGAGGAGGCTTATAATTTGAAAAGAAGATGGTGGGGTTTTGTTTTATTTTTGTCTTTTAGCTAGAGGCATAAAACATCATTTTCTGTCTGTAAAGAGTACTTAGAATACAAAATTCAAAACATATCGAGTCACACACTTCCTGCTGCCTTGCTAACCTATTTTTCAGGGTCATTTTCTTTCAAGTGCAGTTAAAATTTTTCTCTGTTGAACTGAAGTATGTACCAGAAGCTCTTGGGATTTGAGTTAACCATTCCAGACTTTCATCTAGAGCAGGTAGCCTAAGTGAATTTTCCATCTTGTGAAACTCCTGCAGTGAGACCACAGAGGAGAAAATGGAGCTAAGTACTGATAGATGAGCCACAAGTCCTGATATTGAAAGTCAGGGCTATGCTTGGGAAAAAATACAAACAATTTTCTAATCTTAAAGGATATGTCTTTCAAGGCTCTAAGCTATTCATCCCTATACCTTTTGCTTTCCTGTGTCTCATAGGCAAGCAGATTCAATACTAATACCCACAGATGATTAAATTTCTTTTTCAGTTATTTTCATAAAGCAAAATGCAAATTATGTTATCAAAACATTACTACTCAAGGGAAAAGATCTTAATGTAGATAATCAATCCACTCTTCTTGCTCAGCTCTCCACCCCCCCCCCCAACTCCTCCCCATTCACACACCTATGGTTTAATCTATATAAGACAACTAAGATGGCCTCAATTTCCCTTCTTGAAATTTTGCCTTAAACATTTTCTATTGTTCTTTTGAATTTCAGAGATATAAAGATTGGAGTTCCAGAGTACCTTGTCCTCACAGAGTGTTATAAGTTCTGATTTTCTGTCTGCTTTTAGTTGGCTCTGAGTATTTTAATTTTGCATTTTTAAATTTTATTTGAGCCATAAGCAGTAGCATCTTTTAAAAATTTGGATGAACTAACAACAATAAAAGTCTCTCTGGAGTTGAGGTCCTGTTACCGCTTTAGAAATTTTAGTACTCACACTGTGTGTACTATTCCCAGCACATGTAAATTGTCTTCTGCTGCCACTCTTCATTCAGTCTGCTTTTTATTAATCTGTGTGTGTGTGTGTGTGTGTGTGTGTGCGTGTCTGTGTGTTGGACCTGGGCTTATAATTCAGGACCTGTAGCACTATCACTAAGGTTTAGTACTCAAGGCTTGAGCTCTACACTTGAGTCATAGCTCCACATCTAGCTCTTTGATGGTGAAATGGAGATAAGTGTGCTATGGACGTTCCTACCCAGCTGGCTTCAAATTGCAATTATCAGATCCCAGCCTTCTGATCAGTAAGGATAATAGAGATGAACCACTGGTGGTTGGTTTTGTAAAATTATGCTCTTGTTCACAGAAGTCATTTGGATTCACAGATCATCCTGTAGGAAGGTAATGATTTTACAATTTTTGTTCAAGTCATTATGCATTGGTAAATAATACCTGAGGAATTGAGTTGAGAATGTTGGCCTACATGGAGTCAGCACATGCTGCTTTCAAAACTTCTGTCAGAGGAGGCAGTGAGAATACAAAAAATAAGAGTTATTGACATTCACTTGAGATTTGAAGGACAGGAGAAGTGACCTCACTGTAAGGGAAGATAATGCTTACTAAGTTTTGTTTTTTGTTTTTTTGTTTGGTAGGTTAGCACACATCTGTGTGGATTTAGGCTCCACAATCCTATTAGTTCCAATTTGCAGATAAGAAGCTGAGGTTCAAAAATCTCATTTGATATGATAAATGGAGTGAGTTGTGTTCTTAAGTTTTGACTACATTTCTCACATCTCTATTATATTGTCATTCCTTAGAGTTTTGAAAACTTTCACATATTTAGAGAAGTTAATAAAAATGCAGATATGCCTAATTGCAAAGCCCTTAGATGGAATAAATGTCACTATTGTCTTTATTGAGAGTTTTTAATGCACCCCTCACACGATCAGGGGGTTTATGTAGATGATTTTATTTACTTCAATAATTTCCAAGTTTATAAGGAAATATTACTTCTACTACTTTGTAGAGAAGAAAATTAATGTCCAGTGGTTTCCAGTAAAGTGTAAGATTATCAAATCAATAAATCATCAAAGCAGGATTGAATCCTGTGGGATGAATACTCAGGTCTCTATGTTCTTGTACAGTACCATTTAAACTGTTGGTAGAAATGTCTGAGAAAATGAAGGTACTGCAAAATCACTTGCATAGTTTTGAATGGGTCTAGTTGCTGATGGTTTAAATGAGATTACTCAGTGGCTTCATTCAAATCTCCGAGTTTCACATCTGAAACATATAGGGGAGATAGATATATGTATATATATATATATATATATATATATAGAGAGAGAGAGAGAGAGAGAGAGAGAGAGAGAGAGAGAGAGAGGAGTAGTGGTTGGTGACAGTTTAGAGTCCATTCAAAGCATGGGCTCAGAATGACAAGTGTTCAGGCTCAAGTCCCATTATAAGCTGGAAATGTCAAAGCTTATTTTAAAATTCAACCCAACTGGTAAATATTTATGCTAGTCTATACACAATGAGGATAAGTGCATTAAATTTTGTGGAATTTGGTTTTTAAGCATAGTTTTAAATGTTAATTTAAAAAAGAGTACAATTAATTCAATATATTCATTGTTGGAATTCTACTTGGTACAGTAACATGTAAACTGCAAAAATTATCTCAGCAAGATTGCACAATCAATTTACAGAAAGCAAATTTAGGTATTCTAGAGTTATTATAAGTTTATTCCTTTAGGCTAGGTTTGTTTAGGCAAGTTTGTTGATATCACTCTTTGATAGTATCTGTGGCTTTGTGACTTTATTTCTCTTCATGTCATTTCATGTCACATCTCAATCATTCCCATTGTTCTCATTTCCTCCTCTTGCTAAGTACATTCCAGGTTAATCTCTGTTATTATAATATACCATTGTAATGTTATATTGCAGAAGTTTGATTACTAAGGGCCAATCTCTTGAAAAGTATGTTTCGGTCTTACAAATCAGACAGTATTTTTTATACTTTTGTCATTTTTTTCTGGACAGCCATTGCTATACTGGTATAGAAACATTCTTTTTTCCACAGTTTACATGATTTTTAGGAAAGTTTCAGCAAACATTTGTTGAAACTTAATGTGAAATGCATCCTTCTGTGCTAGAAAAACACTTACTTTCCCATTCATTAACAGACAATTACTGCGTGTAACCTGATTTTTTATGTTACTGTTTCTTTAAGGATGTATTTTCTAAGTCATGACTAAGGTTTATATTTTCCTAATGAGGCATTGAATTCAAATACCAAATGGAACTTTGCAAAAGAATATAAATAAAATTAAATGGGAGCTTTGCAAGGCTATGACACCGATACTTCTGAATAAACTAAAGAATGTATCATTCAGAATGAGAAACTATCCAATAAAGGAGCAAAACCAATTATGTAGTAAGTGGTGCAAATGAGAAACAGGAATGTAAAAGGATGCTGCTTTTGCATGTGTTTAGGGGTACAGAAAACCACTCCCGAGATTCTGGGAGATGGACAGATCGCCAGTATTAAAGACCCATGTAAGTCTTTAAGTAAAGAATTAATTGGTGGGGGGGGGGGGAGAGATGGGGGCATTCTTAGTATTCTTTTAAGAACTTTTTTTTTCTTTTTAGTATTCTTTATATGAAACTATTTTATTCTCCACATTTCCTCTTTTTCCTTATTTGTTTCCTGGTGGTTATGAATATTCAATATCAGCTTTGGCATCAATGTTCCTGAATGATAGCAATATAAGTTGGTAATATGATGCAGAGACTTGGTAGAGGGTTTGAATTAAAGTCATTTCCGAGTCATCCATCTTACATTACAAGGAGGGTGCAAGAAGAAAGGTTTTGTCGTAACTTGTTACACCTGTGAATATGTATTTCCTTCAGTTCTTGGATGACAAGTGATTTTCTAGATAAGTGATCTCTAACCTTACTCCCTTGCTCAGTATGTTTTCTTCTCTCCCAGGATTTCACTTGTAATTTTTAATAGGAGGCTTTATTATCTATCACTGTAAAGCAAACATTTTGCTTTCTCTTGAAATAGTGGGGATCTGATCTCAAGCTTCAGAAAACAAAATTTTCCATTTCTCAAATGGGAATTTTTTTTTTCTTTGTTAGTTGTCGTGGGCTTGGGCGCTGTCCCTGCGCTCTTCAGCTCAAGGCCAGCACTCTACTTCTTGAGCCATAGCGACACTTCTGGTTGTCTAGTGGTTTTTATTGGAGATAAGAGTCTCACGGACTTTCCTGCCTGGGCTGGCTTTGAACCACAATCTTCAGATCTCAGTCTCCTGAGTAGCTAGGATTACAGGCGTGAGCCACCAACGCCAGGCTACAAGGGAAACTTTGTTTCTGAAAATGTCAGGTGACTTGAAACCTCTTTATATATTAATCTTGTTATTGCCAGGACATGATATAATTATAATAATTCTAGACAGCTAATATGACTTAAGTATCATCATAGCACAATAACTACTATCAATAACTACTATTGTCAAATCATGAATTAATGGGGGAAATCTGTCTACTTAGAATGGACATATACTTCTTAATAGGGACCCAGAAACAACAAATCAAAGACAGGTTGGACAGATGGGATTGCATGAAATTTCAAAGCTTCTGCATAGCAAAGGACATAGCTAGTAAAATCAATAGAAAGCACACGGACTGGGAGAAGATCTTCACTAGCCATATAACGGACAAGGATCTCATATCTAAAATATACCTGGAACTCAAAAAATTAAATCCTCCAACAACAAATCCTCAAAGAAACAACTGCCCAATAGAAAATTGGGCTAAAGACTTAAAGAGAAACCTCTCTGAAGAGGAAAGAAAGATGGCCAATAGACACATGAAGAAATGCTAACCCTCCCTAGCCATAAAAGAAATGCAAATCAAAACAACATTGAGATACCACCTCACCCCAGTTAGAATGGCTATAATCAAGAACTCTAATAACAGCAGATGCTGGAGGGGATATGGACAGAAGGGAACCTTCCTGCATTGTTGGTGGGAGTGTAAACTTGCTCATCCACTTTGGAAAGTAGTATGGAGGTTCCTCAAAAGACTACATAGAGCTCCCCTATGACTCAGCAATCTCACTTTTGGGCATTTACCCAAATGATCACAAACAAAACCATCCTAAAGCTACCAGCACAACTATGTTTATTGCAGCATTATTTACCATAGCTAAGGTATGGAACCAACCCAGATACCCCTCAGTAGATGAATGGATCAAGAAAATATGGTACATATATACAATGGAATTCTATGCCTCCATCAGAAAGAATGACATGGCCCCATTTGTTAGGAAATGGAAAGACTTTCAGTACTTTTAAAAGACTGATTAAACCAAACTCAAAATGGATAGATTCCAAAGCTGGACCTCAGACTGTTATTTAAAGCAAGTGACTCAAATGTTGATTTTTCTGCCACAGGGGAATGTTAACACTCATAAAGAAAAAGATATTGACTTAAAGCAAGTGAGTCAGAAGGCCACATCAAAAGTCTCTGCAGGGATAAGTGAAAGCTTGATGAAGAATAGCTTTCTTCTTACAAAACAAAGAACTTGATTTTATGCACTAGAGAGCTTCATAGCACTTATCAAAGTCAGAAACTGACCTTGTTAATTTTACTATTAACATTGTGAATAGTACAACTCTTTTGATGTGAATATGGTTATTTTCCTCTCTTTGAAATAAGAGGAAACTGAGATCTTAACAATTCTGAGTAATTTTTGGAAACCATCCAGTTGGTTTCTTTTCTTTTGTGGTAAAGTATATTATGTAAACAAGACAAAGAAAAAATGATCTTAATTTTAGTTTTATAGGATTCTTATCTATAGTGACCTTATTCCTTGCTCTGAGTCATTTGGAATGCAGAATTTCATTTCAGAGAGTCATGATATCAGAAGGGAATCACTACTATCAAAAACTACTATTGTCAAAGCATGACCTGATAAGAACCTTGCTGTTCAGTTTACTCTAAACTTGTGTGACTATCAAGGCCATACAAGGTCCTGTTCAGTGTTGGTTTACTGAAGAAAAAGGGCTTTTCAGATAATAGAAATAATGACAAAGCTATCCCCTTTAAGGAAGGCAAGTGTAGTTTGCCATGTACATGGGTTTCCCTATTAACTGTGTATTATTTTATTGTATTAACATTTTTATTCTAAATAATAGCTGCATTTCTTCTACTATATTTGTAATAGTGTGACACTGAATAAAAAGGCACAACTAAACATAATACAATGCAGTCTAAAATTCCTAATTCTAATTCAGGAGATAAAGCAATGCGTATGACTTCACTTGATACAAGTAGTTCTGTATTTTTATGTACTTTCATTCTTTTTATTATCTTTAAGTAGTTATACAATGTATAACCATGTTGCAGTTTGTCACTTAACTAGTTCAAGCTCTTCCATCATAATTGACTAATGAAAAGTTAGTGAGGAAAAATAAACAACATCAAAATAACTATCACTTTTAATTTTTGAACAGTAAAACTTGTTTTGCTTTACTTTTTAATTAATTTCTTCCATCATGTTTTGTTTTTCAATGCACATTCTCAGACATCTTTTCTTTACCATATCTCTGTTTCAGAGCCGGGGGATGCTGTTGTCACTAAGAAGTATGGAGTCTGTCCATTATAGGGGGTTTTCATACAGATGCATAGTCAATAGGTGAATTAATTAATTTATATGATCATTCTTTCTTATTTGTAAGTGATATATTAATGCAAAAGATGGAATGGAGAAGAGTTTCACTGTGTAAGAGTGTTTATGGATGACACAAGGACCAAAGATGAGACAAAGGAAGACATATAATGATCGACTGCCCCAGAAGGATGAATCCAAGCTGAGGCTTCATAGAGACGGGAAGTGATGAGGGAAAGGGAGCAGAGGAGAGTGCTGACAGAATGGAAGGGCTGTGGGAACTGGCTGGCCCAACATGAAGCAAGCATTGAGGGTTAATACCAGTATTATGTCTACTAACTGGTTGATTCTCTGCATCAGGTGTGTATGTATCTGAAAACAGTAAGTGAAATATCTCTGTTAGCTAAAAAGAGGTAGAAATACTAAAATGTTTATAAAACAAGTAAAAGGACAAGCAGAAAACAGAGCTGCATGATGACAGAATCATGTTTAAGTGAATAGGCATTTGGCAGTATCTAGATTACAGAAGAGTGAAACCTTTGTTTTCTTTATTTTTAATTTATTTCTTTATTTTTATGAATAAATTTTAGTCATACCAAAATTTCATTGTACATTTCAATCTACTTTGAACATGTTATTTCCCTTTATTATGCTCTTTGAGTTGTATTATACAGCATTCATATATGTGTGTGTGTGTGTATCACATACATGATCCTCTATAACTACAACTTCTCTTTTCCCTTCTCACTTCCCACAGATTTCCTCAGGCAAGTAGCCATGTATATGTCCCAACATCATAATCATCACCATCCTCATCATTATCTCCATCATCATCATTTTAAGTCTAGACTCCTCATATGAGAGGAAATTTACAATATTTGGGATTTTGACCATGACTAAACTTGTACAATCTGAAAGTACATTCATTTTCCTGAAGATGAAATGATTTACTCTTTTTATGATTGGCTGATAGTTTAATCACATACACACATACACATACGTGTGAGTGTGTGTGTGTGAGAGCGTGCCAGCATTCATGCACCAATTCTTGGGTTTTAATTCAGGGCCCGAGTGCTGTTTCTGAGTTTTTTGCTCAAGGCTAACTCTCTACCAATTGAACCACACTTCTTCTTGCTGGTTTTATTTTGGTGGTTAATTGGCAGTAAGAGTTTCATAGACTTTCCTGCCTGGGTTAGTTTCAAACTGCAGTCACCAGATCTTAGCCTCCTGAGTAGCTATTGTTATAGGCATGAGCCACGAGTTTGTTAATGGCTCAGTTTAGTAATCTACCTACTCAGGAAGCTGAGAGATAAAGGAACAAGGGTTGAAGCCATATGGGCAGAATACTATGTTTGTCTTTCAAAAGTAACCAGCCAAAATCAATACTGGAGGCATAATTCGGGTGGTAAGCCTGCCAAGCAAACTGAACAAGGAAATACAACCCCCAGTAAAGCCCAAAACAATAACAACTAAATCCTTCCAATTTTCAAATAAGTTTTTTTAAATATTATATTAAAAGGAAAAATGGACTTATGAAACAATAAGTCTTTTGTCCTTTACTTCAAAATTTCTGTAGCTGGCATGCCATTTTTTTTTAATTGTTGAGAAAGAAGTGGTTTCTTAGTGCTTTCCTGACCAATTGTTTTTTTTTGGACACCTTTCTACAAAGTTAGAAGTGACTATATATCTTTACTAAATATTATGCAGTCTTTAAATTCAGTTACTTGACACAGCAAGTTTCAGAATTAAAAATAAACATTTCTCTTGGTCTGCTTTTTTGGCTCATGTATAACTAAAACCAGAAATGGTAATTGCTGTCAGAATGCCTTAGTAAAAGATAAAATAAGATCTAAAATGATTTGTATTTAGAGGTTTTAATGTTTTTGATGTGACATTGTCAAAGTAAAACTTCAATGGTATTTTATTTTATTTTTAAATTTATCTCTTTAATTGACACATAAACATAATACATATTTATGAGATATTGCATGATGTTTTGACACATGTATACATTGTGTAATGTTCAAATCAGAATAAGCATCTCTATCTCTTCAAAACATTTATTGTTTCTTTTTGCTAAGAAACACTCAAAATTTTTCTTCTAGTTCTTTTGAAATATAACTATAGCATTATTATCTATTAACAGCTTACTCTGCAATAGAACCAGGGCTTACTTGTTCTTTCTGACTATAACTTCATACCTATTGATCAACTTTTCTCCATCCCTCCTTCCCTGGCCCTCTCTCTACCTTCAAATATCCATTTTTATCCTTCTCAACTTTTATAGGATCAAGTCTTTTATTAATCTATGTATAAGTGGTATTATGATGCAGTACTTACATTTTTACGTGGCTTAGCTCCTTTAGAGTAATAACCTGTAGCTCCATTGAAGTTGCCACACATAATACAACTTGGGTTCTTTTCTTGCTTTGTAGTATTCCATTACAACATTTGATGTTTTATTTAATCATTCAGGGTTTGGTAGCTATTTAGGCCATTTTCTTGGGTTTAAATAACAGTGTAACAATAAACATGGTAGAAATGTCTCTTCTATGTTCATTTTGAACAACAAAATATAGAAGAAGTCCTTTGTATCCACTTGTTTGCTAACAGTTACGTTTGTGGTTTTGATAGTAATTATTCTATCTGGAGAGAGTTGATTTGATAGTAATTATTCTATCTGGAGAGAGTTGATTTCTCATTATGATTTTGATGTTTCTCTAATGACTATTGGTTTAAGATTTTGTAGGTACTAGTTGGCCATTTGGATGTTTTCTTTTGAGAAATGTCTAGTTATACCCATTTTAAAAAAATCTGATGAATCAGGTGTTGTTCAGGTTGAGTCTTTGAGTTCCTTAAATAGTCTGAGTCTTCACCTGTGTCATGTGCACAGTTTCCCCTCACTGTTGGGTAGTTCCTTTCTTGCACAGAAGACTTTTAGTTCCAATTTTGGAACTTTACATTCTTGGAACTATAGTAACATTAAATCAAATTTAAGATAGCAATGGAGAAGATACACAATTTTTAAACAATTGAAAAATGCTTGGTAGAACATTTGAAAGCACTGTTAAAAACATTTTTTTTCAAATATGGTTTCATAGACATTTTCCTTACTTCATATTACATTTGAGTATAGTCTGATTTGTCTTTACAATTTACTGATACATTTGTGGAAATTTGGAGCAGTATTAATTGAAATCAATAGTCTTTACTCTCATTTCATTTATCAGAACTTGCAGGATCTGTGTGTGCTTCTTTATATAGGATTCCTTTTGATTCTCATCCAGGCACATGAAGTTGCTACAGTAATAGAACACTTTAAGCCAGGAGTTAAGTTCCTTCCTGGGTTGATAACCAAACTTAAAAGTGTAGCTATCTAATTAATTGTCTTAAATACTCAGCATCATGGTGTAAATGACGACCAAGTTGATAGCAAATAAAGGACTTCAATAGTACATGATAGAGACTTTGTCCTTCTTTTTTCCATAACTTTTCTAAATCTTGCTGCTAAGTTTAATGACATAGTTGAGGAAGATTTTCCCTTTTAATAGCTTAAATTCAAAGAATTTTTTTTATTTCACTGAAGTGCAGTTACATATTTGACAGGCTTTGTATACTTGACCATCTTTTTTTTTTCTTAATACTTTGTGACTGAAATAGTAATGTCTGAGGGTTCCTGATTGGTGTTCTTTCCCCTCTGATGGAAAGATGTCAAAGGCTCAAAAGCACCTTATCCTCTCCCCTCACTTAGGAGCTTTAGAAGAACATATTGAAGTATAGCCAATTTTATTTTCTGATCCAGACTCCTGCAGGCCAGGAACTAGGTCAGAATCTGCTGACCTTCTGTAAAGAATGTCTTCTGGTGATCTGATAGGGAAAGCTTTTGATGATGGCTCTGTGCTGTCGGAGTTAGCGACTTGGAGTCAACACTGCTGGCTGTCTTTGCTACATGGCATAAAAGATGTACTTACATAAGATTATTTTATGGCAAAGTCTTCATGGGAATATATCTAGTTCATGCACACCAACCAAAATATTGGAACTAAAATTTTTGAGATAAACTTTCAGAGAGCCAGATAATTTAATGTTTAGTGGTTATTATTATTACTATTATTAATATTGTTGTTATTGTTGTTTTGCTAGCACTGGGGCTTGAACTTGGGGACTGAGTGGTGCTTTTGACCTGTTTTTTTGTTGTTTGTTTGTTTTTTGCTCAAGGCTGGCAGTCTACCACATGAACCACAGCTCCACTTTTTGCTTTTCTGTGGATAATAGGAGAAAACAGTATCAATGAGTTGCCTGACTAGACTGTTTGACCCACAATTTTCAGATCTTAGCCTCCTAAGTAGCTAGGTTTATACATATAAGTCATTGGCATCTGGTTTGGTAATGTGTATTTTAAAATACTTTCATTTTAGAAGAAATAACTGTAATTCAATACAAAAATGGAGGGATAATCTATCCTCTGGCATTGATCATATGTTACAATCTACAAATGTTAGTTTTCTGTACATGTACATTATTTACGATAGCTATCTAGGCCAATAAGTATTAATAAGTGGAGGAATAAAGCCAAGGGAAATTTGGTCTCAATATAAAATATTAATAACACTAAAAATTATTGGCTTGATAATTGCTTCCCAGAAGATGTGGCAAAAAACCTTGACTCCTAGGGTCATTTAAGAAGGCTGACTTAAATAAAGTACTTAGCCTCTGGATTAGGCAAGCTAATAAGGTTTGGCCCTCTCCAATTCCCAAGCCCTGTTGATTGCCCATTGGATGTCACCATTATCACTTTACTAAGTCCAGAGAAGGGCAGAACTCTTTATAACCCTCACAGGGATTATATTGTTCTATTATTATAACATCTTTTGTCCTGAAACTAATGGGAAGAGGCACAAATTACAGACATTTAGCACAGGGAACTCTCCTCCTTTTCTATGATTCTCCCTTATTAAATACTAATTTCTCACTCCCTTCTCACATTAACCCAGGCTGACAGTCCCTGGGAATGCAAGTGTTCATGAGGTCCTGGTCTTCCATGCACTGCTAATAGCCAGTGCTAGTCAGCAGCTATGAACATGGGTCTGTGACCTGCTGAAAGTAACTTATTACTCTTGAGCTCAGTGGCTCTCTTTGGAGCTTACCTCAGATAAGCTAAAGGAGCAATTGGTTTTTGGATAAAATTATATCCAGTAGGGGAAGGAAGAAAGACATTTTTGCTATTCAGAGGAGGCTGGAGTCAGAGGGCACTAAGCCAGGTGTTTCTGTCACTGAAGAGCTGTAAGCAGGGGAAAAGCCGCACAGCAGCAAAGCAGACATTCTGAATAATTCATCACTGCCCTACACTCTTCTGAAGACATACTTTTATTTATAAACACAGATTATACTGTTATTGATTGCAATACTCACAGAGGAATTTCATTAACAGCAAGGATTGTCTGCTTGCATATGCTTTGTTTCTCTGAGAGTTTCCTTGTATTTGAACAGAAATTTATAGCCAGAGTAAAATGAAAGAAAATTGTCTAACAATTCTGAGACTTTCTGTGATCAGGAAGGGAATTCAAAATAGTTTCCTCTAGATACTCATATTGTCCAATCATTTCATTCCATTAATTGTGCTGTCAGCTGTGAGTGTGATAAAATCACACCCCACGATATATAATTCCCACAAATCTCTCTCTCTACCTCATTTACTACCTTTGTTGCAGATGGATTATCTGAAATTTAAAATAAAAATTTCCCATGGTATTTGGGTTTCAAAGATAGTTAACATAGCTAAGTGATTTGCAAAATGGTATAAATGCCTCACAAAGTAGCTCATAACCACGTTAAGTCAAAAGGTGTGAGAACTGAATTGTACTCAGTGCTGCGTGAATGTTTAGAATAAAAGTGGGAATCTAACTCAGTAGGAAACTTGTTCACTAAGGCTCCCTCTTCTCATGAGTGCTAGCAAGTGATGCTTGTGTTTCCAACTACCATGGATGCTTCAGGTGAAGAGCCAAATTAAATCTAATTAAAACACAGTGGCCTGAAGACTGCCACAGCCTGGATACTGTCCTAAATCACAGTACTCAAATCATCCATTTTCAGAATAACATCAGGCCACCTAAGACTGAATTTTTAATCAAAACTGAATTATGAAGAGGATTTTCCACAAGAAAAGAAACTGACAAAACTCTTGGGCTACATGTTATAGTTGCATTTTGTCCTCCTGGATAATGACTTACCAGTTTGAAATCTACAAGGCTGAAGAGAAATTAATCACAATTTTCAGAGGAGATTGAATTTTCCAGATGGTAGATCTGCCTATCTCAGGAATCTCTCCTGAATATCTGTGCCTTGGAGTACTTTAAGAATTGAAGTCGTATTAAACAATATCTGATAAAGGGTTTATTTGTATAGTTGCAAAGGATTCCTGATAATCCTGGTAACTGTGTCAAAAATAATAGGAGTAGTAAAAATGAATGAAGAAAACAAATGGACAGTTTTGGTGGCTTATGTCCACAATAAAGTACCAGCTGTCCTGGAGGTAGTAATTATTAAGATAATAGTTTACAGATAGTTTGGGCACAGCATTAGCAAAATCCCCCATGTCAGCAAATAAGCTGGCAGTTCTTGTTAGTGCCTGTAATATGAGATCAGAGTTGAAGGCCATCCTCAGATAAAAACAGATGACATTAAATAAAGGGCTAAAGGTGTTGCTCATGTGCTCCATTACTTGCCCAGAAATCACAAACCTTTGAGTTCAAATCCAAGTAGCTCCAAAGTAAAAAAAGAAAAATAAAAAGAAAAGAAAAGTAAAAGAGAAAAAAGAAAGATATGCTTGTTAAAACAGAAAAAATGGAAAAGAATGATTAGAAAAAAATTATATGTTGGCAAAGTAATTTAGTCATTTCCTTGCCTTAGTATTTTTTCATATTAACTGTTACTATTTTTTATTTTTTCAATGTCCAGCCAAATCCCCCCACACCCCTGAACTTTTTTTCTTAAGTCTGTTACTCAATGAATCAGTTCTCTGATGTATGCAACCATTTGTTAGGTTAGAAAAAAAATCACCAGATGTCCCTTTAGTTATATTTCTTGGTTTTCTTAAAGCTTTTAATGAAAGAATTTGAATAAATTTAAAATCTCAAATACTATATGTTTTAAAATATTATGTTATTTTTTTGTTTTATTGTCAGACTAGGTCCAGTAATTCATTCCTATTATACCAGATACATGGGAAGCCTTAAGTAGGAGGGGCCCAGTTACAAGAGACAGTAAGCATAGTGGTCTAGGAAAATAGATGAGACTCCTATCTTAAAAATAAGTGAGGCAAAATGGAGCTATGGGAGTGGCTAGACATGATTGAGAGCCTCCCTAACAAGTGCCATGCCCTGAATGCAAACCCTTGTACCAGCAACATTGAGTAACAAATGAATAAAAGGTTTGTTTTCATATCTAGAACCCAATTTGGTTTTCCTGATTCTCAAGATTTCCTACTTGAAGCCTAAAATCTCAACCAATTATTTTATTGTTTAATTAAGTTACTTAATTATTTGTTGGAAATACTATCATCATGTGATTTTCATTGGTCTTGAACTATATGTCATAAGCAATCCTCCTGCCTCAGCTTCTAGGTAGCTGGGAGGGTTCCAACAGTATCTTGGTCTCTAAAGTAGGCTAAATAATCATGTCTGGCTCTAGCTCTCTTTAAACATTCTAGTCATGTCAGCAAATAACATGAGGGACCCAACCTATCAGCAATGTGCCAGACATATGACATCACAGCGGTGTCATTTCCAAGTCTACACATTCGGCAATAAACCTTTCCCCTTAAAATCCATTTGAACCTGTTTCTTTGTTTGTTTGTCTCCACACAATGTGAGCCAATTATCCAAAGGAATGTTCCTCAACACTAGAAGAAGAGATGTTTTCCATTATGGGGTAGTCTGGTGACTCAGGTCACGAATCCCAGCCTTAGATGGATAATAATGTCACCATCCTCTCTAGCATTCTTCATACTTAAGCTCTACCTTTCTTCCAATGATTTTTAGTCATGTGATAAAAATGATAATAACCTTGTTTTCCGAGTTTCTTTGAAGATGAAAACCAGGGAACCCTGTCCAGTGTCAGGCTCATTAGCTATGAATAGAATAATATACTTTGATATTGCATAATTTTAATAGTGTAATTTTTCAATATTAGTTTATATGTCTTTTTCAAGTTATTCAATGTTTATAAAATCAAATAGGTACAAACAAACAACCCTCTAGAAGGCCCTGTAGTGTCTGGGCTGTTTAAAATCAAGGTGCCAGACAAACTGTTGTCTAGAGGAAATATTCTATGCATTTTTATGGACAATGACTATTTTTCCACTGCATACTGATTGGCAGAGAAGAAGACCAGGAAGGAGGGTGACAGGGATACCAAGAGAGGAGAATGGGGGATAATGAGGAGGAAGTAAGCCAAGGAGAGGCAAAGAGAGAGAATATGGAAAAGAGAACAAGAGTAAAGAGAGGAAGAAAGAAAAGTGATTCTCACTTGTTGGATATTATTTTAAGAACATTTCTTCCTTTAACCATCACCTCAATCTCATAAAACATTTGTCTTCTAAAGGCCCAGCTTCTAAATACCATCCCACTGGGGAACTTGTCTTCAAGAAATACATTTTTGGGAGAACATAATTGTTCACACGGAGTCTGATCAAGATCCATGATTTAGGGCATTTCTTTCATTAGGTTAAAAATAAACTAAAGATAAAAGCCAGCATAGCTCTTGTCCTCTGTTTGCCAAGCTACATAAATCTATAAGCAAACTATGTCCAGAACCAAACAGAGATTTAAAAAATAGATTATATTGTATGAAGCAAAATCAAGTGGACTGTATATTTACTTACTTTGGTCCTATACTACGCATTAATATCTATAAATAAAACTTAGTCTGCAGAAGGATCTGGATGTCTAGAGATACCATTTTATATAAATGTTAAGAGACTTTTCCTAGGATCTAATGAAGAACTCTCCATATATATATATATATGTATATATATATATATATATACATATATATACACATATATATGTTTATATATGTATATATATATTTCTATCTGTCTCTGTATATATATATATATATATATACAAATAAATTTATCTGGGTCTAAATCTGTATCTATGTTTATATCTTTGTAGATATGACATAGACATAGATACATACATTTTTTTTCAGATCCTGGGGCTTGAAATCAAAGTCTGAGCACTTTCTCTGACGGTTTTACTCAAGGCTAGCACTATAACACTTGAGCCACAGCTCTGCTTCCGGCTTATTGGTAGTTAATTAGAGATAAGATTTTCACAGACTTTTGGCCAGTTTTACTTTAAACTACAATCCTCAAATCTCATCCTCCATCCTGAGAAACTAGAATTCCAGGCATGAATTATACAGGTTAAAGAAAAAAATATATAATTAATATCATTTTAGGAAAATATGTAGATTCTGACATTTAGTTACCTTTGTTAGAAGTTTACTTTTAAAGCTGCTCTTTTCTTTTGGCATATAAGCTCACCACAGATGCTTTAGGATTTTTCTGGTTTTAATTAATGTTGGGCCCAGGTTGTGATGAGTGTTGTCTTATTCTCCTGCCAAAATCCTGGTTGAAAGGATTGTGCTAAAAATGAAGAAATGATTCCCACTATGATATGAATTTATAAATATTTATCTTTGTATAATCTTGAATGAGTTTGAGATTCAGTACAATTCACCCACACTGTAGGGTAGCATCTTCCAATATGTAACATCCAAAACAGTTTCAGACAACTACATGCTTATAAGCTACTGAGTGAAAGGGAAATGCTAATTATTGAATTTGCAACACTGTAAATTATGATTCATTTGACTATTTAATCAGTTAATGAATCAGTGTTTTAAAAGTGTGAATGTTTCAAAAATGAATGAAAGAAAGCCTAGCTGTCAAAAAAGTTATTTAGTAGAGGAAAATTTTAAATAAAATAAATGTTAGATCTGATAAATATCCTAGAGAGAGTAGATACAAGTGTGGGAGCAAGTTGAAAGTAAAGAAAGAGAATACTTGTGTGCCAGTGAATCATAGCCATGATTCTAACTCCTCAGGCAGTTGATACAGGAGCCAAGCAAGAGAGAGAGAAAAAAAGAAAAAAAAACAGTAGCAATAACAACAACAACAAAAGCCCTGCAAGATTCTGTTTCCAAAATAATCAGCAAAAAAGCAAAGCTAGAAGTATATATCAAGCAGACAAGTATGAGTCCTAGACTTCAAAACCCAATAGTAAAACCCCAGCCACAGCTCAAAAAGACAATAAAGCGGATGCTGTTAATAACACTTGACAATGCCAAAGAAGAAATGTATGTATTCATTTCTTCAATCATTGAATATTTATCCAAATACATGTCAAACATTGATATAGGTAATAGGAAAGCAGTAAAGAAAAAAACTGTTTATTTTACAAAATAAATCAAATGCAAGTGATAAAACATTATACTTATTTGTCAGAAATTGTTAAACACTCTGAGGAAATATGTGACAGATTGATAGTCAATGATGATACCTTACATAGGCTAAAATCCTTGATGGTGAACTATTAAGGCTGAGACTTGAGTTAAGAGGAAATGACTTTAGTTTTTCACCATTAAGTATAATGGAGTCTGTAGGTTTGTCATATACAGCTTTTATTTTATTGAGTAATGTTCCATGGATTCCTAGTTTTTCCAGACTTCATCATAAAGGGGTGTGGATCTTGTCAAATACTTTTTCTCCATCTATTGAGATAACCATGTGGTTCTTACACCTGCTCTTGTTGATATGATGAATTATATTAATTTGTGTATATTGAACCAGCTTTGCATCTCTGAAATGTATCCTGTTTGATCATGGTGTATGATTTTTTTTTTTGGATGAATTGTTGAAGTCGATTGGCCAAGATTTTGTTGAGAAGTTTTGCATCAATGTTCATCTTTATCAAAGAAATGGGTCTATAGTTCTCTTTCTTTCATTAGTCCCTGCCTGGTTTTGGGATGAAGATTATGATGGCTTCATAGAATAAGTTCAGTAGTGAACTTTCTCTTTCAATTTCATTGAAGAGTTGGAGGAGTATTGGTGTGAGCTCTGTTTTGAAGGCCTGGTAGAATTCCACTGTAAAGCTATCAGGTCCTGGGCTTTTCTTAGATGGGAGGTCTCTTACTGCTGTTTCTATTTCAATGCTTGATATGGGCCTGTTAAGTTGGTTTAACTCATCTTGGTTGAGTTTCAACATGTGGATATTTGCTAGGAAAAGGTCAATTTCTTCCAGGTTCTCAAACTCATTAACATAAAGGTTTGAGGATTATTCCCTTATAATGATTTGAATCTTGGTTGTTTCTGTGGTGATGTTTCCATTCTCATCTCTGTTTTTGTTTGGGTGTGTTCTCTTCTTTTTCTGATAAGATTTGCTAAGGGTCTGTCAATTTTGTGAATTTTTTTTGAAGAACCAACTCTTTGTTTTGTTGATTCTTTTTATGATTTTTTTGGATTCTAATTTGTTTATTTCTGGTTTAATTTTAATTATTTCTTTCCATCTACTGGATTGGGGTTTAGCTTGCTGCTCTTTTTCATAAAACACCTCACATCAAATAAAAGTTGGACAAATGGGATTGCATGAAACTGCAGAGCTTCTGCATAGCAAAGGACATAGCTAGCAAGATCAATTGAAAGCCCACAGATTGTGAGAAGATCTTCACTAGCCAGACAATAGATAAGGGTCTCATATCTAAAATATACATGGAACTCAAAAAATTAAATCCCCCAACAACAAATGCTCAAAGAAACAACTATCCAATAAATAAGTGGGCTAAAGACTTACAGAGAGACTTCTCTGAAGAGCAAAGAAGGATGGACAATAGACACATGAAGAAATGCTCAACCTCACTAATCATAACAAAAATGCAAATCAAAACAACATTGAGATTCCACCTCACCCCAGTTAGAATGGCTAAAATCAAGAACTCTAATGCTGGAGGGGATGTGGATAGAAGGGAACCCTATTGCATTGTTGATGGGAGGGTAAAGTTGTTCAACCACTTTGGGAAGTAGTCTGGAGGTTCCTCAAAAGACTCCACATAGAGCTCCCCTATGACCCAGCAATCCCACTTTTGGACATTTACCCCAGTGATCACAAACAATACCATACTAAAGCTACCAGCACAACTATCTTTAATTGCAGCATTATTTACCATAGCTAAGATATAGAACTAACCCAGTAGATGAATGGATCAAGAAAATGTATACACAATGTATACACAATATATACACAATGGAATTCTTTGCCTCCATCAGAAAGAATGACATTGCCCCATTTGTTAGGAAATGGAAAAACTTGGAAAAAATTATATTAAGTGAAGTAAGACAGGCCCAAAGAAACATAGGTCCCATGGTTTCCCTTATTTGCAATAACTAGTATATGTCTGAGACAAACAGAAAAGTTCAGATAAGTTGATGTGAGGTGAAATGAACCCCAAAAAAGGACTCAAATGATTTTTTTCTTTCTTGCAATTGTTTCTAACTTTCTAACATACTTATAAGGTGATTATTTTTTGTTGTTTTGTATGTCCCTCCCCCAAGTTATTACCCCTGTTTTCATTGTATTTGATGTTGGTATAGTTTGGAGAGGGGAATGGAAAAAACAAATTGTTTAAATATGGATACAGGTGGAACCATTGCAACAATGACATGTACAAGATGCCACGTCGAAAAAGGAACTTTACAACTTTGTCAGCGGATGGGGACAGGAGCATGGGAGGGCAGGGATGGTAATGGAAAACAAAGGAGGAGGCAACAATGCTTGATAAGAAATGTACTCATTACCTTGCTCATGTAATTGTAACCCCTCTGTACAGTATTTTCACAATAAAAAAACTTATTAACAAAAATAAAGGCTGAGACCTATATGCTGATATTGACTCTGTGAAGGTCAGTCCATTGAGTGTCGCAGGCAGGAACAAGAGCTAGCTGAAAGCTCTAGGGCTGGCCTAGTAATATTGGTGACATTACTTTGTAAATTGAGGCTTGGGGGTGGATAGAATTCAGCCACATATGCAACAGCCAAATGAAATTGATGTTGCGTTTTAAAAATTATGATTCCCATGAAATAGCTTCCTTATGTTGGTTGTTTCAGAGTGAGTCAAATGTTTCCCTCCTTTTTGTGCAGTTCTTAGTATTCTAGATGTTTCCTGGAGGACATCTGGCTTCTGTCAACAGTGAGTAATTCCTCAGCAAATACAGAAGCAAAAAGGAAACTGCCTCTGGGATTTCAGGAGAGGATGGCTTTAGGAAAAAAAGAAAGAAAGAAAGAAAGAAAAATCTAATGGAACATACCATGCATTGCCATGGCTTACATTATTATAGGAAATAAAAGAGTTTTTGGTTTCCATGGCTTGATAATTACTACTTAAGGTTAGTATCCAATTTAAACGTGAGCAATGTTTGTGTTTCTACACCTCTAATTCTCATTTGGAAATCATACCATGTTTATGTCATGCTCTAATCCTGATATGGTAATATCAAGTAATCACTACACCAATACCTTCTAACACATTTAAAAATATTAGAAAAGCCTTAAGCATTGAGCTATTTCTTAAAAAATCTACATGATTTGAAAATGATATTGGAACTAGTAAGTCTGCCAGCCGATTACATTTACTTCCAAACAGTTTCAGTTTGCATCTGAAAAAGAGCTAGTGTGAATTTATAAAGACAAGTTGGTGATAAACTGGGACAAACTTGATAAACTGGGATGAGATGATAAATTACAAAAAAGGAAAACACCTGCATAGAATGCAATACTCCTTTAAAAAACTATATAGCCACCAGATATTGGTGGCTTATGCATGTATTCTCAGCTACTCAGGAGGCTGGGATCTGAGGATTGCAGTTCAAAGCCAGCCGGGCAGGAAAGTCCATGAGACTCTTATCTCCAATAAACCACTTGAAAATGGAAGTGGCACTGAGGCTCAGGCATTAGAGTGCTTACCTTGAGCTAAAAAGCACAGGGACAGTGACCAAGCCCAGAGTTCAAGCCCCAGGAATAACCAAAAAAAAAATAAAAATAAAAAACCCAAAACACCTATATAGCCAACACGAAGGTAAGGGAACTTAAGGAAAAAATCAATAAGCATAAGTTGCTAAAATAAAATAGAACTTTTTCTTACAAAAAGTAATAAGATGATAAGTTGTTTTGCCTGTTTATGTTCTATGTCTTATGTATGTCAAGGAGAATTTTTGCCATTTCAAATTTCTGTTTTTTAAATATTATTTTTGTTCTTTTCTTCTTTACATTAATATTGAATTTGGTGCACCAATTCTCCTTAAATTAGTTGCATAAAACAACATATGCCTTGAGCAAGGTGTGAAAGTATATGTGGATATGCATTTTGTATGCATGTTTAATACTAAGGTCTTCAGGGCAAAGGAGAGTGGTATCACTTTTGTCATCCAGACAAAATCATTTCCTTTGGCAATTCAGTTATTTCCAGGTAAATGATTTTTCATTAGTGCTTATTATACAAAATGCATTATTTATGTGAGTGGGAATCCTCCAACAACTGCAGATCATAGAGACATAGAAGAAGTCTTTTTGTTAGAAAAAAATAGCACATAGACTTTTAAAAAATGTGCTTATTTTGTATGACTTCTAACAACTCAGCTGGAAGGCCTTCAATAAGTAATGTATTTTAAAGGATCTAAAGTTGCAAAACTTTAATAGGTTGAGAGGCTAATGATTGGATAAGCAGAAAATATGTATAAATAAGTGCCATAAAGGACTTTAATTAATATTAGGCTCTGTATGTGTGTTTGTGTGTGCACACCCGTATGCATATGTAGGAGAAAACCAGAGTGAGTTATTGAGGTATAGGTCAAGCAAGAAGGAGAAAAGAAGGTTTGCCTCCAAACCCATGTTTGATATGTGTGTCGAAGGAAGGAAGGGTGACACACTAGTATAGGAAAATAGATCATCCTACAAACATTTTAGAAAGAAAAATTGATTGTCCTTTGAGATCTAAGCCTCATGCCTCTAATTATAACTCTAAAGTTATTCTTCCTAGGTATTAAAACTATAAAATTCTCATCTCCCTCAATCTTATTTCTTTTTTTTTTTAATTGTGAAAATACCGTACAGAGGGGTTACAATTACATGGGCAATTATCAAGCATTATTGCATCCTCCTTTGTTTCCCCTTCCCACCCTTTCCAATCCTCCCCGCCCCGCCCCCCCCATCTCCCCAGCACCAAAGCTGTAAAGTCCGTTTTGTACATCTCATTGCTTGAGCATACTTTTTGAAAGATTCTCCCTACTAAAATATAGTTTTAAAGTAGCATGAATAATTAATGCTTTTTCACATCAATTGAGGGAAGGCTTTATTCTTTTCATCTTGTTTGGAAAAAGAAAGATACACTGTTTTGTTTAAGGATATAGCAAGAATCGCCTTTGAACAAAGTTGATGTTACAATCTTTCCACAAGGGCGTCTAGCATCTTACAGGTACAAACATTTTCTTGAGATGCTAACGGCTGTCAGGTACAAGTGAAATCAATATGATAAAAGATTTAGAAATATTCTGGGTCTACAAATGAGATGCTCATTTTTAATAAACTTGTAAAATTTTAAGAAATATTTACAGATTCAGTATGGAAAATATGCTGTTCATATATATATATATATATATATTTTTTTTTTTTTTCCTTCACAAATGAAGTAAAATCAGAAGTCTAGCTAGGCCTTTCTTTCTTTTTCCTCTGAAAGGTACAGAGAGGCCCTGGGCACAAGTGGTTTTCTGGAAGCAGTAGATTTCAGAAGTTTGAAGTAAATTGTATCAGGCATGGAGAGCTGCCAGATTCTAATTCATTACTTCACTGTTTGGCACAGTTCTGTTTCCTATCAACAGGAAAACACACAGGTTTATTCTGGGGCTATGGAATGTATTCCCTTCCAAAAGGCAGACTGTGCTTGTATTTAATGTAAAATTTACAATTCTTAGAACAAACACAACACAAAAAGGTCTCATATGTTCTTTGTAAGAAGAAAAAGACTCTAGAGAATTTGTGAAATATCATACTAATTTTTCTCATGCAATTTGGGATGAATGTTTGAAGGGATGGAAACATGTCCCTAAGAAACTTATAAGTCAGAAGAGCTACCATTTTCTGGGAAAGGATATATAATGAATCTGAGAACAGATGAAAGATGGTGATTTGTACTGGTGTGCCTAGAAATGAGTGGTGATTTCTGTTTTTCAGCTCAGTGTTCAGCAAAATCTTTGCCACCTTACAAAGATAATTAATCTCCACATCACTGTGGTGTAAAATGTCATCTTTGTGTCATATGGGGACTTCTGAATCTTAGAATTTATATATATATATATATATATGTATATATATATATATATATTTCTTCATAGTTTCCGGAGCTAAGTTGGAATTACAATGGACATGTCTTCTAGGGAAGGAAGTTGATGCTATCTGATTGCCAGTAGAAGCTAATTGTCCATCTTCGTATCCATAGACAAATAAACCTATGCCTGAAATGCATAAAAATGAAAAGACAATAGCAACTGTATTAATGACTAAAGATAAAGAGATAAGGCACATATGAAGAGGGGAAACTTGGTCAGAAACAAAGTCTTTACTCTGAAAACATTACAGGATGGAACAGGAGAAACCCTAGGTCTCCTTGGCTCAGGCTGAAATTTTCTGAATAGAGACCCGGAAACACAACAAATCAAAGAAAGGTTGGAGAAATGGGATTGCATAAGGTTGCAGAGCTTCTGCAGGGCAAATGACATAGCTAGCAAGATCAATAGAAAGCCCACGGATTGGAAGAAGATCTTTACTAGCCATCAACGGACAAGGGTCTCATATCTAAAATATACTTGGAACTCAAAAAATTAAACCCCCCAACAACAAATCCTCAAAGAAACAACTGCCCAATAAATAAGTGGGCGAAAGACTTAAAGAGAAGCTTCTCTGAAGAAGAAAGAAGGATGGCCAATAGACACATGAAGAAATGTTCAACATCCCTAGCCATAAAAGAAATGCAAATCAAAACAACATTGAGATATCACCTCACTCCAGTTAGAATGGCAAAAATCAAGAACTCTAACAACAACAGATGCTGGAGGGGATGTGGACAGAAAGGAACCTTACTTCATTGTTGGTGGGAATGTAAACTTGTTCAACCACTTTGGAAAGCAGTATGGAGGTTCCTCAAAAGACTTCACATAGAGCTCCCCTATGACCCAGCAATCCCACTTTTGGGCATTTACCCTAATGTTTACAAAAAAGACCACACTAAAGCTACCAGCACAACTATGTTTATTGCAGCATTATTTACCATAGCTAAGATATGGAACCAACCCAGATGCCCCTCAGTAGATGAATGGATCAAGAAAATGTGGTATATATACACAATGGAATTCTATGCCTCCATCAGAAAGAATGACATTTCCCCATTTGTTAGGAAATGGAAAGGCTTGGAAAAAATTATATTAAGTGAAGTAAGCCAGGCCCAAAGAAACATATGTCCCATGGTTTCCCTTATTTGCAATATCTAGTATAGGTATGAGTCAAGCGGAAAAGGTCAGATAATGTGATGTTAGGAAAACGAACCCTTAAATATGTATTTTAATGCTTTTGTTTCTTTCATGCATGTGTTTCTAACGCATTTATAAGATTATTTCTTTGTTGCTTTGTATGTCCCTCCCCCACAGTGTAACCCCCGCTTTCACTATATTTGATGTCAGTATAACATGTGGAGGAGATGGGGACAAACGATTCAGGTGGACCTGTTGCAACAATGAGAAGTACAAAATGTCATGTCAAAACCAGCTTTACAATGTCGGTGTGGGGGGGGGGGGGGGTATGATTGGGTGGGGGGGAGGGGGGAGGCTGGGAAGGGAGGTGAAGGGTAAACAAAGGAGCAGGCTGCAATGCTTGGTAAGAAATGTATGCATTATCCTGCCCATGTAATTGTAACCCCTCTGTACAGTATGTTCTCAAATAAAATAAAATTAAATTAAAAAAAAAAAGAAAAGAAACAAAGTCTTTATTTTATTTTATTTTTTTATTGTGAAAATACCGTACAGAGGGGTTACAAAAACTAAGTCCTATTTCAAGCAGAAGAAAGGAAGGGGAGGAGGAGGGGATAGGGGTGGGGGAGGGGGAGGAGGAGGGGGAGGGGGAGGGGGAAGAGGGGAGGGGGAGGAAGAGGAGGAGGAAGAAACACAAGGAAATAATTATTCATAAAAATATTTTCTTTTGAAAAGAATACCAAAGAGATATAAAGAAGATAATCCTTCCACTGACATTTGTGGGTAAAATGACAGGCTTTGTCTGGATTAAAGTGGATAAGGGGTGAGGGAAAGTAATATAAGTAAATATTCACAAATGGCACATGTTGAACCAATGCATAGTCTCCTGTTAGCATAGTAGTGGATTGTGGGAAGCGAGTAGAAGGCATTGAGTAGAATAGGGGAAAAATTGAAGTTGGTTAAATAAAGGATCTGGTTGTAGCATGGGATTTATTTTTTAAAGGGTTAATTACTAACTTGTTTACAAGCACTAGTGCAGTGGGGAGGTAGAGCTTTCCTGAAGTTCTATTAAGTAAATGAACAGCACTCAGTGCCTGTGGGTACAAAGGGCAAGGACTATTTACTGTATTTTCCAGTGGTTTTTTATGAGCAAGTAAAAAAAAGAAAAAAAGTACATTCATTGCATTAGGATGTGGTAATTTCCAATGGTTCTCTATTTTCTATCTTCATTCTTACTCCTTGATATAATTACCAACTGTTTTTTACCATCACTATTATTTTTTATTTTGTTTAAGTATCACATGATGTAGAAAATAGTACTTGTAAATTGAAGGAAACCAGGAGAAAGGCTTAGGACCTGGTTGAAGTGAATACAGATACTGCTATTTATATTTGTAATTAACATTCTTTTCAAGATATCTTAGTTTTCCATCTGTATAAGTAAAAATAAGATAAAGTAAAGCTTAATAATCTCTATTAATACTGATTTTTCACTTCTTATGGCAAGTTGCTTTAAGCTTTCTATTTTTGATTAGAACTCACATTAGGTTTAATCTGAAAATCATAGATTACAAATCTTGCCTCTCTATAAGCAGATAAAAACACCTATTTCAGAATTTTCATTTCAAATATAAATATCTGATATTTTCTGCAACAAAACTCTTCAAGCTTGAGTCTTAGAATACTTTATCTAAGAATTGGGATAAAATGGAGTTTTAAGTTAATTCGTGTAAAGGCATTTTGTTCAAATGTTTATAAACATAAATGTTCTATAAGCAAATACACATTAAATTCACATTAAATAATATTTGTCAATAAAAGATTTAGAAATAAAAATAATTGGGGCTAGGAAGGTGGCTCACTGGTAGAGTGCTTGCCTTGCATGCATGAGGCCCTGGGTTCGATTCCTCAGCACCCCATAATCAAAAAGAAAAAATCCGGAAGTGGCACTGTGGCTCAAGTGGTAAAGCTCTAGCCTCGAGCTAAAGAGCTGAGGGACAGCTCCCAGGCCCAGAATTCAGGCCCCATGATTGCCCCTCCCCAAAAATAAATAAATAAAAATAAAAATAATTATTCAACATGGAAGTAGAATTCCTTTGTAATCACTGTGTAATACAGTTACTTTGTAATCTATGCAAAACAAATAATCATAAAAATCATACAAAATCCTTGGCTATTAATATTTATATTTCAATTTTTATCTTTAACAATACTTGGTAAGAAATAATTTTTGTTATGCTTTCTTTACAATTACAAAGGTAATGATAATTAAATTATTCACATGTTCTAACTTTGCTGGATACATGTGCAAAATATGATATTGATTTTTTTTATCTCATCTATAAAGCCACCCACATTTCAGAAAGAAATCCACACTTAAGAATTTTTAAAATGTTATATCCAATGTGACATGATCCAGGAGCCCATATCATTGTGACATTTTGTATGGCACTGGCATACTAATGGCAAGTTTTCAAGGCTCACAATTTCTAGAAGAACAGGTATCTATCTTACATTTTTCTCTCATACAAATATAGAGTATTTGCACCATACAGCACATTAGAACAGGGATTGGGGCTTGATTTCTGAAATTGACCTGGAATTTTGTCATGTAAGATGCCTTAATTATTTACTTATGCTACTTGCAACACAGTACATGGTCAATGAAAGTGTGTGTAGATGAGCAATCCATTCTTCACTATATCGACAAGGCCATACAATGGTTTCACATCATAAAAATCAAAAGCTTCTTATGTACATATATATGCATATACATATATATATATATATGTTTCACTGTGCCCAAAGTATAGTTTTGTGTGTGTGTGTGTGTGTGTGTGTGTGTGTGTGTGTGTATACCAGTCGTTGAACTCAGGGCCTCTGTGCTGTTCCTTATCATTTTGCACAAGGCTAGCACTTGTGCCACAGCTCCACTTTCTGCCTGAACTCACTTGGACTTTGATCTTTAGATCTCAGCCTCTTGACTAGCTCAGTGTACAGACATGAGGACATGGCGGCCAACTATAATATATATATATATATATATATATATATATCACATATATTATATATATGTGGTGTATGTGTGTGTATGATATATATATATGCGTGTGTATGAAATCAAACTAGTTCGCTTGCTTATTATATTCATCCTGAACTATTTTTCAGTGGCTACATTTCCTCAATTATCATAGAAACCTGAATCTTTGAGAAAATGAAATGTCTAGGCCTTGGCCAACTTTTACTCGGGCTTTGAACCGTAACTACAAATGTCTCTATGTCATATCTAAAAAACGTAGAAGGACTTCAAAGGACATGCAGGAAAAAAATAACTGGAATAAAAAATTTGCTAAGTTTTAAATTTAAATGAATATGTTGATTGATTCAGAAAAGTGGTTATTTTAAAGGGAGTGTTGGCTTCTTTTGCCTTAATCTTGTCATTTAAAATTAAAACTTGCACGGGTGTTCTAACCAAATGCTGGTTATTGCATATAACATAGAACAACATAATTACTCTTTTCGTTTCTCTTTGCCTCCCTATGAGTCCCTGCACATGTGCATGCTTCTGTTACCTAGGAGAGGAATGAGTGAATATCAGCTGTAAAAAAAAAAGCCAAGAATATAAAACTTGTTATAATTGGTCCCCAACTGTCTGTGGAGAGTTGCTTCACACAAAGAAATAGTCTCAAACAAATCTTTTTCAGTAGTATGGTGCATTCGAAGCACAAAGGGGAAGGAAAATAGAAATTCCAATTAATGTAATTTTGCAGGGGGGGAAATGACATGGAATATATCTTTAACATCCTTGATATGCTTATCAATTCTCAAAGCTACTGAGACTCAGTGACTTCTGAGGACTTAAAGTATGTTAAAAACAGACCCGCATTTAAATGCTGAGCTCAATGTTTCACTGGGGACCACTAAAAAGCCTTTCAGAAGGAAAGACCAGGATCAGCAAAACATGAAATCATTACAGCAGCAGACTTTCTAGGTCTGCTTTATATTATGCTTCTGAAAAGGACAGTTGTTTAAGGATATGATAGTTTTATCTTGTATGTAAAACTCCTTCATTTTCAAGGATAGAAGAAGGATGGAAGCGCAAAATGGGGAGTGTGTTTTGGCAATGAGATCAAAGACTCAAAACAAAAAGAGAACAAAGGGGTTCAAACCTCAGCTATTTCTGAGCATGTCCTTAGCAAGGAATTCTTCTAATACCCTAAGGAGGGGAAAAATGAACTGTACACAGTGTACATATGTCCATGACATATAAAGAAATGATTTGGCTATCAAGAAGGTGGTAGCAGTAGGACAGATTGCAGATTTCCCAGGCTTCTTGCCAAGTCACTCTATCTCAGTTATTATTCCTTTTGATGAAAAAGAAGAACTAAATATGGCACTCTCTTCAAACCTCTTAATACAGCTGTGAACATGAGCCAAAGAGGTCACTTTAAAGTAAAGCAAAGGTATATTCTCTGCAGGGACAGTGCCATCTGTCTGAACTGGGAGCCTGAGATGGGCCCAGTGTGCCGACATGTAACCAAACATCATGCTATTGCTCTCCTAAAAGATACCCACTTACGGTTTAATTTGGGTGATGAAAACTTCTCCTTTTCCCCTCTTGCCCTGTCAAACTAAACTCAGACACAACACAAGACACAGACACACACATAGACACATTCACACACACACTCTATATGGGTGAGTATAGATGTATATATGTATACATATACATCACACATACATATGCAAATGCATGTATATAATAAGTAAATTTGAATAATGGTTAGGATATAGCTATTTTTAATCTATCAATCTATGTATGTATGTATGTATGCATCTATCTATCTATCTATCTATTACTTTTTGTCCACCCTAGGGCTTGAAATGTGGGCCTGAGTGCTGTCCCTGGTCCATTTTATTACATAAGTATAAAAACAAAAACAAAATAAAAACATAAAAAAAACAAACAAAAAAATCCTCTTGCTTCAATATGAACCACATAACTTGCAGTTCATTTGATTAGGATCATTTTATATGTCATAGGTACATAGCAATTGAGATATTGTAATCCTCTGCTAGGTCTATCCTAGACACATACTAATTATTATGAATAGGGAAACCATGGAGCCTATGTTTCTTAGGGGCTGGGTTACTTCTCTTAATTTGTTTTAATGTACTGTGTGAAGTTATTTCTTTTTCTTTTGCCCCCCCCCTTTGATTTATCTCTTGTCACTGTTTTCGATTTTGATACTCTGTGTCTTGTATATATGATTATCTGATATGGGGAAGGAAAGGGGAGATAGCAAAAACAGCGAGACAAAGGACAAAGGGCGAACCAATACAACAGCGATACTCACAAGACACTATGCTGGAAATGAAATTCACAACTGGCAGGGAGCAAAGGGGGAGGGAAAGTGGGAGAAAAACAAGGGAGAAGTAATACTGGTCTACAAAAGAAATACACATTACCTTGCTTATGTAGCTGTAACCCCTCTTTCTATCACCTTTACAATACAATATAATTTTTAAAAATAACGTATATATATATATATATATATATATTATATTAAAGCAGACAATTATCTCCCATCCAAAAACTAGGAGTTCCAAAAGAAAGTTCAAGGATCCAAGCACTTTGTTTTCAAACATTTAAAATAAGAAAATAAATAAGAACAATTGGTAAGCCCAAAAACAATGGCTTCAGATGCCTTTTCAGATGATCCATCCTGCTTACGGAATATATAAAATGCTGTAGGCAAGAGCTGGGGAGCAGAGAAGCAGTCCATTAGGGTCTCATTCCTGCATTGTTTATCTACTTGGTATGTATAAAAATGCTTCCACTTGCCTCTGGGCACCTACATAGCAAAATTCAAAACCATGAATGAATAACTAAACTTTAGAAAGAGAAAGAAAATAATAGCTGTTCTTTGACAAACTGGGACCCCCACTTCCAAAAAGGAGAGAAGAAGAGGAGAGAAAAAATGCAAACAGTATCACCATTTCCTTTATGAAAATGTTTTTCTTTTCTAATTTACTCTTAAGTGAAGTTTGTTTTGACTGAAGTAGGCTTTTCTGGCAGTGTATTTTTAATAAAAGAATGAGGTTGCCAGTTATCCACAAGCTTTGAGAGCATTTTAGAGTTGGAACCCCTTCATAAGTCCTTAATGTAACCACTGCCGCTTCTAAATGTGCACAGTCTCAAAGATTCCTGGAAGGATCTATTTTGGAGAGGGTCATTTGCTTGTTTCTGATGTTTCATGCATATTTTTGTGCACTTAAAAATGTACTGAGCAGATGATTTTTCAAGATCTACTTTGACGCCGAAAATGGCAGAAATCCTGAATTAAGATGTCACTAGAGCTAATCAAGGACAATCATTCTGTCATTTGGTTTGGATTATTTTTGGTTTCAAAACTACACCAATATCTTTCAAAAGGAAAAAAAAATACATGCAAGGCTTGATATGTTTCACTGAGCAATTAACCACACATCCACGTGCTAACTTCATTTGTTGTATATATGTTTAGATTTGCGGCATCTTAATTTTTAGAAAATTAGGCTGAGCATGCAGTTATATTATGCAGCACATTTGTGATTACTGTGTTTTCTACAAGGAATTCTGCTTTGATTTAATAAACAAATATAACAGAGACAGTTTAGCCTGAATTTCCTGGAAACATTTGAAGACATTTCAATGTCATTTTATGTTGACTGAAATGGAACGTGGACTATTTCCTCAATTACCTATCTAAAACATTCAGGAAAAAAAAAGACTGACTAAATTTAATATTAAAGTCAAACTAGCTTTATAGCTGAAAAATTAATTCTTAAAATTATTGCCCTGCAAGATAAGAGCAAAAGACTTTCTGATTATAGATATTAAGGCCTTATAATGTCATCGTTGGAAAGCAAGTGCTAATATAAAATTCTTATAAAATATGATTTTGATGTCATTTTATTGATAGATATATTATCTCTTCTGAAGTTGGAGAATGGCATTGAAGTGACTTTCTAAGTGCTTTGGGAAGACTTTTCTTTCATTACACTAGTGTATTTTATATTCTATAAAAAAAAATAGTGCAGTGAGTGATTTGCCTTTTAAGATCTAGTAGTCTTTTCACAGAATATCTTCAAGTAGTTATACTTGGGAGTTTCAAATCAACATGTCAGTTTATGAGTACAGTGTATCTAGATCAATGTCACCCTTTTGTAATTCTCCCCCATGTCTCCTACCCTATCCATCCCCTCGATTTTCTTCTCTTAGTCTTTATCCACAAAAGACTACAGTTTCTTACTACTGGACTTGAAATGTTCCAGAATATATATCTCAACATATGGTAGAAATTCAATAAGCTTTCTATGTGGAGTCTTCTATTTTAAACCAAAGGAACAACAACATGAGTGATAAATCTTAATGGGATAAGGCATGCTTTCCTTATAGACAGGAACAACATCTTTTTATTATTGAGAATTCATGTTTTGTCTTAATTAAGACTCTTGAGCTTTAGAGATACTAAATGAGGTGCAGTAAATCCCTCAATATTCCTATCATGTATGAGATAGGAAGAAAGGTAATTGAAAAGGTAAGAGTACAAATTCAGAAATCTTGGAGGAAGCTCAAGCATCTAAACAGAGAGATATATCATTTAAAAACATCTTGTTCACCTAAATAATGAGATCTTCAAGAAACCCTTTTTTTGTTTTTAGTATTTGATACTAATATTTAGACAGTGATTTGAAGACTGATTTGGATAGTCCTTATGCAATCTACATGGAGAATGATATTTTTACTGATTTTTCTAAATTTTATTATTGTACATAATAGATAACCTTACACATACAATTTATTTGCTGTGCTGGTGACTGCAATATGTTGTTCACATATGCTAGTTATAAATGTATTACTGAGCTACCACTAGTTTTATTTTTCTCATTTAAGTCTGTTAGTGATGTAAATGTTTTACTTTAAGAGAAAGTTTTATTTCCCTGTAATTTTCATGTCAAACAGCAAAGAAGATAGGGAATCTAAAGAAGTTGTGAATATGCCCACCCTTTAATTCAATGCATGAAGGTACTTATAAAATAGAATGACTTATATAGTTTTGTATGTGCAAGACAATGTTATAGGAATTGAGAATCAGGTGGTCAAAATAATAAATGGGATTTAAACCAACATAAGATATTTTAAATTCTGAACAATGTGATTGCTGAAGCAATATTTCCTTTACATCTTTTGTTTTGGGTAAAGTATACAGGGGAATGTTGAACATTTGTATATCCTGTTTTTATGTTTCTCTACCTAATGCAATTCCACTTAACTCAGACCAACAGCTTTAAAAAGTCAGTAGAATGAGTTATATGGAATAGCATACTGAAGATATACAATCTTGGTAATCTCTGGTTAGTTTAGTAGCATTTTTATTAGTGATTAATAAACATTAACCCTACAGGGACTTAGAGACGTTGACATTTTTACTCTTTCAATGTCAATTTGGTATATAACAAGTGTCTAATGTTTTACACATTTAACACATGTGCTTGTTCCCAGAACTATAGATTTTTGTGACGATGAATATTTCATAAAATGTATGAATATTTCAGTAATTGACTGAGGTGGTTCCGAATTAAAATACATTAGTTCTTTGTTTGCACTGTGTTTTTCTGTTCAGTTTAGCAAAAACATCATCCACAATAGGACACATATTTAAGGCTTTATTTTCCCCTTACCTGAATATTGTTAATTATGATAGGAAACATGAATATTGTTCTTAGGAGTTGGTTATTTACAAATTTCAAAAGGTTGTCACATCATCTTCCTTTTCCATTTTGAAACAGTTTCTTTCTCAAATTGTTCTCTGGGAAATAAGCCCACCATCATTAAAGCAAATTAAAAATCTCTTCTGGAGATTATGTAGCAACACCAGAAATGGGAATTGTTGCTAAAAGAGTTCAAATTGCATTTTCTTTTTGTACAATTTTATATTAGAAAGCTTCCCAAATGTACCTTCTCTTTGCCTTTCTTAGACTAAAGACTTTTCTCTGTAATAGTTACTGTTGCCCTGCAGGTATACACAGGCCTTGATTCCTCAAGGGAAGCCATAGGAAGTATATTCTTGGTCGTTCTTACTCTCCCCAAATAAATGTACAGCTGCATGATTGAGACTCACATTATTATCTATAAGTGTGCATTCATTGTTGTTTTCCATTCACAATCAGCATAGCATTTTACATAGAACCTTGTAGGAAGTCTTGTATCATCAAGTAAGTTTCTTTAGGGAGGATATGCCTCATTTCCTTCTTTATTACCCTGGATATTCACCTGCTGTTTGCTTTGCTTCACACTGTCTGCCTCCACTTTTTCTTCGAGATGTTTGGGACTTTCCTGAAAATTTAACCCAAAATATAGAAGGAATTATTCAGAGATCTATCTCTATATTATGAACCCCATAGGATGTTGTAAAAAACCAAAGGAGGATAAATATAGCATTATCTCTTGATTGAGGAAGCAAAACTCATGTGCCATTCTGTCCTCCTATCTTGTTTCTTCCCATTGCTAATTGTCCATTCTTCCTACTTTTCTGTTCTCATTTCTCTCTTTTCTAACACTTAGTGAACCCTTCCAATTCCACATATGCTTTTTTCTTGCTATTTTTGTCAATTCTAAGAACATAAAATAAATGATACCACGTTAAAATTGTTTTGTTGATTTCTACCATTATACTTATAATTTTCTTTTTTTCTAACCTCTTTTGTCGTTCCAAGTTATTCTGCAATGTTAGCTTCTCAAATTATATAGAATAACAAATAATTATATGGTATAAATATATGTAGAAATGCAAAAGAAAAAATATTGTGATCAAACTGACCTAGAAATTATTGCATGCCCGTGGCACATCATTCATTCATTCATTCGGTATATATATATATATATATATATATATATATATATATATATATATATATATATATATATATATATATATAATCCTTGACTTTAAGTTTTACCATAACATAAGTGATGGGCCAAGTGCACTACGTATTCTCCATGCTCAGAACGTGACTTGCTCAAGAACACACTATTTCTTAGTGTAAGACCATTCTTCACTTAAGAGGGAAGGATGATAAAAGAAATCAACATTGGAATTAACTTGGGACTTCATTATAGGCTCTACCTTAGATTAATCAAAATGGTCTTCTTAGGTGTTAACTTAGAATAATTTATAAGTTTTTAAGCATGAAGTTCAAATACTTCTTCTGACTTCTTCCATCTCTCTGAGAGGAAAGATTGATTTTTTTTTCTTTTCAGACCTGAATCAACAAAGTACTGCAATATATATTTGTAATTATTATTCTTTTAAGTTTTATGATTTAAAATACCAGTTTGAATTAATTGCTTTGTAGGATTCATGAATTTTGCAATACATTTTTTCTCCTTATTTTTCCACTAGTGGCTTTACTTTTACTTTAGCTCTAATAGCATTTTTGTTTCTCAGTATCCAGAAAAAAAGCAAAGATATATATAAATTTCTACCTGTGGTCATCTTAATTAATGGCCAATTCTGGCAATGTGAGCCAGACACTTTATGACTAAATTCTGGACTCCAGGAGGTACATTTAGTCTTTCAGACAATAATTGGCCAAAAGTGCTCTTGTCATAAATTCATAGCCACTGATGCTAGGATGCATGCATTTTTATGATTTAACCCTTCCTGAAATATCAAGAATAGTATTGTTTTTAAATATAACACCACAGGGAATGATTAGAAAATAATATTTCCAGGAACAGAAGGAAAGTAACTGATGGAATTACCTTATGCAGTGTATAATATTGAAGGTAAAGAAAACTATTAAATCTGGTAACACAAATAATTCCCTAACACCAAAAATATTTTCTAAACTAATTCAAATGATTTAATGATTAGTCCTTATCCTTTGTGACCAAATATACGATGGTAGTAAATGTTTTAGAGTTAATGGGAATATAATTACTTTCTTACAAGGGTTCATATTAAGAGAAGATTGGGTACTGCAGAGCAGATTGACAATGGTGTAATATAAACCTATAAGATTTCAGATAACTCTACTTAGTAACAAGATGCACAAGGTGTGAACTTTGGAAATAAAATGATAATTTTTGAAATGTTTCTATTTTTTTAAAATAGCACTGGTATGTTCAGGATGAGTTCAAATCCTACCTAATAATGAATATTAATGGTATTGAAAATTCAAGAAAGAGTAGCTTACTACCAAGTCCCTATGTGGTCTTGTTTCACTTGCAGAGAATTGTGAGAAAAGAACATAAAGTTAGAATGTTTTGTGTTACTATTCTGTTAGTTTCATTGGGAACTTCTGTGCTGGAATCAAATGGAGAATCTGGCCTGTTTGCAATATCCAACTGTGCTGTGCGATTAAGACTTGTTAATAGCAGCAAAAAGTGAATAAGATTGTTAGCACATTCCAATGGCAACGTTGAGCAGTCAGAACAAAACCCAAATTATTTTAATGAAGCAAATTTGATTCACACATAGTGTGACAGCTGATGTCAAAAGAGAGTTTTCCTTTAATGTTTCAGATGGTTATGTTATTACTTGGGTGATTTGACAGAATCTTCCATGGTTTATGCAAAATAGGACATGGCAGATGTCAGGGCAGAAGAAGATGCTCGTACAATTGCATCGACTAGAATTTTGCCCCTGAGAATCTTACAGAGTAGCATTTTCTTCCTAATACAGGTATAATAATAGTGTTTTGAAATCTGAGAGATCTGTTCCCTCAGTCCTCAGATAGCCATACTATAAGGGACTGCCTTATATATATTTTCTCTTAGACACATAACTCTTCCATTTGTTTTTTGGAGAATTGTGTGTAGCTTGATCAAAGTATTTTCTGGCTTTGATGTGTATGGGACATTTTCAATTATATATTAATATCTCAGAAATGTGTAAAATGGTAAATATAGATGGAAGGTGGCATAGACACTAAAACATGAAGGAAAACAAACTCATCACCATATTTTAAATATTTCATACAACTCATATAACTCACATGAATAATGGACGAAAGCATCAAGTGTGGAGAGTGTGCCAGACAATGTGTAAATAGTCATAATATCCCAGCCCCTTCCAAACTCTGGAAACAGGCATGTACTATGTTGACCTTTTTCATAGAGGAACAGACTGCAAATTTATAAGGCTAAGAACTTGGTGGGAATCTCTCAAATAAATTGTAAAGATGGTATTTAATGCCACATCATGTGGAAAATAAGTTCATGCACTTTTTTTCAACTTAACTAAAATGGACTACTTTCCAGTCTCCTAAAAATTCTTAAATACCAGCTTATGTAGCAGTGTGTGTGTGTGTGTGTGTGTGTGTGTGTGTGTGTGTGTGTTTGTGTGTGTTAGAACATTTTCATTTTCCTTACCACATGATTTATGCATGACTACTGAAAATAAGACAGGAGTCAGATTGTTTATGGACTTTCCTTTCGGGTTCGAATATTTTAAAAATTTTGACATGGAACTGAACATACTCTCCTCTCTTTTTTGGACATTTTTGAGTTGTGCTTTTTAGTGAAAGCCAAGTAATCGATTATAGACAAAGCAAATCAAATAATCCCTGTGGTTGATGACATTTTTAGGCCAAGCAGCATTTTTAGTAGCTGGAAGAGACTACCAGAGAAGAAAGAATTCCCTTTTATTCCTGTATATAAATAGCACATAAGTAGCTTTAACAGACTTGGTAACAATAGCACTTCCTCTCAGCATTGCACACAGAACAGAAAAAAGTGTAGAAAGGTTAAACGTTCTAAAATGTATTATAAAATTTCGTGTCACAGTAGCTGAAAGCCAATTTCTATTACAACATAGGTTCAGTGCGCAAAAGTTGAGTCATCTCTATTTTGGTAACTGCTCTTTATCACCAAAGATAATTCATACTATATTTTCATCCTCATAATGGAAGCAAGAGGATCACCCCACAAAGTTTTGACCTACAAAATTACATTTGACAAAGCAGGCTGAGGGAAAAAGTGATAGATCCTTTGATGTTGTCACTAACTTTGTGATATGAGATACAGATAGACAAGATTTGATTTAAATAGCTTTCCAACCACTTATCTTCCTCTCGTTACTACCTGCGTACAACTTGGCTTACATCTTTTCTTGACTAACTCTTTATTGGAAGTGATAAAATACTGAGCAAAACTTGAATAGAAGTCTTAGCTTCTCATATTGCTACATTTTAACACTACAGGATGAATTAAAATAACTTTCAGGTCAATTTATACACTCATCTTTTCAGAAACATTTGAAGACATAGGAAAACGATTCCAGAGTTGTTTATTTTTAATGGTCTCTATTATTATTAGATATGGTATTACACACCATTGGAAAATAAAAAAATAAGTTTATTTTTTAATTCAAATTGTAGTTTTAATTTCCATACCAACTAATTAGACAGGGCAATTTATCAGAAACCACAGTGTTTATGTACAGTTTAGATCATCTTCATTTCTATTGGGTGAAATGAAATATAGGGTATTAAATTCCCAAGTTACAAATTCAGCCTATCTTTCCACTTTTTCTTAATTCAGTGTCATTTGATTCAGTAAACTCATAGGAATAATCACATCTTGGCAATGATGTCATTTGGAACAAAAATACACTTAAAGAGGAATAGGTAGTTGGTGAAAAACTCCTTCATTCCTTAGTGTATTGCTTACATATGTAAGTTTAAGAGTTTACAGGATAGAATTTATCAATACTGGCTAAGAAGGTACCATAGCAGATCTCATAGAAGTGTTTTCTTGCTTTCTAGGCATAGGATCTTTTATCAAACCAAGGTAACAGTGATTTCTTGCTTTAAACCACGAGGTCTCTTATTCCCCACTGTCTAATAGGATATATGAATTAAGAAAAAACCTGATAGGAAAACATAAGAAGAACTCTGTTCATAATGTAAATACGTTGTTTTTCTTCTCACTTGTATGTTCCTCCAAGATTTTTTTCTAATTTTAATAGACTTTTGACAAATATTCTGCACAAATCTCTCAAGTTCTCTTTATCTGTATCTATAGTAGGTACTCCAACCTGAACAGTGTTTATATATCATTACTTTTTAGAATTTTATAAACGTTGTCCATTTGTTTTCTTATTATTAAGTGATCTTCTCTAGTGAACTATTAGCAATTGGCTTGATGTTAAACTCATACTTTTAGAAAACCCTGAGTTTTATGTAAATCAATGAGAAAAAAACATTTTTAAAAGTACAGTGAAGTATTTTCTTCTTCCACAACTATATTTATTAAAAGAAAATGGGGGGGCTGGGAAGTTCGCTCAGTGGTAGAGTGCTTGCCTTGCATGCCTGAGGCCCTGGGTTCGATTCCTCAGCACCACATAAGCAAAAAGAAAAAAGCCGGAAGTGGCGCTGTGGCTCAAATGGTAGAGCACTAGCCTTGAGCTGAAGAGCTGAGGGACAGTGCTCAGGCCCAGAGTTCAGGCCCCACAACCGGACCAAAAAAAAAAAAAAAAAAAAAAGAAAGAAAATGGGGAAAAGTGGAGAACATAAATTGTCTACACATAGCTAGAGTCATTATCAGTTCAAACTGCAAATTTGGCTTCCGAACTCAGCTTGAAAAAAGAAATCCAACCAAAACACAAGCAAACAATAAAAAAAAATTAAAAGAATAAAAATGGATAATAATAAGTTTTAATAATTTACAGAAGACATTTCATTATTTCTGAAACTGTACTACATCTAACAATCAACATTTTAAGGCTAAACTTTGAATGCTGTGTGGAATCCTATTATGTGGTGAACTTAATGGCTTGGTAGAATCAATAAAATACTGTACCATTAACAAAAATAGTAAATGGCTCAGAAGTGATTTGCATAAACCTATGCAGATTTTGTGGGAGACATATACAGGGAAACTCCATTTCTCCATTTGATTTCTCCTTTGGTCTTATATCTCTACCAGAAAAATCAATCAATAAATCATGTTTTGTCCACATTCAGTAATCAGTCCTTTGAAAGATGCACTCAAGTGAATAGTTCAGAGTTTAAACTGCCATCTTGCTCATGCCACTTACCATATTTAGATTATTAACAATATAAAAAACAAAAAACTATTGAATAGAAGAAATTCCTTTTTCAGGTTGCTCAGGCTTAAACTTGGTAAAGTTTTGCAATATTTTCAGTTGTGTTCTAGCAACAAGCCAGACAGTAACACAATCTTTTAATCCTTACTAAAGTGATCTAAATTTAAAAAAATGGTAATAATGGATATGGATATGTTTCAAGGAAAGTGCACAAGTAAATTATCTGTGGAAACAAGATTTCAGTGACTGGTTCTCTAGGGTTGTCACAGTGCTGCATGAATAGCAGGGTTAGTGGCCATACATATGAATTTTGAAGTGACCACATACATGAATCAGGATGAATTATAATGACAAGAGGATGGCTTATTCTGGATTATTAATATAACTCATTATATAATAAAGGCTGACTTATAGAATTTATTGCAAGTCGTGTTTTTATCTAATATAAAGAACCTCAGGGAATGTTTTGAATGTAAATAATTCTGAATCCCATCTTTTCTATATTGAAAATGAGTAAAGAACATGATATAACTATTAGTGCTTATGTTTCCTTTAATTGCATAATATTTCTGTCAATATTGGTAGAAGTGATTTTAACAATTGAATTGAAAAACGATCCCCATTAATAAGAGTGAAATTGTTTACTGTCAAATGCAAATATTGGATATAAATAATTATAAATTGAAATTGTGATTGATGCAACATTTTGAAGGAGTAAGAGTGGCTTTAATAATTGTTTAGATTTGTCTAGGCTGGCACCAGTGACTCAAGCCTGTAATCCTGGCTACTCAGAAAGCTGAGATCTGAGGATCGCAGTTCAAAGCCAGCCTGGGCAGTCCGTGAGACTCTTGTGTCCAATAAAAACTACTAGAAAACCAAAAGTGGCGCTGTGGCTCAAGCCGTAGAGCGCTTGCCCTAAGCTAAAGAGGGCAGGGACAGCGCCCAAGCCCAGAGTTCAAGCCCCATGACCGACCAAAAATAATGTATCTCATTAAAATATTCATATGCATATTTAGATATTAAATCTTTCCCATTTCCACTGTGAATATTTAAGAAGACAAGGAAATATCACACATCCCTCAACTATGTTAGTATGTGAAACAGTCATTCCATCAAGCATTGCTTTTAATTTAGTGTATGAAATGTCAAAAGGTGACTATCAAGATATTTTCCTAGAAATGCCTTTTTATTACCTTTCATTTCTAGATGAGCAACAGGAGAAGTTGCAATACAGTCATTTAGATAAAACAGAAACTCTCTGTGGGAAAGCCTGAGTTGGCCCCAATTGTCCTCTTATGGAAATCTTTTATCTCCTTTGATACAGACCAGGGTTCTATAAGTCATGAACCTAGTGAAAGAGGTTGTCATTTTCCCTAATAGAACTTATATATGAAATTACAGAATTGTAAAAGTCAAGGGCACCTATCACTATGCAGTCCATCTTTCAAGCAATGCAAACATTCCAATTCAGAAATCCTTATGGTCTTATTCAAGCTCAGTACAAATATCCTGATTTATGAAACTTGAAATTCTAAAGAAAGTCTGCTTTATTATGGAGTTTCAGTTATTTATAATGTTAAAATCTTCTCTGTTATTTTTGTCTGATATCCCCATTTATATCCTTTGAAACAAAAATAAGAACTACCAAATTAGGAACTATGTACATATTAGGAACTAAAAATACAAAATAAATGTAGCAGTTTATTTTATATTTCATATATTTAGACACATCCAGAGGTCACATTCCAGATTTATGGGTTATTTTAAATCTATATATCTTTTATAGAAATCTCATATCCAAATTTTGATGGTCAGAGGAAAATCTGTAACAGAGTACTTTCAAGACTTGTTTCTCATGATTTGAGTATTTGATGTGTGAATTTTCCTTAAGGTCAACTGAGAAACATACATAATGCTATTTTAAATTCTGATATATAAAATAAGTATTACACAAATTTAGAAAATGCATGAACTAGACAGACTAAGGAGAATAGTAACGAATATATTAGGTTTAAGTAGAAGAAATGGGAGAAATGTTCGTCCATCTGTCTTGAGACTTTGAAGGCTATTTTGAGTATTGTGTTAATCATATCTGTACTCATATTTAAAATTCATGTTTTGAAAAATATTATGCTCTGTACATGTCATAAATTATGATTAATATCTAACTTCTTGTTTGGAATCCACTATTACAGTCTGAAAAGTACTTTACATTTTAATATGCCATTATTATTACCTTCTATATCTTAATTTAAGTTATTGATTTAAGCATGTCACAAGTAGTCAATCCTTGCTACACTTGAAACTAATGAAATGTCCATTCTTTGTTCCATAGATGTGAAATGAATTTTTATATTCTAACCCTGATTATCTATATATTTCCTCAATGTAGCACTAGATACTGCCATCACCGTATCTATAGAAACTTTAAAATTCTTGGTGTATAATTAAAATGAATGAGACATTTGAGTTTGTAATGCTCATGAAGAGAACAACTAATTCACATAGCAGTGGAAGATATAGGTAGGCATTTGATTATCTTGGGTGGAATCCATGCATTGTATTGTGTTGAGGGATGTAGAGTCAGGGGTTAATTTCCTATTGAATACTTAGTCTATTATCAGAAATATGAAGATGTGATTCTGATCATTACAACATTCTTTTTTTTTTGGGGGGGGGGGTCCAGTCATAGGGCCTGAACTCTGGGCCTGGGCTCTGTCCCTCAGCTCTTCAGCTCAAGGCTAGCATGCACCATTTGAGCCATAGCACCACTTCTGGCTTTTTTTTTTCTGCTTATGTGGTGCTGAGGAATCGAACACAGGGCCTCATGCATGCAAGGGAAGCGGTCTACAACTGAGCCACCTTCTCAGCTCCCATTACAACATTCTTTAGAACCAGAATCATATAATTATTATAGCCCAAATACCTGTATCAGAGAAACTTATTCTTTGGTGATTCCTGAGGTCCACAGTGTACTGCCTCCTGTAGCTGAACATAACTTATCAAGTAAAAGGTGAAAATAAAAGTTTGATGTGTCCTTGTTTTTTTGTTGTTGTTGTTGTTTGTTTGTTTTTTGGCAGGGGATTGGTGTGCTATATTTATTTCCCTAGTTTTCTTGTCCCAAATACTTCATTTTTTATTTCATTCCTTTAAAATGTATTTGTATTTTCTAATAAGTAATACCAAAGTACAGCTATTGTTTAGATCTTTTTAAAATAAAAACGTTGAGCCTGATTTTATTGTGGAAACAATATATTGTTCAACATGTAATCAAAATATTAGATGTTTAGCAGTGTCTATAAAGTAGAAGTTTATATCAAAAATCACACGTACTAAATGTTGAAATTAAGGAAAAATATTTGTAAAATGTTCTTTTTGGTTCTGTTAAATAAATTCTATTTTTCAGTGATAAAGCACTCTTAGGGAGGTATTCTATCTCCTACCATCAGTGAAGATGATTTCACATCATCTCAAAGGATATGGGACTCAGTTTAGTCTCAGTGGTTTATGCCTGAAATCATAGGTACTCAGGATGATGGGATTGGGATGATCGTGATTCTAAGACACCCTAGGTAGTAAAGTATTTCAGAGTCTCCAGTTAACCAGCATGAGCTGTGGCTAAAGTGAAAGAAAATAAGCACAATGAGCGTGCAAGGTATGGCATTCAAGCCCTGAAAGAGGAGAGAGAGAGAGAGAGAGAGAGAGAGAGAGAGCAATATAACCACCAAATAACCTCTTCTACATCTCTGCTTTGTAATAAATAGTAGTACAACATTGTCAAAGACAGAACTATAATTTAAAATCTGTATTTGATTAGAAATTACATTACCTGGTTCAAACAAGTAAATAGCTATCAATTTGAATTAAAAATATAAATGCATGATTTTGCTTATTTTGTTGTTTATTCTTATTTTATTATTTTCATTAATATTTTATGCTTCTTCAGTAAACCAAAGTTCACTATAATAACTATTGTAATAAATTTCAAACCATTTTGCGTTATTACATCAATTAATTTTCTTTTTTCTTATTCTAAATTATATTGTCAAGGTAATGTACAGAGGGGTTACAGTTACATAACAAAGGTAATGATTACATTTCTTGTCTAACTTGTTACCCCTGTCCCTCATTTTTCTCCCTCTTTTTCTCCTGGCAATCTTCGCCCTAATTTGTCCAGATTATTCAAACATATTGTCTTGTGAGTATTGCTGTTGCATAGATTCCCCCTTTGTCCTTTGTCTCACCATTTTTTGTTCCCCTTCCCTTGCCTAGTTCAGATAAACATTATAAAATGCCCAGGGTATCAAACTTGAGTGCAGTGACAACAGGGGATAAACTATAGAGGAGGAAGTAAAATCCCAAATGAAAAAAGAAATCATGTAGTACATTGAGAACAACAACAACAAAGAAAAATCGCCCTTGTCCATGTCTTGGAGTTCATTTCACTTAGCATCATCTTATATGGTCATATGTACATAGCCATTGAGCTATTCTGCTCATCTGCTAAGATTATCCTAAATGTATACTAATTATTAAAATGAGGGAGACCATGGGTCTTACGTTTCTTTGGGTCTGGTGTACTTCCCTAAATATGATCATGACTGAAGAACTAAGAATTCACATACAATCTCATAACCAATCAATGTTTTTATTATTTTTTTGCTTTTAAAAAGCTTTGTCATCTTTCCTGAATTTGTTCATAGCAGCAAAATAGTGTCAGAGACACAGTGAAATATCTCTTACTGAAAAGTTAAGTGAGTACATCTATCTCCTGTTTCTTTCTTTGTGTGTGTAGAAAGTAAAATTGCTCATTCATAAGAAGAAAATGTAAGTCTACTAGGCACCAAGGTTTTAATATTTAATTTTCTACATTATAAAGCAGACTTGTCTCTGCTTTCCCATAAATACAGAAATGGATAAGATTAATTAAACATTAAACCATTATTCTTCATAAAAGAAAAGTCCTTTGCTATCATGTTTGATATACTTTTTTACAAGGTGATCTTTTCAAAGTCTAGCTTTCACATCTCTTTATTTTTTAAAATAATTACTAATAAGGAATATATTAGTGTTTCTCTTTTGTATTTTTTCTGATATTATTTTGAATGACTTTAATATGAATTGTGGATTTGATCCAGAGTAGATAATTTATTTGAAATTCTCAGAGTTACCACTTAAATTCAATTATTTTGTTGTAGAACTGACTGGTAGGATAAGAAAAACAATTTTATTTTGTAGTACTTTTAGCTAGGGCAAAACATATGCATTCAAAATGTACTCATATGCTTATGAAATTCATGTTTAATTCTAGGGAAGAACAGATGTTTTTGCATGTAGAAGCCAAACATGTTGGCTTCTAAGATTATCTTGTTCAGACCACTGACTCATAGTTTAGTATGATAAGTTCACAAAATAAAAAGGTTCACAAAATAAAAAGGTCCACATATATTTAGGCACAGAATTTTGAATTGAAATAAACTGAAGATGTTGGTTTGAAACACACAAATGCACAACACGCGTGAGCGCACACACATACACACACACACACACACACACACACACACACACACAGAGTTTTCACATATTCAGCTTCTCGAACTCATAATTGCCTGCATTTTTTAAACTATAGCCATAAGTATAACATCTTCCTTTAACCACAAAGAAGTTTTCTTTTACTTTTTTCATTACACAATGTTATTAACTCTTCTTACTCAGAGGAACATTTATGTTCTGCACTTTACAATGATATAGTGGAAAGCCCACAGAAACACTCAGCAAAACTAGAAACAGAACAGAAATGCTTATAACTATTATTTATAGGCATGTTATAACAAAATATTCTCAGAGGATCGACTTCTTTCCTGGGATGTTATGAAACTAAAAAAAAAAAGTCAAATGATCAGTACACTACAGAAAATATATGGACCTTTGGGAAAAGACAAAATGATTAGGTAGATGAAGCTCAACATTAATTCTGTTGTCCTCTCTCTGACACTTTCTGAGAGTATAGAGCGTTTCCATAATCCTTACTCAAGTATTTCTGGATTCTTTGCACAAGTTTGTAGACTCACTCCTCCATCCTGCTCTCCCAGGAGTAACCCCTACTGCAATGTAATGGTGGAAGCTCCAGATCCCCTGGGAGAATTCAAGCAATGGAAACAGGTGTCATACCATTGTCTACTCATAGAAGCCTCACTATTAACAGATCATATCCTCTCATCCACATATTAAGAAAGAAAGAAAAAGAAAAGTTTACAATACATGCTAAGAGTGAAGTGCCAGAGGGGAAGAATAAAAGGGTGATAATAATCCTACTGAGTGATATGAATAAAATAAAATCAGTAAATAAATAACCTTAGGAAGGCCTTTGGGGTATCCAACTGCTATAACTTTGATTAACCCCGCTGTGTCTCAGCACCAGGTCATGCAAACCCTTTGACACCATTTCTTTGAGATGTCAGTCACATTTCAATAACTTTTCAGCCTGGGCATGTAAGTCCTGTCTCTTCATTGACTTTGAATGAGGCAGGTTGCTTATAAATGCGGCTTCAAGTGTCACTCAGAGATACTTGCATTGTGCTCTCTTTGATTGGCATGTCTGGAGGTAGTGGAAAAATTCCAGCATATCTAAATGTGCCTCTCTAAACACCGAAGGTCTTAACATCCATGTTTTCCTCTGGAATTGGCTCATTCATCTCCATATGATGATGATCATTTATGGTAGTGTTCCTGCTCAGTATAGATGAGGTACATCCTAAAGGGATAGCTTCCCAGGCCTTGAGAACTCAGGCTGTTGTAATTCTGATTCCCTCAAGCCTTTGGCACTACAATTTAACTAATGGATTACATTAACTGCCACCTGCAGAGCCTAGCTAACAACCTCATTACTTTGATGAGAATACCTGTGTAATATCCTCCTACTTGGCAAAAACAAGTGCTGCTTAAAAGATCCCAAAACATCCAGTTCATCTGGAAAAAAAAATAAGTGAGACAATTTCACTGCTTTCCAAATTATGCTTTGGACAAAGAAGTTTTCCTTTTCAAAATATTCACTCCTTTTAACAGATGGCATAATCTTTTTATTTTTTTCCCTATGCACCCTAATGTAATTAATAAGGTATAGTTTGACATATGGAAAATGCATGTCTGTTTGTTTATACCACATAAAATCTTCATATAAATGTGAAAGCTGGCTTCTGAGATGACAGAGTAATTTGACATAATCAAAATGCCCTTCCTAACAACACAGGCCTTTTCATTTCTAGCATAGACAGGCTCTCTCTCTCTCTCTCTCTCTCTCTCTCTCTCTCTCTCTCTCACACACACACACACACACAGAAAAACACACACACACCAGTAAGAACAGTTTGTGTCCTGAATGATTAGGAAAATACTCTTTGCCAGTATAATCTGACTTTTATTGTCTTAGAAGGAAATATGTATAGTATTTAAATCTACACAGAGATTTTGATCAGGAATTTATTAACTAAACATATAGGTCATCCTGCTAACCCATTGAGCTGACCAACGTAGCTCTAGTATAGCTGAGCTGGCCTCTTACAAAGTTACCAAAACACAAGAGAAAAGCCAAATCTAAGCTGAAGATTCATCTAGGTTTGGCTTTCTTTATTTATAACGGAAATCAATTGGTTTAGCCTCTAAATAAAAGTAATTAAACAAGGAATATCCTTTTATGATATAAATGACTCTGGGTTTATTGTGAGGTAATTGTCATTCATAGATTATTTACATAATTGTATTACTCCATCCTTTAAAGAGATAGAAATCTCAATTGTAATGGAAATTAAGTGTCATGAATTAAAATAATTTGAAGATATTTGAGATGGTTGTATGTGCTAATGTCAAATTTCAGCTATTTAAATATTTGCTTACTCTTTATTGTTTTTAATAATTCATTTGTCTATGCTCTCTATTGGCCTTTTTTGCCTTCTTCAAGCCAGAATACAGAAACAACAATGTATTTATGAATAAGTAAGTAATTATGTATTAAATCAGCCTTAGTGGATGATTCTAGACATCAGATTTTCATTGGAGAATGGATGCAGGCATTCCTTAGCTTTCCACTCTCCACAAAAAAAAAAAAAAAAAAAAAAAAAAACAGAAAAAACATAAGTCCTTTAGAAACAGGTGAAAAAAATTCACAGTGACTCTTTTAGAAATAAAGTCTCTGGTTGTATAATTTCAAGGTCTTAGTAGAAAATTACTGGTAGCTTGTAGGCATAATGACTTGAGGCCTGACAAAGTTCATATACCTGGAAAAGCCCAGAAGTAAACAATGTAGACCAATAGGATATGTAAGGGGAGCTGCTAGTAGGAAGAATAGAGTAATTTAAAAAAAAAGGAAATTGGTAGAGACAAGGTATATACCAGTAATCACATACTCAGAAAAAATTTTCCAAGTGGTCCAAAGAGAAAATCCAAATTAGCTTTCAAATTTCAACAAATCTCAAGTTATGCATGTACTATTTTACTACTTCCAATGGGAAGTAATAAAACTTAGGTCATTTCCAGGGGTGTGTGGGAGTATACTGCATAGGACTCACCGAATGAGGAGCATAGCAGTAGGGAATAAATAGCTGCAACTTCTCTGGAGAGGCCCACTGGACAAATGATGTTGGAAGAACACACAGGGTATGTCAAACTTAACAAGAATACTTGCCTAACGTGTTAATTGAAGGCATTATACCAGGCCCCACATTGATCTTCAAAACTGCTAAATTAGTAAAATTCCAATGGCATTAAACTAAATACATTCACATCATTCACAGTATTACATTAGTTAAGAAAGACACAAGAATCCCTTTCTCAACGCCACTAAACTGTTTTAGTCCCACAGGGATAAAGCTTCCTGATTAACTTACTCATATATCCTCATTCAGCTGGAATCCATTCAGGTTTCAGCAATGTTCATCGAGGATCCACCATTTCTTCTGCTTCCATTTGTTCTAACTCACTGTGTATTTCAAAGCAAGACTTCCTTTCCTTTCTTCTGTCTCTTCTTCTTCCTCCAGTAATTTAATCAAGACAGGAGAAAATTACTGCCTTGTGAGGTCAATGAGCTACATGAACAAATAATGCCACAAATAAAGGTAGAGTGATGTGCTAGTAGGTGTTAGGTTATTAAATTTAATAAAAGATAATGTTGCTTGAAGAGTGCTTTGGGTCTTCCATAAATTAATATTGGGCAGCCAACAATATGTTTATTGTTTTACAGCTAAGAACTGATTAAGAAGGCCCACAGGACATCCCACCTTGTTAAAGAATTAATTTTAACATGTTTTTCTATTCTACAGATTGTAAAGCTAAGACAGGAAAGACATCGAGTTATTTATTTGCTCTTATTTTTCATTACACACATAATAATCTTGCTTACATGTGGAGTATTCTCTAAATGCATATTAAAATTTTCAAATAAATACATGTCCCTGTGACTCAAAGATATTCTCATTGGCATTTATCCAGTTAAGTTTAAACTTTGTTTGGTTTTATTTATTTATTATGGATTGCATAGATTTGAGAACATTGAATATCAATTTGATTTTTCATATCCTTAGTTAACAGAAGTATGGCACATAGAGATGTTACTACCTTGTCAATATAAAGTAGTTAAGGATGAATTCATTTTTATTTTAAAGACAAATTTATAATTAAGAATAATTGTTTAAATTACAATGGAATGTTCATATTCAATCATAAATGATATGAAACATTTTGTTCACTTTTTCTAAATTATAAAGCACATTTTAAGAATTAAATAACTATATAAACTCTTTCTTTAGGCCTGAACATTTAATTAATTATTAAAAAATGTTTTCAGTATGAATTGTAATATACAAAAAAATAGGCATTATGTGACAAGGTGTTTTATAAAGGACAAGTATCTAAGTTACCCATTTACCTCTTTTCTTTCTTCCCATAATTTCTTGGCAATTTAATCACTTCATAAAATTCAGAACTAGTTAGTTCTATAATACCTTATATTTTGTTTCAATTAAATAAGAATGAGATGACAGATTAAGTTTAATTGCAAGTAAAAACTCTTCTAATCTTGCTTTCATAGTTTACTAATCATACTGACAAATTTGATGGCTATCATGAATTTTATTTAGTGAGACACACACTGAATAAAAGAAAACCAAAATGAAGCTTAAGCTAGAGCTTATCCAAAGATAAAGGTAATAGGAGATGTCCTCTTGAACCAAGTCTGTTTCTGAAGGATGGAGAACCTCTGTCTTGCCTTTAAACATGTGGATGAATAAAGTTGCTGTGTCAGAGCAGGGCTAATTCTTGATTTGCCAGAACTGGGAAGAGGTTAGTACACAGAAGGAAGGAGCTTGAGTGGTTATGTCGCAGAATTTCTTATAGGAAATTGGCTGTCATGTAAAGTCTAAATACAGGGTGTAGTAGTGCATGTGCTTTCTACTTTTGGAAATTTCATGTTTGTAAATCCAGTAACAATATACAGGGAGACAGAAAGCTTCTTTGCTTTGACATGTCTAGAACTGAGAGGAGAATTTGTTATTCCAAGTCAATAGAAACGAATCACACACTCTTAAAAGGAACCATTGAAAATGCACCAATGCAAAGAATGACCAAATAAAGGAGAAAGTTTAAGACTATACTGGATTTACTCTACACAATAACTCTTTCCATTGTTGAATTTCTAACAAATAATGGTATTTTCTCAAAAGTATAAAATTAATTCATGGGTGAACTTAAATACATAAAAAGCGATGTATATCCACTTTTTACCATGGAAAAATGGTTTGGTGAAATTAAACTCATATACATAAGATTCCCTGATTTATAAAAATTAGCTCACAGAGAGCCTCAACATTCTTACCTACACAATAGAGTTTTTGCACATTTAATGAGATTGCTGATCTGCAGAGTAGAAATTATGTTTAAGATGCCAAAGAATTGCAGGTATTCAGAGATTCAGTTTAATTTCCTAGGTATCTTTACCATAACATGTGTAAGGCTTATATATAGGGCTCAGAATTTATTCATATAGGCTTTAATTTTCTTCATTGTCTTTTGAATTGTAGGATATTCTTTTGAATTATTCACAAATCAAAAAAAAGCACAGCAAAATAAAAAGAAAGGATAAAGAAGACCCTGTACTCAATAAAGGAAAACTAGATCAATGCATTTAAATTGACCTGAACAATAAGTTTAACCTGATCAATACATTTAATTTGCCATGTTGAGAATTATGAATAATCTTTGCTGAAGCATTTTTAGAGTACATTCATCATAATAAACAATACCACTTACAAAAAAACAACAAAAAGTCTGCCTTTTAGAGGATGAACTATCAGAACAGATTTAGGAATTTTCTTTAAGATTACAGACCATTATTTAGCATAATTTAATGGCAAAATTCAAACAACGACAGAATTACTCGTACTAATAAAGGTAAACAACTTTCTACTTCATCACAAAAAGAGAGTAAGTGTGCACAGGTGTGCGTGCACATGTGCTCTAGGATTAAACTCAGGGCTTGGGTGCCATCTCTGAGGGTTTTTTTCCCCCCTTCCAAGGCTAGCACTCTATTTTTTGTCTTATTTCAGCATTTTGTTATTTCCTTCCTCTCCTAAAATTAGAAAAATATATATACAAGACGCAGGGCACCAGAATAAAATACAGTGAAAACAGGCATTATTCCATAGGGGAAGAACATGAAAAAGAAACAAAAAAAATCACATAGTACATTTTAAATACATTAGAAAGAACAGCAAGAAAGAAAAAACTACTGTGTCCCTATCTTGGGGTCATTTCACTTAGCATCATCTTATATGACCTTTTCTGTTGTCCTAGACATATACTAGCTATTAGCACTCTACTTCTTGAGTCACAGCTCTAGTTAGGGACTTTTAGTAGTTAATTGGAGATCAGTGTCTCACAGACTTTCTTGTGCAGACTGACTTTGAACCATGATCCTCAGCCTCTTTAGTTGTTAGGATTGTAGGTGTAAGCCACCAGTATCTGGCTCGAAAATAGTTTTCTTACAAACAAAGTCAAAGTCGTGTGATATTGTACCGAGTTTCTGTCCGTTGCTATGCTGCAAGTAGTTTTCCTAACCAAAAATTCTATAGAAGGTGTACACTTTCTTAAGACTGTGATAATATATTAAAAATTAGAAATTGAGAATGTGTGATAAGAAGGAATGTGGAAACAGAAAAGAAAAAATAATTATTTCTGTATGATGGGAAAGCTTATGAAACCACAACAAAGACATTAAAAGTTAAACATTGCTTCAGGCAGCAATATGTTGTAATTCTCTGGCAGAACACAGAACAGATTTCCCCAATCCCAGTACAGTAACTCCTGAGGCCTGCAGGTCCAACACATTTTTATATGACAGCTCATTCTCACTGTCTGCTCATGGGACAGATAGTTGAAATTTCTAGAGAAGCAAGAATAAGAATTTGTATGTTCAACACTACTTTTATAGTTTAAAGAAATCAAAACATAAACCTTGAATCATAATGCTTACCTTGAATCATTTTAGACCAGTTCCCTAATTTAAATAAATTGATGCCATAAAAAATAAATATTTTTAATGTAGAATTACATGTCTGTATACTACATGCATTATGATACTGTTTTCCATTGTTAGAGAGATTAGATTTATCATTCATTTTTATCTCCAGAATATTACTATATGTTCAAAAATCAGTAATTGATAGACAAACAAATAGATTGTGATAATAATGCACTATTCCTTCTCAGTGGAATATTACCTCTATTGCTATTTCCTCTGCAATGATTCAAATGATTTACACAAAAATATGTTTGAGCTATTTTTAGACATATGCTGGCTCCAAATGACAAATCCTGTACATTTTTTATGACCATGCAAAAACATATTATTATCATTTATTTTAGCAAGTATCTAAAGAATACTTACTATGTGATAGTTGAGATTTAGACATTAATTAGACCTGAGTTTTGTCATATCATACAAAACAGCTGATAGAGTATAGATGAACTATATATACGTTACTATGTAAGCAACAATGACAGAGAAATTAAGCTTGTTGTGAAGAGGAGAGTTACAGAAAATAGAGAAAGTAACAATTTACACTAGTTCTATAAGAATGGATGATATAAAAACAAAGATAAAGAGGTAAAGGAATCATAGAAAGGTTATGCAGAGTTGTTTGTAAAAGGAAAAAAATGAAAATAAAGGTGAATATGATAAGAGCATGTGTTATACACACACATATATGAGTGGAAATAGCATAATGAAATCCTATTCTACCACTAATATAAGCTAATAATAATTAAAAATACCCAATATTGACTCATTTCCATAATAGATGCATCTGCCCTGATTTATAAATTCCAAGGTAGTGACAATAATATAAATATAAATGCTCTTTTTTGAGACAGAATCTTACTTGTTTCCTCCCGCTGTTCTTCAAATCTTGAACCTTCTGCCTCAGTCGCTCAAGTACTAAAATTTTAGGCATGTGCCACCATGCCTTTTGCTAAATAATCTTTTTTTCTTTTTCAGTCGGTGGGGCTTGAACTCTGGGCCTGGGCGCTTTCCCTGCGCTCTTCAGCTCTTCAGCTCAAGGCGAGCGCTGTACCGCTTGAGCCACAGCACCACTTTGGGTTTTCTAGAGGTTTATAGGAGATAAGAATCTCATGGAGTTTCCTGCCTGGGGCTGGCTTTGAACCATAATCCTCAGATCTTAGCCTCCAGAGTAGCTATGATTACAGGCTTGAGCCTTTTTTATGAGTTACCAGCTTTCTTAAGACATTCACTTAGATCTTTATCATTATCCCTTTTGTGTGCACAACTTGTATTAGCATTTAGCAGTTATGTTCTCATATAAATAGGTTTGGGCAATGTTAGAAAACCTTTAATTCTTTAGGTAATTCTCTTCTTAGGAACAGTATGAGATCCTTGGAAAAGTGGCATATTATGTTATAAAGCTTGCATAAGATTAATCCACATTCATTGCTCTCTGCATATATTTTGTTTTCCTTGAAAAATATAAAACTTAAACTGATAGTTGCAGATTTGTAAATATGACATAAAAACCACTATACTACTTAAATCCAGTGTCCCTATGTGAAACTGGCCTTAATCAGGTAGCCATGTTGCTAACCATTGTTAATCCATTTATGGAGGTCGGGAAAGCTATCTATGTGGTGCACTCCTCCATGATGTAACTATATGTTCAAAAACCCACTCGAAATTTTTGCTTAAGCATTTCTAAATTAATTCTAAATGTGACCAAATGATGCAATCATTCAGTCAAAAAATACTCTAGGAATTTCTGAATTTAAAAAAAAAGAGTGATATTTATGTAATTTAACTGTAAAGGGTGCACACATAGTAACTTCCTTAGTATTTATTGACTAGAAATTATATTCCATGATTTTTTCTATATTATTAAGTAGTAAATTATAGGAGGGCGCCGGTGGCTCACACCTGTAATCCTAGCTACTCAGTAGGCTGAGATCTAAGAGTAGTGCTTCAAAGCCAGTTCTGGCAGGAAAGTCTGTGAGACTCTTATCTCCAATTAACTACGAAGAAGCCGGAAGTGCTGCTGTGACTCAAATGGTAGAGAGCTTACCAGCTTATCTTGAGCTGAAGAGCTAAGGGACAGCACCCAGGTCCAGAATTCAAGCTCCATGACCGACAAAAAACAAAGTAGTAAATTCTGTATTTAATCTAACATCATATCTAACATCATAGATGATATAGATGAATTGATCTGAAAAATATTTTGTAGTCACATTTAATCTTTAAAAGGAGGAAATTTCATATGGAAATAAATGAATTTTCCTTGTTTGGTAATGTAATGCTGATTTTCATGAGGATAAACAGAAGGATATATTGATCCTAACAATTGTAACTTTCCTTGACAATTTAGTTATGTCACATGTATATGTTATGTGTATATATACTTGTATATGCTTGTGTATATATGTGCCCATGTACACATACACATATGGCATATGTGTGCAGCTATGTCATATGTGCATATGTACATATATATGTATGTCCTGTGTACATATGTATATATGCATAATATGTGTACATGTGCATCTTCATACACATAGACACATATATACATATATATGACATTCGATCCTGGTTAAGATCTGCAATTTTTAAATGTAGGTGATAGAAAGGGATATCAATTCCCAAAATTAAAGAAAAAAAAGCACACAAAACATCTAGACCTGTAATGCTTTCTTTGAGCTCATATAGATTTTAAAAGGCATTCCCCTCCCATCTAACACAGCCTAGCTTAAAGAACATTCTATTTCTACTTGATATATTCTAAGCATGATCTTGCACATTTTGTGCTTTAATTTGCTGTTATAAACCACCTGCTACTGCAAAGAAGATGTTTTAAATCCTAAGCACAACAAAATTAATAATCATATGATGCATGCCAGTTCATATACCTTATTCTTTCTGAGCAAATAAACTAATTTAAATAAGTTACTTGTTTTACATTTGAAAGCTGACCCTCGTAAATTATGGTGACATCCAGGAAATTACTTGTTATGGAAAAGTATTTAGGATAAATAGTGTGTAGTGTGAAGGTGCTGCAGTGCCACAGATATAAATATTTAGGAGCTTGATTAAATTTTGATCTTGAGTTTGGGCCAATCTTCAATTGAAAATAGTCTTGTTCTTTGGCTTCTTGCTTTGCAAAAAACTATGACCACTTGGCAAGTTAATTTAAAGGTATAGGCAAGTGTTTCACTTTTCTTGACTTATAGAAAATTATGGTTATGTCTCTTACGGAGACAAAGAAGAAATGTTGCAAGCTCAATTTAATGAACCCCAAACAAAACTAAATGTGCCATATGGTAATTATGCCATACAGTTGAATTTATTATCAAATAAAACTGTTGGCTTATGCATTTCACAGTTTTTACTTTGTATAAAATGTGTTTTAGAGAGGGTTTTTTTTTGAGGGTTACTTGTCCAAACTTCTGCAAAACAAAATAAAAATAATAAATTAATAAACAATAGCATGTCTTGTTACAGCAATTGTGAGAAAGGGGGTTTAAATGAGACTGGGAAATAGGCTAGATCATTCCAAGTGTTTTAAAACTGCCAAAAGCTAGAAATTCATTTATCCTAATGGAAGTAACATTCAATCTGCTTGGTTTGGAGAGGTATATCCTTGTATTCAGTATCTATAGCAAGATGTTCTGCAGTATGCAAGATTGTTACTAAAGAAAAGTAGATAAATGTATACCCTAGAGCCATTTAAATTTGCTCAAGTGAATTCTTTACCATTGTTTCTGCATGTGTTATAATCACTGCCAGTGATTTAACTGCCAGCTTGGTTGAGAACTTTTATTTAGTTTAAGCAATATTAGTATTGAAAATTGAACATAGTTTTCATTTATTGAGTGATAGACTTTTCTTTAAACATTACCTATTTTAGTTTAAACATCCAGGGAACTGAGTCTTTTAATAGTTCTTGTAGCCACTTGCTTAATTTTCAAATTCCAAAATATAAATTATATTTGAGATTTGACATTTGTATGACTCAGAATCCTTTTTAATTTACATCCTTAATTAGATCACATTAAAAAGTGTAACCTTTCATCTGTGAAAGTGCACTTTTATATTATTACTTCAGATAAAATAATACTCTATGGTTCAACACCTTTGTTACATATAACAAGTGCAATTGCATTGCTTGCATACCTAGACAACATTATAAAAAGTATCCAGTGTAACATTCTTAACCCTGTCAGTGTTTACATTATTTTTTCTATTCTCTTTTGTGATTCTCATTTTTTATAAAGCAACTCTTAGCATAAACTTCAAATAGTGTGTTCCATGATGCTTACTTTGAACTCATAAAAAATCCTCCCCCAAAAACAAAATGGTGTAAACCCTCTCTTTGCTTCCACTTGGATATGCAGTTTGACTTTCTCAATAAAGTTGGCATGGATCTGTAAGTCTGAAAGGGAAGGAGGATAATAGTGCTTTTCTTTGGCAGAAGGAAAAGATGCAAGAGAACACAATTAATTCTCTACTCTCCCCTTCAATGGCTCAATTCAGCCGGGTCTGATCACCAGCATTTCCAACGATTGCCATGGAAAAGAATATAGAAAAATGGATCTACAGATTCGTTTCTCTACAAAGACAACTCACTTCTCTGTAACTTGTCAAATTCCCCAACAATTACTGTCATTATTGTAAATACTTTTTAAATTTGTCAGGACAATTTTTAAATTGGTCTGCCCCCCCAAAAGTTATTCTTAAGTTTGTCAACCTCAATTTTAGGTTTCTTTCTTCCTTTTTAATGGATAATATTGATGTATGATAATATGAAGTTGTGAATAAAATTTGGCCCAGCTCATATGGAAATGGAAATTCCCTGAGAGGCAACATTAATAATGGGTTGGCACAATAAGTTTGCTAGAATGGATTTGATGGCCTGATTGCATTTCTGAGGTGCATTTGTTGTTGCTTTGGGGAAAGTATGTATATTGGGTTCAACAGAGCATAAAATTTTGAGTTAACCTCTTCTTTCTTCACCTTGAACACAATGATTTCAATAGTGTCTTCTTGTATTTTTATGGATGATAGTTTGATGTTCATAATGTTGCTAGCTTTATTGCAATTAGGTAACTTAGGAAATACCAGTGACTGCTTACTCAATTGTTTGAACTATGTTGAGTATGACTCAATGTCGAGAATTGATATTTTAAAATCAAATTATTGTTATACCAATAATTTATTTCATTCAGATATCATGAATTCATTTAAATGATGTCTGAATAATGCTCCTAACATTTTCCTGTATGACTTACTAAATATTGGAAAAAGCTAGAAAAATCTCCAATTGATTTCCAAAAGTTATAACCAAAACTTTAAGCAACTAGCATTTAGGTCAACACTTCTAAAAAATGAGAAGTAACTAAATGTAACTTATATGAGTAAGGATTTCAAATAATTTATCTAATTTTCTAAAACTTGTATTGTTATATTTCCAGTATTTTCTGGATTTAAACAAAAGATGTAAGTTAGTCTTTCAGTATTAGGAATTGAATAGAATTATATAAAATAGTTTACATGGGTTGCCCAGTTGTTAACTGCTTCCAAGAAGTCAGCAATTTAAAATGTGGAATAAAGCCAAGAAAAAAAGTGCCCTGCTAGGCAAAAAACAGGAAAAAGAAAATCAAAGGAAATGATAATTCAAATATACTATTATCCCTATTGTAAGTCCAAACTGTTCCTAATTTTTAACTCCAACTATTACCAGCTTAAGTTGATTGCATGCATTTTCTCACTTATTCTTTTCAAAAGGACATGAGAAAGGAGCTGACAACATTCCCAGTTTGTTGATATAAAACATAAACACATTGGTTAAAAATATAACTAGTACAAACCTGAAGGAATTGAAATTTTCAATCCCCCTTTCAGCTGAGGAAAGGGAAACGTAAGGATCTAAGTCACACATTTGTGACAGCACATGTATTCAAATCAGAGTCTAACTATTTAGTGCTTTTGGTACTAGTTATTAAACTATAATATTTGAAGTACTGTAGACATTCAATTTATTAATTAATGATGGAATCAATAAGCTATTTTACATCTTATTAGAAGGTTACTCCACAAAACTACACATTAAAGTAAGGTAAGTAATGATGAAATAAATTATTCAAAACAAAAAAATCAAAACAAATAAAAACAAAATAATTCAATGTTTGCAGGAGCAGGGTCAATTGCATTCCATTGGACAAAATTTGCATTGTTAATAAGATCTGTTATATTATGAATTTTATTATATAAGAGTTAATCATCTCAATTTTTGAGGACTAAAAAGACTCACCAAAGAATACTTAGGGGACACCTCTATTTGAGAATAGCAGAAGAACAATTTGTTGAAAAGTGTGCAGAGACTCTAGGAAAAATCTCTTTGACATTCCTATCCCTGTCTCCAGGAGTCTCACCATCAGCAGTAGCAAAGTAAATAATATTTTCATGATTTTAAAAGTCCACTTATGGTAGGATCTATACTGCTTATCTTCAAGTATCCTAACTACTTGACTAATAAAACTTAAAACTCAAACCCAGGAAAACAGGACGCAAATATATATGATATTATTATTACAAAATACTACTAACAGCTGATACAACTCATTCCAAAATAATCTAGAGACAATGGCCACAGAATGTCATAGACATGTATTTCAAACATTGTGGAGTATTTGATAAATAGCTAAAGAAATTTACACATGGTTAAACCAAAACATCAATAATTAGCCCATGTTATGAATGATCCTTTCTCCCCTGCCTAGTAACTCAGATTATATGAACTACAAACAAAATCATATAAAAACAATACAACCCAGTTATAAGTATTAATTACATTTCACAATCTTTCACAAGTTTCAAAATATATTGTGAACTTGAAAGTACCGTGAATTACTTTTTTTTAAAAACTACAAGATAAAAAGTAAAAACCAGGGGCTGGGAAGGTGGCTCAGTGGTAGAGCGCTTGCCTTGCATGCCTGAGGCCCTGGGTTCGATTCCTCAGCACCACATAAGCAAAAAGAAAAAAAGCCGGAAGTGGTGCTGTGGCTCAAGTGGTAGAGAGCTAGCCTTGAGCTGAAGAGCTGAGGGACAGCGCCCAGACCCAGATTTCAGGCCCCACGACCTGACCCAAAAATAAAAAAAAAAAAGTAAAAACCAACTATCAATAGCAAAACAAAGGATAACCCAAACATCATTTGAAGAGATATTATGTAATTCAATAGTTACTTCACTATTGAAAGCACAATGGATTTTTTTTTTTTGCATAGCAATATCTTTTTTGTTTATGGACTGGGCATGCATTGCTTTATGTTTCCTTATTTGTGATTATTTTTAATATTTTTATTAGGATTATTTACTTGTGCTAGGATCACTGTTGGATGGTTAGGTGGTCAGGAAAAAGTTAGTGGTCCTCTGGCGACGGCATTGTAGGGCCTGGGGCTAGGGCCCTGGGCAGCTGATCAGACCCCGGCCCTACCACCACTGAAGTAGAGAGAGGAGCAAGTGTACCAGGGAATCTACTCCGGGTTTCAGCACCAAATATTAGGCTCCATCAAGACCATCCCAGGGGATCACACGGAGGCAGGAAAGCACAAGAGAAAGATTATCATGAGGTTTATTAGAGGGGTCATATCTCCCTGAGGACAGGGAGTACATGGTGTCTGTCTCCAACCAGGCAGCAGGTATGTCTGGAGCTGGGTAGTGTGCTAGGTGCCTACACAGGTCAGTCTGGGAGGAGGGTAGGGTGTGGCCAACATTCTTGCAGGAACCCTAGAGCAGCAAGGAGCTCAGGTTTGGATGATTCTGAGGACCAGAGGTGGGGTTAATGCTATCAACTCGTACAGGGGTTTCATTTTAACATAATTGCATACAATATGTCTTGATCAGCATTTTTCTCTTATTTATTTATTTTTTCGAATTGTGTATATGTTTATCTGAATTAGGGAAGGTCAGGGGAAGAACAAAATGGTGGGACAAAGGACAGAGGGCAAACCAATGCAACAGTGATACAATATGTTGGAAATTAACTTGGAGGGGAAGATTGAGGAGGGAGGGAAAATGGGAGAAAATGAGGAAGGGGGTAACAATGTTCAAGAAATGTACTCACTTCCTTACTTATTTAAGTGTAACCCCTCTGTACATCACATTGACAATAAAATTAAATTAAAATAATATTTAAATTATTTTCTAATGTAATGCAACAAAATGTGAGAACAAGTTAAACTATATGACTGGAAGATACTTCAAATTTTCTATTGTGGAAAAATATATGTACAGTAGAGTTGGAGCTTTGATTCTGGTGCATTTTGTCATTTGACAAATACAGACTTCATTCGGGCCTAAAACTGTTTGCTGAGGAAGAGAAGAAAAACTCTTACTCTTACTCTTCTTATAATAACGAATTAATAATTAACATACATATGTATACAATGAATATAGATTTATAGATGACATATATGTTATATATATCATCTAAAATTAAATTTTCTTAGTGTTGAATGATGAAAATGTTAATGATCAAGATACATTGTACACATAAATTAACACTTTGAACTGAAATCAGTTTGTACAACTATTTAAAGGTAATATTAATTATAAAAACAATTTCTTAAAGGGGAAATTAAAAAGGGAAACATAATGAAATATTGAAAATAGAACTTTGGTATTTTCATGGGAGAATAAATTTCAAATCACAATGAATATTATCTCTGCTTTTTTCCATTAACTTGAAGCAGACTGAGTTTATTGTATTATTTCATATTGGTCTAAATCTTCCTAAATTCAATTGCTAAACCCTTGAACTAATGAGCCTATCTAAATATTAACAAAATATAGTACGTCGAGTGAGTATTTTGTGCCTAGAGAGTGCTCATTGGTCATTGTGAAATAAAAGATTGAATCAGTTTTAAAGAGTCATATTATACTTTTGCTAAGTATGCATGACAAATTCTTAAAACTTGTAAATTAAAAAAAAAAGCTTCAGGGTGCAAAATAACTTGTCTAAAAGCCAAATAGGGAAATATTACAAACATTTGAGTCAGCTATTTTTATTAGTCTAAAGGACTATTTAGATGTAACATAAATACCTTGCTATTTTTAAAATAGCTTGATAGTCAATTTACTCTTACTTGGAAAAGTATTTTAGAATAATTCTTATGACATTAAGATGTGAAATATAAGTATTTTCTAGAGGTATTTTTTCAAACAATGAAAATAAATATTGATTACAGATGGGAAGTATTAGGTACAAATTTTAGAGAAACCTTTTTTAAAAAAAATCAGTAGTGGGCTGGGAAGGTGGCTCAGTGGAAGAGCGCTTGCCATGCAGGCATGAGGCCCTGGGATTGATTCCTCAACACCACAAAAGCAGAAAAAGAAAAAAAAAAGCCGGAAGTGGCACTGTGGCTCAAGGGGTAGAGTGCTAGCCTTGAGCTGAAGAACTGAAGGACAGCGCCCAGGCCCAGAGTTCAGGTCCCACGACCGGACACCCCCCCCCCCCCCAAAAAAAAAAATCAGTAGTGAAGGTTTAGGTGTGCTTATGAATTAAGCAAGGTCTAATTAGGTCCAAACTTGGACCATGTCTCCAAGCATACCAGTGAAAGACTGTTGAATCTGAAAAATTAAATATGCCAAATTATGTGATTAGGCTACATTACTGACTTAGTTAGCCAAATTAATTTCAGTCATAAGACACTATTACCTAAATCTCATTGGCAAAAGAGAACCTCAAAAAGCTACTGGCTCAACTATGTTTAGTGCAGCATTATTTACAGTAGCTAAGATATGGAACCAACCCAGATGCCCCTCAGTAGATGAATGGATCAAGAAAATGTCTATATACACAATGTAATTCTATGCCTCCGTCAGAAAGAATGACGTTGCCCCATTTGTTAGAAAATGGAAAGACTTGAAAAAAATTATATTAAGTGAAGTAAGCCAGGCCCAAAGAAACATAGGTCCCATGGTTTCCCTTATTTGCAATAACTGGTATATGTCTTAGACAAGCAGAAAAGATCAGATAAATTGATGTTAGGCGAAATGAACCCCAAGATAGGTATTCAAGTGTTTTTTTCTTTTCTTTTTTGCGACTGTTTCTAACATATTTATAAGATGATTTCTTTGTTGCTTTGTATGTCCCTCCCCCATGGTATAACCCCTGCTTTCATTGTATTTGATGTTGGTATATTTGTGGAGCGAAAGGGTAAAAACAAATCGCTTAATTAGGGATACAGGTGGACCCATTACAACAATGAGATGTGCAAGTCGTTATGTTAAAAAACGAACTTTACAACTGGGGGAGGGGGAGAAGGGAAGGAGGAGGCAACAATGCTTGATAAGAAATATACTCATGGGAGCTGGGAGGGTGGCTCAGTGGTAGAGCACTTGCCTTGCATGCCTGAGGCCCTAAGTTCGATTCCTCAGCACCACATAAGCAAAAAGAAAAAAGCCAGAAGTGGCGCTGTGGCTCAAGTGGTACAGCACTAGCCTTGAGCTGAAGAGCTGAGGGACAGCGCCGAGGCCCCAAGACCGGATCCCCCCCCCCCCCCAAAAAAAAGAAATGTACTCATTACTTTGCCCATGTAATTGTAACCCTTCTGTACGGTATTTTCACAATAAAAAATTAATTAATTTAAAAAATGACTCAAGACCTGTTTTAAAAATAATGTGAGTTCTAACATGGGGGAAGGAAACATAGAGGGAGGGGAACTACAAAAGAGGTGAAAGTACAGGAATCCAATTTTACCCAGTTAATCATTCCCCCCCCCCCCATTGTGAAATGTGCCTAATTCCCTAATTCACATCTTCAGATTGGTGTGACTATATACATCTTGATGGAAAATAACTTCTAAATTGTGTATGTTATTTTCATTCTGCATAGATGCTTTATTAAACACTAGGCTGAGACGACACACATTATTTCTAGTACAGTACAGGGTTTTCTTTTTTATGTATTTATTTGTCTGTTTATTTATTGATTGATTTTAATTTTGTTTTGGTCAGTAGTGGGGCCTGAGTGCTGTCCCTCAGCTCTTCAGCTCAAGGGTAGTGCTCTACCACCTGAGCCACATTGCCACTTCTAGCTTTTTCTGCTTATGTGGTGCTGGTGCTGAGGAATGGAATGCAGGGCCTCATGCATGCAAGGCAAGCACTCTACCACTGAGCCACCTTCCCAGCCCCAGCACAGAGTTTTCATTAATATTTTCTGCTATCATATAACCTGGATATGAGTTAAACTGCTATAATCCTGCTAGGATATTTTGAGGCCTGATTAGTAATTCAGCTATGTGGGTCCACATGGTAATAGTATTTCTATAACATTTACAAGGTGAAAAATTGTGCATACTTTCTTAAATTTATGTTCATTGAAGTAATAGAAAATTATTTCAATTTATTAAAGTTTGATTTTCTCTTTTACTTATTATGTAATATAACAAGTAATTTTTAATTTAAAATTGTGGGCTCATTCAATGACAAAATGTTTACTTTACATGTAGAATGTGTGAATTTCACTAGATTCTGCTACAAACTTCTGAGTTATTCTTTATTTTTGTAAAAACTGCTTTGAATGGGCTGGATGCTGTACAGTAGTAGTGATGCAAATAGAGATTAGTTTCTTCTCTAAAAATTGTTTTTAATGCTTCCTTAAAGTTGTATTTTTCTACACTGTAAATAACAAAATAAGTTTGTTTACATGTAAGCTTTGATGGCTTTTTAAATGTATATTCCTTCATTTAATTAATTGCTATAATTTAAAGCATACCATATTGGTTAATATGCATGATCTTTGGTTCCATATTGTGATGCTATCTGCTTACAAGTTAATGGTCTGTGTGTATCATTTAGTTATTTCAATTATCTTAAATGATAATGTATCCTGACACAAGATTTCATCATCCTTAATACATCTAATTAAAATTAGAATGTACTGGGTGCCTTGGGCTCATGCTTGCAATCCTTACAACTCCAGAGGCTGAGATTTGGGGATTAAAGCTCAAAGCCTTTCCAGGCCTGAAACTCATCTCCAATGAATCACCTTAATCACCAAAAAGCTAAAAGGGAAGGTGTGGCTCAAGTGGTTGACTGTTAGCTTTATTTATTTATTTATTTTAAAGCAGTTCAGACACAGTGTAGGCTCTGAGGTCAAGCATAGGTCCAATTCAATAAATAAATAAATATATACATAAATAAGATAGATAAATAGATAAGTAAAAGTACATTAAGCCTGATGGCCAAGTAATTTTCATCATAGTTGAAATCCTAACAGTCTAACAATTACTAACCTGCTACTTTTCACTTAAAGATAAGAAAATCTTTGTTGTATTAAATATGTAACAATTCCAGAAAAACAGTTAATGTTTAAGATAAGGTTAAATATCTAATACCTATGGCTAGCTGCTGGTGGGTAATTCCTGTAATCCTAGCTACTCATGAGGCTGAGATATGAGAATGGTCGGTAAAAGCCATCTTGGTAGAAAAGTCTGTTGGACTATTATCTCCAAGTAACCAGAAATAGTGCTTTGGGTCCAGGTGGTAGATCACTAGTATTGAGCAAAAAGGAGCTCAGGGACAGTACCCAGGCTCTGAATTCAAGCTTCCAAACTGACAATCATCATCATCATCATCATCTAACATTTATTTTGTAATTTATATATATGTAACATTTACTTTATTAACATAAAGCAGTTAATTCATCATCTATCATAGATCAATATTTAAGGTCTATATTGGAAGAACGCAAAGCCTGAATGTTTTGCTGTCTTAATGTTTAATCCTTATAATAACTCTAAAACAATACACTGCCTTTCTCTTGGGGAGGTGAAGATTATGTTATAAACCAATCTCTCCAGTGTTTATTTTGTTAATGATACCATGAAAAATTGAAGAGCTTGTCAGTAAAATCACTACTTTAGTAAATGCTTGCATAGTGGTCAATGATTTAGCTGATTCAAATTCTATAAAAAAAAATCCCAAATAGCACACTAATATATAGATGTAGATATAGATAAATAATAACATATATATGAATATATATACATTTTAGGTATATCTCCTTATTCCATATGCTGATATAGAAACATGTTTATATTTCTGGTATTATTAGTTTTAATGGTGTAATACAAAAATATCACATATATGATATACTAATTCTAAATATCATCCTTTGTAAATATATTGACACTATTATCGAAGATAAATAATAAATACTATTAATCAAATATGTATGCAGTTAATGGTCATGAATAAAATAGAAGCTAGATAATAAGAAAAAACAAATAGCCACATGTCAGTGGCTCACACCTGTAATCCTAGCTACTCAGGAGGCTGAGATCTGAGGATTGTAGTTCAAAGTCAGTCCAGGCAGAAAAGTCTGTGAAACTCTCATCTCCAATTGAACCAAAAGTGGCACTGTGGCTGAAGTGGTAGAAAATCTAAGGGACAAGCACCCAGGCCCAGAGTTCAAGCTGCATGAACAAAACAGAACAAACATAAACACACAAAAAACCCCAAAACCAAACAAAAAGAAAAAAAAAAACAAAAACAAATAGGAAAATAAAAGGCAAAACAAGAAGAAAAACCAATGTTTCAAAATGCTGTATTACTGCACATTTCACTAAACCTCAAGCGGTATGTACCTATTACTATAAAAATCATAGCTCTTAGTGGAATCAAATTTTAAGAAATTCAAGTTATTTTTAATATCCAACCTTTATAAAAACTAATTCATGTACTCATTTCATCTCTGAGCACATAGAATTATTTATGTCAGTACTTTCCTGCCAATGATCCATTCTTTTCCAGTAAACTGTAGTTCTGAAAACCTGAAGATAAAGTGTATGGTGTTTTATATATGGAATAAAATATTCTGTTCCTTGAGTGTTTATTTCAAAAGTTTAAAGTTCCTTTAGATCATAGGGTCAATTTTATTTTCTGAATTACTGACAGAGCAATATTTTCCTTTTGGCCAGCTAATTTTATTTTCAGATGAACAAAAAACAATCTCTAATATGTTTTTGTTGCTAAAAATGTATGCTGTTTTACATCACCATTCTGAATTTATCTGTGAACCAATTAGAAAGAAGGAACACAGAATATTGTTTTTATTTCAAGAATATTAGTGTATGTTAACCTATAATTTGCCTAGCATCCTTACTTAAATTAGATTTCCCTGCTGAAATCCTGTACCTCCAGTTGGTCCAAGTTGACTGACCTTCCCATGTCATCAATTTGCCATGTTTCCAAGATCTTAGGGAAGATTATATATATAATTATACATATGTATATATATATGTATATGGAGATGGAGGCTCGGTGGAGTTGTGGGGGAAGAGGGAGAATGATGAAAGGGGTGACATTAAAAGAAGTTGTATCATACCCACAAACTGACATGTTGAATTAAAATTCCGTTTTACTACTTAAGGATAATAAACAAAAAAAGAAAGAGTATTAGTGGAAAGATGCAAGAATGTAGATAAGAGTTTTGAGTGAAAAGTAAGGTGATCTTTTAAAGGAAAAAATTCAAAGAGGATCAGTGATGTGGAACTTATTTAAAAGTCAAATTAAGAACTATTTTATAGAACAAGAGGATTCCCAAGGTTAAAACTATTTCACTATATAGCCAGATATGATTTGTATGATCGATCATCTAAAGAAATAATTTGTAAATGACTTTGCTCAGTGAATTTAAAGTCCTGTAGAATAACACATCAAAACCTGTTGTTCATGATTTGGAAGAAAAATGGATTAAATAAACAGAGAGTTAGAACAAGAAATGCAAAATTTTAGAACACTAGGACACTCTTGTATTAACAGTTTAGCTGATCTGGCAATGCTGTAGATGCCTTTAATGACTATAAATTCATTATCCATATTTCTTGTTCTTTTTTCCCAGTTAAATGTGGCCTTAAACTAAGTTAATTTAAACTTACAACTCCAGTATCCAGTTTGTAGAGGTCAATTATAATAGGAATAACATAAACTCCATCATTTCTTTTCAAGAGACAACAGAGAGGAGTAGAAAAATGAGACTGTTTCTATGCCCTATAGAAGTTGGTAGTAAAGCCTCCTTCTGAGCAGCTAATCTAAAACTAATTGGTGAAATCTATCAGTTAGCTTAGAATTTCAGATGTTACATTACTAAGACCACTAAATTCTCATGGAACATAACTTCTGTAAAGTGATCACAATTGGACTCTTTGCAACTACATACAAACTTGTTCACTTAGCCCTGCACATAACCATCAATGACTGTGAATTCCCTGCTCGAAGAACTTCAATGAGTCCCTACTGCCTACTCAATGGTGGAGAAATTCTTTAGTCAGGCACTGATATCCTTAGAAAACTCCCATTCTCGTGTGCATTCTAATGTGCTGGTTAAACTACCCTGCTTCTTGTCTATCATACATCACTTTGGTATTAGTTTATAACAGCTTCCTATACTGTAGAAGAACAAAGGTAAACAGTAAATGTATATAGAAAACCATGAAATTTGAGTGAAAAATAAGAAAATGAAATTTTATGTCCTTCAGCTACAGATAAAATTACTGTTCCTCAGCTTAAAATGTCATTGAATGAGGTTTATAAACTTTTTATTTAGAATGCATATTTAAGGTGTCACCTTCTGGTCATACTATTTGGTGTATGTGATTTTGTGAGCATCTCTAATTCTTATTAGGAAGCAACTTATTGAAGATTTAACTACTGAATAATGAGGCAGTAAGGGTTTTTAATTTATGTCAATAAACACCATTACTCATACTAAGTTAACATTCCAACAGGTAAACATGATGTGTTCGTTGTTCCAATCCTCCTCATGTATTCATTAGCATTTGATATTAGCATTTGAATAGAGTTATTCATAATCTGTTATTTTCCTGGTAGTGTTGTGATTTTCTTGAGTTTCAAAGAACTTAGTTTATTTTACATCTATAACACGTGTCAAATATAGGAAAGATAACATTTCTCCTATTACTGTTTTGTGAAGTTATAATACTTAGAACATTAGATATATTACATATATATGGATTAATAGTTTTTTAAGCATTGTTGCTTGTGTGCACATTTAATTACATTGTAGTGCAGGTACTGTGAATTGTACTCAGGGCGCTGTTCTTTAGTTGTCTTTGCTTCCTTGTTTGGATTTTTTCTTGTTTTTGTTTAGTTTGTTTTGCACAAGGCTAACCCTCCAACAATATGATCCATAGCAGCTGTACTCTTGGTTTTATGGTGGTTATTGGAAATCAGAATCTCAAGAGCTTGTCTCCTAAGATTGGCCTTAAACTACAATCTTCAGATTGCAGTTAGAAATATAGAAATGAGCTCTATAAATAAGATAAGTTAAAAAAAAAAAGGCATGCCTTTTTTTTTTTTTCTCAATTGTGGGTCTTGAACTCTGGGCCTGGGCAATGTCCCTGAGCTCTGCCATTTGAGCCACAGCACCATTTCTGGTTTTCTGGTGGTTATTTAGACATAAGAGTCTCATGGACTTTCCTGCTCAGGCTGTCTTTGAATCACGATTCTCAGATCTCAGCCTCCTGAGTAGCTAGGATTACAGATGTGAGCCACCTGAGCCCAGATGATATTCAATTTCTTGAAAGTTTAAAGTGCTTTTTTTATAATTTAGATATTATTTTATTTATTTATTTTTGAAAAATATATATTTGTACTCAGTGCCTTGTACAAGTACTTTACCATTTAAGCTATGACCCTCAAACTTTCTGCTTTATTTATTTTTCAGAAAAGATCTAATATTCATTGACACTAGGTGGCCTCTGACCCTGATTATCCAATCTAGTTCTTAGATAAAATTTTAAATATACAACACCACACATAGCATGTTTGTGGAGATGGGGAGTCAACTTTTTGACTAGGTTGCCTCTGAAGTAGCTGTAAATATCGGTGCGAGTCACCATGCATAGTCCAAATATTTTAATTTTTAATTGTTTTACATATTAAAACAGATATTTAAAGATTGTGTTATCAACATTAATATTTTTGAGTGACAGTGTTTTATATGTGTGCATGATTACAAATTTAGAATGTCTGCAAGGCATACAATTATAAATGTAGACTATGTTATGACCTGTTTGTGGAATTTGCTCTGTGTAGTGATTAGATCATTTGGTTTTTGAAAGATTTCATGATTACAAGATCACTAAGCCACTAGTGAAGGAACATGTATTCTATTTGAAAACAATGTCTATACTATTTTAATTCAAATACTAGAAAGTATCCAAGACTAAAAATTGTACAGTAGTCCTTTCAGTACGACAGTATGCACCATTTCTCCTCTTTCTTATAGTTGATACATTTTCACTGAGCTTCCAAAGAACTAGCAATTTTCTGGTCTTTTAATGTCGAAGAATGACTTTTGTAAAGGGAGTTTTCTGTCTTTTTATGATAGTGAAAGCTTATTAAAATTCACATAAATACCAAAGCTATTATAGAAAGAAACATTTACAGAAAGACTTAGTAGTGGGAGTGATATACTGTGGAGATTCAGAGATCCTCAATTATTTCACAGCACTAGTATTTCATAAAGGTATGCTTCCACATTCCATTTAATCCCAGAGAGCTTTGCCATACTACTTAACAGGTAGTTATCAGTAGTTTATTTTTAGCTGTGCCTACTCTTTTCTTTTTTATTCTCTGTCACTGCAAAAGAAAGCCGACCTCACAATTAAAGACACTGTAACATAAACCTAGAGTTTAAGATGAATAGATTATTTATGCTGCGGTTATATGCTCACTGACTAATGCACACAATGAGCATGAAAAATTCTAGCTGGTGTATGTTTACTGACATTAATAGAAAATATATAGAAAAACCTCATGTTTTAGAGTGATACTACTGTTTTGGTCTAAACTTTCTGTTCTGTGTATACACTTAAAATATTAATGTACACACACATATATAGACTCATGTATTTTAACAGGTGATAACTAGATGAAAAATACACATCTGATTTCCATGGCAGCTAAGAAAACTATTATTGATTTTTTTAAAGAAATCCTACGAACGACTTTGGATCTTGAAATGCTGAAATGTAAAATCACCATGAGTTTGCTGTTCACATGTGAGATATAGTCTCTTCAGTTCATTTTTTCTGGCTACCTAGAAGTTGATTCGGTGAATGATGTTTAAGGGGCATCACAAACATACTTTCTGAAGTATGTAAACAGATCTAAGTTGTAAACAGATCATCTGAAACAGATCATCTATGAAAGAATGAATGATAATCTACAAAGTTGTGCTTGCTATTTTGTTTTCTCAGAAACTTCCATTGATGGATGGAATTGGCAAGGACACGAATCAGCAACAGCATTGTTCTGGGGGCGGACAAGTCAATTGGCATCCAAAGTCCTGCCTACCCCAAGGTTACTACAGGCATTGCAATTCAGAACATTGTGAGGCATTCATGGACACTATCCAGGGCTAGGCCAAGTGATTCCATTCATGAACCATTTTCCCTCCAGAGCAATGCATCCATTTTTAAAATTTTTTTGGAGTAATTGTATTTTTCTTCTTACTCTATTTCTGTACTTTATTCAATGAAACTTCTTAGAGGTTTGTTTCCACAAATATTCTACAACAGCCTGACGTACAGATGTTCAACCTTAGCTAAATAGTCTGAGGAGGAATGAATAGCTTAGAGCAAATTGCAAGCAACCAAGCAATGAAATTCTCAGTGTTTGCTGATATTAGAAGACAATTAAGGGGGAGGAAAGATACTTTTAAAAAATCTCTGAGCAAGAAAAGATCACTGAAATTACTTTCTAAGAGAATTATTTCCTATTGTACATGTTCATAACTTTTAGTAATGATATGATAGTGATGCATATAAGCATATATGATATGCAGTAGGAGTTACATTGATAAAGATAAAAATTTTCAAGTGTGTTAGCAGGCTGTACTTTACATATGCATAATAATTTTATTGTGTTTCTTTGTTCACAAAAATGTCTAAACCATACTTATGATACCATGACACTGTTTTGTGTATACTGAATACTGAGTAAATAAGTTCTCTAATTTTATTAATAGGGAATACAGCTATATTTCTTAACTAACTATATAATTAAGATTTGTAAGGTAATAGAAAATTAATTCAATCAATAAGTTTAAAAGTGGTTGCTCTAAACTCCACTAAAATCATAAGCAATACCAATTTTATTAGAGACTGGAAACAAGAGATGTTAAGGAAGATGTTACCCACTTCAGAGGCAAGGGCAAAAACATCGACTTAGTGATATGTCTACTTTAATGTTTTCTTTTATTTTCTTTTAAATATAGTCCCGTGATTTAAAATCACTAGGAAGAGTATGTTTGAACTTCTAGAGATGTGTAATAGATGTTATACGGTGCCATGGAGCACAGGGACCCATTATTATATTTCATTGTCTCTTTTATTACCTGAGGGTAAGTGCAGGCAATAGAACAAGGTGTCAAACTCACTTTTAACCTTTGCTAGAGGAAGAAGCTAGATGAAGGGTTGAAAGGTATTTCGAAGTTATTATCCTTAGAGACTCTTCACTTACTGTCCCTTTGCAGCTCCCAAGCTTGAATGTTAGCCAGTCTGTGGTGTCAGCCCCTCTCATCAAGTTCTACTTAGTCCTGTTGAGTTCTCCACAGGGCCTTTCACCTGAGTGCCTCTGCTTTATGTAATGCATTGTAGATGAGTTAGTTTTCCACACTGTGCAGTCTAGTCATTTGAATTGTGCTTCAAAACATACCAATCTCCATTTCTGGATATTTATAAAAAGTCACTTCTTTGCACAATTCAATTTAGGATGTAGTTGATCAATTGTCAGGTTATTGATGATAATAATCTATCTAAGATGAATAGTGAGGAAGAAACAATAATATAGGAAGTCATTAGAATATGCTTCATTTACTTGAATCTTTGCAGATGTAAGCATAGATTAAAATTTGAAGTTTACTGACATTTGATTTATAATATTGGGGTCATATTGGCCACAAGTTATTTGGTGCATAGCATTTACCAAAGGCTGAAGAGAATGATCATGTAAATCTGACCCATTCAGTCAGTAGTCTATTAAGCCTTTCGGTGAAAAATAGAAAACTCGAGTACAAAGCTGCAGAGCTAGAGTTTGAAAGAGCTAGAAGCTTGGCCAGAACAGTTAGAGCAGCCCTGGTAGGTTTCTGTCAATAGATCTACATTTTCATGATTTTGGTGTTGATTAATTTGCTGAAGTGCTTTAGATGAGAGAATCATAAAATTATGAATTCACATATGTTAATGTTAACTTTAAAATATGAGAGTTTTAGGGCTGGGAAAGTGGCTCAGTGGTAGAGTTCTTGCCTTGCATGCATGAAGTCCTGTGTTCGATTCCTCAGCACCACATAGGCAGAAAAAGCCGGAAGTGGTGTGCTGTGGCTCAAGTGGTAGAGCACTAGCCTTAAGCTGAAGAGCTAAAGGACAGTGCCCAGGCCCAGAGAGTTCAGGCCCCACGACAACAAAAAAATAAGATAAAATAAATTAAAAACAAAATATAAGAGTTTTAAATAAAGATTGCATGTTTTTAAAGAAAGACTTACCTGAGAGGACATTTGTTAAAAAAAAGTAATAAAACGTTTTATGGTTAATTAAATGTATAACTTGAAGAGCCACTCAAACTATCCTATGAGTCCACTCTTACGTTGTTGTTTCTTTTTTTAATTTGATATTGTTTGTTTTTCTCGTGGATGGAATCATTTATTTTGGTCTAAATAGTTTTGTAATATTTCACTATATTTTAATTTACATTATCTAACAAATATATTTAGACCATCATTCTCCATCATCTTTCAGTAATAAATCTATTCATTAGGTAAGATGAGATTGAAAAAACACATACTTTAAACTTATTTTCAACCTGTTTGTATTATCACCTTTAAATGTTGTGTTACCACTTGTAAAATGGTGACTATGTAAACAATGAAGCTTAAACATATAATAGTTTAAATATATTAAATCAAAATAATATTGAACCTAATACTCTGTATATTTTATAGACAGATAGGCAGATAGCTAGCTAGCTAGATAGATGGGTAAAGATAGATAAAAATAGATAGGTTAGATGAATAGAACTGGACAATACTTCAGAGATTATTTTTACCTCAATAGATCTGAATATTCATAGAAATGATGAATTTTATCATTCAAATACGTTACATTTATTTTGATGTTCATTTATTTCATACTTTTCATCAGTAAATTTGTTTTTAATGGTGTTTTTCTATGTCTTTAGTTTGTGATGCTTGTTGGTGTTAAATAGCAGAAACAGTTGTAATTTTGTTGTTCCTGTGGCATATTCCATCTTCAGAAAATGTGTATTTGTTATGATGTGTGTGTGTGTGTGTGGTGTGTGCGTGTGCGTGAGCACACATTTGACTGCATCTTTAAGAATGATTCCTAAGCAATTTCCTTAGCTTGTGCAATATTATTTAGAAGCTGTTATTTATTAATGTGCTTTATACTTATCAAGCACATATATAATATTTTGAATTAGTGAATAGCAATTACTTATCATGTTTATTCAATCCTCTGAAATCTATCCAGTACCAAAAGCATTGCCCACTTAGAGTAACTATCTCAACTCTTCATTGGTTTCCTTACTTTTGAGTGCATGTATTAATTTTATCTATGTACCAAAAACTTACAAAGGTCTTTCATCATAACTTTTCTTTAATATGGGTTTTAGAGTGTTAAAATCAAAGTTGAATTCCCTTGTTTTTCTTTACTAACAAAGCTAATGTTAGATCAAAATGGTTATGGGAGCACACAGTTCACCATGGCAGGTTGCAAACTATTTTCTTTAAGTTCTATCATACAAAAGCCCATTTCTTATTATAGCCATTATGAGTTTCCTTTTTCCATAGCCAATGTCTTAACAAGTAAAGTATATTTTCCATTTTATACTGTCGCTATAATTTTTCTATTATTTGATATTTATTTCAAATTGGTGACTACTCCATGTAGTTCAATTATTTTGCAATGCAACTCAATTTTTTTCAATTGGATATAATTTACACAAGGTCAAAAGAGAATAAAAGAAATAACATGATAATTTATAACTAATCTTACATCTATATTTTGAAATTATTTCCATTTAAAAATGCTTAAGGTATGTATTTCAAAATTGTAGCTATCAAGGATTTGAACATGAAAACAAAGTTCAGGAAAATGATGTTGTGTTATTTTCGCTTCGTATAAGTTATTTTTTTTTTTTAATTTTTTTTTGTCCGTCGTGGGGTCTGGGCGCTGACCCTGCGCTCTTCAGCTCAAGGCGAGCACTGTACCCCTTGACCAACAGCGCCACTTCCGGTTTTTGAGTGGTTTTTATTGGAGATAGGAGTCTCACGGACTTTCCTGCCCGGGCTGGCTTTGAACCACGATCCTCAGATCTCAGTTTCCTGAGTAACTAGGATTACAGGCATGAACCACCGGCTTTTTGATAGACTTTATCTTTAGAACAACTTTAGGTTCACAGAAACATTGAAAAAATGGTACAGTGAGTTCCCATGCATCCTGTAACCCCAGGGATACAGTCTTCTCCACTAGGCCCACCCTGAACCTGAATTACATAGAGTTCATAATAAGTTTCACCATAACTATTAAAATAGAAAGGAGAGACAGAAATAATATAGAAAAAAATCTGCAGCACCTGTATCTAAAATGCGGTTGTTCTTTTGAGCACCAGAATAATACTTAGTGGATTTTGTAAAGAACCCTCAATAAGATATTTTTTTAAGGTGAGTAGTATCTTAACCTGTTATAATTAGTGAAGTGTGCATTCTTTGCTGAGCATACTTACGTTTCTGAGATCTAAACCCATCCAGTCTGGAAATGAATTGTTTTTCCATTTTTCCATTGATACAATGAGAACATAGTCTAGGAAATGACGATAGAAAAGGAATTTTGTGTGCAAATTCTGAAGCAAAAAAGGAGCTCCAGTGGCTCAATCAGTTAGTGTGCACAATACTTATAAAAAATAGGATGATTTTCAAAGGATTTGGTCGAATTTTACTTTTTTTAATGTTGTTTGTCACAACAAAGATATGGTGTTCTTATATGATAATTTAATTAAAACAATGACCATAATATGGTATAGTAATAAGCAATATTATCCAGCACACAAGTGATTCATTTCCTCTTGCTGCTTTATCAATGGCTACATAATAAAAAATGATATTTTCATGTTAAAGTTTCTAGTTTAGTTTCTGTAAAAATACATTCAATGACATATTAACAAATTATTTTGTGTCCAAAAAAGTCAACTATTATTTACTTGCATATCTTTACCAGTGTAATGTATACAATTATAATGATGAACATGGTATTTCTCTCTAGACATGAGAAATTATATATCTTTAGTTTGGCACACAAGAATCAGATTGACATTTAATTTCTCTTTATTCATGCATGAGTTTTTCACAGAATATAAAAATTCAAATTGCTGGCATTTTTTTCTCTTGTGTTATTCTTTAACACAATTTATTGTACATGATAAACTAGATTTTATCTGAGACCTTGCTTTGGAATTATTTAGTTGGCCAAGGGAATTACCAATTAATTGAGGCAGGCTCAGTATGTGCCTATATACTATCACATTTAATGGTTGCAATAAGTACATTGATGGAAACTGAAGAGCAGAAAATAATAATGCAATTAAAATCATATTGCTATAAAAAACAAAGGAAGACTGCAGAAAGAAATATACCCCTACAAAGGGTGAACTAATTCAACAGTGATACTCACAAAATACTAAGTAAGAAATTAATTCTGCAACTTGGGGTTGAAGGTGGAGAATCAAGGGGGAGGGAAATTGGGAGAAAAACAAGGCAGGGGTAACAATATTCGAAAATAAATGTACTCATTACTTATGTAATTGTAATATCTTTTTACATCACATTTACAATAAAATAAAATAAAATTAAAAAAATTAAAAAGTAAATAAATGGAGTAATGTGGGAGGGCAGTCAGGAAGGTTGAAAAGTAAAAGGAGATGGTGATAAATAATAAGTCCAATGGAATAATATATATATTTATTTATATATAATGCAGTATTATATATTCTATATGTATAGAGAGAATATTATACAATATTATATACAGTACAAAATATACACAGAAAATACAAACATAAGTCATTAAAATACATAGGCAAATATATACATATTTGTCAGTACACCAACATGCAAATATATGTATATGCTGGCCCATGACACATATGATACATATGACACAATTCATGATGTGTATGACATATGTGACATGCATATAGTATGTATGTGTCAAACCTGACACACATGATGTGCTAATACATTGTGTAAGCCATGGATGAAAAATAAATGGCACATGTAAGATGCTCAGCATACATAACACATGCAACAATATATACATGGCATATGACATGTGCAACACATGCATGACATGCGTGTGGTGTACGGACAAATCTTACATACATGATATAGATGGCATATGTGGAAAATGTGTGAATCATATGACAGGCAAAATCCATGGCAAACAATGGATGCAGGATATGGCCATTGCATACAAGAGATGTGTGAAATGTATATCATATACAACACACAATTGAGACCTGGCATACATGATATTTGTGACATACGTGACACATGACCCATGCAGCATACATGACATACCCAACACACATGATATGCAAACTACTTGTGATATGTATTGAATGACCAAGATATATATGAAATGAGCATGACAATGATGTACATGACATGTGTGACATGCAATCTGAATATCATGTTGCCATGCAAGTGGCATATGTGTCATCCATGACACATGTGAAATAAATATGTGAGATACATGACGATCGAGCATATATGGTGTGAAAACGAAATATAAAACACACATGAAGTAAATGACACATACATCAGGAATAGGACAGCATGACATGAATGACAATATATGTGAGAGATATGACACAGATGATGTATATATAACCTGCATGAGAAATGTTGTTGTATGTCACGTGGTATGTGTAACATGAACATGATATTTATTCAAATGTGTCATGAATGAGGCAAGTGGTTCACGCACCATGTATAGCAATAAGATACGTGTGATATGGATATGACAAATGTTTGCATAACATAAATGGCACACATGGAATATGCAACATATGTGGTGTGAAACACAGGGCATTTTAGAAATGTATATGACACATGTGACACACATGACACATGTGAGACAAGTCATGTATAGCACATCTGAAATGCATTGCTGTATGTGACATGTGATATTTGTTACTTGTGACATTTGTTACCTATACAACACACTTGATGCAAGACCTGTATGAAGTGTGTGGCATGCATGTCACACATGACATGTGTGGCATATGTGACAGTGACATGCATCGCAAGTATGACATACGTGATATGCAGGATATATATATATATATGTATATATATATATATGACATGTGGCATATCTGTGATATATGATATGTGGCATGCATGCAGCATAACCGACGTGCATGACCTGTATGACATATATATGATATATATTTATGTGTCAATAAAGAATAAGATATATTTTGTATTTTTGTTCAATGTCTATTGTTTTCATGTTGTAAATAGCCCAATGGAATCCCTTTTTACATTTTCTTTATGCTAATACTATATTTTAAAGGAAAATTAAAAAATAAAATATACTTGGACCTCCAAATGTTGGGGATTTTCTGCTTCACTTTCATTAATATCTAGTTTTATATCACTATTATTTCACAGCATATTTGATATGATTTCTATTGTTTTAATTTCTTAAAATGTGGTTTCTAGTGCAGAAATGGTCTACAGTAATGGTTCCACAGAGCTTGAAGATGATTTGTATTTCTCTATTGTTTTATAAAATACTCTGCAAGTGTTAATTGTATTAACTGGTAGTGTTCTTCAGATTAAATATGCCTTCGCTCATTTTCTACCTGCTGGCCCTTTCAATTACTATTTGGAATGCTGAAATATCTATGCATTATAATGCATCTGTCTACTTCTTTTTGTAGTTCTTTCTCTTTTTTTGTTTTTCCTTACACATTTGGTACTTTACTGGGCACATGTGATTTAAACACTTTTATATCTTCTTGCATATATATGTATACATATTTTTTAATTTTTTTAATGAGATGTCTCCTTTTAATTTGTGATTTTTTTCTTGCTGTGAGGTCTGGTTTGCTTGAAATTAATCAAGACTCTCCAGCTCTGTTTTATAAAGAAAAAATAATAATAATGCAGACCTACTCATAAATCTAATGGGTCCATCTTTATCAAACTTGTCTCCTCTTCTTCATTGATAGAAAAGTAGCCATCCTGGGAAATTTTTATTGACCATTGTTTTCAATTCTCCATAGTTTAATGTCTGTACAAACTCTGAGGATATTGCTGGTATTATTTTTAATAAAAATGATATTATCCAAATGTGGTAAAAAAAGCTCTCATAATTCATACTTTTAAAGTAATAAACATAAATTCCAGGGTTCAGAATCAGATAGAAACTTCTAGAAAGTACCTGAGTTCAGATCTAAACTGCAACAGTCAATATATACACTGAGTGAATTAAATTGTATTGTATAGACGTTGTTAAGAAACTCTGAAATCCTTCTTGGACACAGCTGCATTACATGCTGTCTGAGTAATTGGAATGCAAGTAACACTAGATTGAATCACATACAAGCTACACACTAATGCCTACTTCTGTGCTATTCATGCTTCAGTGAAGGTGGTAAAAACGAACTAAACAATTTGAAAGAATACTTGTTATTTGAAAAATATATGCTCAAGTTCTTAAATTAAAAAAAAATGTGTCATAAGGAAAGCCAAATATTTTACAGTGTTCCATTAGTTAAGGGAGACAAGTTGATTTTCAGCTGTGGATTGCTGTCCAGTTCTTAAAATATTCTGGTTTCTTGCCTTTAGTCTGAGTTATTGGCCTGATTAAAGAGCTGAAAATAGAAGATGGTAAGTAAGTCCATGACAGACAATGTGTAATGCTGATTTCTAAATACATTATGGCAACATACTTTATTTTCCAAGGAATAACATTAAAAATATTTAGATTTGCAAATTGGATGAGAGAATTGAGATTTAAAGAATTAGCTTTACTTTATTATATGTCAAAAAAGAATAAATATAGCTTTGTTATTTTATTAGGGAGTATGCAGGTGAAAGGAACAAGGAAGGAAAGCAGAGTGTGAGAAGGTGGGAGACTGGCAGGTAGTCAGGAAAGTTGACAGTTTCTTTTTCTGTTTGTTCGTTTTTGTTTTGTTTTAAATTTTATTGTCAACATGTCAAAAAGAGTTGTTACAGTTACATGAGTAAGGTAATGATTACATTTCTAGTCTAAATCGTTACCCTGTCCCTCATTTTTCTCTCTCTTTCCCTCTTCCTCAGTTTTCCCCCAGGTTGTACAAATCATTTCCAAAAAATTGTCTTGTGAGTATTGCTGTTGCATAGGTTTCTCCTTTGTTCTTTGTCTCACCATTTTGTTGTTCCCATTCCTTTCCCTAGTTCAGATAAATGTACATGGCACCAAAAGCAAGTACAGTAACAACAGGGGATAAACCATATGGGGGGGAACACGAAAGAAATAAATCATGTAGTATGTTGAGAACAACAACAAAGTAAAACTTCGTGTGCCCATATCTTGGGGCTCATTTTGCTTACCATCATCTTATATAGTCATATGTACATAGCTATTGAGCTATTCTGATGATCTATAAAGATTATTGTATATGTATACTAATTATTACAATAAGGACGCACATGGGACCTATGTTTTCTTTACTTAATATGATTTTTTTCCAAGCCCTTCCATTTCCTTACAAATGGGGTGGTGTTATTCTTTCTGATGGAAACATAGAATTCCATTGTGCATATATACCACACTTTCTTCATCCATTCATCAACCGAGGGCCATCTGGGTTGGTTCCATATCTTACCTATGGTAAATAATGCTGCAATAAACGTAGTTGTGCTGGTAGCTTTAGTATGGCCTTGTTTGTGGTCCTTTCGGTAAATGCCCAGAAGTGGAATTGCTGGGTCATAGAGGAGCTCTATATATAGTCTTTCAAGGTACTTCCATACTTTTTTCCAGAGTAGTTGAACAATTTACACTCCCATCAACAGTGTAGTATCATTCCATTTTGGCCACATTCGCTCTAGCATCTGTTGTTATTAGATTTCTTGATTATTAGATTTGTTATTAGATTTCTAGATTTCTCCATTCTAATTGGGATGAGGTGGAATTTCATTATTGTTGATTTGTACTTCTTTTATGCTCAGAGAAGTTGAGTATTTCTTCATGTGTCTACTGGCCATTCTTATTTCCTCTTCAGAGAAGTCTCTCTAATTCTTTAGCCCACTTATTGATTGGGTAGTTGTTTCTTTGAAGATTCGTTTTTGGGCAATTTATTTTTTTAAGTTCTATTTTTTTTAAGTGCTAAGTATATTTTGGATATGAGGCCCTTGTCTGTTGTATGGCTAGTGAAGACCTCTCAATCTGTGGGCTTTCTATTGTTCTTACTAGTTATGTCCTTTGCCATGCAGAAGCTCTGCAATTTAATGAAATCCCATTTGTCCAAACTTTCTTTCTTTGATTTGTTGTGTTTCTGTGTCTTTATTTTAAAAAGTTTCAGCATGCGTCAAGGAGCCCTAGAGTTTCTCCTGTTCCTTCCTGTATGTTTTTTCAGGGTGTCTGCTTTTACTTCAAGGTCTTTGATACATTTGGAATTCATTATGGTGCAGAGTGATATATAAGGATCTAGCTTTCATTTGATACAGGTGTTTAACCAATTTTGCCAGCATCATTTACTGAAGAGGTTTTCTTCTGTCTTATTTTCTTATTTTCTTTCTTTTTTGGGGGGAGCTCCTTTACTGAAGATTAGGTGCCCATAGTTCTGCGGGTTCATTGCTGGATCTTCAGTTCTATTCCATTGGTCCTCAGGTCTGTTTTTGTGCCAGTACCAAGCTGTTTTGATTATGACTGTAAAAGGATTTGAAGTTCGATATTGATATTCCTCCTGCACTGTTCTTTTTTATGAGGATTGTTTTTGCTATTCAGGATCTTTTATTGTTTCATATGAATTTTTGGATTCCTTCCTCTATTTCTTCAGAATAAGGTTGAGCTGGGCAACGGTGGCTCATGCCTGTAATCCTAGCTAGTCATGGACCTGAGATCTGAGGAGTGAGGTTCAAAGCCAGACCGGGCAGGAAAGTCCATGAAACTCTTATTTCCAAAAAACCACCGAAAACCAGAAGTGGCACTGTGGGTCAAGTGGCAGAGCAATCTCCTTCAGCTGAAGATATGAGGGACAGTGCCTAGGCTGAGTTCAAGCTCCATGACCACAAAAACAACAACAACAAAAAATGATTGGGATCTTGATGGTATGGCATTGAATTTGTAGATAGTCTTAGGTAGTATTGCCATTTTCATGATGTTAATCCTCCCAATCCAGGAGCATGGGAAGTTTTCCACTTCTTTAGCTTTGCTTTAATTTCATTTTTCAGGTTTTTAAGGTTTTCATAATAGAAGGCTTTCACTTCTTTGGTTAATTCCTAGGCATTTTATGTCGTGAGAGGCTATTACAAAAGAAGTTGCTTACCTGATCTCAGCCAGGCTCTTTTCATTATTGACAGAAAAGCCACTGGTTTTTGAGGGATAATTTTATACCCTGCTACTTTGGCAAAGTTTTGGGTCAGCTCAAATAACTTGGGAGTGGAGTCTATGGAAACTTTAAATATAGGATCATGTCATATGCAAAGGGGGAGAATTTTACTTCATCTTTCCCTATTCAGTTCCTCTTTATGTTTGCATCTTGCCTTACTGCTCTAGTAGGCATGCTAATACAATATTGAAGGGGAGTAGAGAGAACAGACATCCTTGTCTTGTTCTTGATTTTAGACAAAATGGCTTTAGCTTTTCACCATTAAGTATAAAGCTGGCTGCAAGTTTGTCATACACAATCTTTATTATATTGAGAAATGTTCCATGGATTCTGGTTTTTCCAGAGATTTCATCATAAAGGGGTATTGGATCTTGTCAAATGCTTTTTCTGCATCTATTGAGATAACCATGCGGTTCTTGTCCTTGCTCCTGTTGATGTGATGAATTATATTAATTGACTTGCATATAGTGAACCAGCTTTGCATCGATGGAATGAACCCAGTTTGATCATGATGTATGATTTTTTTTTATGAATTGTTGAAGACGTTGGCCAGAATTTTGTTGAGAAATTTACATTGATGTTCATCAAATAAATGGGTCTATAGTTCTCTTTCTTTGATGAATTCCTGTGTGTTTGGGGAATAAAACTTATGCTGGTTTCATATAATGAGATTGGTAGTGAAATTTCACTTTGTATTTCATTGAAGAGTTTGAGTACTGTTGGTGTGAGCTTCACTTTGAAAGTCTTGTAGAAGTCAGGCTGAGTTTCTAAAGTCTGGATGGCTAGCACAGCAGTGGTAGATATGGGTTAGTTTCTTGCTATCATCACTGTTAGTTGTATCACTTGAACATGCAACTTAACCTGAAGTTCATTATGTGTGAATAAAAGATATAAACAAATACAGGTTTTTAAGGGTAGAAAATACGCTACAAAATAGTGGCTTCATGCAAAAAATGACTAGATACCATAAATCTATGCATTATTTATTTGTTTATTTCATTTCTCCGATTAAACCCTTTCTATTCACTTTATTGACAGAGTTAGATAGTCTGAAGCTTATTAGTATCTGGAGGCAGAAATAATGGCACTAAGATTTTGCTGAAAAAAAGTCATAGTTACACGAATGGGACATTTGAAAATGGAAATGTAAATAGTAGAATAGTGAGAATAGTTAAATACCTTTCTCACCAAGTGTTATACTGGGAAAATGTACATAATTGCTCTAGATAATGGTAGGGACCAATACTTCTTCTGTTTCTGAATGGCCAGAAAAAGTTCTGACTTTTTTTTGTAATCTTTATCTCTCTTTCTCTCTTTCTCTCTTTCTCTCTCTCTCTCTCTCTCTCTCTCTCTCTCGCTCTCTCTCTCTCTCTCTCTCTCTCTCTCTCTCTCTCACACACACACACACACACACACACACAAATAACTTGCTTTAATATCCTAGGTCTGAACAGAGTTGGGTAAAAAAGTATAAACATTTTCAATGATAATCATTAATACACTGTTCACAGTTAAGAGGAACACATAGATATAATTTTTATTTTATTTTTGAATTACGTGATTCTTGTTTAATACAGCACTTCCCAATTTTAAATTTCCTTAAAACCAGAAAGTTTTCAATTTAATTTATATTTATGTTGACAAATTATATCAACACTACTGAAACTGCACACTAAGTCCTCTTTGATGAGATCACAGATCTCTGGTTCCACAATTTTCCTGAGACTTCCCATTTTCTGAAGGTAATTCCCAACAGGTCTAAAAATGGCCAAGAGCTTCAGTCATGTTTCTATGTCACTGTCTTATTTCCTTGAATAATAGATAATGGATGTGTATCATTATTGCATAGTCTGGAATTACTTAAAACCAGTTATATTTAAATAGATGCGTAGGCCACCTAAAGAAAAATAGGAGCAAGATGTTCTAATTATTAGAGAAATTGTTAAAATATTTTTATATGAACTTGGTTATTCCAAAGTTTTTTGTTGTTGTTGTTCAGAATCATGGGATTATAGATAACAATCTTATTTTTTCTGTTTTAAACACTAAGGAAAGAATAAAATTCTATTTTTATTTAATAAAATGAACCTGTCTTTATAGCTGTATACTTTGTTTTAATGCTATTAGTTGGTATTTTTCTTAGCAGATATCATAGTAAATTCACTTTGTATAAAATAGGTTCACAGCTAATAATGAATAACCATTTCACTTAGGGTTTACTCAAAAATTTTGTTTGTTTTGTATAGTGGCCCAACAATCTGTAACACTAAATAGCTAAAATTCTCCTCTAAAAAATGGCTCATTGATTTGTATTGCACACATGATTATTTTTCTGTAAGAAGTCTAAACATGGAGTTACAACTCCATGTTACACTTGGACAGTAAAAGCTATGGCACCAAGGATATTTCCCATTGTTCTTTTTATGGGAAATAAAATGAAATAGCATGGGGAGAAATCATATAGTTAGTACTCTTGTAACAACAATTTTATCAAACAAGGTTGAAAATGTCTCTTTTGTCAGTGGAAAAGGTATGATGCTGACTGTAGTTCTAATCTTGATGAAATTTTTAAAAAATTATATTGTTTCTGTTTTTTGTTTGTTTGCTCTGGATTCTAATAACTACACCTAGATACACAACTGTGTACGTGGATTTTCTTTACAATTCAATTCAGAGTTAATGAAGAAATCCATAATTTACTATGCTGTGGAACTTGTGACTTTGCTACAAATCAAATAGTACTAGTTTGTAGTCAAAAGTAAAATGTGGAAAATAATAGTAATATAAACCTGCCATTTTAAAATTCAGATGGATGTATAATAAAGCAGATATGTAATACTGTATATCCTGGATAGAGCATTAAGTCATTTTAAATCCTAGAAAATAAAAACAACCATGTGAAAGAAACAAAGTTGTTGTTGTTGATGTTGTTTTTGTTTCGGTATCTAAAAATTTCAATCAAAATAAAAGTAACTTTATTTAAAACAGATAATTTTAACATAGATTAACAAGTCCTGTATAACAAAAGTATGAAACTGGCCTTAGTATGTATCTAAAATTCTAAGTCTTTTTTCCCATATGTTTTATGACTTTCTATGTAATAGTCTATATCTATGTCTGTCTGTCTGTCTATCTGTCTATCTGTCTATCTATCTATCTATATTTCATGTTCCTTTTAGAAGTTTACCTTAAACTTCATAGGAACAAAACTTATAACAGAATCTGAAATTATGTAAATCTCAGTAAATATCATTTATGATCTTAAAGTTTTTTATTGAAGATGAAAATACATGATTAAACTTAATTCTGAGGAGTCCCTGGTAGATAGATACTGTAAGTATGACCAGGCTATGAAAAACTGAACAATGAGGGCTTGGAAGGTGGCTCAGTGGTAGAGCGCTTGCCTTGCATGCTCGAGGCCCTGGGTTCGATTCTTCAGCACCACATAAGCAAAAAGAAAAAAGCCAGAAGTGGCGCTATGGCTCAAGTGGTAGAGTGCTAGCCTTGGGCGGAAGAGCTGAGAGACAGCTGAGAGTTCAGGCCCCATGACCGGACCCCGCCCCCCCCCAAATAAAAAGAAAAGAAAAACTAAACAATGAAATATCAGAAACAGAATTCACATTAAATTCTTGTCATAATTAAAACCATGCCATTTTATGTACAGACATATTAATATACATATATACTTAATGCTTATATATTAATATTTTTGCTATACAAATCATGCCACCAATGAGAAGTAGAGAAAGATCAAATTTGTCATACTACACCACTGATAATCTTTTGGAAACAACAGGATCTGTCCTTGCATAAGATTCTGAACTGATTCAATTTCTTTCTCAGAATTTTGAGCATGTTAGCTAAAATCTGCATATAACAGTAAGAGAACAACACTGGCAGCAAGTTCTACAAGTCACAGCATTTGTCATATTCAACAAAACATGATAATATTTGCAGTTGGAGTTCCATAAACTTTTACTTTTGTAATTTATTATTGTAGATTGAAGCTTGCAACATGACACTGTATTAGCATCAGCTTTTGAATTTTTCATGTAGATTATTGTGTAGGTAAAACATAGATATTATTTTGCATTTCAGTTCTATAGAAGTTTATAATGTTTTCGTCATTTAAATAAGGAACATATCGTGAGCTTAAATTTCACTGCTCCAAAGGGATACCGAATTCATTTAAATTAATACTTGAGTTCAAATGTGGTACGAATTTACAAATTCATTGGAGAAGAAACAAGTTTAATATTTTAAGAAAACATTTTAAGAAACATTGAAAGGAGAAAGAAATTGAATCTGAGTCATCTCATACCCATTGCCAAATAGAAGAAAAAGCACTGAGAAAAAATACAATGAAGTTCTCAAAACAAAAGCAGACTCTTAGATCTGCAGTGTTTAACAAAAACAACTTTGCTGTGTATTTTGGGAAAGAATTTAATATGACCATGATTACAGCTAGTTAGCCATGAAACTCAGATCAAATCATATACAGTCCCCATGAAATCATTCTCCATGTATCTAATTGCTCATTGTCTCAGAATCACACTGAGTTAAATGTGAACATATAAAATTTGCTATGTTCAAGTCTTTCTGGTTTATGCTGGGCGCTGGTGGCTCACTCCTGTAATGCAGCTACTCAGGAGGTTGAGATCTGAGAATCACGGTTCAAAACCAGCCCGGCAGGAAAGTCCCTGAGAGTTTTATCTCCAATAAACCAGTAGGAAATTGGAAGTGGCGCTGTTGGTCAAATGGTAGAGTGCTGGCCTTGAGCTGAAGAGTGCAGGGACAGGGCTCAAGTCGAGTTCAAGCCCCACGACAGACAAAAAAAAAAAGTCTTTCTGGTTTATGATGTATCCTCATTGGAAACGTGCCTTTTTTCCTCTCACATTTGCTGACAAACAACCATTAGACTTTTTATCCCTCAACATTTCAGAACTATATAGTAATTTGGCACAACCATTGCATTCAGAAAAGCATTTTACTGTCTTACACTATTCTTTACTTGCCCTTAAAAACAAACATACATTTCTAAACCAAAAGAGTTTGACATATCTTAGCTATGATAAATAATGAGGCAATGAACATGTTTGTGCAGGTAGCTTTAATATGGCCTTGTTTGTGGTCATTTGGGTAAATGCTTAGAAGTGGGATTGCTAGGTCATAGGAGAGCATTATGTTTATTCATTTGAGGAACCTCACTACTGCTTTCCAGAGTGGTTGAACAAGTTTACTTGTGAATATCTGTAAGGGAACAAAAATAATCTTTAAATGTAAGTTTTAAGGAAAATATCTATTTGATCAAAATTGCTCTTAGACTGAAAAGAACTTTTGAATAAATGTCTTCCCTTATGAAATTAAAATCATTATAAATATATATATATAATATATATATTATATTCAAAAAACTTTTGTTCTAAGATAACTTTATATAAAAAATAGCAAAAAATTATAGATCTCAATATTACTATTTAACTGCAGAGCCTACATTTTATTTTATTTCATATATTCATAGTATAGTGTAATACATAGGCATGCTATATGTATAAAACTTACACATTCAACAACGACATGGAGTGGATGTTGGATGAAAACCCTGAAATCAATAAAATGCATGTATTTACTTATATAAATCATTGTTCTCTCTTTGAAAAGGGAAGGATACTTGGGGTCATATTTCTTGAGCATTATTATTAAATAGCAAACTTATTAAAATGCCATATAAAATATGATTTTATGTAAATAACCCAATATGTTTCTGTACTTATATGCATTTCAATGAAGAAGGTGACATTTAATCTCTAATTATACATTCTCACAGACAGTATATCATTTTCTTGCTAACTATTCTCCTGAATCCATTATTAGGAAAGAAATATTAGAAAATGATGTATTCTTAGTTATTGGGGATATGGAGTCTGAAATGACCTTAAAAGTTCATTTTATATGAAGGTATTGAATAGACATGAAAAATGTGAAATCAAATGGAATGCATTTGTTTAATTGCCTTCATAAAGAGTAATCATTTTCATCTTCCTAGTTATCTTTTCTAACATTGTAGTGACTACTTGGAATCTATCCTGCCAAAAATTAAATATGATTGTATTATAATTCAAGTGTCATAGACCCTATAACCTTTGACTTCCTTTGCAAGTCAAATAGATTATATATTAAACATCTCAGCAATTATTTCAAACAATGTACTTGATAATGCAGCAGAACTTAGCAACGTTAGAGTACCTGATTCTTTAACTCAACTATTCTGATCTTCATTGATATAATGCTCTTCAATCCATTAACCACTTTTTTCTCTATTGAATGAGGTAAAAATTACACTTTTTTCTCAAGTCTTCCCAAGCTCTCCTAAGGAAAAATGATGACTCTTTCTGAAGAGGAGAATATATTGATTAGTCTGCCACGGATTTAAATCTCCTTATTTGAGATACTTAGGTCATTGTTAAAAGACTTACCTGTGATTTTTTTCCTTCAAAGTCTAAAGTATTCTTTATCAACTTTATATTAAAAAAATCTAGCAGATGATCTAGAAAGAAAAAAAATGCCACAGATGAATTCTCCATAAAAGATATGTCACTGGCACATAGGAGATGTTTGGTGAAATTTATCCAATGAACATGTGACTGGTAGATTAGTCCTGGTTTAGAAAATCATCTAAATTTGCTGTATCCCCACTCACAAATGTTGCAAATGCTAAACCACATGTAACATCCAATAGACCTGGGTTAATTTGATGCACTAAACGACACTTTGATCTCATTCACAAAACTAGACATAAATGTCACAGTAAGCTATTCAATCAGAAAAAAAAAAATGTTCTTTAGGCAGTAACTCTGGGAGACAAAAAAAAAAAAAAAGATGAAATAGACCAAATTCCCTATATTCACTATCTTTCACATTGCCTAGTAGCAGCAATTCCTAATAGTGAAGCTCAGCAGCTTTTTGGGCTGATCAGGCTATTTTGGTGCTATATCAAGAGAAAATTTTGACAGTCTTGGCTGGCAATTTAACCTCCTTCAGAAGTGTTACAATCTGGAGGGGGAATATCTTCAGAATACTAAATATCTATCTTGTTTTTAAACCAGCCACTCTCTCATAAATAATAGCAGTATTTCATGCATGATCCTCTTTTTGTTTTGTTGCTAGAGAAGCAGACAGCTAGGGAACAGAGGAAGCAATGTAAACTAACATATTCTCAGTCCCCTTGGCATCTCTGATGAAAATGTCTATGTGGCTTTGTGATGATCCAAAAGAAATCAAAAGAAAAAGCATGTCAGCTTGTGTTGTAGAAGTAAAACACGAGTAACAGGAGAATGGGCCATGGACAGCCAATGTTTGCCAATTGAAAGCACAGAGATTGGAGGAAGATTGTTTTATAGCTCCAGAGCATGCTGTGGATCATGAGACGAAGCAATGAACATTGAATATTCTTTAACACTCAGAACTTGCCTTTACCATTTATCTGCTAGTAATGGTTGAATTACTTACTATATTAAAATTTATTTCTTAGGGAAGATTAGAAAGTATAAACCTTTCTCTCGGTAGATTAGAATAAAATGGGGTTTGTGACATATTTGTAAAATTGGTACTAAGAAGATTTATCCTTGTATCCTTTAATCTCTGCTTGCCTGGAGCATATCAAATTCTTTTCTAAGGCCAAAAATGGGAAGCAAAGGGGAAAATTGCAGCACAAACTAAAGTCCTGTCAAAATACAGGCAGTGTAGGTGTTATCGACTGACAGAAAACCTTCAAAATGACTGTGAAAGTTCTAAGTGTCCATACATCTTAATATTCAATGAGAAATAACAATCATTCAATAAAATCCTATGTTTGGAAAAGTCTTGATATTTTCTTGAGCTGGTTAAAAGGTACAAAAGATGAACACATAGTAAATGTAATATTATTTTAGTATTCTGGAATGTATAATCTTAAAAACATTGAAGCATTTTGGGTGCCAGCACTATGGTTTGAACTTAGGACCTCACAATTGTTAATCACAAACTCTACCACTCAAGCCTCACCCAGTCATTTTTGCTATAGATATCATTTAATCTTGTTTTATTCCCATGGTCCAGCCTAGACCAAGTTGTTTATATTTACTATGGCTCCCAATGTAACTGGGAAAGCAGATGCATGACACTCGTTCAGCAATGGAGTGATCTTGTTCAACTTTTGCAAGTTCTAGCCTTGAATCGGAAGCCCTTTTATGGTGACATCTACTACATAGCTAAGATTGCAGGCATGAGTCATAACACCAGGACTTGAAGATTAAAGTGTAGTTCCTTATAAACTAAAAGCATTCAATCAAGAGAAGCGTAAGCAAGGTTTTGCTTTTTCTTCTCATTGCATAACTTAGAATGTGTAAAATTTGTCTTTCATTGGCCTTAGTGAACTCACACTTTACTAAGTTCAGAAAAATTTGCAGTGTTTTGTCATTGTACTTTTACAATGACAAAAAAAGCTTTTACAGTATCTTGCAGTTCCTTAAAAGTGAAGATTTTTGCTATTGTCACTGTCTCTGAGACGCTATTATCTGTTTCACCACCATCACTTTCCTCATTTATAGCCAAATTCCTGGGCTGTGTGGCCATTCTCTTAAACATCTGCAGTGTATACATTTCTGCTATTTTTCCTGTTGAATCTCCTACAACCCAGATATGTTCTATCTGTATTTATTTCCTAAATGTTATCACATTTTACTGTTATGTTGTACTTTTATTTTTGTTGGCCAATTACATCTTTTAATTATCCCTATTTGTAAAGTACCACATGATATGTATATCACAGGGGGTGGGGAAGGGAGAGAAGATAACAGAAATTACATGCTTTGCTTTCTGTGCACTTTGAAAGATATGTCAAAATCAGCCAGTGATATTGTGATATCTTTCTAACTGAACAATTAGCAGCAAGGTGTGTTCTGTCTGATCAACACATTTTGCGTGATGGGCAGTGCATACTGCCTGCTAGCCATGATTTGAACTATGGGAAATTGATGTTATTTAATAAAAACACAATTAGAATGCATCTATATCTATCTATGTATTTACTTATCTATTTATCTATATCACCTATGTGAGAATTAAATGTGCCTTTATAAATAATTTGTTTATGAATGATATGATTTAAGGTACTTTATATTTAAGGGTTTTCCATTCTTTATCAAAAATCAAAAATGGAAAGTATATGGAAGATATATAATTTATGAAGTTATGTCTGTAAAGGACTTTTCCCGTATGTTAGTCTTTCCATTTTATTTAGAAATATGTTTAAGAAGAAAACTAGAGGATATATCAAATTAATTCTTTCAGGTCAAGGATTTTTTCCCCATTATACATTCTGAATTCTAACATCAACAATTCATTTAGTATATGTGATATGGCTGTAGGGAATTTGTTCATGATCATTATACAATAATTTATATTTGGAGATCTAATTATCCTCTGTTGGTCATTTGAACAAGCATATTGTTGTCCAAATTTAACTCATTCAAATAAAGAATAGATTATTTGTTGGGATGCTATTTGTCAGGCCACAGAAATAGAATGTAGTAAGAGCTAAACAAGGTATTTTTAAAAGCAAAAAGCATATTCTACCATTTGTCTCTATTTGAAAAATTCTGAAGATCTAAGAGCCATTGATTCAAATCCTATTTCCTTGTGTCCTCTGTCATTTTGCCTTTAAATATCCAATGCTTTTATTCAACACTGTTTATCACTAAAAAAGGTTATTCATTTTATAACACTTCCATTGTAAATACTTGCAGTCTACAGTCTACAGAACAGTATTTTTGTGTATATTTGCAAATGATTAGCTCATAGTAAGATAACATTAAGGATATCTTCCTGATTTCCTATTATTTGTCTTTTTTGTTTTAATAGGGCGTTAAGTATTGATTTCTGTATAGGAAGGACAATATTTCAAGGACAAAAATCTAGATCATGAAGGAAATATTTACAATCTGTAGATAGTTTTTATATTAGAAATATTTCCACTATAAAGCCACTTTTAATTATTAATGGCAATGCTTATTCATAGAATAAATTCTCCTTTAAAGGAAAACATGGAAGGTGATTTTTTTCTAATTTTAACAGTTAATAAAGTGTGAATTCATAATATGTGTAGCTTTTAATCAACAAAAGTCTCCCAATATGAAATTAAATAGCATTGTTTGCCAGAAACTAACGAAACAGAAAAACATTTCCATTATCTTTAACGTGTGTCTTATATTTCTAGGCAGTTTACCTGGACTAGAAAATTAAAAGAGAAAATATTTTTCAACTGCATTGTCAAGCTGTTAAGAAGTAAATGCTTTATAGACATATTAATAAATTGATTATGCCATGTGTTTGTATGTAATATCATAAAGAACTTTCTAGAACAGTTTCAAGGATGCAGTCAGAATATCTTGTATAAACATGATGCATATTCTGACATGTTCCACTTAAGGAGTTCTTTGTGCTCTCAACTAGGTTTCCCCCTAATCATTTTACTGTTCTTTTTTCCTCCTAAATGCCACATGAAAAATAAAAACAAAACAAAAACAAAACTTTAAAATACTGGACTTACCTAGTCATATGAATTCACATTTAATGCCAAGTCCATGGGCTAATTATTTTCCAATAGTTCCTTTGATTCATCATTTTAAAATATTTTCTCTTCCCTTCTGAAGACTGATATTTAAAATCAATCCATAGACCCTCCCTTCACAATATTTCTGTTGCTTTCTCCAGTTACTACTTCAAAGCTGACCTTGCCTGCCATTAGTTATCATAAAATGCACCTTACCCAGTTATGTTTCCAAGATGACTTTTGTTAGTACTATGATTAAAATACCACATTAATTATGTAAAACTCTATAAAATAGAATTCAACAGAGATAATAAATTCACATTAATAATATATAAGTTACTAACCTGTATATTCTGGTTGAAAATGAGATGCAGAATGTATCTTCAATGCACAGATTTTAACTGTAACTTTTATACATTTTTGTTTCTTCTAATCCAATTGATAAACAATGAAACTTGAAACTTTACAGTGTTAGACAGTATAGTTTTAATACATAAAACCTCATCTTTATACTCAAAGGTGCATAATTATTTAGCAGATTGAAAATATTCAATGTCATTCTTGTAATTTCCATGAACCTTATTTTTCATTCAACAAAGAACAAACATAAACCAATGTTTGAAATACACAGAGTTTAGGAAGTTTTTTTTTTTATTTTTACAGCAAACTCAGTACATTTTCTATCATGTAATATTTGTAAATGAACACAATATCTTTCTGAAAACATGCAGACATGGGGACAATACATTAAGCTGTAATTTGAATTTTTCTCAATTTAGCATTTAAGAATAAAAATGCAACTGAAGAATGAAAGGTAATACAATATGAATGGATTAATTAATTATGCAATCTTAAATTAAGAATTAAAACAGGGCTAGAAATGTGGCTTAATGATAGAGTGCTTGCCTAGCATTCATGAAGCTCAGGGTTTGATTACTCAGTACATTGTAAACAGAAAAAGCCAGAAGTGGTGCTGTGGCTCAAGTGGTAGTGTTAACCTTCAGGAAGAAAAGCCAGGGACAGTGGGCCAGACCTGCTTGTGGAGCCTGGGCACTGTTCCTGAGCTATTTAGTTCAAGGTTACCGCTCTACACTTTGAACCACAGTTCCACTTTTGGTTTTTGAGTGGTTAATTGGAGATAAGAGTCTCATGGTGACTTTTGTTCCTTGGCTGGCTTTGAATCATGATTCTCATATCTCAGCTTCCTGAGTAGCTAGGATTACTGGTGAGAGCCACAGGCTCCTGGCTTATTGTTTATAATTCTTATAATTCTTAATGCACCATATAGCTAATGTTAACTAATCTCATTCTTGAACTGAGTATTATTGAGTGTTAACTTCACAAATATACTGGAACTGCATGAGAGCTTTTTGAACATTGTGTTACAAGATGAGAAATTGCTACTGTGCATGTGTATATTAGCTATAAATTTTTAAAAAGTACAATTCAGAGAGTCCCTCCATATACTTATTACTAAAATTTCAAAACATGGTGCTCTGAAGTCTATACGAAATTCATATGTAAGAATAAAGTATTTATCATGGCTTAAAGGGTCATTTGTTAAAGCTTACATAAACAATGATTCAAGAATGATACCATTTTATTTTAAATTGCTATAAACTTTACTCTTTTAGCAAAATAGTTTCATTTCCACTGAAGAAAACACATTTAGATACTACTACTTTATCCTCTACGTATCTTGTCATATTTCAAATTATTGGACTAGGTTTCTTTTACATTCTTAATGTCCTTGTTGCATTGGATGGAATGTGTCATTCTAAATGCCTCAGTCATCCTGATAAAATATAATTTTAAAATCCCAGGTATTCTGTCACTTAAACCAGGCCTCCAGCTCTACCAATTATTTTCAAGATGAATCTCAGCTGTGCCCAGCTATTGTGTTTCCCCTTTTCAATGGTTATAAAATGAGGTAATGCACCTCCACACCCAGCTATTGGTTGAGATAGACCGAATAGTTTCTTTCTTCTTCTGGAAGTCCTTCAACCATGATATTCTACACTCTGCCTCCCAAGTAGCTTGGATTAAAGCTTAAACAACCAAAAAATAAATCCCTTCTTCAAGTTACCCTTACATTAGTGTTTAATGTTTATCTAATATATCTTTGGGTCACTGTGATGACATTACTTTTTACTTCTTTAATAACCCATGATATTTAAAGATTTTTTTTACTCCTATTGTGTGATCTTACCTTAGCTTCTTTTCAAACCGGCCACTTCAGATCTGTAATCAAGAATTGCTTCCGAATTTATTGGAATGCTGTGAAAGAATCATATATGAATATGAACAAGGAGTCCAAATCATGAATGTTATTTTATTTTGATTTATTAGCCTTACTCTCTTTTAAAGCAAGAGTCTTCGCAGCATAATGTGAAGTATATTGAATTTATGAGCCTTCAAAATTTCCATGTTTCAACCTTATAAATAAGGCACGGTCCTCACCATCAAAGGGCTTGCAGTCTAAAAATCAAGAACTCTTAACAACAACAGATTCTGGAGGGGATGTGGACAGAAGGGAACCTTACTTCATTGTTGGTAGGAATGTAAACTTGTTCAACCACTTTGGAAAGCAGTATGGAGGTTCCTCAAAAGACTTCACATAGAGCTCCCCTATGACCCAGCAATCTCACTTTTGGGCATTTACCCAAATGTTTACAAACAAGACCACACTAAAGCTACCAGCACAACTATGTTTATTGCAGCATTATTTACCATAGCTAAGATATGGAACCAACCCAGATGCCCCTCAGTAGATGAATGGATCAAGAAAATGTGGTATATATACACAATGGAATTCTATGCCTCCATCAGAAAGAATGACATTGCCCCATTTGTTAAGAAATGGAAAAACTTGGAAAAAAATTATATTAAGTGAAGTAAGCCAGGTCCAAAGAAACATAGGTCCCATGGTTTCCCTTATTTGCAATATCTAGTATATGTATGAGTCAAGCGGAAAAGGTCAGATAATGTGATGTTAGGAAAATGAACCCTTAGATATGTATTTAAATGTTTTTTTCTTTCATGCATTTGTTTCTAATGCATTTGTAAGATTATCTCTTTGTTGCTTTGTATGTCCCTCCCCCACAGTATAACCCCTGCTTTCACTATATTTGATGTCAGTATAACTTGTAGATGAGATGGGGAAAACAAGTCGTTTAAGGATACAGGTGGACCTGTTGCAACAATGAGATGTACAAGTTGTCATGTCGAAAACAAGCTTTACAATGTTGGTGCAGGGCGGGGGAGGCAGGAAAGATTGGGGGGGTTAAGGCTGGGAAGGGATGTGAAGGGTAAAGAAAGGAGGAGGCTGCAATGCTTGATAAGAAATGTATGCATTATCCTGCCCATGTAATTGTAACCCCTCTGTACATTGTGTTCCCCCAAAAAAAATAAAATAAAAGAAATAAAAAAATTAAAAAAAAACAAAGGGCTTGCAGTCTAATGCAAATGGAATATTTTATATGATGTGCTTAAATGTAAGTTTTTTAAAATAAAAGTTTACCAATTGGAAATAGTATAGAGGGGTTATATAGGGCTTGGGATTTGAATTTGCCACTTTATGATAATTCAGAGAGAAAGAAAAAAAGGACATAAGAGGAAATGGAACAGCAGTTGAGAAACATGACTTTTTTGAGGAACAAATCTTCCAACAGACACAGGGACCAAGAGGAGAGCTTTGCAAAACTTTTCTTTGCGATTAATGTCAGGGAACTAGAGACAAAGGGTGCCTGCTAGACAAGAATGCAGCTCTTATAGCTAGGCAAGAAAAACCCAAGAGGCAATGCAAGCCTAAGAATTTTTTTCCTAATTAATGGGTTATTAATTACCCAAAACACTCCATTTTTGGTGCTAAACAGAATAGGAAGTTCATGGCTTACACATTATTGTTGGAACCCTGAAGTCTGTGGCCAAAGATGGCTGTGTATCTGTCTGTAGAAACACAAAACAGTTTTATTTCATTAGCACTTGTGATAAAAGTACCCAGGAGGGAGCTAACACCTTTGAAATGGTCTGAAACTATGTCACTATGACTGTGAACTTTATCTAAAAGGGTGACCATGAAAAATGCAGACTTTCATAGAGAAGTACACCTTCAAAAGAATGATCATGTAGGGTAATAGATAAATCCATATATACATTATTGTAAGGTGAATCATCCCAGAAGCCACATTTTGAAACATAGACTATTGATGTCTTTATTATACTGTTAGTAGGCTGCAGTTGTTATAAAGGCCTACAGCCCCCAAATACACAAAACACAGCTAGGAAACATGCTAGAGAGGAAAGAAAAAATGAAAACAATACCAAAAATGCAACAAGCCAATTCAACTCCAATGGAGAGCTGAATTGGGATGCCATGATGACTGAAGATGAGCAAGGACACAGGACACAGGAGACCATCACAGAGACACACATGCCATGGCATAATGACAGGCTGGTCTGGGCCTAAATAGGTTGGGGCAGGGGGCAGATCCACAGGAAATCCCCAGTCCCAGGCACTGGACTGACAGATTCAGTAACTTATCAGCCACTTGCCCACCTCTACCTCCAGGGATTACTGCTCATTACCTGTGAGGCAGGTGATGGGAAGGGGGGTTTTCTTGGCCCCCAGCATGAAGACAAGATGCCAGACCCCACAATCCACCATGTGGCCAATATGGCGTCTGCCAAACCTGACCTCCCTACTTCAACATATGAAAGGCATTGAAAGAAGGAAGTTGTCTACATAAGAAGGAAGTTGTCTACATAGATCTAATGATTACTTAGAACACTAATTCAAATGACACCCAACCAAACAAAATGTTAATAACACTGACTAAATGGCAACTTTAGGGAAACAACTGATTCAAATAATCGACAAATGATAACAAGTTTTAAAAATAAAGGAAGATCGATTATTGTAAGTCTAAATCCATTATCTTCAAATAATGTTCATGCATCCATTCCTTCATTCTAAAACATCATTCTAAAACATATCCTATTATAGGACAATATTACTTTAGAAGTTAATGGTATTTCAAACATTGGAGAAGTAGAAGACAAAATGCCCAATTCCCTTTCTAAATGCAGTTCATATATGAAAGTAATAAATAAACAAACAAAACAAAATCCTCAAAAAATGTCCCTAAAGTGCTGATTCCATTATGAGAAAAATAAAGTGATGTCTGTAGAGAAACAAGAAATGGTAAAGGGGTGAGGAGATAAGAGATATAGTTGCTCTTTTAAATGGAGTAAGAAAATATGCTTCATAGAAATGATTATAAAAACAAACAGGAATAGCTGAAATAGCTGACACAGCAGACTAATTGGAATTTAAAGGAGGATAACAGAGAAACCAAGAAAGGCGAAGCTCCTGAGTTAGGAGTATTTCTGAATTCAAAAATATTCAGCCAAACAGCAAGAGACTGCTGGAGTTTGGAGAAAAGACAGCCTATGTGGACAGCAGTGGGAAACGATTACAGAGGTCCATGAGCCTGCTGGTTAGGAATGAAAGTATCTTCAAGAACAGAGTTAAATTGAAGATACATTGTTCAGCAGGTGAGTAATTTGCTTCTTTATGATAACTAGACGTTGGAATCTAGGAGACTGAGTTCTAAAGCCGGACACCTTCACCTGTCATTCAGGTACTTAGGAAAAAAAGGCTGGTGACAAATATAGTATGATTGTTTCAGATTTTAGATATATTAATTAGATCTAATTAGACCTTTAAAATGTTATCATTGCCATTCAATTACTGTGTTTCTCTTCTCAGAGTTTGGAGTAGTGGCAATAAACATATGTTTATGTTACTTTGAATTTAAAAATTACACTCTATATTTTACATATAGTAAGTTGGGCTAGCAATCTGCCTTGAATAATTCCTCTTCTAGTAGTAAAAAAACAAAACAAAAAAAACTTTGTTTCGTGATTTTTTTTTATTGTAAAGTCACTGTACCAAGGGGTTACAGTTACATGAATAAGGTAATGAGTACATCTCTTGTCTAGCATTTTTAACTCCTCCTTTGTTTTTCTCCTACTAAACCTTCCCTCCCCACCTCCCCGACTACCCCCACCACCGAAGTGGTTTTTCAACATATTGTGTTATATATCTCATTGTTACAATGGGTCATCCTGTATCCTTGTTTCAGCATTTTGTTATTTCCCTTCCCCTCCCCAAATTAGAAAAAAATATATATATACAGATATATATGTATAAAATATATATATACACATATATATATACGTATATATATATATACACATATGTATATATATACGTATACATATATACGTATATATATACATATGTATGTATGTACATATATACATATATATATGCATATGTGTATATATATACGTATATATATATGTGTGTGTATATATATATATGTATATATACATACATGCAAGATATAGGGCACCAGAATCAAGTACAGTGATAAGAGGGGTTATACCATAGGGAGAAGAACATACAAAAGAAACAAACAAAAAATCCCATAGTACATTAAAAACAACAGCAACATCAACAACAAAAAACCTCTTGTGTCTATATGTCATGGAACATTTGATTTTTTTTAATTAACTGTGTTTATAGAAATTAAGGAGGGCTTTTCAGATGTTAATTCATGTAAAAAAATGATGTCCCTTTCTCCTGGTCCAGCTGGTAAAACTCTAGAATGACCAACACACCACAGATTTCCTTATGATGACTTTGTATTTCCATAGTCCTCATAGCTATTGCTGATTTAAACTTCAGTCTTATCGTGTGCTAAGTAGCTCTTAGCACACAATAAGATTTCTTCTGCTTCATTATAGAGCTATTTGACTTAACAATTAATGATGCATGTTAATCGCTTCTCACATATTAAAAAATACCCCTTTTTAGTGAACCTTGTCCATTATCACAAATTCAAATGTTCAAAAGTCCTAAATCACTAAAAATAAATATATAAATAAAAATAAAATCTCTCCCAGGAAGCTGGGCACCAGTGCCTGTAATACTAGCTACTTAGGGGGCTGGGATCTGAGGATAGTGGTTCAAAGCCCGCCTGGGCAGGAAAGGCCATGAGACTCTTATCTCCAATAAACTACTCAGAAAGCCTGAAGTGGTGCTGTGGCTCAAGTGGTAGAGCCCTAGCCTTGAGGTGGAGAGTGGAGGGACATTGCTCAGGCCCAGAATTCAAGTCCCATGACCAGAAAAAAAAAATCTCTCCTAGGTAGAGAGATTTATATATATTGTCTTCTGTAATGGAAATAACAAATGTAACCAATAAAGCCAGTGAGTAGGAATTATTGGAAAGAACCACCATGTTTTGCTGTTGTTGTTGTTGTTTGTTTGTTTTAAACTGTTGGGTTTTTTTATTTCCTATACTATTATTTGCCAAATTTATCCTATTCATTTCTCCTTTCAAATGGTTAGACTCGACATTACAAGTAGAATACCTCAGATTTTCTTTTCATTTTTTTATTTTAAATTTGATTAAATATTTTGTAGGATTTTTTTTCCAAGAGTGAAACTAAGTTGTAAGCATGTACTTAGCATGAATGAAGTTTTACTTCAATTTCTACTACCATGAAAAATAATCAACAATTTATTTTTAGCTCTGCATTATAATGTTTTATCAAGATTCTTTCTCAAATTCTTCCAAAATTTTAAATGGAAACAGTAGAATGACAGCGGAACTCATTATTCAACAAAGTAGTAGTTACCTTAAAATGTTGAAATATTATGATACACCAGTGATTTTATTGATCATTATAACTATTACAATTCAATAAATGTTTTAATAAGTGAAAAAGAAACAAAGTTAGACAATTCTAACTAGAATAATTAGATAAAATCTTTTGTGTTGTTAATAAGGAAAGCAATGAGATTGTTGCAGTTGTTTTGTTTCAGCATAACTGTAGACTTGCGGGGCTATATGTAGAAATATAGAACCAGGTACATAGATGTAAGGTGTGATGGAATTTTAACTCATGAAAAGCAATGAAGAGATTTTCAAACACCAACTGAAAATAGTGTAGCATAATTAAGAAAGAGAATAATAATGATTCTTCAGCCCCTCAGAAAGAATGAGTCTTTGTAAAGGAGAAGTTAGTGATGTAAATAGTGAAGCAATTGTGAAATATTTGCTTTCCTACTGCTTACCTTTATAGAATTCAGATAATAAAAGTAACATAATGAAAATTAATTGGATTATTTCAAATGTTGTAGTCTAAAAATAGGACTTCAAAAGCAGAAAGCATGCATTTAAGTGAGAGAATGCCCTCAAATTGTTTGTATCCTAACCAGTGAGCAGTAATAAAAAGCTACATCTGTCTGTTTCTTTTACTTGTTATTTATGTCAAATCATTGTATTCCCAGTTCCTTTCTCCTTATTTCCCTCTTTCGTAACTGACCTAAATGGCTTTCTTTTCAATGCACCTACAAGAACAATAATCGTATTCCCAAAAGAAAAACAGTTGTACAAGATTTAGGATAACAGAGCAGTTTGGAACAAAACAAGCTATTTCAAAAGAAGGAAATGAATGTGAAAAATGATTGATAGGGTGGTATATATTCCTCGATGATCTGAAATAGTTTCATCACTTGACTATCTGCTTGTACAAAATATTTTAAACAAAAAAACTGTCTTCTCCTCCCCCCAATCCCTATCAAAATAATACACAGAGGGGTTGCAAAGAGAAGGACTAATCATAACTGAGCTATTCTCCATTGGAAAAACATGAAGCAGTAAGAAGTGTCTATACTTAGAAAAATCCTTATCACCATCTTAGGTTTACAGTGTCTGATAAAGGATCATCTATTTCAATTGTCAAAACTAAGGGCAGGGTTTATCACTCAGTGGTAGAGCAATTGCCTAGCATGCTTGAGACCTTGAATTATATTTCTAGCATCTTGACAATTAAAATCAAACCACAAAACAAATATAAACAATAGATTCATATATGTTGAGAGACTGTATATAATGACGTTTTATATGGTACCCTGAGTTCAAGGACATCTTTTGCATATTAACATTAATAATTCTAAACTTTTTTATAGAATTCCCTTTTACTTATAAATCATTCATTAAAAGTATATCAAGCAACAATATATGCTTCAATGCACCCTTATTGTGTCTGGAGGACATTTGCCAAAATTTAACCACCCAATTTAAAAAAATAGCCTTCCCTATGATATGAACTAATTTGAATAATTTAATATGTGCAAAGACTGCCACTTTCTGTCAAATTTTTTCTTTGTTCCTTGATTTAATAAGTTCTTCTTCCATTCCTCCTCCTCCTCTTCCTCCTCCTCCTCCTCCCCTTTCTCCTCCTCCTCTTCTTCCTCCTTCTCCTCCTCCTCCTCTTTGTCCTCCTCCCTTTCCTTATTGTTATATTTCAGTATGGGATTTGAACTCAGGTCCTTATACTTACAAGGCAGATATTCTACCATTTGAGTGATATTCTCAACTCTTTCTACTTTAAATTAGTTTTACAAAGACAATTTCACGTTTTGTCCAGAGGTGCACAGACCACAAACCACAAACCTCATGTTTATACTTTCCACAGAGCTGAATGGTAGGTGTTTGCCATCCAACTCCCCTTTTTCTTTGGTGGATATGCAATCTCACACAATCTCTGCTCAGGCTATTTCTGGATTGCAATTCTCCTGATCCCTCCTCCCCAGACACTAAGATTACAGGAGTGAGCCACCATACCATCTTGAAGATTTACAGTTTCGTTTTTTTAAATGTATTGTTTTTCTGACCCATTTAAATTAGCTATTTATTATTTATTTATTTATTTACAATTTTCCAACCCAGAAAATGTGAGCATGCAAGAGTTCTATTACATTAATCACATTATACTTTAGTAATTTTTCTGAGCTTTTTGAAAATATTGAGCCAGGTATTTTTTTAAGTGGTGTCTTAGCATTGAGTTGTCACTTTTTAAAAAATTTTGTGTTGATGTGATTTAAATAAAAGTGTTTTGTTTCCATAGGACAGAATATTTAAAATAATTTTCTAAGTAATTGTGATAATTTTTGCTTTCAGGGATACACTTATTTTCAATGTTATTTATGAATTTATACATCATATTACACATAGGTACTAATTGGCTTTTTTATAATATTCAATGAATTTTTGTTGTTTATATTGTATTCTTTGGGATGTGGTGGATGAAGAATATTTAATTGACATAACAAAAATGTCATTATCGGGGGTAAATATTAAATTTGATCATTCTACTCCACTTTCTGTTTTATGCCTGGAGGTTAAAGGACTACTTGTAGGGAGTATTAATTACTTTTATCCTTGAGGTGAAAAATGTCTGAGGACAAAATTTCCTTTGGTGCAGATAGCAGAAATACATGTGTAAATCTGAATAGCTTATTTTCTCAATTTGTTTTGTCAAAATATAAGCCAAGCTATCTTGAGTTCAGGAGCTTGATAAGAGGAGCAATTACATCAGAACTACTGAATTAAAAATCTCTGGGAGATGGGGGACAAGCAATCTGCATTTTAACATTGTTTGTACCCAACTTATGACTTGAATACAAAGGTTTTGTGAAGTAAAGTACAGAGAACCAATTTGTATGCAATTATTTGATTCTTAAAGTCAAGATCTAAATTGAAGAAATAATTTGAAATACCTACTACAGGCCCCAGTGTTGTTTATGGAAAGAGAGCTATTAGAATGGATAATTTACAGAGGAGTTACACATTAAGGTTGAAAGTAATGATTTTGGATGTCCTCTGCATAATTTAATTGCTGGCATGGCAATTGCATGCTTAGATCAAATAAGAAAGGTTCAACAGGGAACAGTTGTTTTGCTTATGCTGTGTAATCAGTATGAACAGGAAGAGCAAGTAAACTACTGCAACAGTTCTGAGCTTGAAAAGGCAAAGTTTAAAAACAGCAAGGCCATATTCAGTAAACTGCACAGGTGTTAATACTTCTCACACTTAGCACTGGAAGGCTTTCCTATTCTCTGTCCATCCAGTGTTAATGATGGATTCAGAAACTTCACTGTTACATGATATTTTTTAACCTGTGAAAGTGGTATGATGTGTCTTTTTCCTTTTTCTACATCAGTTATTCTTGGCAATATAAGACATCAAGTAGAGGCAAATCTTATGATTGATCTCTTTACTTTTTTAAAAATTTGTTTGCTTTTGTTTTGGGTAGGTACAAACAATCAAGACATAAATATTTCCTACTTTTATCTGTGATGAAACAAACAAGCGATTTGCTAACTATTAAAACCTCGGTGTGGAAAGTAACTCTGTTTGACTTAAAATTCATGATTACATGCTAAAAATTAAATATTTTAATCTACATATCTTAGTGACAGAACTGATAAAAAATCAAGTACCTCCAAATTACACCTGAAGTATTCTGAATAACAATATGTCTAGATTTGAGGAAAATTCAATGAAACCTCTCAAAAGAAGTCTTGAGTCTTTTCCTTGATGTTACTTAAAGGATTATAAGTAGTCATCTCCCCAATATAGTGATAGGGATGTGACCTATAATCTTTTTTCTAACAATTTCTTAACTTTTGGCATAGTAAGGCAATTAACACAACAGATTTTTTTATCATTTAATTTATTCAAATCTGTTCCCATTAGCACTATTTATTCTTAGCCTCTATTAAGATAAAGAGGCAATGATTTAATTGGGGAAAATCTCTCACAGTGAACAAATGCAACATTTTCTACCACAAATACATTGTATAGTTTGCTAAAACAAAGTCTGAACAAAAGGAATTTTTTTTTCATTTGTTAGGTTTTTTAAAATTTTATTTTATTGTAAAGATGCTGTACGGAGGGGTTACAGTTACATAAGTTGGCAATGAGTACATTACTTGTCTATCACTGTTATCCATGCCTTGTTGTTATCCCACTATCCCTTCCCACCCCTCCTCCCATACTTCTCCCCCTCTGAAGTTGTAAAGTTTGTTTCCAACATAGTGCCCTGTGGGTATCATTGTTGCAATGTGTCAACCTATGTCCTTGTTTCACTATTTTGTTATTCACCTTCCCCTCCCCAAATTAGAGAAATGTATGGACAAGATGCAGGGCACCAAAATCAAGTACAGTGACAACAGAGGATATACCATAGGAGGAAGAACATACAAAGGAAACAAAAAAAAAAAAACATAGTACATATAAAAAACAACAACAAAGACCGAACCCTTGTGACCATATCTTGGGGTTCATTTCACTTAGCATCATCTTATATGGACATATGTAATAGCTTTTGAGCTTTTGAGTTCATCTGATAAGGTTATCCTATATGTATACTAATTGTTGCAAATAAGGGAAACCATGGGACCTAAATTTCTTTGGGACTGGCTTACTTCACTTAATATTCTTTCCAAGAAGTAAAAGCAGACACCCTGACAACATTATAGGAAGGAATAGGAGAAACTCTAGGGCTCCTTGGCACAGGCCAAAATTATCTTAATAAAACCCAGAAACACAACAAATCAAAGAAAGGTTGGACAAATGGGATTGCATGAAACTGCAGAATTTCTGCATGGCATAGAACATAGCTAGTAAGATCAATAAAAAGCCCACAGACTGAGAGAAGATCTTCACTAGCTATAAAACAGACAAGGACCTTGTATCTAAAATACACTTAAAATTCAAAAAATTAAATCTTCCAAAAACAAATCCTCAAAGAAAGAACCACCCCATTAACAACTGGTCTAAAGACTTAAAGAGAGACTTCTCTGAAGAGGAAATAAGAATGGCCAATAGACACATGAGGAAATGCTCAACTTCTCTAGCCATAAAAAAAACCGCAAATCAAAACAACATTGAGATTCTACCTCACCTCAGTTCCACTGGCTATAATCAAGAAATCTAATAAAAACAGATGTTGGAGGGGATGTGGCCAAAAGGGAACCCTACTGCATTGTTGGAATGTAAACTTGTTCAACCACTTTGGAATGCAGTATGGAAGTTGCTCAAAGTACTACTCATATAACTTCCGTGTGTCCCAGCAATCCCACTTCTGGGCATATACACAAATGAAAAAAAAAAGGCCATATAAAAATTACCATCACAACTAGGTTTATCACAGCATTATTCACCATAACTAAGATATGGAACCAATCCAGATGCCCCTTAGTAGATGACTGGATCAACAAAATGTGGTAATATATATATATATATATATATATATATATATATATATATGAATTCTATGCTTCCATCAAAAAGAATGACACTGTCCCATCTGTTAAGAGAAAATTAAACAGTACTGCCATTAGCCTGATACTTTCCAGGCAGGATATAATCTTATCACCCAAAAGTTCTGATTGGTATTCAAAGTTCTTGTTTTGATTAGAATGTTAAGTACCAAACATTTTTTTAATTGCAAAGGTATATATTTCAATTTTATTTTTGTTAGGTACTATCTTCTCTGGTACCTAGGAATATTGGCCCTACATTCAATTTCTACTTTGTTGAGACTTCAGGAGAAGGTGTGAAATGGAGGGAAAATATACTACAATATAGAGCAATATATAATATATAACATATTAGCAATAAAGCAAAAATTCTCTAATGTAAGAAGTGACATTCATTAGAAAATGATTACAGATTGAATTCTTTCATTGAAAGAGCTTGGAACCACACATATTTCTCCTTTGAAAGTTTTACATCTTACAAAACTTCTATAAACCTTGACAGCTTGGATGATATCCTTGGTATCATCTATATCTATATCTAGAGATATTGGTATTGCTATGTAGATACTCACTTCTAAGCTCCCCAATTTTGGACTTGTGTGTGTGTGTGTGTGTGTGTGTGTGTGTGTGTGTGTGTGTGAGTGTGTGTGTTTGTGTGTGTGTGTGTGTGTGTGTGTGGACAGAGGGGTTGGGTTGTATACTAGAGCTTAAAATAGGCTACAACTTTGAGATTTTTTTGGACAAGGTTAGTGTTTAACTATTTGAGCCACACGTCTGTTTCCAGTGTTTTTATGTTTAACTGAAGATAAATGTCTGACTTTCTAGCTTCGACTGGCTTGAACCATGATTCTCAAGACTCAGTCTCCTAAGTATCTAGGATTATAGTATGAGATCATTGTCCTTCTGGATTATCTTCCTCCTCCGCCTCCTCCTCCTCCTCCTCCTCTTTCTTTTCAATTAACTGACCTAGATGTCTACTTTCATAGTTAATTTGAAATGGATGGATTACAAAAGCAGATTAGTTATAAGTGTGAGAATATTATCACTAGAAATAAATAATGGTTGACAAATAGGAAGCACAGAAAGAAGGAAAGGAAAGAAAAGAAAAGAAGAAGGAAGAAAGGCAGGCAGGCAGGCAGGCAGGCAGGCAGGCAGGCAGGAAGGAAGGAAGGAAGGAAGGAAGGAAGGAAGAAAAATGGAGAAAGAAAAATAAAAAAGTAACTCCTATAGATGATTTGAGAGCTTGGCTTCCAAGTCTTGTCTATTCAATCAATCAGCAGCTGAGTTCAATACAACCAGTCAACAACAATACTTCAAAGGATAAAAGCCAGGAATTCAGTATCAACTTGTTCTTCCTGCTTTTAATATAATTCTGAAATAACACTACAAGTATAGAGAATAATATTGCACAATGTTAATCAAAATGTACTAAGATTAAAATTGACCCTGTAAAGAAAAAAAATAGATGTACATAAATATGAACAATGAAGAGGATGCTTGTTTTATTTCCTATTTGCCATTTTTTCCTTAATCACGAAAAAAAATGGTTAACTAGAAACCCTAGAGTTTTGGTGCAATATTTGTTAAGCCTTATTTCTTATAGAAGACTTCATTTTAGGTTTTAATATAGGATAATGTACATAAATAAACCAGAAAACTTCTATCTTTGTCATTTTAATCACTATATATATATATATATATATATATATATATTTTTTTTTTTTTTTTTCAGTTGTGAGGCTTGAACTCTGAGCTTGGGTGCTATTCCTCAGCCCTTCAGCTCACGGAGAGCACAATACTGCTTGAACCACAGTGCCATTTCCGGTTTTTCTAGTGGTTTATTGAAGATAAGAGTCTCACAGACTTTCTTGCCTGGGCTGTTTTGAACCATGATCCTCAGATCTCTGCCTCCTGAGTAGCTAGGATTACATATATTTATATTTATTTATTACATATATTTACTATATTTATTATATTATAGATTTTCTGAGTCACATTTTCGGCCCTTTTTTTGAAAAAAATATTTTATTTGGTTTTATTTTACTATATTTATCGTAAAAATGTTGTACAGAGGGGTTACAGTTACATGAGTAAGGTAATGAGTACATTTCATAGCGAGCATTGTTACTTCCTCCTTTGATTTCCCCCTACCCTCACTTCCCTCCCTACCACCCCAACTCCTCCCTCCCCACCACCGCCCCCCTGACATTGTAAAGTTTGTTTTCAACATAGTGTCCTGTACATCTCTTCGTCAGAATGGGTCAGCCTGCATCCCCATTTAAGCGTTCCTCAATATCTCTTCCCCTCCTTGTATATACAAAAATGTATATTCAAGGTGCAGAACATAGGAGAACAGAGGTTATACTGTGGGGGAAGAACATACAAAAGAAACAAAAGAATCACATAATGCATTGTAAGCACATTAAAAACACTAGCAAGAAACAAAAAGCCACTTGTGTCCCTGTCTTGTGGTACATTTTGCTTAAGGTTATCTCACGTGGTCCTATGTACATAGCCTTTGACTTTTTCTGCTTGTCCTAGACATGTATTAGTCATTGCAAACAAGAAACCATGGGACCTATGTTACTTTGGGCCTGGCTTACTTCACTTAATGTAATTTTTTCCAAGTCTTTCCAGTTCCTAACAATTGAGGCAATGTCATTCTCTCTGACGGGGGCATAGAATTCCATTGTGTGTGTGTGTGTGTGTGTGTGTGTGTGTGTACACACACACACACACACACACACACACACACACACATATATATTCCACATTTTCTTGATCCAGTCATCTACTGAGGGGCATCTGGGTTGGTTCCATATATTAGCTATGGTAAATAATGCTGCGATAAACATGGTTGTGCTGGTATCTGCCCGTTTTTAAATACTGAATTGATAGGCTAAAAATGTTCGTATTTATCGCTTATGTTTTAGAAAGGTAATGTGAGATAACTCTTAACCCATAGGTCATTATATTTATTTTTAAGCATATTTCTTAAAATAGAGGTGATTAATGAGATGAAACATTATATTGTTATATTCTGTCTTTATAACCACAAAGTTTAGTGTAAAGTCAGTTTTTATTTTACAAACAAGACAGGAGATGAAATTTTAGTCCTTCAAAACATACATAGATTTTTATATACAAGTCCAATGGCTAACTCTTCGAATTGATATGGACATCAAGTCTAAACTGAAAGAACAATAGAAGAAATCATAGGAAAAAAAAATTTTTATTTAAATGAAATAACTCTGCTTTCTAAACTCTCAAAACATTACAGTTTTTATGTCAATTATCTTACTCATAGTTATATTATTTATGAAGCAGTCTTGGGACTGATACACAATACCAATTTAAAATTAATTTTGGGGTAAAGTTGTGTGAGCACATTATTTTTTAAACCATAACATGTGTTCATGATTAATCAGATTCTAAATTTAATTTTATCTTCCTAAGTTTTATTGGAACCAAAGTTCAGCAAATATCTGAAGCTAAATTATAATTTTAGACAATTGAAAATATGTGAAAGAATAATTGTACCTTTAATTCAAATATAACTTTTCGTATATCATTTTTAAATTAGAACAATCATAATTTTTTGGAGAGTGAATAAAGCTAAATTCTTAGGTGTTGGTCTTGTAAAATATTTCTTCTTAATTTTTATTGTCACTAAGGAGAAGAGAGCACTTGTTTTTGTTTTTTCTAAATACATTTTGATCTGTCACCATTGCAGGGGCTTACCCTGACAGCAGGATTCCATGTATGATTAACATTGTGTAAGCATTCTCCCTCCAGATTTCTGACAAGATATCAAATCTTTTGAGTTTTACATGAGAAGTAATCCCAAGTGCCAACGCCAGTATAATTCTTCCAAGATAATCTAAATACTTATCATTCTATTAAATCAAGTAATCCTTTATGTTCACTCAGGCTTCATTTTTACAGATAAACACACCAATTATCTATTTGACTATCTAACACTCTATCAATCATTTATATATCACAAATGTATCCAATCAGCCTACTTATCATCTATCTCTTTGCACTGTATATGCGTACACATGTGTGTATATATGGATGTGTATTTTCCCTTTAAATATTCTGAGGGATTGTTAAAATTGTGAACCTTTTGTCTCTTTAATGTTCTTTAACTAAACACATTAAAAAGTTATGCAAGATCAACAAATTACATCTTTTAGGAAAGGTCTAAATCTGGAGAAAATATGTAATGGAGAGACATTTGTTGTGATTACTAGAGTGTATTCTCAGTAGGCTAGGATTATTGTAAGTAAAATTGATTTTGCTCATGATTTGATTTTAATCTAGTTTAGCAGAATTATATTCTACAAAGAACAGATATTTAATTTAGTATACTGCGATGAAAAGACTTCAGTTCAGAGACATTTAATGTGCTTGGTATAATAAAAGCAGTATCTGAGTATTAAGTTTTTAAAATAGGTTTTCGTCATTATTGTATTACCACTTAAATAATTTCTTGTGTTTACATATTTATATTACATTTCAAAAATATGTTAGGTCCTTGTACTGATACTACATCTGCTTGTCTATGTAAAACAAACAAGTTAGTAAGGAAAATATAGAATATAATTTTTTCTGCCCAGGGTTTTGGGTTTTCTTTTTTTTCTTTCTTTCTTTTTTTTTTCTGATCAAGAGATTGTCAGAGAAACCACTAGCCATAGGGTGATTGGAGCTGCCTAGTTACAAGCTACCATTGTAAACAAGGGTCTATGGAAACCAATCTCCTACAATTTTCCAGTCTACTGTTTTCCAATATCAAGGAGTTAGAATACTTGGCAATTTTGAAGCTGCTGCTCAACAGAGGTATCTAGCACTTTAACAGTTGCTACCAGATGGGACTATTTTCTGAAGTTGACACAAAGGCCAGGAGAACTATTGAAGCAAAGAAATAAAGCTAAGAAGGAATTCAGAGGGTAGTGTACCATATTTCCTTTTGCTATTGAATAATTTATGTAATAATGCTCTTGTTCTCACTCTATTTTTCCTCATAGGCTGTTTTCTTCTAGAAATATAGAAATTAATCATATTTTCTATATCTCTGAAATATATTCACTGTACATTTTTGTGTTGAAATAAATACCCTGTATATGTCTATGTGCATATGTGACTTCCTGTACATGTGTACATATGTGTGTGTGTGCCCGTGTGTTGCAGTCTGCTCTTTTCTATAAATGAACCATTACAACTATCTTTTAACACTTTGTCTTTGATTTGCTTCCCTGACATGGCTATGTCAGATTGCACAGTTAAATCCAAATGGCTCTTGTTTTTAATTTTATTTTAATAACTATAAAGTATGTGAAACCTAATGAACAAATTTGTTTGAAATATGGGGTAGCAGATAGGAGGAGGGTAACTAAGTCAGAGAGTAGTAATTTTTTTTTGTAAAAATTCTTAAATTTCATGAGCCTCAGGTTCATTCAGTAGGTGAAATGGAGACAATAATATCTACCTACGAGACACTGTATATAGTATCTCCCAACATTAAGAGCTTAGTAATTCCTTAACAAATTGTGTCTGCTGCTTCTGATACTTATGGTTCCTGGCTTCTTTGTGATGTATAGTCCATTATGAACAGTGCAAGTGAATTATGGTTGGGAATGTGGTTTATCCCAGTGGCTTGAAGCATGAAATTTACATTGGGGAGATTGTTCACTATATACTTACCTATGAAATGGCAATGAATAAGATTCCAGCTAATACTTGAAACATCAGCTCAGATCCCCAAATAACTATAACACAAAATAGATTTCTTTCTGGCTTGTTATAAACTTCCTGTAAGATAATGAATACACCTCTTTTGTTTTAAACCCTTATGAACTTGATGATATTTACTGCGGTGTAATCCATAACCTAGCCTATGATGATTTGCATGCTTCTAAACATAATTTACTAATATGACCATAATGCCACCTCTACTTTACCTGCCACATTTTAACTGCCTGTGTTGATCTCAAGTGGGAAGCTATAATACATGTTATTTGGATTGTTTAGTTTCCCTTTTAAAAGATAGGTAATGAATGCTGCATGTCCTTTTGTTCTGGAACATATTTGAAAGGACTTAATCTACATCATCAATTCAATTAAGCTGAAACATGTTTTGTTCCTTTGTACTCAGTTGTCTAAGGACACAAATTCATTCCCAGTTTCTCTGACTTCAGAGATAAATGTTTAATTCACTCGGTTGCTGTATGAAATATATCTGTTTACAATTCTGTAAGTTTAAGACCAGATGTTGCCCAGAACACACAATTGTTCATAGTTTTTGATGATTATCTTTTTCCTTCCTTTTCAACCTGTATCTATCTGCCTTTGCAAATGTGAGCTAGCAGTATACAATGTGCAATATGCAGTTATACAGGGAAATAGCAGGAGATGTGCTCGCCTTTTATGTTATCTAAGATGGTTAATGTGGTGAAAGAAATCCTGCATTCACTGCACATTTCTTTTGTACCGTTCTTGGGAACTGCAAAGAAGGCTTTTCTTTTGTCAGATGACTCAGTCCCACACTTGTGCTCATTCAGATAAACACTGGAATTTTTCCTGCAATATACTAAGGGATTTGGAATGTAGAGCACAAGCTTAAATGTGTTCTGTTTTATTTTTTTCCTCTTTTTTAAAAATCTATCTATCTAATCTCTCCTATTTCTTGTCTGTGTTTCACTATCTATTTGGGGCAAATAAGATTGATAGTGGTACCTTAGTTTCTTGTCACTTGAGGCTGGAAGAAACAGTATAAGACACATCACCCAGGCTGAATCAGGGAGCATTCCTCCATTCCATGCCTTATCAGTAATCTCTGACTTCCAACAGCTGGAACTGCAAGAGTGCCTCACTCCATCTCTTTCTCCCTCCTCCACATTCAGGAGTAATGAGAATTCCTCTGTTAGTACTGCCTGCGAGTCCCAGACCAAGATTACATCAGTTCATTTAGCTTCGGCTTTTCAGGCTCTCCTTGGAAGGAATTGATTTCCTTATTTTGGTCGCTTTGCTTTTGGATTCTGCCCAAAAGAAAAATTCAAGGAAGTGAAATTTGTCCTTACAAGGGCTGTTTCAGATAATTACCTGAAAATGTTAGAGCATGTAAGGCAGTAGGGAGATTGTCTTTCTTTATCTGTAAACCCACTAAGAACATGTCTATAATACACTTTACAAAAGGCCTATTCCTTCAGAGTTTTCTGAAAGGCAAGAGAAAAGATCAAAACCAGAAAATGAATGGATTTGTCTTTCAAATGATTTTTACTCGCTATATTCTAAAACAGTAAAAGTCTGAAAATCACACAACAATAATGTATGGAATGTATCATCTATCTAATCTATCTCTTTGTCCATCCGATTGTGTAGCTGTACTTACTTACTTATAAAACATGTAGTTTAAAACTAATCTTCCGCCCTCTCACATCAATCATGATGAGAATATACTTCTTACCACCTTTTAAGACACAGCATTTACATATAGCAATTATTCTGTAAGTATACTAGTTAGACTAGGTATATATAGTAATGTGGTTAAAACTTTTCTCCTATTCACAAAGTTATTGAAGTTCAACAGAAACATAATACCTAGTGATAAATAGTGTGATTGAAAGAAACTCAGGGTGTCATCAAACAGCATGTCTCCATTGCTGAAGCTCCAGTAAACTAAGCAGAGAAAAAGCTATGGGAATAAAAGGATCTCTTTTGAAGGGTAAGAATTAGTTTTGTTTCTGTTTTTATAGCCATTAAACAATACATATTTTTTCATATTTTATTTGACATAATCTAACTCCATGCAAGCACAAAAACAGTAATTAAAAATTTAAAAAGTCACTTAACTTGTCAGCTATGCAAAACATAGATTTATTGGGTTCTTTAATATTAATTTATAAAAACAGGACAAACCAGTTTTCTTTTAAACAAGATACTCTTACTTCCTTCCCGAAGATTTTATGTAGGTTTAAATTTTAGTGATCTTACAGGAAGCTTCTAATGAACACATGATGAAAGGTTCAAATACAAATACGTGACAGTGAATGACCAGGATTTGTTATGAAAAATGCAATGTTAGACAATTTTGTGTGTGAATATCATAAAGTACACTTAGATGGCATAGACTAAAACACTCCTGCATTGTAACTCTTAGGCCATTAATCTGACTAGCATTTGGCTGTATTGAGTGGTGTTGGTAGTTCAAACACAATGCTAGCTATATCCAAGCATAGAAAAGGTGCAGTAATAATACAGGATAAAGAATTAAACATGGTATATCTGTACAGGCACTTACCACATGTGGAGTTTGCTGGACCAAAAGTTTCTGTGAATAAGAAGAGAGTCGGTAAATGAAAATCCCAGGATATTACTGTAAACTGCTATAGATTTTAAAAATACAGCTTTGTATGTAGTTTTAGTAGACAAATGTATGTATATATACATACATTTGTCGACATGTGTCTATATATTATATAGACACATAGACATCTGTGTATATATTATACATAAATGTGTACATTTGTATATTACTATTTCTTCATGAATAAATAATCTTAGTTTACTATGAATTTTACAGTGTAAACTCTTTAAATTTTTCACATTTTAAAAGCAGCTTAAAGTAAACATGTTGTTCAGCTATGTAAAATATCTTTTTTAGTATCCTTATGCTATGAGATTTAATCTATATTACAATTGAAATGCTTTTTCATGTTAATCTTTTAAAAAATTAAGACATAAGCACACCATTAGGCTGGGTCTACAGAAGTTCAGAGTCATCAATACTATGGTCTTCAATTTCCTGATCTGAAAGGTCTTTTCGGCTGGAGCATACAGCTCACTATTGCCTCTTATGATAAAACATCTAGAATCCATCATGAGGTACCTTCCCAAGACCCTCAAAATTAACTGTACTTTTTTATAATTAGAAAAGTAGAACCAGAAACAAGAATAAAATATATAGAACAGTTTTATATAATTGATGGTATTTCCTCACTTCATTGAGTATTATATACAATGCACAATTGTTTTTCATTCATTTATACAAGTAAGCATAGTAGGTGTTTTACCATAAAAATCAAACACAAATGCAATTCATTTTACTATGGTATTAGGAAGGTTATGCTGTCCTAGGTAATAGGAACAATTGAGCTTATAATTTGGTGACTATCTACCTATCCATCTATTTATCTTCTTCCATCCCTCCCTCCCTCCTTATCTCCTTATCTAAGTAGTTCACACTTGTTTACACAACTCTGTTCCAATCCATGAGGGATTTTGAAGTGAAAATCCATTCCATATCACCTTCATTTTAAGTGAATCCAGAGTGGATAGGAAAGGTATAGGTCACTTTTCATGTTCAGCATTTTCATGGTGTTGAGTTTGTGATTGCTGCATCGTAATGTTGTTCAGCTATTAACTTGAGAAGAGGGGAGAAAATAGAGTATAAAAGGCTGATTTGAATGTCATTATGTGTCTATTATTTGGTGATAATTGTTAGGCTTGTGTTGCCAGTAGTGAGAATGGAAATGAAGGGATTGATAAAAGAGCTATTTCAAAGCAACACAACACAATAGGCAGGTCTTAGAAAATGATTAGCTATGACAAACAAGTGAGAAAAAAAATCAAAAGCATTTATTTTTAAGTGATATATCAGTAAGAAAAAACAGAAACATATTAACAAAACCACCAAATATGTGTGGTTACAAAAGTGCTAGATTTGGAGTTTAACTCTTCACTTCTAAGATGTGAGAGTTGGGGAAATGACCTAACTTTAAGACTTATATTTCATTCTAGATGAAATGAGAGTAATACTCTATAAAGCACAGGCTATTGTAAACATTCAACTCAACACAGATAATGGCCTTTGGTTATATGGAACAACAGACAAGTCTTAGAGGTTTTGTGTGCCTGACTTCATGGAATTTTTGCTTCAATCTGTTGTCATGTTTGCCTCTCTTAAGATTTGGAATAGAAGTTAAGGGATTTGAGCAACCTGTTCATTGTGACACAGATAATAAAAGTACTGCACAATAAGAATTCATATCCAATGTTCTGCCTTTAGAGTCATACTTCTTCCCACACAGACTGCAATCAAAATATGCCATTTCTCTTTATCAATCATGATTGTAATTGATGTGCTGTTGAGCCTCAAGTATAAGTTGTAGGCCCTCTCCATTAAAACATAACAACAACAAACAAAGGTTGTCCGTATATGAACATGAATTTCTAGTGTTATAAATTCACTGGAGGTACTAAAGGCCTCTGAAATTGTAAACACAATTTTCATCAGAAAGCCAATAAACAATAGAAATACATGTATCCTTTCTTTCAAAATATATGTTATTATGAATCTGCCTGTTTTACTGTTTGATTAGTCAAATGTTTGATTGACTCATCAATATCGTGAAAGCTTATTCAAACCATCATCATTTACTTCGACTCTTTCCTTAAGATAACCACATGGCTATATTCCTTCCTGTATAATTCAGGTCTCTGTTCAAATGCCATTCTTGATTACTTCCTGTAAAACTACCCCCCACTCTGTGTTGCATTATATGATCTGGGGTATTATTCTTTATACCATAGAGAGCTGATGGTCATCAAAATTACTTGTGCAGTTGTATATTCTCCTCTCCAATGAAAAAGGGGTACCTGGTTTATATAGATTCAATATAAATGAGTAAAACTGTTTTCACATAGTAAGGAAAGTCAATGACAATACAGCCATGCTGGTGCTTGAGGAAAAAAAAATTCAACGTACATGCTGGGAAAAGGTAGTTATGTCTCAAATTTTTGTTGAAAGACCATGTGAGAGCTAAGATTTCCCTTGAAGGACAGCTGTTTAAGTAGATGAAGAGAAGATACCAAGAAGTCAAGTGGTGTATAGAACTACCTCACATATTTCCAGTGAAAAGCTTTCTAAACAGAATAGCAAAATTTTAGTAATCCTGAAATCTTAACTCCTTGGTGTCTGAGAAGATGGGGATTGTGGCTCAAGGACCATCTAGGTCTTTGATTGGAAGATTCAATCTCATTGGAAAGAAACAGGGTGCAGTGGTGTATGACTGTCACCCAATGATGACAAGCAAAAGAGGCAGATGATGGTCCAAACATATGCTCTACCTGGAAATCTGACCCCCCTCTCGCTTAAAAAAAAAAAGCACACAAAAGATGAAGAGGTGTACATCAGTGGTGTAGGTTTAGCCTCACAAGCATGAGGGCCAAAGTTCAAACCACAGTGCTGTCAAAAAATTTAGAGAAAATACCCACGCCTAAATGCAAATATATACCATGTGTTTGCAGGGCTTAGAATGTTGTAGTGTATTTGCTGGCTAGCTCAGTCTGGTGTGTTTTAGGATATGGGGCACCTTTGTGCCCCATGATGCCTTCATCTCCAGCTAAAAGACTTTTCAAAAGGTGTGCTAAAGTATAGAAACTATTAATATAATTATTTGTTACTGGGTGAGTGTCAGAGGTGAGCTAGTTACACAAGGGTTCTTTAAAGCATTGATCATAGGCATGCTGTTATTGCCATTTCAGATTACCTGCATTCTTCAAAGGAAAAAAAATGCTGTTTCTTCTCATTTACAGCAATACTTCTGTAGTGAGAGGAAAAGTGTGTGTAGTTATAAGTTCAATTACAGCTCCTGGTTTATCAGTGGCAATGTCCTAGACTAGACCATGGCCTTGACGTGGGCAATGCAGTGAAAAATGAGGATCATGTAGAGTACAATGGAAACTTAAAATGAGATTGGGTTTAAATTCACAGCTGGGACTTGCACACTTGGCACAAAGAGAACATAAGGTCAGTCTAGGGAGATAAGGAGTATTCAATCATATCCTGCAGAGAAGCTAAGATACTGGTTTTGTAGTTCTTGTTTAAATGGCTGGAACTTTTTTCTTGAATGATGTATATAGTTCTACGTGAGTGAATGTGCATGCATTTATACACAACAGATATAGGTGTATGTAGAACAGATAAAATTGATTTGTCTGCTAAGAGATAAAATTCTGAAGTTATAACAATAGTCACTGTCAGCAACATAGTAAATACTTCTTTACAATGCTTTTGAGAAAGAACATGCCACATGATGTAAAATATATGATTTTAGAAAATATTTCTCCTTTTTTAAAACATTTTTTTACTAAATTCTATATAAGATGGGAATATGTAAAAAAATTCAGTTTCTGGAATTTTTGCTTGAACATCTATAATTATATTATTTCAGAAAATGATACTATTATTCTTTCCAGAAACAATAACAGCATGAAATTGTTGGCAATACAGAAAAAAAAAGAGAGGAAGAATGTCGTTCATTTTGACCAATTTTCTTTTTTTGCCCCTATTACACTATTTACCTCAAGAGTATCAAAGAACTAAAAACATCTAAATGTCATTATTAGAGAAAAGAAGACTACCTTTTGGAGTCATTTAATAATCTGATAAATTTAGAATTGCTAGTGGTTTGCAGCAGTGGTATTCAGAACTAAAACTTTCTAAACGTCAAAATCCATTTTCATTCTGTGTGACTCATCTATTGAATAAAATAATTATTGTTTTGTTTGTTTGTCTACTTTGTTTCTGAACACACAATTTAAAAATGTTTATCCAGAGGATATCAGAGAGCAGGCCGAATTTAGTACTGAAGAGGCTGAAAATTCTTCAAACCAAGAGTAGTTAACAGGTCCACTTTAAATACATTTCAGCTCTGGATGGCCAACTATGGGGCTGATCAACTGTGACCTGTAAGATGCACATTTCAATTATTTCCAGAAGCTGTCATGCTATGAGTTTTATCTCTCACTCATTTCCCTGGATCTGTTGCCAATGGATAAAAACATTGGTTTGTATCCATGAGAAAGAGGTTAATTAAAAGACAGCTAGGCTTTCCTCTGGAGTTCTGTCATTTTAAAAAAGAAAAGAAAGAAAACATTTTCCTTAATTCTGAAACACTTTATATAGACACTGTGCTACATCTTGTTCTTCTTCCAACCGAGCATAAAGGTTTTTACGTAGTTTGTGCACACATATTTACAGATAGGAACTATGAAGAAGAGCAATGAGGCCTATAAGTTTCTCAGCATAACTGGATCATGCAGAAGGGAAGAACAGCCAAGAAGCTCTTCCTTATTGCTCTCATCAAGTCCAACAGCACAGCATTTAGTGAAAGGCACTTCTTTTGAGAAAACACAGGGGATTTTAAATAATTTGTTTTAGACTTTTTCAGTTTGTTGTTGTTTATTACATATGTACAGTATGAGCACATTCAGCCTAAAGCTTAATGGTTAAATCATCACTAGACATTATTGTATTTAACATGTTTTACTCTACTAGGTACTCAGTACCCGGCAGATATCAGTGTAGGAGGCAACTCATAAATAATAGTTACTTAATAAGCTACAGAAGCATTCAGTTAGGCAGTTGTGGGTAATGTTCAGTAAGTGCCTACCTTGGTCAAAGTAGAAGTGTATTTTTTAGGATTCCTGACTGTATCATAATTTGTTTTGTGTTCATAGTACCATTTTATGATATAATACCACAAATATATTTTTGTGATTAAATCTTATGTTCTATCTAGTTAACCTTCCCACACAAAATGTTTATAATAGAGTATATTAACAGGGGCTGGAAAGGTGGCTCAGTGGTTGAGCGCTTGCCTTGCATGTCTGAGGCCCTGGGTTTGATTCCTCAGCATCACATAAGCAAAAAGAAAAACGTCACAAGTGGCGCTGTGGCTCAAGTGGTAGAGCGCTAGCCTTGAGCTGAAGAGCTGAGGGACAGTGCCCAGGCCCAGAGTTTAGGCCCCACAACTGGACCCCCTCCAAAAAAAACTAGAATATATTAACAATATACTATTGCAAATATTGCACCTTAGTATATTAACAATAATTTCCAATATAGTACATTATATGTTCTGAATTCCAATAAAGCTAAAAACAGTACATTATATTTCCATACATTTTGTTTTTTTTTCTTTGAAAATGTGTACACACACATACACACACATATAGTTAAGAGCTATTCAAATGGGTTTCAGTTCAATATGTGAATTTATGGTCTCTGCCATCTCATTGGTTCTATGTTATCCTGCCAATGGGTTGAACAATAACATTTAAACTAAAGTCCATGCTTCTCTGTGGATACAGAGTCAGCTTTAGTAACTCTCTCCTGAGTTCTGACAACCAGATTCAGGCTGCTCAGTCAATTCCACTGAGCCACAAATCAACTACTTGTCTAAGAAAAATACATTTTGATTCATGGATGTCAGCCTAGAGAACACTGATCAAAATTCATGCTGCGTCTTTGTTAAACGGCATGCATTTCCAAGCTTGCTCCAAGTTACATCAGAATAGATGGTGTTGTAAGTGGAGAGCTACTCGTCTTCAAATACATTAACCTTTCATTAAAATAGTTGAAAAGATAATTCAGAATTGTGATTTATCTTTTTGATTGAAATTTATGTATGTATGGATATGGTCACTTGTGTAAAGTTAGTAACACAATTATAGAATAAAGACTTACTCATTTTTCTATTCCTAATTCTTTGTACTATAAGTGTGTAATTGTGCATATATTATCAATGTTCACTATCATTTCTGTTCTTGTGATATTGTGGTAAATGATGATAATACTGATGATGAAATGATAATGAAAGAATGTCCACTAACACTAAGTATAGTGTAGGGTACAACGTGTAGTACATATATTTGCAATATCTGATAAACTCAAATGTCATTTTTACTCCTCATTTAATATAAAAGAAAGTGAATGGATGGACAGGTTAAGCCAAGGTTGAAAAATTGATATTGAGCCATGATTTGAGCCCAGATATTGTGATTCTGGATCAAATTTGTTCCTCCTGGATGAGGAAAGAACTTTAAGGAGAGTAGGAACCTTGCTTAAATTAATCTGCAGAAAGATACTTATACAAAGTTACTTTATCATCTGCAATATTGAACCTCTCTTTTGTGTTTGAGTTGATATAATTAATAATTTACTGTGCTTTTATGGGGAGCAGGAAGTCAAATAAACACTGGCATACAAAAATAGACATAAACATACGCATATCTTTTCAGCTAGCTAAATATAATAACTGTACTTTTCTGATTCAGGAACAATAACAATCTTATTCATTAGAGTTTCAGTTCTCTTTGCTATGCACTATCCATTTTTTTTCTAAAAGTCAAAGTATTTATGTCCCAAATAAGTACAGTGAAAATCATTATCAAATTTAGCTATCCAATGAGAATGGATTAGATCAAATACATAAAATAGATAAATAACTGCAGCTTCTCCTTTTTAATTATGTTCAAATTTGAGGATTTTACATTAGCAAATCTGTGTAGTTTTGCATAGTGTATCTTAAATAATCCAATTGTTTGCTTTATAAAGATTGTACTGTGTATAGATAGTATTTCCTAGAATCTGATCTTGCATAATTTCATCTGAAACAAACAATATTCTGGAGAGAGAATTTTGTATTTCTAAACATTAGTAAATGTGGGCTGGATTATTACAGATTTGGGCCCAATTACTGAGTTAGATCCATATTTACTTATCTTACACTCTCAACATGTGTACCAGAACTTTTAGAAAAAAAATGTAAAAAAGCAAAACAAACAAAAAACAACTTGATATTGATCAAATAGGATACTTTGGAGTTGATTTTGACCACTGCCCTGGTTATTTTGTTGGGCTCATGTTACTGTGCTCATGTTTCATATTTTGACAAGAGTATTCATATCAATATGAAAAGCCTTATAATACAGTCACAATTTCCTCAATGAGGGAAAATATGTAAGATCAAATTAGTTCTGTGAGTGTGGTAAGTCAGCTTTCTATCACTATAAAAAAAATAACTAAGACAATCAACTTACAATAACAAAGGGTGTATTTCACTTAGCATTTTGGAGATTTCAGCCTGTGATTGGCTCAATTATTGCTCTTGGGCCTGGGCCCATGCAGCACAGCAACGTTTTAGAACATAACACAGGCATTCACATCTTGGGGCCCAAAATCTTTGAGGACCGACTCAAAATGACTTCAAATCTCCTAGTAATAAGTGACTCCTCTTAAAGTCTACTATCTTCCAGTATCACTAAATGGGGAACAAAATCTTTTTCTTCTATTTTTTTTTCTTTCTTTCTTTCTTTTTCTTTTTGTTGTTCATGGGGCTTGAATTCAGGGCCTAGTTGAGGTCTCTGAGCTCCTGTGTTCAGGTTTACCACTCTACCACTTTGAGCTACAATGCCACTTCCAGTTTTCTGGTGGTTAATTGGGGATAAGGATCTTATAGACTTTCTTGACTGGTCTGGCTTTGAATTATGATCCTCAGATGTCATCCTCTTTAGTAGCTAGTATTCCTGGCTTGAGCCACTGGCTCTCCAAGGTGGGACCAAACTTTGTATTTATAGGACATTCTAGATCTAAATTAAAATAGTGTCTTTTTTTATTGAAAAGGTGATGAGCAGAGGGATTATAGTTACATGAGTAAGATAATTGGTACTTTTTTTTAATCATTGTAACTACAATGTCTTATAAAATCAAATACATCAAAGGGAAACTTCATTCCATGAAAGAAGCAATGCACCAGTGAGATCTTTAATAGGACCTTTAGCAATAGTTTGTTCCTCAAAGAGAGAGATGTATAGAACTGTACAGCTAAGTCATGGTCTGAATAAGTAGAGATATAACTCTCTGGTCATCTCACTTACTTACCACCCAAAATTATATTGTTTTGAGCATGTGTTTAATACAATTCAGAATGCTAGCTAATAGGACAGATACATGAGCATAAGCAATCCTGATTACAGATTATGACTTTTCCCAGAATTAATTTGTTCTTATTATTTTCCATCTTAAATCTTTCAAACTTTGTTTTTAATTATAACATTTATTAATATTAAAGTCTTGCAGTATTTTCTTTTCTCTTTCAAAGTGTTGAAGGATGGCATATTAACTCTCTCATGTGTATATATATATATATATATATATATATATATATATATATTTACTATATTCTGAAAGGAAAACTATAACAACTCTGAAACTTTACTAGTATTTATTTAATTTCTCAGTTATGCCATTCTAGGATTCTAAGCAAACCTTTTCATCCAAAGGCAGGCCATGCATGAGAATTGAAGATAATGAATCTAAAATTTTTGAACCACTGTATGTAAATGATCACATATTCTAAGATACAGTCAAAAAAGGAATTTTTCTCCTGTCCATATCCATGTATATAATAAAACATGTCATTAATTTTTTAAGTTAAAAAGATGAAAATAGAAATAAAACAAATTTAAGTATTTTTAATCAAGTAAATTATTGTAACCAAATATATATTTTCAATTAATTTTATCAATATTTTAAAGACCTCAGAACTTTTTTTAACTATATTTAGAAGCATTTTTGAAAATTGTAATTTTTTTGTACCCCAAATCCTTTTATTTTATAAATCTCTCTTGAATTGTCACTTGATGTGTGAGGTTTCATGGGGAGAAGAAATCTGGTCTATTCCATGGATGATTGTTAAGATTTGTCCCTACATAAAGCATCTCAGAATAGAGTTTTCTTCCACTGTGAAATGGGTCTGATAACAATAGAGATTTCAATAATTTTTATGAGGATTGAATAATTTGAAAATTATACAAAGTTTAAAACACTACTTTGCTTAAAGTAATTGCTGATTAACAGCTATATATTATGGTGGTTAATATAGTACTAATCATGAAACTTGTTTCACACATAGATGTTGATAAATATTGGAATACTCAACTGAACTATGTCATGTGAATCATCAAAATAGTTAATGTATATGTCAACTTGGCTGAAAACGTCAATCCTAATTGTATATATATACATATGTGTGAGTGTGTGTGTGTGTATATATATATATATATATATATATATATATATATATATATAATTCTTTCTATGGTAAATAATGCTGTGATAAATGCAGCTGTGCTGGTAGCTTTAGTATGGACTTGTTTCTGGTCATTTGGGTAAATGTCCAGAAGTGTGATTACGGGGTCATAGGGCAGCTTTATGTTTAGTCGTTTAAGGTGCCTCCATACTGCTTCACTAAGGTATTTCATATACTTTTTATTTGTATGTTTTTGTGCACACAAGCAGAAAGAGATGAATTCAGCAAAAGTCACTTTAAAAAATTTAGGTAGTTAATGGTGTGGAAAAGAGGGATCTCTCTCTATCTCTTTCTTTCTTTCTCTGACATGATAGAGAATCCCAATGTCTTTTATGTGTATTTCAGTCTCTGTCCTCCTTCCAAACCCTTTATATTTTTTTTGCTCTTAGCTTTTATTCCTTTTATTCTAAAACACTTTGCTGTTTCTTTTCCTATGTCCTGGTTACTCTGCTATTTGTGGCTTCATTATCTTTATACTCCTCCCTTCCTTTTTGGGGACTGTAGAGAGAACAGTAAGAAAGAAAAGTTCTAGGAATATGTATCACACTTGTTTGGCATCATTTAATTTTGGACAAGAACTTCCATTTTTTTTCATTTGCAACAAATGTATTGAGCAACTAAAATGGAAATTGGAATAATTGTTTTTGTCCCTATACAAATTGCAGTGTATATAGTTTCTACTGAGATAATCTTTTCTTTCCCGTGGGGTCTTTCTTCTTCTTACTGGCTTCTCTGATGCAAAACATTTTGTAGCACATGAACTCTTCACCTTTTTTTAAACCTTGGCCCACATCAGGACACCACCACATATTTTCAAGATCTGATAAAACCATTTCCTTGTTACACACATATGGGCAGTGCCATATGGACATCTGCAGCCCAACAAATTCATTCTGCTGCAAACAAGAGCATCCGCTGTTCTGATTGTGTGGCTCATCTCAGTAGAAAGCATAACTACCTGCTCAAACTAGAACTGAATTTTGTTCTGATCTCCCACCCACTAATTCCACCATCAGAAAAGTCATGAAATTTGATTCTTTGGGCCTAGTATATTCCTTGTAGATTTGTATATTGTTATAATGTGTGTGTGTATATATATATATATATATATATATATATGTATATATATATATATAATATCCCATTCCAGAAACCCTCTTGCATGTATACTTCTTTAGATCTATTTATTTTCTTCTATTAATTAATTAATTAATTAATTTTTGCTGGGGGACTTGAACTCATGCCCTACACTCAGGACTTGAATGTCCCAGAGCTTTGATTTTTAACTCAAGACTAACACTCTACCATTTGAGCAGCAGTTCCACATTTGGAGTTTTGGGGGGGTAGTTTATTGGATAGGAGAATCACAGATTTTCCTGCTCAAAATGGATTTGAACCAATCCTCAGATCTCAGCCTATTCAGTAGCTGGGATTATATGTATGAGCCACCAGCATCTGGCCTACCTGGCCCTCTTATGTACATTCTAATATAGCAACAATGTGCCTTAATTATAGTTTCTAGGGTGATATTTGATGCAAATATGATTCTCATATAAAACTTTCTATAGATTTTTATTTATTCTTTAGGTAAGCTCCTAGATTCTTAACCAGGCTTACAAGTTGATGAGAGCTGACACTTGCAGACTTCACTTTTCTAAAGTTCTTGAATCCCTCTCAGCCTGGGGCACACATTTTCCCTACATGAAATAGCTTCCTTTCCTACACCTACCCTTTTTTAAAAGGATAACTTGTACTTTCTCCTCAGTGTTATTTTATCAGGAGTGCCCATTAACCTCCTCCTACTTGGCCCCTGGTTGAAAATATTATATTGTTTGTTCACCTTAATCACTCTTGCTGTTCATTGATATCTCTCAGTACATACCAACCCTATTATTTTGGAAATTGATTTTTAAGTCAGAAACATAACAACCTAATTCTAACTATAATTCTTATACTTGAGATATGGTTTGTGTAAATTTCTCTGAGTTTTACATTCCTCTTTTATTAAATAAGGATAATAGTGCCAGTCTTACATGTATATGCTGTTAGGATAAACTCAAATAATATCTGACATTGTAGGAAATTTAAAAGACTGCATGAATGTTATCTATTGTTATCTGAATATTTCCCAACATAAAACTGTTCAATTTTCCTGTTCTCTTGTGTGATCTAATCATTTTCCCTATGAAATATTTATTAGCATATAATTAAAAATTAAATATGTATATGTATTTTATATAAGCATATATATGTTTACATCTATCTATCTATCTGTCTGTCTGTCTGTCTAACCATCTATCCTCTCTCTCTAGAGAGAGAGAACCTGAATAACAGGGTAGGTTTTGCTTTTCAAAGTTGTGAAAACTGCCTTTAGAAAACTCCCTTTAGGATTTAGGTAGTGTATTCTATCTGTTGTTCTTATTTTTGGCAAGGGGGGTTGTTGTCTTTTAATATTTGCTAGATGATTGCTGTATTGTATCCATGCTTTCATGTTGCTGTTCTATTGTTTAAACATTTAGGGTATAAACTACAAATATGCACTACATGTACAACCTTCCCTAATGACAGAAAGTTCATTTCACGATAATGGAATTACTTGAGTCAGCTGTAAGATAATAAAATATTGGATATAGGGTGCTTTATTTCTTTAAATGAAATGTCTTCTAGCAAATAAACTACTCCATCATTCATAAATTTGTCCTTCCACAAAGCTTCAGGCACTTCTTAGCAACAGTGTAGGGAGGATAAACTTCTCCAATTTGTGGTAAAATTCTGAAAACTAGGGAACGTGTCCCTTATCTTCTCATTTTCCAAGCCCTTATCAGAATTGTTTATATTAGTATACTTAAAATAGTCTAGAGATTTTTCTATTGTTTTCCTTCTAGTTTTCTAACATCCACCAATACATTACCCATTTCCAAAGTTGCCTCTACATTTTCAGGGATAGTCATAGCAACTATCTTACACCTTAGTAACCAATTTTCAGTCTTAATTTTTCATTACTATAATAAAGTAATCCTGGATAGGGATTTTAAAAAGTGAAGTTTATTTAGATCACATTTTTGAAGACTAAATGTAGAAGACTAAGTGGCACCACTGATTTTGACTTTGTCAAGGTCCTTTGGCTTGTGACAAATAGCAAATAATAATGTGAAAGATGCAGGCCACTTGGGGAGATTGAAAGAAGGAATCAGGGAGTGGGGAAGAGCGAAAGGGGCTGGAGGGAGATGGGGAGAGAGAAGAGGAAGCAGAGGAAGGAGAGAGATTCTACCTGATTGTTTTATCACAAACTCTTATAAGAACTAACCAGAGGGACCCAGGAAACTACACCTCCAAATATCTGCTCCCAGTCACCTAGTAACTGTCCACTGGGCTTACCTCAAAAAATGGCATGATCTCATTATATCACAAAACTGGAAACAGAGGGAACTAGAAACACTAAGAGAACAAATCATTTTCAAACCATAACCAGAACTTAGTGTTTTAATTCCCTTTATTTCTGTGTTTGAATTTTAAAAGCATTATCTGGAAATAAAATAGTTTAACCCAACTATTCTAATAACAGGTGCTCTCATGCTTAGGGAATATTTTGGAGCAGCTTATATTTGGGGAATCTTTAAAATCCTTTGCATAGAGCTTGACTCATAGTAGTATTGCATCTTTATTTGTGGCCATTAATACAATTTAAAACTAGGGAATAAAATTTCTAATCCCCTAAGGCTCTACGTCTATTGCTTGTTGAGCTTTTAGTTATATTTTTTATTACTAACTCTTGACATGTTTGTATATGTTGAGGATTTCAATTAAAATAGACAGCGGGGTGATATTGAATCAATACTTGTTGTTTTGTATCCAGGGAAAAAGAAGCAATATGAAATATGAAAATCTAAGGAATGTAAATGCTTTAGGACATGCTGTGAGATATTCCCTCTTGCTTGTCAGAGAGACATGATTTTTAAAGCAGAGAATTTGCTGGCTTAAGGAAGACAACTTGCCATTTTCATTACTTTTGTATCTTATGCTAGACAGTCACAGTTTCCAACATTAAAGTACCCTCCATTAAGTTTGAGTCAAATGACAACATCTTTTAGAAGTGCTTTGCATGATAACAATGTGTAAGTGCCTACTGCTTCTAGATGAGTAAGCTTGTGATAACTCTTCTACAAACTGGATTCTGCTCTCTTCTATTATTTTTATTCATGTTTAATTTTTCTTTTCTTCCCTTTCTTTCTCCTCTTTCTTTCTCATTCTTTCATTCTTTCTTTCTCCTTTCTTTTTTCTTTCTTTCTTTCTTTTTTCTTTCTTTCTTTCTTTCTTTCTTTCTTTCTTTCTTTCTTTCTTTCTTTCTTTCTTTCTTTCTTTCTTTCTTTCTTTCTTTCTTTCTTTCTTTCTTTCTCCTCTTTCTTCCCTTCCTTCCTTCCTTCCTTCCTTCCTTCCTTCCTTCCTTCCTTCCTTCCTTCCTTCCTTCCTTCCTTCCTTCCTCTCTCTCTCCCTTTCCCTCTCCCTCTCCTTCTCCCTCTCTTCCGTCCCCCCTTCTCTCTTTCTCAATTGTGGGCCTTAATCTCAGGGCCTGTGGCTGCTGCTGAGCTCTTCGGCTCAAGGGTCGCACTGTACAACTTTGAGCCATAGCACTACTTTCAGTATTTGAGTTGTTAATTGAAGAAAAGAGTCTCATGAGGACTCTTCTGCTGGGATGCCTTAGAACTGTGATCCTCAGATCTCAGCTTCCTGAGTAGCTAGTGTTATACATGTGAACTACTGGTGCATGGACACATGTTACTTTTTTTTTAGTCTGCCAAAAACATAATTGTTAATACTTAGTGTTAATGTCCAGTGGATATAACATTGAAACTGAAACTGAGTTATTCCTAGAAAAGTGTAATATTGAAAATATAAAGTGCCAAGTACACACACACACACACACACACACACACACATACACACACATACACCACTTACAAGATCAATACCAGAGCTTGACCACAAGAAGGGCCTCTTGTTATGGCTCAGCTATCTTTGCTCCCTAATGGTACTCTGCAATTTGAGCCATACCTGCTGTCATAAAGTACCAATGTGGTAGAAAATGAATGAGCAGGATGACCCATTTTCATTCCTATCTGTTCAGGATCCTATGAAAATTAGAAAGGAAAAGCAATAAGTTGCTTAGACATGCTTGAGGAACACTTTCAGAATAAATGCAGTTGGAGCAACGGGTATTTCTTGCAACCCAAACTGGAAAATGATATCTACCTGCAAAGAGCAACACTCCAGTGAAGAAAATAACATATTTTCATTTTTAAAGGCAAGGAATGTCATTATTTTATGCCATACTGTGCACACTACATAGTATCAGCCTGGGATTCAAAAGAAACTGCAGGAAACCTTGTGATAAACATTTTAGGTCAACTAGATAACATTTTCATTCTCCATGACTCCCCCTGAATTTACTATTGTTCATTCTCACGTCATTGTTCTCTGAAGGCAAGAAGCAGAACAAACACTAACTGTTGGATATCATGTCTTGTTGTCTGGCTGCAGAATTTTTAGCTGCATGGAGTTTATCAGAACCGGGTAGAAAAAATGTATTTATATTTATATGTTTTGTGTCTTTCATGAACACAACATTTTCCTACAAATTCAGTTGAAATTTCTTAAAATGCCAATGCACAAAATTTTCTGAAATTGGTAGTTATTTCTTAGAATGCAGAGTAAATATTTGTGTTATTTGAAATGTTAATCCTGAAGGAAATATAGGACTACTCCATAGACTACCTAGGAGTCATTTGACACCTTGTTTAGACACATGACTCTTTTATAGCCATCTTCAGGAACAGATTCCTAAAAGAAAAAGAACTGCCTTAATAAGTAACTGATATATACCTGCACCTCCTGGGTTTACACTGCACTAGCAGTGAACAGAGAACTCTAACAATCTGCCTCTTGGGATAACTGATCAGTGCTAGGAATAAGATCCTACTTCTTTTCCATACTGCTTAGATAGTATTTTTATTCCTATTTGTAGATATCCAAATTTGAAGTACAATGTCGTAAATGATTTGTTGATTTTTCTTCCACTTAAAAATTTCCATTGTGAATAACATCATTTCTTTGTCTATGTCATAGATAGGCCTGAATAAATGATAAGTTTAAAATTACTTTTTTAAAGCAGTTGCACTGGATTCTTAAACTATTTAGTTCTGTGTTGCATAGATACTTTTTTTTTCCATTTATGCATATGTTTTAATAAGCACTGAGGGCAGAGTATTCACAAAAGCTACTTCCCATAAAAACAAGAAGTCCTCCTTAAGGAGGGCTAAATTTTAAACATTGACTATTTCTAATTCCAGACTATTGGAAATAGCCAATAACCATGTGTTTCCCACCTAAATGTTAATTTATCATTCAGAGGTGACTAAAATGTTGGGTTTCTTAAGCACATGTCAGCACCACTAACCCTGCAGTATTTCAGAATGGTAATGCCCTGTGGCAGTTTGGCTTTCACCTCCAACTACAACCACCTGCCACTATAAGACAAGTGCCAGCAGATGATGAAGTCCTAGAAACATGATAGAAAACACCTACTGTAGGCCAAAGTTGTGTGGATTATTGAACAGTGAAGAGTTCGGAGTCAGCAGAGGTCCTACTTGTCACCAAGACATAGTCTAGTCAGAGTCAGGGAAGCCATAGTGCAGGTTTGCTTTTGATAAAAGCCCACTGGCTTCAGAGAGACCAAACTCCACCACATTCCACTCAGCCCCCTCTTTTCACCATCTTTCCTCCATTTTTGACTATTTTCAAATTCTTTCTCTTGGCCTCCTTTCTCTGAGGCTGAGTATACATCTGTGTGAGAACAGGTGCCCTGAGTCATTGCACAACAGCATGGGAAACAAACAGAAGGCCCAGGCAGCAGCTATACTTTCTTGAGCCGTAATTCAGCACAGCCTCATTCCCCTCAGATCCTGACAGTGTCACTTTAGGCCCTGAGCATATGGGTGAGGGCTTTTCTTTCAAGCCACTTATGACACATATCTAAAATTTACTGTACCTTCCTGAAAAAATGCAGCACTTGAGAACCATGTGGAATGTAGAAAGATTTATAGATGGGGAAAAATACACTTACTGAAGCTATTAAAAACATGGATTTCCATGCCACTTTCAGCCACTAGGATATGAATGAAGAGCTCTGATGTTAGGCTGTAAGATGAGTGAATGTTTGGATCCTTTTGAAATCAATTACTTTTCAAGATCTCTTTTAAAGTTCAATCAATTTCACGACTCCTATGTCTGGAATCACAGGTTTCTTGAGGTCAATGTTCAGAGACAAGGCCATGGACAACATATGTAATGAACATTATTCTGCTCTTACTGCAAAGAAGTACAATATCAAACAGTCTTTTTTCAAGTAATTAATTTCCCTCAATTGATTTTTCAAAGAAATCTGCTTTATAAATGACACTATACTTTTCTTAGTAGAGAAAATGATAACCAGTTCTACAGAAGTTTAGATGAAATATCATGAAGATGCAAAATCTATGTAGGACTTCAAATTAACCTTTCAAGTTGGCTTTATCATCCCCATTTCACTATTCAGGGTATATTTAAAGGTCACAGAATTGGCTTTTGGTGAAAATAGGCCTATGATAAAGTTGAGTTTGGTGGCATTCTGTTAGGCCCTGTTTAAGTTGAAATGTTACTATACATTCTCATTAATACATTTATTTTTACTGAACGATACTATATTCACTCTTCCCTGAGTTCATCTGTGAAACTGTCTCAGGAATGTCTCATGGTGAGAGTATGGATTGAAATTGATAGGCAGCAGGGTTGGGAAAGAAATAGAACACTCTTCTGGATGTCAATTTCTATGGAACAGAAGGAGGGAGAGTCCTTTGTACATAACTATATATTTTGCATAGCTTAACCTTTAAAGTGTTGTGTGATTTATTTATACATAAGAAATCAAAAAAGAAAATGCCACTCTTTTATTGCAGATGTCATTCTGGTTCCAGCTATACTTCAAAATATGCAACTTGAGTATTTAGAAACTGTTTTCTTTTTTACTTCGGTGGGATTTTGGGAAGGAAAAGAATGACAAGTGTCATTCGTCAAGGGCTGTTTACTATTCAACTCCATTAAAGCACCATAGCATTTCAGAAAGGCATTACAGTAGATGCCAAGAAATCTGAACTGTAGGTGGTTTTGCCACAAATTGTGTAGCCAAGAGGCCATGAATCGCTGTATCCAGTACTATTTTCTTATCCTACTCGGTTTTTTATGCGTATTATAGTCAACACATATCTGAGGTTCCTATGTCATCACAGAAACCTTGTTTTACTTGAGACTTCTATCAGAATTTTGCTGGATTATATAGGAGCTATATATTCACCATTTCACTCCTCTACATAGCAGAGATGATAGCTTACTGACCTGTTAGATGATTAATAAGAATTGCAAAACTAAGTGTACTTCCTTGGTTGATTGTTTTTGTTTTGTTTTGTTTTGTTATCTTTTGTGTTGCAAACAGTCACAAGATCCTATTTTCTTTGTTGGGACAAGGAGAATTTCAGTACAGTTTTCCTATTGTTTTTAGAACAATTTGTTTTTTTTTTTTGAGTATACTTGTCATCTGATATTATATACTGTTGGTATTTTAATTTTATATTTATAGCTCTAATGACTCATATACTTATATATATAGAATAAAATACACTCCCTCAATAATTTTTTCCTAGTGAAAATGTGGGAAAAAAGGGCACATTCTCAGTTTCACTAACTATGCCTGCTCAATTAATAACCTTTACAAGGATCCTTGTGAATTTGACTTTTCATATTTTATAAAAAGTTGTATGTATCTTTTGATGTTTCAACACTTGTTTCTGTGTTACCAGCATTAAGATGTTAGTAAGCTTCATTAATTTAATCAAACAGAAGCTATTATTTGATTAAGCAAGATGTGTTAGTCTGTTGTTATCTGTTAATCTAAAACATTTGTCAGAGCTATTTTTTAAAGTTGTTTTAGCATATCTCCTTTTAAAACTGAGTATGAAATCCATTAACTTCCCACACATTGGGCTAATTGCTGGAGTGTAATCTTGGCAACAGTTTTAGTGCTGCTAGTAAAGCCTACATAGCTAAGGGGGTACATTATCTTATAATAATTATATTCACAGGGGATTTTGTTCTTAACATATTGTAATAGCATGAATAGTAGTATGGGACACTGGCCAATGATCAAATTATGATCCATTGGGATGAATACATCCTATTAGTATAAACTATACTTGAATTGCTTTGAATTTATACTTGGGATATATGGGATTACCTACAGTTACAGACATTTTGTTTTTCTTTCTTCTTTTTGACCAATTAAAAAAAAAACAAATATCATTAAGGAAAACAACATAAACAACAATAAGAACAATAAAAAACCCAGATTACTAAAAGTTACAAATGAAGTCAATAAAAATGAAAATAAAAATAAAATACAAAATTACCAGCTCATGAAGTTTGATGACAAATTGCTCTGGACAGAAAAAATAGGGATAACAATTATTTCTGAAAAGCAGAAGTCAAGCATCCTATCATATTCTATTAAACTTTCATAGAAGGCATTATAAAGATGTTAAAAATATTTGATGGGTGATGCTAAAATGTGGTAGATTCCCTAATTCTATGGATAAATAGCATATTTTAAAACCTAGGACCTAGTAGCATTTAGATGTAAATTGTAACTTTTTTGTTGAGAGTTTGTTTTGTTTAGTTTTGTTTTTAAGTCACCGAAAAGCCTTCTCTTTTGTTTCTTTTTGGATAATACTACTGCACTATGAGATAAGAAAGCAAGTAACAAAAGAAGAGATGGGATGGAGAAAAAGGAGAAAAAGGGAGATAGATACCGAGAAAGAGAGTGTATGTGTGTGTGTGTGTGTGTTTAGCTAGGTACATTGATGATGTAATATTCAAAGCATGAGCCAAGCACCAGTGGCTCATGCCTGTAATCTTAGTTACTCAGGAGGTTGAGATCGGAGGGTCATGGTTCAAAGCCAGCCCAGACAGGAAACTCTGTGAGACTCTTATCTCCACTAGAAAACTGGAAGTGCTGCTGTGGCTCAAGTGGTAGAATGCTTGCCTTGAGCTGAAGAGTTGAGAGATAGCGCCCAAGCCCAGAGTTCAAGCCCCACAACTGACAATAAATAAATAAATAAATAAATAAAAGCATGATAACTTTTCAGGAGAAATTCCTACAAAATTAATATACTGTCTAACTCCATATGAACACAAAGTTTATAAAGTTTATATAAGATACTATAAAGAAAAAAATACGACAGTAAAATTAAGTTACACCCGCATGAGAATATTTACTACATAAAAACATATGACTCTCTATCAGATAAGTAAGAATTCTGGGCAAAATTTGGGTTGCTAGCATTATGTTACTGAGATCTCTGCTGAGAGTCACCACTGCCTCTTGGAGATCCATGTAAGTGTACCATATTTCCCTAAAGCTTAAATGCTGTGCAAGCTTCAATCTTTCCCATATTTTGTGATTTCCCAAACACTAGAATTTTCATTCTTCAGCCCCACTTCTGCCCTCTCTATAGGTACAATCTGTACTTTACCTATATCTTGATGTGGGTGGGGGGATCCAATTTTACTTTTCAATGTTCACACACACACACACACACACACACACACACACACACACACCATTACTAGCATTTCATTATTTTCTATGCCAAAGACTTGAGAGGTCATGGGCCTTAGTTTCTTCTTTTCTACTATTCCTTTAATTTCATTAAGAATATATTTCTTTTCTGAAGTGCTGATACAAACTGACATCAATGCCCTCAGAGACTCCACACCACCTTCACCAATTTGCTCAGATTCTTGAATTATTAATGTTCAGGAAATTTTAGTCACTGTCTTTTCCTATTACAAAAACTATAGTATAGTCATCAGCCTTTGGAAGATCCAAAATATACATTAACATCTGCTATTCCATTTATGATATTCCATTGAAAGAATTAGCTTTATATATTAAAGGCATGGCCTGAAGCAAGCTTAGGGCATTATTCTCTTGGGTCTGAAGTAATGAGTGAGTTATTGCACTTTGTACATTTATGTGCATATATTGTGTTCAAACACATGCTTTCATACATGTGAGAAATACAATGAATCACTAAGGATTCCATATGGGATTGGTATTTGGGATAGCTTTATAGAAGATGATGTGAATTTTGACCTCTTTCTCTTAGCCACATTTATAGAATGCTATCATGTTTTATTTCTTCCTATTTTCTGAAGCAGAGTCTTTGAATGTTTTATTTCAAAATGTTCCTGCTTTCCTCCATTATTCTGCCCATGGAAAATATCTTCAGAATAAAGAAATTTCCAATAACAGTCACAGTATTCCAGCCATCTTAATATTTTTGGTTAACTATGTAAAGGTTTTTCATTATCAATGAAACTTAACTAGGACTGTGTATCTTCCATTGTTCCAAGAACTGCTACAGGATACTAATGTTGAAAGGAGTTAATTTTCTAATTCTTTTTATCCCATTCATTCTCAGGATTTAGAGGTGGGGGTTGAGTTTAACCATTTTGAACTAATTTGATGAAAGGTTTACAGTGGTCACTTCATAGCTTTCTGAGCATTGAAGTAGAATATACAAAACCATCTACTTTTCTAAAGATAATACACAAGGTAGTAAATACAGTGTCGTAATTATTATAATGGGGATAATCTTGTGACCACAGAAGAAAACAAAGTTATAATGAAACAGCTACCGAAGACAGACATTTTTTTAATATTTATTTATGGATACTTTTTTTTAAACCAACTGAAACAGGGATGTTACAGTATGGATACTTTAAACAACAAAAACTGAATCAATTTTAACTTGCTCTAGGTTTTGAGTTTTGTTAGGTGAGCTAGCATTTTTTCATACACAAAACCACTTTTTCTCTTTTATTAAACCTTCCAGGATATTCTTCCTTTCCCCTCCCCTCCCTTCCTCTCTTTTCCTTCCCTTCCCTTTCTCCATGAAACTAATCATTGAGTTGGATGGATTCAAAAATCTATACATGTCCTAAATGCAATAATTTTAATGCCTACTCCATCTGTTTTATTTATTTATTTTCAGCTTCAAGTCCCAATCAGTCTTTGCATGTATGCTCAAGAAATCCCAGTCATTTTCTCAGCCTTAAATCACTTCCTCTGATAATCCAATTTCTCAGTTGCTTTCAGAAGAAGCTTTCTAAAATAAAAATTTGGCATGTCATCTTCCTGCTTAAATTTTGTAAGCATTTCCTATTTCTTGAAAATGAAATCCCAGGTCTTCTGCATGACATTTAAAACTTTTTTCTTCTTCTTTTCAGTTGGTTCAGTGCATGAATCCCATGTCCCAATTATACTGACTTAAAAAAATCTCTAAATATGTTTTCTTTTCTCACATCTCTTTACATTGGAAAATTTGACACCCATATTTTTCTGTTATATAGTTCCTTACCTCTATTGAAACATCAAACAACACAAATTATAATAGTTTATTCACTTGTCTGTTTCTCTATGAAATTCAGAACTCTTGGAGCTAAGACCCATTGGTCATTGTATTTCTGATGTTCTCATTGTGCCTGGCACATAGTAGTAGACAAGCAGTGTTTGTTGTCAAAAGAATTGTGAGAAAGATAATCACTAATGTAAATACTAACTGAAAATGACATCAGTCCAGTTGGTTGGAAAGAAAAAAAAATGCAGAAATGTGTTTTTGTTTGCAATTGTTCCACTTGTAATATATGGCCAGTTTCATGTTTGTTCTGGATATTTCCATTAGTTTGAAAGTTAGGTATTTGCAACCTTATTCTGTAATGTAGGCTGTAACAGAGGCTTCATTTATTTTTCTTAAGTAAGAATTGTATTTGATTTTGATACCTTGGGTATTGTATATATGTTTATCTGAATTAGGGAAGAGAAGGGGAACAACAAAAATTGTGAGACAAAGGACAAAGGAGGAATCAATGCAGCAGTGACACTCACAGAAATGATCTGTGCAACTTGGGAGGGTGGAGGGAAGGGAAAGAGGAAGAAAAGTGATAGAGGGCATAACAAGTTCGACAAGAAATGTACTCACTACCTTATTTATGTAACTGTAACCCCTCTACATCACTTTGATAAAAAAATTTAAAGAATTTAATTATTTAAGAAAAATAAAATTGAAAACTCATTTGTAACCAAAATTAAGCAATAATTACTTGAGATTCAATAAGGATGTTTCCATTTAACTTTAGGAGAGATTAGAGAACTTAGAAAAATGTGAGAACTCAGAAAATAATCTTCTATAGTTTTTTTTTCCTACCATTGCCAGATAAAATACCATAATTATGATAGATTAAGTTCTATAGTGAATGACTTACTTGTAATACATATTGATATACTTCTTGAAATCTCAGAGACTAACCATTAGAAAACAGACTTCTCACCTCTGCTGAAAGTCCTATTCCTACAAATACCAGCAATGACACACAGCTAGAGAGTTAGCAGATTGACAAACATCCACATTCTAGCAATTCACCATCAATCACAGGCAGGAGCAACGACATGGAAGAGAATGGGGAACTGCACAGTTCAGAAGTGACAGACTTCATTTTGATCACAGTTCAGTGGCCTACTTACTTGGCCTTGCCTGACTGCCAGGGGGGTGGAAACATAAGACAGTAAACAGCATGTTTCTTGAATATTTCTTTCTGCCTTAGCCAGCCTGTTTTAGAGATGTGACTGTAGCAATTCAGCCATGGGAAAATTAGTAAAATTTGCAGGCATCAGAGAAAGAAGGTAAAGAACATTTCATTTGCTTCTTTCCAGTACACTATACGGCTTTTTATTGGAGGCTCAAGTTTCAGAGTATCTATATCTATCTATATCTATATATCTGTATCTATGCCTATGTCTATGTACATATCTATACATCTATCATATATCTATCTATATATGTGTATGTTCATTTATATACTATTGTTTTTGTTCTGTGTATCATGCATGTATGTTTCATTTGCAGGGTGACTAGAGTATTAAATAAAATATTTATAAAATTAAACATAATTAATCATGCTACTGTTTTCATTAGGATCTTTTCATGCTGAAATACAATATTCCTTTGTGTTTTTTTAATGTATTGATTGATTTTTGTTTTTGTTCCTACCAAGGTTTAAACTCAGGAATTCATGCTTTCTCATTTGGCACTGTGTTATTGGACAATGCTCCAGGGCAGCATTTGCTGGTTGTTTTGGAGATGGAGTCTCCTAGACTTTTCTGCACTGGTTGCCCTGGAACCATGGTGCTCTTATGTGGAGGTATGACTATAGGCATTAGGCTTCCCATTGTTATTTTTCATCACAAAAAGAACATATTTAGCTCATGATAACAAAATGCTCATGCTTAATGGACATTGACTCAAGACCCAGCTTAATGAAGTATTGGGCCTTGAACTCTCTTGCTCTTCCCATCTCTAGAAAAAGCTTCTACTTTTAGCTGTATGTCATCTTATCATGGTGTTCCTTGTCAGCTATACCCAATGTCTCTATGGATTGAGTTATTAGGAGAATTATATTGGCTAGTAAAAAAAGTGTCCAGAAGAGGGCTTAAGACTTAACTTGTTCATATGTATTAGTATTTTGATGCTGTTTCATTACCAAAATGACTGTATCCTGAAATGCCAGAAAAGTGAAATTGCTACAAGGCATGTTGGATGACAGATTTTATAGAAGTGATGAGGTAGAACTCATATTGAATATTGGCAGATTATATGCTACGAGTCTAGATGGAGCAAATGATGAAGATAAAGAGGAAAACTAAGGCACATTTTTTGAGTTGATATACTTGTTACTGACATCTGATCTCTGATTCCAGAATTTTCAGCCTTTGAATGTGGACTTGTCAGCATAGTTACTTAGGATATTCAAGCCTGCATTCTCAGGAGAGGCTGCATTTTTGGTTCCTTTTGATCTGGGGCTTCCATCTTCTTGTTCTGAGAAGATACTATTTTCCTGGTTGTCCACACTACTTACAACTAATGTATAACTATCCAGAACCTTATCTTAAAAGCTAGCCTAATAAACCCTCTCTTACACACACACACACACACACACACACACACACTCACACACACACACACTCACACACACACACACTCACTCACTTTCCAATTTGTTCCTCTGGAGAAACCAGTTGTTTTATCCTTGATAATTGTTCCAGAAAGATTCCTAAAATAGAATTTCATTACCTTGGCTCATAGGAAATGTTCAAGTCATAACTAATTAGTATGGTTCATAAATTAAATACTGTGAATATTTGGCTGGTGTCACTTCTCCAACCTTGGAGGTAAGGAAAGGACAGATGTGTTTGTGGTCAGTCTCAAGTGACATTCTTGCTCTAATGCTTAGTGAAGGGGATTTATTTCAAGGAGAAATGCATAGTAAAAAGTAAGATGCAGGGCAAGGGAAATAGCAAAATGCTGAAATAAGGATACAGGTTGACTCATTGTAACAATGAGATGTACAAAACACTATGTTGAAAATGAACTTTACAGCTTTTGGGGATGGGGGTCAAAGTTGGGGAGGTGGGGAATGGAGAGATGTTAAATGAAAAACAAAGGAGGGAGTAACAATGCTCGATAGGAAGTATACTCATTACCTTACTCATCTAACTAACATCTTTGTACAGTATCTTTGCAATAAATATATATATTTTTAAAAAAGTAAGATACCTATTTTGTGTATTATTATAATAAAACTGTGCATGATTACTTGCAGTTTCTCTTATGTAAACATAGGCTACAGTGACAAATTTGCATTTCACATTTACATATTTCTCAAAACTGCCAGTTTAATGAAGGAAATTCTTCCATTTTGAATATTATATATTTCAACTTTTATGTTTTGAAAAGATAGTTTTCCTTCAGAATATATGTGTGTGTGTTTTCATACATACACACATATCCACATTTTCATATTCTCCAATAATCCAAGAGATTTATTTGTAAAGATGTATATTCATCATTTCTCAAAATTATGAATGTTTACCATGAAAATGATCAAATATCCTTTTTTTGGTAAAAACAATTAATTCATTACATCTGATCAAATTCACTTCTTTTTTTTTTTTTCTTTGTTTTTGTTTTTGGTCAACTGTGGGGCTTGGCCTCAGGTCCTGGATGCTGTCCGTGAGATTGTTTTGTCCAAGGCTAGCACTCTACAACTTTGAGCCACAGTTCACCTTTTGTTTTTCTGGTGGTTCATTGGAAATCAGAGTCTCACAGATTTTCTTGCCCCGACTGTTTTTGAGCCGCAATCCTAAAATCTCAGCCCCTTGAGTAGTGCCACTGGCACCCAGCAAATTCATCTCTTCTTCTGGTGTGTGATTTGATGTTTTGGAAACATATACCCAAAATTGTGTAGCCATCATGACCATGCATTTCTGGAGCATTCTTTTACCACTAAAAGAAGCTTGGCACCATTAGCAGTCACTGTCCATCCCTGATCCCTCTTCCTGCCCCTGGCAACAACTAATCCACCATTGGTCTCATGGATTAGGCAAAGAAAATTTACAAAAAAAAAAGCAAGCAAGCAAGAAAGAAAGAAATTGAAAGAAAGAAAGAAAGAAAGAGACATAGAGAGAGAAAGAAAGAAAGAAATGCTCAACTTCTCTAGCCATAAAAGAAATGCAAGGAAAAACAACATTGAGATTCCACGTTACTCCAGTTAGAATGGCTATAATCAAGAAATCTAATAACAACAGATGCTGGAGAGGATATGGACAAAAGGGAACTCTACTGCATTTTTGCAAACTTGTTCAACCACTTTGGAAAGCAGTGTGAAGGTTCCTCAAAAGACTCCAAAGAGAGCTCCTTTATGACCCAGCAATCCCACTTTTGGGCATTTACCCAAATGATTACAAACAAGGCCATACTAATGCTACCAGCACAACTATGTTTATCGTAACATTATTCAATTTAGCTAAGATACTGAACCACCCAGATGCCCCTCAGTAGATGAATGGATCAAGAAAATGTTATATATATATGAATTCTGTGCCTCCATCAGAAAGCATGACACCACGTCATTTATTAGGAAATGAAAATACTCCAAAAAAATCATATTAAGCCGGTCACTGGTGGCTCACGCCTATAATCCTAGCTACTAAGGAGGCTGAGATCTGAGGATCGCAGTTCAATGTCAACCTGGGCAGGAAAGATCTGTCAGACTCTTATGTCCAATAAACCACCAGGAAACTGGCAGTGGCCCTGTGGCTCAAGTGGTAGAGCACTAGCCTTGTGCTGAAAAACTAAGGGAAAGTTCCCAGGCCCAGAGTTCAATCCCCAAGACTGACCAAAAAAAAAAAAAAAAAAAAATCATATTAAGTGAAGTAAGCCAGGCTCAAAGAAACATAGGTCCCATGGCTTTCCTTATTTGTAATAACTAGTATACTCTAGGATAAGCAGAAAAGGTCAAAAGCTATGTACATATGACCATATTAGATGATGCTAAGCAAAATGAACTGCCAAGGTAAGGACACAAGAGATTTTATCTTTCATGCTGTGTTTTTAATGTACTTATAATCTACTATGTGATTTTTTTGTTTGTTTTTTTGTATAGTCTTCCTTATGGTATGAACCCTGTTTTCACTGTATTTGATTCTGGTTCTTCGCATCTTGTATATACATTTTTCTAATTTGAGTGGGGAAGGGAAATAACAAAATGCTGAAACATGGATACAGGTTGACCCATTGTAACAGTGAGATGTATAAGACATTGTGTTAAAAACAAACTTTACAACTTTTGGTCGGGGGATGGAGGAGTTGGGGAGATGGGGAAGGTAGGGATGGTAGGGGAAAAACAAAGTAGGGAGTAACAATGCTTGATAGGAAATGTACTCATTACCTCACTCGTAACTGTAATCCCTCTGTACAGTATCTTTACTGCATATAAATATATATGTATATATATGAGAAGAAGAAAAAAAGAAAGAAAGAGAGAGAGAAGGGAAAAAAGAAAGAAAGAAAAGAGAAAAAGATTTAATAACCTGAAAATGAGGATCGGGGCTAAGGATGGAGCCACTCTATGTAGAAACCCATATTAGTGTGCACAGCAAAATCACCAAGATCCTCCTGGGAGTACGGGCCAGGAAGTCCAGCTCTGAATCCATTTGTCCACCATAGAAGCTGTTTCAAAGGTCCGCTTTTCTGCTCAAGACTGAGACTGTACCACTTTGAACAACACCACCACTTCCAGATTTTTATGTAGGTTAACTGGAGATAAGAGTCCCAAGGACTAGCCCGCCTAGGCTGGTTTAGAGCTGTGATCCGCAGATCTCAGCTTCCTGAGCAGCTAGGATTACAAGCATGAGCTACTATTTACCCTATAGCTTCACTACCAGCTTTGGGTGTAACTGATTGGAGATAAGATAAGCCTGTCAGGACTGGCTTTGAACTACCCTCTTCTGTCTCAGCCTCCCAAGAAGTAAGATGACAGGCATGAGCACCAGGACTTGTTTGTTTTTGTGGGGTTTTTTTGTTGTTTCTTTTCTTGCTTGATTTGCTGTTGTTCTTGCATTTGGAGGATGTCAGGGATACCTTTATGTGGATATTGCAGAGAGAACCGAGTACTCCCAGGGCTGAGGCATGGAGATCCCCCCACCCGTGGCTTGCTGTGCAGGCGTCACAGTGCAGGTGTCCGAGAAGATACATATTCGGGCAGAAGACACGCAGTAGACCTTGGCAAGCTTTTCAGCGCTGTAGGGAAGGGGCGCTATCTAGGACACCTCCATAACTTCCAGGGGCTGAGAGGCCGATGGGAAACCGAGTCCAGGGTTGGCAGGACTGCAAACTGTTAGGGCTCCTCTGAGCCTTGGTGGTCCCCGCTTCTTGAAGGCCGCTTGTAGCTGAGGGCTTCGGCCCAAGAGACCTGCGCTCCGTTGGTGGCCTGGCCAGAGGAGGCTGCTGGGGACACAGGTGGCTCTCCAGGCTTGCTGCTGTTTCTTTAGCTTTGACAGCTGGTTCTTAAACCAGACCTTCACCACTGACAGGTCCAGCTGCAGCGTGGAGGCTAGCTCCCGGACCTGGTCCCTCTGGGGGCATCTGGGGGCACTGGGTCTCTCAGCCCCTGCAGCTGTTGCTCTGTGAACCTCCCGAGGTTACAGCAGAAGTCTCCTGCCGGGTCTGCCATGGAGGCCTTAGCGGTGTCTGCTGTAGTCAGCTAAGTGAGTTCTTTGTGAGCTCCAGAGCTGAATGCCCCACAGTGCCTACCCAGACTCTACTCAAGCAAAGTGCTGGGGTTCTCCACCCTCCTAGACCCTCTCTAATCTCAAACCCACTCTTTGCCCTCCCTAATCTAAACCCACCCTTAACCTCTCCGCTGCTATTCCTCCTGACAGCTTCGACTCCTCAGCCTTTCTTTAGTCACTCAGAGGATTGATTCATTAATTCCTAGAGAAATTTGGGGAAACCATTTTATATATATATTGGCCAGGTGCCAGTGGCTCACAGCTGTAAACCTAGCTACTCAGGAGGCTGAGGTCTGAGGATCAAGGTTCAAAACCAGCCTGGGCAGGAAAGTCCGTGAGATTTTTATCTCCAATAAACCACTAGAAAACTGGAAGTCACGCTGTGGCTTAAGCGGTAGAGCCCACGCTTTGAGCTGAAGAACACAAGAACAGCACCCAAGCCCCACGACCTACCCCCACCAAAAAAAAATTATATATATATATATGTGTGTGTGTGTGTGTGTGTGTGTGTGTGTGTGTGTGTGAGTGTGTGTGTATGTATATATGTGTGTATATATAAATGTGTATGTGTGTGTGTGTGTGTGTGTGTGTGTGTGTATATATATATATATATATATATATATATATATATATATATATATATATATATATATATATATCAGCCAGGTGAGTTCTGTGTGAGCTCCACAGCTGAATCTTAAATAATTATCTTAAGCATCTATTTCTTCTTCTTCTCCTCCTTCTTCTTCTCATTCTTCCTCTTCCTCTTCCTCTTCCCCTCCCTCCACCTCCTCCTCCTCCTCTTTTATTTCTCCTTCTATGAGCTGGTACCAGTTCTTGAACTCAGGACTTTTATCTTTGGCTTTTTCATGTCTGTTGTTCTGCAACCTGAAATACATATCCAGGACAGCTTTTTGATGGTTAAACATATAGTCTATTCAACTTTTCTGCTCAGTCTAGCTTTGATCTGTGCTCCACAAGAACTCAGTCTCCTGAGTAGCTAAGACTACTGGAATGAGCTACTAATGCCTGGCTTCATTCCCTATACTTTTTTACCCCATTGTGTATTGCTTTATTTTTTATTTATTTATTTTTTACTAAATGACTCCTGCAGTTTGGAATACTATAATGAAATTTCACTTACTAGATGACTTTTCTGTGAGATGATTCTGAAAGCAAAAATTTTGAGATTACTGTGACAGCAAGGTTAAGTTCAGGTAAGGACTACTTTCCAATTGCAAAATATGATATCTCTTCATTTGTTCACACAATTTACTCTCTGGGATTTCCTGGAGTCCCTTTTTTAAGGAGATATTCTTACTCATGAGGGCTGCATTCTATTTACCTAGCAATGTCTCTACTCACTAATAATGTCACTGGCACTGAAGAATTAAGCTAGGTTCTACTTGTTAATTTTAGAAAAGATATAAGCATACATTCAATAGCAGAGTGTAAAATTAGAACTTATTGACATGTATATCTCAGGGCTATTATTAAGATCTCTATGATTATTCCCATAAAGACATATAAATAGTACATTAATGTGATTATTACTGTTCAAATGTTCTACTATTATTTTCATAACACTCATGACAATACTGCTTATTTTATGTTTTACTGCATTTTGTTTTGTTATCCCTACACTAATGTATTCTAATTTCTACAAAGACATAACTAGGTAGGTTAAAATTTGTGTTTTTTAAATTTTTGTTTTAAAAATTATTATCTTTAAGTAGTTGTACAAAGGAGTTTCCACTTAACAAAGCAGTTTACATGTATGATATGTCTTCATCAATTTTTCCCTTTTCATCCTTCTTCTTCTTGTACACACTCCTCTCCACTCCTCTCCTCTCTCTTAATTTTGTACCACACATACTGGTTTCTTGTCTACAGTTTGAGTTGTTTCTGAACTCTGAGTATACTGTGAAGAATAATCACAGACCTGACTGATGAGTGATTGAGTCTCATAGAATGTCCACTTTCTAGTATCATACATAAGTAAACAGGGCCTTGGGTAAACAACATAGTTGATTACAAAATTAGGAGTTCCTATGATACCCTTCTTTAGTTCAACAATATGTTAAAATATCTCATAGAGTTCAAAAATATATTCCTATTACTTTTTTTGCTGATTAAAAAGACACTAGTAAGCATCTAGCCAGATGAAGTGGCACACAGGAAAAGGTTCTGAATATTCTTGAGATAGGTACTTAGAGTTAGAGTGTACCATCCTCTGAGGATAAAGAATCTTTCTACATGACAGAAGTTCTCTGAACTTCCTTTCATTATTTTTTTTTCTTTTGGTAAATTAAGGTTTCATAATTTATCCATGATCAGTTATTAATTCTATCCTTTGTCATCAAGTTTCCTTGGAGGTTGAGTGAAGAGCTGAAAGTTTTAAGCACTAATCATCAAGTTTGGGACTTTATGGAAAGTAGTTTCTATCTTGAAAGTATCAAGTGTCCCCTAGAATTACTCATTTCAGTCATGAAATTCCAAGAAATGCAGTGTTTCTATATCAAAAGACCAAATTATTTACAAATAAATGACCAATATTTAGAAAAAGATATACCCATCACTCAGAAAATTGAAACACAGTACTATGAATGAGAAATGAAAATTATATGTATAGATAGATATAACACTATATCACAATATCATAAGTAACATATAGAATAATAGGTTATTTGCTTGCTGTTTGTAAACATTAGGTTTCCAATATCATTGTGGAAATAGATCAAGTTTTAGTTCACATTTAATTAAATTAGATTTGGGGCATTTGGATATTTCTTTAGGCAATCAGCTGAGTTATTACTTCATAAGCAATTTTGTTGGTTTTGGAGCTGGGTGCTGTCCCTCAGCTCTTCAGCTCAAGGCTAGCACTCTACCACTTGAGCCACAGCACCACTCCCAGTTTTCTTTCTGGTGGATTGTTGGAGATTAGTCTCAGAGACTTCCTGCCAGGGCTGGCTTTGAAATCTGATCCTCAGTTTTCACCCTCCTGAGTAGCTAGGATTACAGACATGAGTCACTCTCATCCAGCTATAATAATCTTAAAATATCTTTTTAAAATTAAAATTTGAAATGAGGTTATTCATGTTACCAGAGCTATAGTAATTCAAATCCAAAAATGTTCAGCTTAATTTAAATTTAATTCATTTTGTAACACAGAGATCTAAAATACTGGTAGCCAACAACACAGGCAATTTTCTTAGATTCTATGTAAATTTTTGGTTCCAAGCAAAATGTTGTGGAAATTATTTTAAAGGACTTGTGATTTTTGTTTCTGGTCCAACATCTGTTTTCATCTTTTGCATATGAACTGCTATTTGTATCTTAATGTTAAACTTCTAGGAATTATTTTTTTTTAACTTGGTCAAATCAAATATTTTAATACTTAGAATTTTTCTCTCTATGTGCAATGTATCTTTCTATTACTATTTCATTAGTTTCTTTTTTAACACAAAATTGTTAAATTGTATTCTTATTGCTCAGGAAGACATTTATCTCATTAATTATAATGTTTGTTGGGTAGTCTGTTGAGGACTTCAAAATTCTTGATTGGTCTTGAGCAGACGATCCAATTGATTGTGTATTGTGTGATATTCAAGTGAAGAAGTACATTTTATTTGTGAAATGACATGATTCCCATGAGATGATCCCATTCACATTTGTGAAATGGAGGGATTTTGAACTGTGATGCATTAGACATTCCAGCTCTTATTCATTTGTTCAAGGGCAGTACACATAGGACTACAGAGAAATTTCCAAGTAATTCTGTCATGGAGAAGACATAACACAGTTCTTAGAGGAAGAAATGTCCTAGTACCAGCAAGATTTAGACATGATAACAATAATAGCAGTGTGTGCTCAACCTGGAGATTTTTATACCGTGTTACATATTGATCATGAAACAAACACTTCTAATTATTGTCATTTGAGATAATAATAGTTTACAAAGATAGATGTAGACATAAATCAAAACATCACAAAAACCTTTTAACATTTTTAAGAGTTGAAAAATGGCATAGGCTTTTTTGTATTTGTTCATGGAATGTCTACAGTGAAGCTGCACAAAATGTGAAGATCCCAGGCTCATGTCTCAGGGTTTATATATAAGAGAAGAAACCAAGTCTTGAACTGACTCTTCCAGTCCAGGCTAAGCAGCTAACATCACCAAATGATCTAACACTTACAGAGTCCAGTTCCCACATCACAATATGGAATCAAAAAGGAATTAAACAAAAATCCTGACATTCTCCCCTTTACATTTAGATACAGACAGACATCCCTTATAAAACAGCAACCAAAAAAAAAAAAAATAGGACTTTGTGGAAAGTAGAAGGGAATGTAATCAGGGATTGAGGGGCACTTTAAAGCTGCTTTTAAATAAGTCTGTGGGGGTAATCTGGAAACTAGATCCCAACCCTAGTGCTGGGTATATGTTAAACCCCAGTTTTAATTTACAACCCATAATATAGTTTCCCTGGCAGTGATTCATAAGTCTCCATTTCATCTGGACAACAACTGAATAATAATGGCCCTTTTCAGGAGCAGCTTCTATCTCTAAGTCTGCTTCCAAACCAGGAAGCCTTCTACCTAGAGAATACCACCTCGTGCCAGTCTTAACAAATGCATACACTTATTGTTATGCAGGTCCATGGTCATTAAAATTTTATCATCTAAACCCTGCTGTCTGCATAGAAGAAGAATTGAAAATGTTGGCAAGGGATGATCACATATTTTATCAGATTCCTGAATGGGGAAACCAACATGTTTAGAGCAGGAAGGAACTAAAATAACATTGCTTGAAATTTAAATGTCAAAAAAAGCCCTGAAATTGACATTTATCTACTGCAGTTCATTTTCACATTTCCCTTGAATGTCTCAGTTTCCCAAAGTTGTATGACAGCTTGATCCAGTTGCACAGGATACGATTTTCTTGTTTCTCCTAGAAAGCTGATATTAATCAAAGGATGCCACTGAAACCTGAAGTTGAAGGCAGCATGCTATTGATTCCAGTGTTGACTTATCAAAGACCTAAGAGATTAATGTGTTTAGAGCTTTGTGTAGGAATAAAGGTTTGAATGACTTCAACCTGATTTGGTGAGTGTACTCTAGCTTATGAAAGCATCTAAAATATAAAACAGTGGGGGAGGAAAACAAAAATCAAAAAACAAAACCCAGTGGCATCAATCTCACAGTACCTAAAACACTCTTCAAATCCCCAACAAAATATCCCTCCCTGCAGCTGTGTCTGACTACATTTCATTGTGAGTACTTTATGTTTTTCTTTTTTGATTTAGGACAGACTGTGGCTCTACTAGAATGCTCATATGCTGTTCCAATTTCGGTCAATGGCATGAGTAATCATTTTGAAAAACGAAAATCTATCAGAGTTTTGAAAATTTATAGGCATTGCTCTGTCTTGTCATATTTTAACATTTTTGTTGTTTGGAACAGCTTTAATGATATATGCCTGTAACTTTTCAAGGTTAAGATCACTATATCAGATAACATTTTAGTGGGGGAGGAAAATCAACATAGGAAAATTTTAGGCTGTGTGCTAACTTTGAAATAAATAGTGTACTATTTTTTTAAAAATAGATAATTTCTTAAGCAAGCTCTAAATTGTATTGCAGAAGTAATGATGTATTTTTTCTGATTCATCTTTTCTTGTTTAGTCTTTTGGATTGTTGTAGAATTCAGTGGAGGGATATCTCATCTCAACCAAAGTTATTTAATCTGCATATCATTACAAACAGTTCATCTTTTTCTAACAAGTTGAAATTCAATATATTGTAATTCTAATTATGTAATTTAAATTTAATATAGTTGCACATTATATATTTATTTCTTTAAGCAATTGGATTTTGTTGAAATATATTTTCTCAGTTTAATTTTAAAGGATTCACATTTTAAGAGAGTTATTAACTTGTAATGATATTTTTCAGGTTTTCAGTTTAAAAGTATATGCCAGTTTTATAAAAATCATTCTTTCATATATATGTTGTATAATGATGCTGAGTAAATACAGTATAAAAATGATGATGGTAACAATATACATAATTATTTATTCTGCATGATATATTCAAATAAATGTCCCATAAACCACATTCAGACAAAAATAAGCATTAATAAGGCAGTTTATAAGAGATTCACACACAAACTATATGATTATATATGCCTTGCACATTTGGAATAGTATATATTTCCTTACAACTCTATGCAGTGTTAAATTTCAGTAAAATAAAATTTAAAAAAATACTGCCACAAGGCAAAAGCACAGATTATTTTCAGCTTAGATTTTTTAAATTTATATAACTGAAATCACCATCTCTTATTGTCTTCAATGACAAAATGTTTTCTTTGTTAACAATTCATAAATTGAAATAAATGACAAACATTCAATAGATACTGAATATATGGCTTCTTGAGATTATTTCAAAATGATTTCTGGTTTGCTAAGTACGTTATCAACTAACTTCAAACAATAAATATATTTAATAATCTCATATTACAGAAAGCACCTATGTTGTCATTTTGGGGATTCAGTGGCTCAGTGACAGTACTACAATCTTTACAAATGTAGTATATAAAAGTTTCTTCTTGACCTCCTCGTGAGGCTTACAAGATGCTTGTCACAGCAGTAACCATCATTTCCATCATTTCAGGCAGTGAGGCACTCTTAGAGAAATATCACTTCACTAAGAGTATATAGTATAGCAAAACTTTGTCCAAAATTTATCTTATTGTTTCTTTCTTTTCCTGTGACTTTTGGTATCTCATCTATGACAAATAAATAGAAGCTGTATCTTTGCTGAACACTTCCTGATGATGGCCTATTTCCATTTTACCATTTTATTTTTATCTTTTTCTTCCTTCTCTGGTGTTATTGGTTACTACTAGAACATAGTCAGCTCACTGCCAAGAGCCACCATGCTGACAGTGTAAGATATTTCATTGTCATGTTTCACCATTCAATAAAAGTGTAGATGCATAATCGATACCATTTAATCACAGTAAAAGGAGATGTAAAAAAAATTAAGTTCTTTATGTGAGGTTGATTTCTATAATTTCTTTTCATTTGGGTATGTATGTAGAGGAATAACAGAAAGTAAACAGAAAGTCTATGTAGTTTTTTATTCGGAAGACTTCCTTAGTCCTCTTTTTTATATTCTAAAGATTTATATTTTAAAGATTTATAGTTTATATTTTATATTCTAAAGTTTATGTTCTAACAATTTCCTCTTTTTTTAACTATTCAGTACATAACAGCATATGATACAGAGAAAAACTTAACAAGCTGACTAAAATCTTAGGCCATTATTAGAAATCCATGCCTCAGATTTTGCAAAACAACAATGAGACTAGTAGATCTTCAAATAACTGAAACATAGCAGCTGGTATGCTTAGGAGCTTTGCAAATAAAGCTTACATAGAAAAGCATCCGTTTTGTTAGAATACTAGCAGTGATCCTAAATACTGATCTCTTAATATACCAAGGCCACTCATACTTCATAGTTTTAATTCAACATAGAAATAGTAGACATTTGTTCAAATAAATGTTCTCACTCAGTATTGTGATGGTGCCATGTGAAAACTTTCAACATGTTACTTAGTCTTTCTGATGTAAGTCTTGGGAAAAGAGAGATCATTTTTCATATAGTCAGAGGGTTTTCTTTGCGTGAATACAAGCAATCCCAATCTTCTCTAATTTTCAAACATTTGCTTTGAAACCTGTTTTATGTTATTTATGTTGTTTGTTTTTGGGGGTGTTTTTTGTCAGTCATGGGTCTTAAAATCTGGGCCTGGGTGCTGTCCCTCAACACTTCAGCTTAAGGCTACCACTTGAGCCACAGCACCACTTCTGTTTTTCTGGTGGTTAATTGGAGATAAGAGTCTCAGGGACTTCCCTGCCAGAAGTTGGCTTTGAACAGCAATCCTCAGATCTCAACCTCCTTTGTAGCTAGGTGGAAATTTTAGTTTCAAAAGCCACTTAGCATTTGTAGTCACACCTATAATTTATGACTACTGGCTTATTAAACTTTTGCAAGCCCAATGGCTAATTGATGAATTTGAGCTGAAAGTGGATTCATCTTCTCCATCTATTAATATAGGTGGTTTCTTAAGGGGAGGGATATTATGTATCCTTTTATTTACAAATTTCTACAATACTAAATAAAAGAACAAAAGAAGCATTATTTTTTTTACATGAGCCATTCATTTTTCAGAGATAACTTTTCTATGATTAGAGTGAATTACATACAATAACAATGTTCCAAGTTCTCTAAAAGGCATATCAGCCCATGCAAATGTCTCAGATGTAAGTAATGGGAAAATAAATCAAAATATCCAAGCAATAAATATGCCTACTGCATTCTAGAACAATATTATCATGAAAGACCAGTGAAATTTTTGGAGTTCTGTGTTATTTGAATATTAAGAAGGCAAAGATTAGAGACCTCTGGTCAAAAATCTTACTGAAAATTGTAGAAAATATAGATAGCATTTAACTCTCTCTCTCTATATATATGTGTGTGTGTGTGTGTGTGTGTGTGTGTGTGTGTGTGTGTGTGTGTGTGTGTGTGTGTGTGTGTGTGTATAGTTCAGAAATAATTTGTTTTCCTGTCTGTATGCTCATTACAAAAATTATGGATGTTTCTAATAGTAAATGATACTGTGGTTTCATTATTGGTTCTTAACATCTGCTTTCAAATTCATTTGTGATGAATGAACAAGGCAACATGATAGCTATGTCAAAGCTTTGTATAAATGTTTAAATTTTCTCACTCATTGGAACTTTGAGTACAAAGTTTGAAGCAGGGTTTCTTGTTCTTTATTTTTTTTCACAATGTCATTTTTGAGATAACAATATCAAATGATAAAACTAGTTTTTCTAAATCAGTTACTAAGAATAGTTTAATGTAAATGACGAGTTTGAGATATTAAATAAAGAAAATGTTTTTAGACGTTAAGTATTTTAAGTCTTCTTTTATATGTACTAGTTTTCACTTTATTGTATGAAATGAAAAACTGAGCTATCAAAGTCATACTGAAAAAAAGTTTAGTCAACAGTGTGAGAATGATGAATGCAAACTTTAAATATATAGAGAACCACAACCTTCAAGGAAGAGCTATTTATTCAGCTTCCCATCATACTACAAATGCCTGGGCCACATCAACTTATAAAGAGGAAAAAAGTCATTTGGGCTTATGCTCTTAGCTTGGGAGAGTCTTTTCTATTCCTTCCTTCCTTCCTTCCTTCCTTCTTTCCTTCCTTCCTTCCTTCCTTCCTTCCTTCCTTCCTTCCTTCCTTCCTTCCTATCTTCCTTCCTTCATATCTTCCTTCCTTCCTTCCTTTCTTCCTTTCTTCCTTCCTTCCTTTCTTATTAAAATTCTTCACTTTTTAGTGGTACTGTGAATTCAATGCAGGACTCCCCACTTGCAAAGTAAGCATTCTACTGCTTGATTTGTTCCTCCAAGAAGGTTTCTAAAGTTTTATTCCATATCATTTGACGTTGTTACTTTTGACCTGTGGTGGGACAGTGTGTCATAATGGGAAAAGCACATGTGGAAGAATGAAAATATTAGCATCCTCCTGTTTGTGAAGTCACTGAAAGAGACTTCAGCTGAGGTCAGGGCAATGTTATCCTACTTAAGTACACACCTCCAATGACTAAAACATGTCACAAGAGGCCCCCCACCTCCTGCTAATGACACCTTTTGGAAGATCAGGATTTGAACACATGAGCATTTGGGGAAGAGTCAAGATTCAGACAATGGGAGTATTTTGGAAACAGGATAGGGAAAGTATTCTTTGGAGGAAAAGTGAAACAGAGTGCATCCTCTGGCTAAAGTGGCCTCTCAGTTTTAATTGAGAAAGATCACTGGGTCTTCTGATAGTTTGAATTTTTAGATAATTGCTTTCTTCTACTCTGCCTTTCTGGGTCTTTGGAAAGTGTTTCTTCTTCAGGCTAGCCTGGACTCTATTTCTCTATCAAACCATGCCTGATAAATTGTAGTGATTTTCTGATCACAAAGTCACATCATCAGCGAGGGAATTAACTATTTTCAATATACGATTCTGTGTTTTCCCAAAACCTCTGGTAATTTTTATAAGAGCTTTGACAGAATGACAAAGTGTCTCAGTTATTTCAAAATACTGTTTGCTAAACTGAAATAATAGGTAGAGAGAATGAGAAAACACACACATACACACACACATGTACAAATACAAATAATAAAAGTAAAATGTGAAATTCTTGAGTGGGGAGCAGAAAAATAAGTAATGATGGGTTACATTAAATGAGAATGAAATAATAATTTTTATAATAATTTTTAAATAATCTCACCAGAATGTAGATATATTTCTTTTTTGGAAAAATGATGAACAAGCATAGTTCCATAATGCATATTGATCACGCAAAAGCACATAGCAAACTAAAAGGCAAAACAAATTAGTCAAGGCTCAGAATACACATCCAATGAATTATGCCAGTAAGAATGACGTTTTCTCTAGAGCATTGGGATATATTAGGTTTTGAATGAAGAGGTTAACCACTAAAGAGCTTTTATAGAATGTCAGGGGTTGGAGAGAACCCAGCAGCCCCCCCCCAACTATATATGAATACTACTACTTGATTGTGGAGAAGACCTGCATGAGAGTTGATATAGAATATTTAAATTAGTTTATTTTTATTTATTTATTATAAAGATATTATACAGAGGAGTTACAGTTACATGAGTAAGGTACTGAGTACATTTCCTGTAGAGCATTCTTACCCCCTCCTTTGTTTTTTTCCCACCATCCCTTCCCTCCCCACTTCTCCAACTCTTCCTCATCCCCAAAGTTGTAAAGTTTGTTTTCAACATAGTGTCTTGTACATATCATTATTACAAAGAGTCAACCTGTATCCTTGTTTCAGCATTTTCTTATTTCCTTTCCATTCTCCAAATTTAAAAATAAAAAAGTATATATACAAGATGCAGGGCACTTGAATCAAATACAGTGAAAAGAGGGGTTGTATCATAGTGGGAAGAACATATGAAAGAAACAAAAACAATCACATAGTACATTATAAATAAATTAAAACAACAGCAACAGAGATTAAAACCTCTTGTGTCCCTATTGTGGGGTTCACTTCACTTGACATCATCTTATATGGTCATATGTACATATATTTTGATCTTTTCTACTTGTCTGATAAGATAATCCTAGATGTATACCAGTTATTGCAAATAAGGGAAACCATGGGACCTACGTTTCTTTGAGTCTGGTTTACTTCACTTAATATAATTTTTCCAAGCTTTTATGTTTCCTAACAAATGGTGTGCTGTCATTCTTTCTGATGGAGTCATAAAATTCAATTGAACATATATACCACATTTTCTTTATCCATTCATCTGAGGGGCATCTGGGTTGGTTCTTAGCTATGGTGACTGATGCTGGATATTTTTTAAAAATAATTTTATTGTCAAGGTAATGTACACATGAGAAACCATTAGTTACAAACATAAGGTAGTGAGTACATTTCTTGTCGAACATTGTTATCCCATCCCTTATTTTTCTCCCAATTTCCCTTCCTCTATTCTGCAAGTTGTACAATTCATTTCCAACATATTGTATTATGAGTATCACTGTTGTCTTGGTTCACCCTTTGTCCTTTGTCTCACCATTTGGTTGTTCCCCTTCCCTTCCCTAATTCAGATAAATGTATATACAGTACCCAGGGCACCAAAATCAAATACAGTGAAAAAGAACTGAAAAATTAGAAAGAGGAAAACATTGATATTCTTTTTAAAGTAGTTATTACATATTCCTATGCATTCAGTTTGTATAGCTTTTCACATAGAAGTCTAATTCAATAACAAATGGTAGGTGAATACCCCTGTCTTCTGTTTCTCTTCTCCATTGACTGAGAAAATTTTTTCCAACATTTTTTAAGTATTTTATGAAAATGTATTTTTATTTTCTGTTTTGACTTCCTATTATGAATTTCTAGACAGCAGATCACTTTTTTCCTCATTCATTTTCACAAAAAGCAGTGTTCAAGTCCAAATATTTGTTGAATATATCAAGAAATTGAAAGAGATATATTGATACTTGTTTAACATTAGAGCTCATATTGTCTATTTTTAAATGCTAACTTGATTTCAGGCCAGTATTAGTTTATCAGAATTATCTTTCTGATACAATTCAATTCTACTAGACTATACGAAGTTAATAAAGAGCAAAAGTATTTGAGAATGCCAAAATATGTCTCCTTTAGATCACAAATATTGAATAATCCATCAATATTAAACTGACTTTTATTATTTATTATTATTATAACTAGACTTAATCACATTTTTCAATGTAGAACAGAAATGCATATGAGCAAATATTTAGAAGGAATGAATATTTAGAAAAAAATTGCAAAAAGCCAAATGTTTTAAACCTTTACAGGTTCCTCCTTTCCTGCTATTGCCAAGGACTGTTTGTAACCATGGAAGCAATCTATGGCTATCCATTGGTTGCCTTTTTATCCAGGAGCTTTGGAAATTTTGGTCAAATGCCAAAACCATGTGTTGGTTCAAAACTTCAGTGGTGTTTACTGATTTGTCCAATGTTTGATACAAATTGAGGATTCTATGCTCTGTTTGCTTCCCTTCAGGCAAGCTATCATTTATTTACTTGTTGCAAATTCTTGGCTTGATGATTAGGTGTCACTTCAAGTGCCTGTTGAAATAAAACGACTCACTTTGAAGTTTTTCTATTTTTATATGCTTCTTATTTCCTGGAATTTGATTGTGTTAGCATATATATGTAGCAGTCTTACTATATGTTTTCTGGTATGACTTCAAAGTTTTGAAACTATGTTAACAAAGTAGGATAAAGTCACCTGTGTGTGTGTGTGTGTGTGTGTGTGTGTGTGTGTGTGTGTGTGTTCCTGTGTGATTAAAGTCAAATGATGGTGAAGAAAAGGAAAATGAGTGTGGTAACCAGAGCACTCATTTAAAATAATTACTGATCCTTTTTGTCTGGAATAAAAAATAGTGTAAGCAAATAGTCTTCTAAAACAAAGTCACAAAGCTAAAAAGGTTAAAGAAGTCTTGCCTTCACAGCTTTACTAAATTTCTTGCTGAAAGAAGAAATGTTACTGTAAAACAGAGTCTCAAAGTGGTTAAAAGTAGTTGGTTGGGAATAAGAGCTGAAAGAGAAAAAACCGCACTGCAGTGATTGGTTTGATTTGGTGAATAAATTGCTATTTTCAGATTCAATTTGTATCAATAGGCAAAACTCTGCACACCTGCAGAAGCTGTCACACACACTATCCAGAGCCCCAGCACAACCAGTCTTAACCAATCGGTTTACCTTCTGACAATAATTGCATACCCATTCTGCAAACCACAGCATAAGAGAGAAGCCTGGGACATCTGTTTGTCAAGCACGATTCATCTCTGTCTCTCATGGAAAATCGTTACAATTTATAATTTAGAGAATATCACAGAACATTTTCCTCTTTGTTTTAAAAATAGCTGGTAACGTTGACCTGTTTGGAAAGATTCATCTTTATTAGATGTGACTGAACTTGGAAAATGAAAGATACTGTTTCCTTAAGAAAGTAAAGAAATTATGTTTGGTTATTTATATAACTACTATCACAGGCTGAATTCAGTAGGCATTTATAAAAACCTGACATAAATCCTATTGGAGAAGAAACCTTGTGCAGTATTGCATCATACTTCTCGCATTTCAGGTGAAAATTATAGCATAATAACCTCATATTCAGAGGCTTGATTCAACCCTTATTTATAAAAAATGTCTTGCTCTATTATAACTTAGGAGCATTCTTATACACTGAAGATATATTTCATTCTCTAAATCTTTAATGCACAGAAATTAGTTGTTCCATAAAATTTAAAAGCTCATTTCCTTAATACTATAAAATTTTAAGTAACATGATATATACAAATATAATATCTTCCTGCATTTTTATGTGTGGAGGCAAAATAAAACATATATGAATATAACATTAATGTATATATAATGCACATATGAATATCAATATAAATATTTTACATATATAGTTGAAACATATATAATATAGGTCATATTTTATATGACACCTATTTTTAATATATAACATTATGTATTCATATGAATAAATGCATATGAATACATATATAATCCAAACAAAAGTAATTCATAGTAAAAATGACACCATAATTGGTATAAAATTCCACCTCCACCAGATTAGTACAGGTATAGACACATCTAAACTTTAAAACCAAGTGGTAAAAATAAAATAAAATAAAACCCAGTGGTATAAGAGGAAAAATATGTAATTTATTTCAATGATACTTCGCTAGTTTCAAAAACTTTTATGGGTACTTGAATAAAATAAAACTATAATACTCAACTTGCAAGTATGCATTCAAGTATTTAATGATATCATTTTCCCTGTTATGCTCATTTATTAACTACTTGATGAGTGCCTGGTGCTCAGGCACTTTTGTAGGTGAGAGAGGTATAGTGAGTGGTTCCAGTAGAATTCCACTTCATCCTCTAAAGAAAGCTTCCAGATAGAGCATAATGTTTCTCCTCTGCTATGGCTGTTCTGTGTAACAAAGTAATATGAGCAATTTTCACTGTGCTTTCTGCGTTTGAAGCTTGACTAGGTTGGTATTGGGTAATTTCAAAAGAGTTTTACACTGACTGGCAAAAAGTTGTAAAGGGAGATTGAAACTGAGGGTGGAAAGAAAACCTGTTTCTTTTCTTTCATGTAGGTGACTCACGGGTAGAGTGCTTGCCTTGCATTCATGAGGTCCTGGGTATGATTCCTCAACACCACATAAGCAGAAAATCGTAAGAAATAGTGATGTGGCTCAAGTGGTAGGGCGCTAGCCTTGAGCTGAAGAGGTGAGAGACAATGCCCAGGCCCAGAGTTCAGACCCCATGGCTGAACCCCCCCAAAAAAGAGAATAGAGATGCCAAGTTTCTTTGTAGATATTTGATTGATGAAGAAAATTAACCATCTATTTCTTATGACGTCATGAATTTTCTCATCATCAGTGCTTAACTACAAGTAAAAATTTTGTGTATTCATATATTTATTTCAAATTGGAGTAAAAATAAACTACTATCCCTTAAGACACAGATACACAGTAACTTAAACCAACCATATTGTTATTCATGTTTTGGTTATTATTTAATTCCCATCCCTATGCATGTGACATATATTACAACAGTCTCTGTGGATTTATTTGATTTACTGATTAAAATATGTGTGTCTATTTTCCTTGCAGGAATTAGGCTAATATGTAAAAGTACAATTCCAACTGTATAGTTTATTGTTTTGAATTTTTGGTTGCTTTCTTAATTGACCGTCTGTTCCTGATGTTTTCTGGCTCTGTGTGTGTGTGTGTGTGTGTGTGTGTGTGTGTGTGTGTGTGTAGCAATACATTTGGGAAGAAAGGAATATTTACATTTTATCTGCCATTCTGCAGATATATTTTCATGAGTTTAGCCTTCCCTGACTCATATTATGCCTGTTTAGTAATCCAGATGGATGTGGATATTGCTTGGGTTGCTATGAATCCAACAAAGCTTTATGTGAGCATTGAATCCAAAAATAATTTTGACTTTCAGCTTCTCTGGAACTTCAGTTTGTCAGGGGCTGGTGGAGGGTGAGCAGGTGGCTGAATGTTTTGGTATTAGTCACACATGATATAGCATAGTCAAACTGGGATAAGTGAGTATGACATAACCACGTAAACATTTTTTTTCAGTTATCTATTTCCCTGTGTTTTTTTTTCCATTCAGATGTATCAACATGTAAGTCTTAAATTTTACGAATAAAAAAATGCATACAGTACACACACCAATTTTAAAATTGGTAAAATAAACTGATATGTGTTCTTTATGAAACATGCAATGGAAAAATCAAACAAATATTTACAGAAATTTATACAAATCATTGTCTCACTAACATACTAAATTTAGCTAAAGAATTCTTAGTATGTGAATATTGGCCATATTCAATAAAGCAAATCATAGTATGATCTGTTTTGAAACCCATATTCATCTAGACACTACTCTGTTCCAATTAGCTGTCATGCAGCCAAAATAGTTGACTCATTGTCCTTGGATTATTTCTGGTACTGACTTCCTCTGTCCCTAAAGTTTTATTCTGTCTTGCCTGGAGCTTCCTTAAAGCTTCCTCTCTGCCTTCCATCACTCTGTTTAAATGCCCCATCTCTACCCTAGTTTAAAACAATTCTTTCTTTCCCCAAGCATTTACTGAGGATTTAGTATGCTCAATGCATTGTTCAGACCCAGGGAACACATCAAGGAAATAGTACATTACTATCTTTTTTCAGGAGGTGGAGTCTTGTAGAAGATCCATTACCGAATTCCAATCAAAATAAGTAGAGAATAAAAATCAAAGCACAACTATTGAAAACTATTAAGGAAATGCTCCTTATAATCCTTTGAACATGTTTTTAAAAAGAAGAGTCTCATAAGAATATTGAGAGGGAGAGTCTTTTAATCAGAGGAAATACTCATGCAAGAAAATGATGGAAGAAATAACAGGCTGTACACAGAGCTTCAACCGTCCTAATAATGGTCCAGGGGAAAATCGAGACACCTGATTGGGCAAGTGATAATGAGAGTTATGAGATTGAATGGGTAAAGTTCTAAGGTCTTAATAAATTAATAAAACTGACTGTACTGTAAAGGTTTGAGTTGGAGAAGAGAGCTTCACAATCATATGTAAACTTCAGAAAGAAAATGAATCATCAGATGCAGAAGACATTATTAGATAAAATGCAATGTGCCTATAATAGGCAGTGTTACAATGATGAATGCATGAAGTGAGATGACTGAAAGTATTTGAATACAGGCTATGGATTCTGCTCATTTATACAGAATAAAGAAGAAGGGTTTAGAAGTAGAATGGCAAAAGTTTGATGAGTACCACCACACCCACCACTTCTCCTTGGGTATAGTACTACTCAATCTGGGAACTCACTGTAGCTAAACCTGGTCATAATTCAATAACACAATACTATGGTATTCATCCACAATCAATCAGTAGGGCCAAGTGAGAGGATGAAAGTTTTCCATTATAGAGATGACTCAAAGATTTTTGTTTGCTCATTTGTTTCTTAGAGTCTCATGGGAAAATGTGTTCAATTTTCTAATTAATGTATTCAGTAGCTATCATTTCTGTTGTCATTTTATCATCTATTTTGTTTATGATTCTTTTAAATGCTGTGTATGTGTTACATTTTTAATTAATTTTATCCATTTTTGACTCCTTGCTAACCATATTGCAAGTTCATTTACACTGATGATGTTATTTACTAAACATAACTTTCCTATTTCAAACTTAATTTGCTTGTAATTAGCAATTAGTCCACATTTGCTCAATTGATTGGTGAACCATTTTCCTAGTACAAGACAGTGTGCAAATGAACATATTGCTTGTTACTGATAGGTGAATTGCTTGTTACTGGTAGGTGAATTGAGTTGTATCAATAAAAAGAGAAACAAATACAATTTACACAATATCTAAAAGACATTTTTGTTTAAGTTAAAGTGTCTCCAACTGTTCTTAAATACAGCTGTTTCATATTATTATATATTGGGGAATGGCATATATTATTTATTTCATCTATAAATGAATAGGTTCTTTCTGTTTTTATCTATCTGAGAATAATGGGCTGGTATTTTTTCTGGGTTCAGCAAAATATTAATATTGTTGTCCTGATTTACTACTCTGATAAGTTAATGTTCATTACAGCTGTGTGTGTGTGGGGGGGGGGGGGGTGGGTGGGTGTGTGGGTGTGTGTCTGTGTCTGCATGTGCTAGACTTGAGGCCTGGAACTATTAGTGAGCTTTTGCTCCAGACTAGCACTCGCACTCTACCACTTGAACAACAGCTCCACTTCCAGGTTTTTTGGTGCCTAGAGATAAGATATTCACAAATTTCCTTGCTCAGCCTGACTTTAAACCAAGATTCCCAAATTGCAGAATCCTGAGAAGCTAGAATTACAACCATAAGACAGGAGAACTCAGCATACAGTTTTAATAATAGTACTTTATCTAATCCTCCTAAGATACTTAAGAGCTCTCATGTATACTTGAAATGGTGCAGAACACCAAATTCTGTAATTATCACATACTTCCCTGTCAATGCAAACCTGTGCTAAAAATGTATTCAGAAATTAGGGAAAGTGAGAAACCAAGAACTATTATACTAACAAAATAGAACACGTCAATCAATGAGAATGTAGTCTCTTTCTCAATACATATACAATTGTAAAGTACTCTTTTCAGACTGCAATTGACCCCAAGTAACTCCAAATAAGGAAAGTCAAACTTTAAGAAGTGTTGCTGAACTAAGAGCAACTCTCTATAGCATTGATTTTCTTAATGCGTGGTTAACTTCTTTATAGAAAATTGTTTCAATAGTAATTGTTTTATGTAGGAATAAGTCCTAAAATTAAGCTAATAAAATGTATAAATTAGGATTTGTTCCATTTCTCCTTTATAACTGAGGTAGAACATTAAACTACAGATACATTCAGCATATATGTTGTATCAGGTGAGTAACTCACATGAAGTAAGTCTGCTGATACCCATCTGCCTGGACATCTTTGTAAAGAAGAATTTTTAAACTTCAAGGGATTATCAGCCTCTGTAAATTGCTTAGAAAGCAAGATTTACTTTGCATCCCTAAAGTGACAGTATAATTGACTTCAAGGAAAACTTCATTTAGACTGAAACTAAACATTTAGAAAACTAAAACGTATTGTATTGTTTAAATTGCATTTTTGGTTCATACAAAACTACTTTTCTTGGAACAGAGTTTACTTATGAAATCAAATTGAGTTCTATTCTATTTCGGTTCAACAGATCATGCTTCTGCCCAAATGAAATCACTTTACTTTTCTAAACATTGGCAGCAGGATACAGTCAGTCTTTGTCTGGTGTGTGTATGATTCTCATTTGTCCAGCATCGGCAGCTTCTTCATACATGCAGGCTATTTCAACAGTATACACATTGTTAAGTTCAGGACTATTGAAGGTTACACATTGATTGTATTGCCCTTCTGAGAGTGCTAGAAATGTTCTCAAAAGACCAAAAAAAAAAAAAGCCTAGTAGAAAATATCATTGAACACTTAATAGGTGCCCTTGGGTCTTATGTAGTAGGTGCTATTATTGAAAAAAAAATTGCAGTGAAGCAAATACATTCTTGAAAGTCTAAATGGTGAATTCTCATGTAGAACCTTTACATAAATAGAATAATATAAAAGAGCAAATGCTTTTTTATCAAATCAATATTGTGATATGAGGCTGTAGCTAAAATATTAACTATGGAACAAGTCAAACATACTTACATTCTAATTTTGAAAAGTAGTAAGTTTGGTGATGTAATGGGTCAGTGAACTACTAGAGAGAATATAGGGAAAGTAAGAATAAAATTTACTGGATTGAGACCAAACTCATTTTCAAGAATTTCATTTGCTGAACTTTTTAGGAGATCTGTATGACTGTGAGGCTTGAGGTAAATTGGCAAGATGTTGGGAAACATGACACAATTATTTCCTCTACGTAGAGGCTTTGAGCCAACACACTTTTTTGTCAATCCAATTTATCAAACCCATCTCTTAAATTATATAGCCTGCTTTTCCTGAGTTGCTTGAATTGTTTTGCAGACATTATCTCATTTGTCCTCATAAAGAGATAGGAAGTTACTATTGAACAAATGCTTCATGGTGTGAATATGTTAATGAATGGAAATTTAAACTGAGTGTTTTTAATCCCTACTGTATCACCCACTGGTTTTTGACAATGATAAGTACCTCAACCTCTATTAGTCCTATTTTCTTTATTAAAACTTGGGAGAAATATTCCGACTTTTCACTTAGTAACATAATAATGGGGAGTATAATATAAAATCATGTAGATACTGAAGATGATTCTGGGAAATTTTTTAGTAGAAATGACATGCTATAAATTTCAGTAAACTTAAGGTTACAATAAATCATGATTTTGCTATTAAATTACCCACATTATTAGACAGTGAAATATATTAATGATTTTGGTGATAAAATTAATTTTTAAAATGTGCACTAAGTTCCCAATATTTATCAGCGATGTTGCTGATATGGGAGTTCTGGAGGAGAGTCATTCTTTTCAAGAATTTTAAATCAAATTGAAGAAAGAGACAAGCAAAGGACTTCATAAAACAGGAAAATCTGATATAGTTAACTGCTCTGAACAATGATCCATAGGATTATAGATAAAGGAGGGATTAATTCTAATTGGATGCAATGAAAAGAACAACTGTACTGAAACAAAGATCAGAAAAGGAATTTGGGACAAAAATGTAAAGGATTTGAATGTGGATGCAGAGTGAATCCTGTTAACAGAACCATCAAAGTTTTTGTTTCTGTTTTTGTTTTAGTTTCTCAAACCTGATCAATGTATTTAATTCATTCTATGTACTTCGTAGATAATTGATAGTATTAAGAAGTATAGAATATATATGAGGTAAAGATAGTGAAAATGAAGTATGAGCCAAATATGACTTTTGACTTCTGAGCTAAGAAATGGGTTGGTGATAAAACCATTGAAAACACACCAAAGATCCAGAAGTGAAGCAAGGCTTAAGAACAGAAGCAATCACTTACAAAAGTTTCATATCCTTCAGTTTCCCACATTCATATTCACACTCTTAGTTAATATACAGGTTACATATTTTAACATATATCCATATTCAATAATTATATAATTTTGAATAACAACAGAGAGCCAGAAACCAATGTGATTATCTATGGAGAGTAGAGGTGGAGAGAATTCAGAGAGTGATGATCAAAATATAGTAATGTCTTAAGGTCTTTCCCAAAATGTGCCCATGTAGATTGTAACTGAAGAGCCAAAAGTGAGCAATGATATGCTAATTTTAGAAGAAAATTTTGGCAAGCAGAATGTGTCCTATTTTTTACTGTTTCCATGAAGTTTAAAGAATTTACTTGGGATCAAAATTCATTTCAGAAGGCCAGTAATTACTGTTTGGAAGTAGTCAATACAAAGTCACAGTGAAATCAAAAGCAATGGGTGTATTATATTAAAAAAGAATAGGAGTGTCAACAATCAATTCAGAAAATTTGGTCATCAAGAAAAGAAATAAGGGCTGGGAAGGTGGCTCAGTGGAAGGTGGCTCAAAGCAAGCATGCATGAGGCCCTGGGTTCGATTTCTCAGCACCACATAAGCAGAAAAGGCCAGAAGTGGCACTATGGCTCAAGTGGTAGAGTGCTTGCCTTGAGATGAAGAGCTGAGGGTCAGTGCCCAGGCCCAGAGTTCAAGTCCAGGACTGGCAAAAAAAAAAAAAAAAGAGGGCCGGGTGCCAGTGGCGCACGCCTGTAATCCTAGCTACTCAAGAGGCTGAGATCTGAGGATCACAGTTCAAAGCCAGCCCGGGCAGGAAAGTCCGTGAAACACTTATACCCAATAAATCACCAGAAACCCGAAAGTGGCGTTGTAGCTCAAGTGGTCGAGTGCTAGCCTTGAGCTGAAGAGCTGAAAGACAGCGCGAAGGCCCAGAGTTCAAGCCCCACAACCGACAAAAAGAAAAAAAGAAATAAGAAGCAACCTTTTAAACAAGAATAAGCCTCCAAAGAAATCTTTGAGCTGGGCATGGTGGTGTACGCCTGCATTCATAAGAGCAAGGAAGAAGAACAGCGTTTAAGGTTCTCCTGGCTGGACTCGATAGCTACAGTTAGTTGTATGGTAGTCTGAGCTGTATAACAAGAACTTGACTGAGATAGATATGGATAAATAAATAGGTGATAGATAGAGAGATATTTGGCCGTATAAGATATTTTAACATATTATATCCACAAAATGCACATTGTTAGAGTAATGATACAGGGATAGCTTCCCTGTTAAAAGATTAATTATATGATTTTTTTGTTGTTGTTGTTGTTTTTGGGTCCGGTCGTGGGACCTGAACTCTCAGCCTGGGCGCTGTCCCTCCTCTTCAGCTCAAGGCTAGCGCTCTACCACTTGAGCCACAGTGCCACTTCCGGCTTTTCTCTTTTTGCTTATGTGGTGCTGAGGAATGGAAACCAGGGCCTCATGCATGCAAGGGAAGCGCTCTACCACTGAGCCACCTTCCCAGTCTCCAATTATATGATTTTAAATGGAAGTGAATCAACATTTTAGAAGACATAGACAATCTAGAAAAGACTTTAGAGAGAAAGAGGCAGCAAGGCATTCATTGTACATGAGCTCTTTGTGGAAGTTCTGACCTCTACAAACTCCAAAGTCTTTCTTTGTATAAGCTGTATTAATATGAGACAATCTTACCCTTTCACCAGACTCGGCAAAGTGAGCTGAAAGAGGTATATGTTGGAAGTTAGTACCGGTGTCACTGTTAAAGTGATCTGTCCTTTGATGTAGATGACATTGCCTTGATTCAATGAAGGCAAAGCAAGTGTACAGTTATCAATGATTCAGATTTGAATAAGAAACATATTTACATCTGAATTTAGGATCTTAATTATGAAGAAAAAATGTGTCACTACCATGTAAATGGAGATCCAAAGTGTATCATGGACGAAGGAATGGGATATAGATTAAGAATTAATGTAAAAGCATAATTATGATCCAGAGAAGTCTTCATTTTAGATGATAGTGATATACCCAGTAGTATCTATGATCTAGCCTTATGTCATTTCCTATTTTGTTTCACTAGTTAAATTCAATAGTCTTCTACTATCCCCTACTCTTCTCCAAAAAGAAGTCATTATGTTGTATACATTATATTTTGTATCTAAACTTTGAATCTTCTTTCCACATCTGGAAATATCAAAGGCCAATTAATCAGGGATACTGTGTTAAATATCTGAAGTTCAGTAATTCTATGCAAAATCATTTCATATGTAGTAAATCTATGGTTTCAACAATAGGTTAAATTAATTAATTAATTAATAGGTTAAATTAATTAATTCTTTACTTTGTATGTCATGGAGTTTGAACTCAGGGCCTGGGCACTGTCCCTGTGCTCTTTTGCTCAAAACTAGCACTAGCTATGTACATATAATCATATAAGATGATACTAAATGAAATGAACTTCAGGATATGGAAACAAGAGGTTTTTCTTTGTTGTTTTTGTAATGCACTGTGATTTCCTTTTTGTTTCTTTGGTGTTTTGCCCCCCTATGGTTTATCCTCTGTTGTCACGGATTTTGGTATTCTGGGTATTGAATATACATTTATCTGTATTAGGGAAGGGAAGGGGGAACAACAAAATGGTGAGACAAAGGACAAATTGCGAATCAAGGCAAAGTTATACTTACAAGACAATATGTTGGAAATGAACTGTATGACCTGCAGGGGAGTGGGGGGGGGGTTGAGGGAAACTGTGAGAAAAATAAGGAGGGTAACAAATTCGACAAGAAACATGCTCACCTTATGTATGTAACTGTAACCCTCTGTATATCACCTTGACAATAAAAAAAAAAACAAAAAACTGGCATGCTACCACTTTGAGCCACAGTACCACTTCCAGTTTTCTCATGGTTACTTGAAGATGAGTGTCATGGACTTCCATGCTTGGGTGACTTTGAACTACAATCTGCAGATTTCAGCCTCCTGAGTAGCTAGGATTACAGGGGTGAAACACCAGTACCCACTTTAAATGATATATTTACAAAAATCATGTTGTTATATTTTCTGTATATTAATATAAAATTTTCTATTTATTTTTGAAAGCTTCTATCAATAATAAAATCAGAGACGGAGAAAGAATTACCATGTAGCCATCTATCAAAGATGGACATTTGGTTATACGGGTGGTACACTCATAAGATGAAGCAGCGTTTAAAAGAAAAAACTTCAATTATATGGGAAAATATATGTATAATACAATTTAACTAGCAAAAGTAAATACAGAAAAGTGATAGAATGCTAAAAATGAGAAATATATATTAGATAAAAGAAATAAGCATACCCTTTGTCTTGTATATAGGTATATACTTGGGAAAAGGAAGGGGAAATCACAGAAATGGTGGGACAAAGGATGAACAACAACAGCAATACTCACTAGACACTATGTTGGAAATGAACTTTACAAATTGGGGGGAGGCAAATTGTAGGGGGAGGGAAAGTGAGAGAAAAGGAGGGATGGGTTAATACTGCTCAAAAAGAAATGTATTCATTACCTTACTTATGTAAATATATCCCCTGTGTACATTGTCACCTTTACAATTAAAAAACAAACAAACATGTTTTTAAAAAATGTCCTGAAAAAAGTACATGTGATTTGTTTTCCCAATACATTCAATTATGTAAGTACATATATATTTTTTTTTTGGTCAGCCTTGGGGCCTGAACTCTGGGCCTGGGTGCTGTCCCTCAGCTCTTCAGCTGAAGGCTAGCACTCTACTACTTGAGTGTCAGCCCCACTTCTGGCTTTTTTGTGCTCATGTGGTGCTGAGGAATCGAACCTATGGCCTTATGCATGCAAGGCAAGCACTCTACCACTGACCCACCTTTCCAGCCCAATTTTTATGATTTATGAACATGTTTGTACGCACATTCACTCACACAGTTTTGATATAATCTATTTTTCTTAATTAGATTTCACCTAATAATTAGTCCTAATTACCTCCTATATTTTTTGGAAAGTGTGTTCTTTTTCTAAAAAGTCTAATGCTTGCCAATCTTTTTTTTTTTTTTTTATTGTGAGAATACCGTACAGAGGAGTTACAATTACATGGGCAAGATAATTTTTAACTTAGGTCCTCTATAGGTTATTTTCTCTTTTAGAATACGATAGTATTTTTTCTATATATAGCTTGATGCTTCAGTATTTTCATATTAAAAGGAAATATCAATTTGGACTACTTGCTATTATTCAGTTGACTTAGTAGGAGGAGGGGTGTATAGGAACCATCACAATTATCAAAGAATAGGATGAATCAGAGGCTTTCTCTGCTGTGCATGAGATGGAAACAATGTGATTCACTAACCATTCAATTTATTTGTAGTCTTCCTGTTCATTAGTCCATGAACAGTATTAACTGGGTGAAACAATGATTCAGAAATTCTTATCAGTGTTCATTCAGCAGGAAAAATCTTGAGGTCCCATGGTTTGTTTTCTTTTTTTTTTCATCCTTACATCAGTGATAACTTAGAAAAAGTAATTAAATACTGTGGGTAATAACTTGCTTGTTGTACCTTGAAAGAGAATGTAACTCATTATAGAAAATCAAATGTCCAAGTTTATTCTTATTCATTCTCTCTCATACTTACACAACCTATGCATACAAACATTCTAAATATTGTTTGGTCACTATGGTTACAGCATAGCTCATTAAATCTCAGAATCATTAATAAGACAATTATTATTGTTATTAATAATAATATAAAGAGAAGAGTTACTGAGACTGAAATATGGGCCAAATGCTGTAAATCTTATCACATGTGTCTTTGTCATTGTTGATAAATTTCAAAATAATTTCTAACATTTTGACTGAGTAATATTTATTTCATAATATTTCAAAGGGATAAATTTATTTAGTATCTCATAGCTAAATATTCCATTCAATGAACTACATTGGAATGACTTTCAGAATTCTTGAAAATTAATTACTTCAAATGTAGGACTTTACATACAAAATATATAAGCAATAGGCAGACTTGACTTTTGTCACAGAAAGAAAAAAAAAGGAGGACAGGAAGAAGAAAGGCAGGGAAAAAGGGAAAAGGAAAGGGGGTGAGGAAGGGAGGAAAGGATAGGAGGGAGGAAGGAGCAGTAGAAAAGAGGGAGGAATAAAAGGAGCAAAGATAAAAGGAGAGACAGGGACAGAGAATAAGGGAATTGAAGGAGAGAAAGAAAAAAAATGACTCTTCTCTATAGGATACTATACTTGAAGCAAAGTCGTGAATATGTTCTTAATTTGATTGTTGTAAAGTTCATTTTCGACATAACAACTTGTTGCAATGGGTCCACCTGTATCCCTAGTTAAACAATTTGTTTTTCCCCTTCCCCTCCACAAATTATACTGACATCAAATACAGTGAAAGCAGGGGTTATACTGTGGGGGAGGGACATACAAAGCAACAAAGAAATAATCTTATAAATGTGTTAGAAACACTCGCATGAAAGAAAAAAAAAACATTTGAATACATATC